>NC_052309.1:10196713-11396713 GCF_016432855.1 Salvelinus namaycush | reverse complement strand
TCATTATAGGCTGTTTCTTACTTATTCTATTATCTATACAATAGGCCTGGCATATTTTCTATAGGTAGGCCTAAAGGTTTTTAGGCAAAATAGCCCAATAAAAATGGAAAGCTCTTTGAAAGTGGGAATATGCCAGGCCTATTGGGCGAAAATCAATTATGGCCTTTTGTGTAGATAATAAAACAAAAATGAACAAAACTTTTAAAAGATCTGATTTTTAGTTTATAAATAATTTTCTACAATGACACACTTTGTTATCTACCCACCTCGTTCCCTTCTTTTAGCATGTGCATGTAGAAAGTGCATGTAGTAAGTACACCATCATGCTTTCGGGATACGTGTCTTTTCAGATTCCACAATGATTCTTTAGTTGTGGACACCACATCACCACACTCCCTCTCTTGCGCTTGGTCCTAATCTTTGTAAGTCACCTTGATTTTGCACCTGTGTGTTTTATCAGTTTCTTTATGAAAATATTTAGTGAACTCCATGACAGTAGCTAAAGCAAGGGGCTATAGTAGCACACAAGTAGACTACAAATGCATGCTGGGCCAGGCATTCTCGCTCTGTCTTCCAGTAAAATTGGGCACGCTCCTCGCTCCGCACCTCGCTCTGCTCTGCTCACATACTCTGCTGTAGAACCACTTTCCCTCTCAATTCCCTGTTACTGAGAGGAGTGTGCTCACTGCTCTGGGTGGTGGAAGAGAGAGAGAGAGAGAGAGCATATGGGTCTGTTAAAGCAAAACATATTGCTTAGCTAGAAGGGTGTCTCGGTCTCTACCCCTATAGCTGGCAGGGTGTCCCTGTCTCTACCCCTATAGCTGGCAGGGTGTCTCCTCTCTACCCCTATAGCTGGCAGGGTGTCCCTGTCTCTACCCCTATAGCTGGCAGGGTGTCTCCTCTCTACCCCTATAGCTGGCAGGGTGTCTCCTCTCTACCCCTATAGCTGGCAGGCTGTCTCCTCTCGACCCCTATAGCTGGCAGGCTGTCTCCTCTCTACCCCTATAGCTGGCAGGCTGTCTCCTATCCACCCCTATAGCTGGCAGGGTGTCTCCTCTCCACCCCTATAGCTGGCAGTGTGTCTCTGTCTCTACTCCAGGGACTGGAGCATGGTGGACAGCAACAGACTACTTACTCAACCATGTAAACATGTTTCATTGGCAGGGTGTCTTCTGTCTAGCTTTAGCTCTGGGACTGGAACAGTGGCCTACTGCCCGTAACTGCCTTGAAGCCACACAGTTAGTAGTTCCTCCTCCTCCTCCTCCTTCCTAGTTCCTATTCCTGTCTAGTTGCCATTGGAAACCCTCCAGTTGCCCATAGAGATCCTATTAAAATCGAATTCCTAATTCTATGCCTGTGCCATTCCATCGGTCAGATGCCAGAGCAGACCCGTCTCCATTGCCATGGCTACCCTGCAGTAAACACAAGCCGTTGTTGCCGTGGTATGAGTTGGTCACAGATTATACTGGTTTCTAGGTTCGGCATGTTTCTGTGAGACTGTTAAAGATATTACCAAAATACGTTTAGACAACAGCTTTGTGTGTTTTGTATGTTTGGGTCCAAGGTTCCATTGTTCGTTAGGCTAGACGGTGTCTCTCTTTGTAACAGTCGAGTGGGTTTGTTTGTATATAAATTACTATGCTACTCCTTGGTTGTCTTCAATATGCACACGGTCCGGATTTCAATAGCTTTCTCTGATCTCTCAGTTTATCCTTCCCTTATCATTAACGGCCAAGAAAACCAAGGTAACCTGCCAAAATGACCATCGCCCCGTAGCACTCCCATCTGTAGCCATAAAATGCTTTGAAATTCTGGTCATGGCTCACATTAACACCATCATCCCAGACACCTTGGACCCACTCCAATTCGCATACGGCCCAACAGATCCACAGATGACGCAATCTCTATTGCACTCCACACTGCCCTCACCCACCTGGACAAAAGGAACACCTATGTGAGAATGCTATTCATTGACTACAGCTCAGCGTTCAACACCATAGTCCCCTCCGGGCTCATCACTAAGCTAATGTAACGGATGTGAAATGGCTAGCTAGTTAGCGGGTACGCGCTACTAGCGTTTCAATCAGTTACGTCACTTGCTCTGAAACCTAGAAGTAGTGTTGCACCTTGCTCTGCAAGGGCCGTGGCTTTTGTGGAGCGATGGGTAACGACGCTTCGTGGGTGACTGTTGTTGATGTGTGCAGAGGGTCCCTGGTTCGCGCCCGTATCGGGGCGAGGGGACGGTTTAAAGTTATACTGTTACATTGATGCTGTTGACCCGGGCGAGGGGACGGTTTAAAGTTATACTGTTACACTAAGGACCCAGGGACTAAACACCTCCCTCTACAACTCGATCCTGGACTTCCTGACGGGCCGCCCACAGGTGGTAAGGGTAGGGAACAACACATCTGCCACCCTGATCCTCAACACAAGGGCCCCTCAGGGGTGCGTGCTCAGTCCCCTTCTGTACTCCCTGTTCACCCATGAATGCATGGCCAGGCACGACTGCAACACCATCATTCATTTTGCCGACGACACAACAGTGGTAGGCCTGATCACCGACAACGATGAGACAGCCTATAGGGGGAGGTCAGAGACCTGGCCGTGTGGTGCCAGGATAACGACCTCTCTCAGTCCTACCACCGTCGTGTGATCAGCAAACTCAATGATGGTGTTGGAGTCATGTGTGGCCACACAGTCGTGAGTAAACAGAGAGTGCAGGAGGGATCCACGTGGCAGATGTGTTGTTCACTACCCTCACTGCCTTGGGACGGCCTGTCAGGAAGTCCAGGATTCAGTTGCAGAGAGAGGTGTTCAGTCCCTAGGTCCTGAGGTTGGTGATGAGCTTGGAGGGGACCATTGTGTTGAATGCTGACCTGTAGTCAATGAAAAGCATTTTTAGGTATTCCTTTTATACATAGGTATTCCTTTGATCTAGGTGGGTGAGGGCAGTGTGGTGTTAGGCGTGTATGTGGGAGGTGAAGTCAAGTGCAGGAAAGCAGATTATAGTAAACAGGTGCACTTTAATACCGGTCAACAACGACAGCACATAAAACATACTTGTGCCAAAAACACGGTCTATAACAAAAGTGCAGTGCCTGACAAATATCCACGTAACAATAAACAATTACACACAAAGACATGATGAGGAACAGAGGACTAAATACATGTAGATTGATTGGGGAATGAAAACCAAGTGTGTATGGAACAAGACATAACAAATGGACATATGAGAAATGGAGCGGCGATGGATAGAAAGCCGGTGACGTCGATCGCCGAACGCCGCCCGAACAAGGAGAGGAGCCGACTTCGGCGGAAGTCGTGACAGTACCCCCCCCCCCCCATTGACGCGCGGCTCCAGCGGCGCGCCGACACCGGCCTCGGGGACGACCCGGAGGGCAAGGCACAGGGCGATCCGGCCGGCGACGGTGAAACTCCCGCAGTAGTTCGGGGTCCAAAACATCCGCAACCGGGACCCAACACCTCTCCTCCGGACCGTACCCCTCCCACTCCACGAGGTACTAAAGGCCCGACGCCACGAATCCAGGATGGAACGAACGGAGTACGCCGGGGCCCCCTCGATGTCCAAAGGGGGTGGACCGCCCGCACTTCAGATTCCTGGAGTGGACCAGCCACCACCGGCCTGAGGAGAGACACATGGAACGAGGGGTTAATACGATAATCAGAGGGAAGCTGTAATCTGTAACACACCTCGTTCACCCTCCTCAGGACTTTGAAGGGCCCCACAAACCGCGGACCCAGCTTCCGGCAGGGCAGGCGGAGGGGCAGGATTCGGGTTGAGAGCCAGACCCGGTCCCCCGGTGCGAACACCGTGGTCTCACTGCGGTGACGGTCCGCGCTGGTTTTCTGGCGAAGCGCAGCTCGCTGGAGGTGAACATGGGCAGCCTCCCATGTCTCCTCCGCGCGCCTGAACCAGTCGTCCACCGCAGGAGCCTCAGTCTGACTCTGATGCCACGGCGCCAGAACCGGCTGGTACCCCAATACGCACTGAAAGGGGGAGAGGTTAGTGGTGGAATGGCGAAGCGAGTTCTGTGCCATCTCGGCCCAGGGCAATAACGCCGCTCCCAATCCCCCGGGCGGTCCTGGCAATATGACCGCAGAAACCTGCCCACATCCTGGTTGACTCTCTACCTGCCCGTTACTCTCAGGGTGAAAACCCGAGGTAAGGCTGATCGAGACCCCCAGACGTTACATGAACGCCTTCCAGACTCTCGACGTGAACTGGGGACCCCGATCAGACACTATATCCTCAGGTACCCCGTAGTGCCGGAAGACGTGAGTAAACAGGGCTTCCGCAGTCTGTAGGGCCGTAGGAAGACCGGGCAGAGGGAGGAGACGACAGGACTTAGAGAAACGATCCACAACGACCAGGATCGTAGTGTTTCCATGTGAAAGAGGTAGATCAGTTAAAAAATCCACAGACAGGTGTGACCAAGTTTGTAGTGGAACGGGTAAGGGGTGTAGCTTACCTCTGGGCAGGTGTCTCGGAGCCTTACACTGGGCACACACCGAGCAGGAGGAAACAAAGATCCTCACGTCCTTAGCCAAGGTGGGCCACCAGTACTTCCCAGTCAGACAGCGCACCATCCGACTGATCCCCGGATGACCAGAGGAGGGTGACGTGTGGGCCCAATAGATCAACTGGTCACGGACAGCAGACGGAACGTACATACGCCCGACCGGACACTGGAGGGGAGCGGGCTCTGTACGCAATGCCGGCTCAATGTCCGCAACCAGCTCCCACGTGACCGGCGCTACCAGGCAAGAGGCCGGGAGTTTGGGAGTCTGATCCATGGGCCGCTCCTCTGTGTCATACAGCCGGGACAGTGCGTCTGCCTTCGTATTCTGGGAACCTGGTCGGTAGGACAGGGTAAACACAAAACGGGTAAAGAACATGGCCCACCTTGCCTGACGAGGACTCAGTCTCCTCGCTGCCCAGATGTACTCCAGGTTGCGGTGGTCAGTACAGATGAGGAAAGGGTGTTTAGCCCCCTCAAGCCAATGTCTCCATGCCTTCAACGCTTTAACCACAGCCAACAGCTCCCGGTCTCCCACATCATAGTTACGCTCCGCTGGGCTGAGCTTCTTAGAGAAGAAAGCACAGGGGCGGAGTTTTGGTGGCGTACCCGAGCGCTGTGCGAGCACGGCTCCTATCCCAGCCTCGGACGCGTCCACCTCCACTATGAACGCCAAAGAGGGATCCAGGTGGGCCAGCACGGGAGCCGAAGTAAACAGAGGTCTTAGCTGCCCAAAAGCCCTGTCCGCCTCAGCCGACCACTGCAACCTTACGGGACCCCCCTTCAGCAGTGAGGTAATGGGAGCTGCCACCTGGCCAAAACCCCGGATAAATCTCCGGTAGTAATTGGCAAACCCTAAAAATTGCTGCACCTCCTTTACCGTGGTGGGAGTCGGCCAATTACGCACGGCTGCAATGCGGTCACTCTCCATCTCCACCCCAGATGTGGAAATGCGATACCCTAGGAAGGAGACGGCCTGCTGAAAGAACAGGCATTTCTCAGCCTTGGCGTACAGGTCATGCTCCAAAAGTCGTCCAAGTACACTGCGTACCAAGGACACATGCTCGGCGCGTGTAGCGGAGTATATCAGAACGTCATTGATATACACCACTACACCCTGCCCGTGCAGGTCCCTGAAAATCTCATCTACAAAGGATTGGAAAACTGATGGAGCATTCATCAACCCGTACGGCATGACTAAGTACTCATAATGCCCTGAGGTGGTACTAAACGCTCTCTTCCACTCATCTCCCTCCCGGATATGCACCATCTTATACGAGATCCAGTTTTGTGAAGAGGCGCACCCCATGCATTGACTCAATCGCCGTGGCGATAAGAGGTAGCGGGTAACTGTACCTCACCGTGATTTGATTGAGACCTCTATAGTCAATGCACGGGCGCAGACCTCCATCCTTCTTCTTCACAAAAAAGAAACTCGAGGAGGCGGTGAAGTGGAGGACCGAATGTACCCCTGACGCAGGGATTCAGAGACATATGTCTCCATAGCCACCGTCTCCGCTTGCGACAGGGGATACACGTGACTCCTGGGAAGCGCAGCTTCTGCCAGGAGATTTATCGCACAATCCCCCTGTCGATGAGGTGGTAATTGAGTCGCCTTCTTTTTACAGAAGGCACGAGCCAAATCGGCATATTCTGGGGGGATGTGCACGGTGGAGACCTGGTCTGGACTTTCCACCGTCATAGCACCAACGGAAACCCCTACACACCTCCCCGAGCACTCTCGTGGCCACCCTGTAAGAGCCCTTTGTTGCCAGGAAATAGTGGGGTTATGATGAGCTAACCAGGGAAGGCCTAGTACCACGGGAAACGCAGGACAGTCAACGAGGAAGAGACTGGTTTTCTCCTCGTG
The DNA here is from genome assembly GCF_016432855.1 of Salvelinus namaycush. Classification (NCBI taxonomy): domain Eukaryota; kingdom Metazoa; phylum Chordata; class Actinopteri; order Salmoniformes; family Salmonidae; genus Salvelinus; species Salvelinus namaycush. The sequence goes on along the minus strand of NC_052309.1, from coordinate 11,390,305 downwards.
ACCCCCCTGCGTCTCCATGGCTAGGGAGATGGTGGCTTCCCTGATTAGCCCGGACCCTAATGGTCGACTATCCAGAGCGTGAACTGGGAAAGGTCTAACTACAGGAATAATGGGGATCCCTAAACTAAGGGCTAACGCTCTGTCAATAAAATTCCCAGCTGCGCCTGAATCGACGAGCGCCTTATGCTGGGAATGCGGGGAAAAATCAGGGAAACAAACAGGTACAAACAGGTGATCAACAGAGGACTCTGGATGAGTGTGGTGCAGACTAACCTGGGGTGACGCCAGAGTGCCCTGCCTGTTACCTCGACTCCCAGAGGAACCGACACGGCACCAACCGGCAGTGTGCCCTCTGCGGCCACAGATGGTACACGTGATGGCTCCTCCTCCAGTCTCCCTACGCACAGCCCCTCCCAACTCCATGGGTACCGGAGCGGGGATGCTGGTAGATGGCACCGACAGAGCCCCCTCTGGACATCCGCGGGTGACCAGCAGGTTATCCAACCAGATGGACAAATCCACCAGTTGGTCGAAGGAGATGGTGGCATCCCTGCAGGCCAGCTCACATCGGACGTCCTCGCGCAGGCTGCACCGATAGTGGTCGATGAGGGCCCTGTCGTTCCAGCCTGCTCCGGCGGCCAAGGTCCGGAATTCCAGGGCGAATTCCTGGGCGCTCCTCGTACACTGCCTCAAATGGAAGAGTTGTTCTCCCGCCGCTCTCCCTTCGGGCGGGTGAACTCCTCGAAGTGGTCCAACACCGCGTCATCTTCTCCCCACACGGCGTTTGCCCAATCCAGAGCTCTCCCTGAGAGGCATGAGACGAGGGCAGACACTCTCTCCCTTCCCGAGGGAGCTGGGTGCACAGTGGCCCTTATCCCTTATCCTTATCCTGAGTTCACAGATTACGCAATCTCTATTGCACTCCACTGTCACGACTTCCGCCGAAGTCGGCTCCTCTCCTTGTTTGGGCGGCGTTCAGCGATCGACGTCACCGGCTTTCTAGCCATCGCCGCTCCATTTCTCATATGTCCGTTTGTTTTGTCTTGTTCCATACACACCTGGTTTTCATTCCCCAATCAATCTACATGTATTTAGTCCTCTGTTCCTCATCATGTCTTTGTGTGTAATTGTTTATTGTTACGTGGATATTTGTCAGGCGCTGCACTTTTGTTGCACAGTGGCCAGGTAAAGGTCCAGTTGTAATAGGAAGCCCTGGCACTGTGTGGCCGTCCCATCATACTCCCTGGGAAGGGAGAGACGTTTCCCACTGGGACTGGCTCCGGATGGGACGGGTAGAGGTAACCCCGGTTGTGCTGGTCGAGGCACTAGAGAGACTTCCTGTCTCTCCCAGTGGTCCATAGTCTGGACAACGCGATCCATCATGGCACCAAGATGATGTAACATAGCCGAATGTTCCTGGACACGCTCTTCGACTCCTCTAACCGGGGTACCTGCTCCTGCTGACTCCATAGTTGGGTGTGTAATTCTGTTAGGCGTGTTTGTGGGAGGCGGAGTCAAGTGCAGGAGAGCGGATTATAGTAAACAGGCGCACTTTAATACCGGTCAACAACGACCGCACATAAAACATACTAGTGCCAAAAACACGGTCTATAACAAAAGTGCAGCGCCTTACAAATATCCACGAGATTGCGTAATCTGTGAACTCAGGGTAAGGATAAGGGAAGGATAAACTGAGAGATCAGAGAATAGCTATTCAAATCCGGCCTGGGTGCATATTGAAGACAACCAAAGGGTAGCATAGTAATTTATACACAAACAAACTCAATTGACTGTTACAAAGAGAGACACCGTCTAGCCTAAAGAACAACAGAATCTTGGACCCAAACATATGGAACACAACGCTATACACACTCGCAAATTACACAACAACAACAAGCAGAGGTTTGTGATCACAAGCCACATACATTCACCAAAGCCAAGCGAGATAACTAAAATATCTGCCTACTGACTGCAGAGTAAAAAGCAAAGCACATATTCTGTTTAAGGTTCAGGGGTGATCCATAATGTTCCGGAACGGAACCATTATTTTAAAAGCATGGGAACTGGTTAATAACTATATTTTACGTACGGGGCATTTTTTTCCAATCCCACAAAAAAAAAAGCGCCTCTACAAAGCCCTCTCTGTCACTCAGAAACTTATTCCAGTGCCTACCAGCCAGCTGGAAATCTTTACCTGTGTGTGTTTAAGCTACCTGCCCCTCCCCCTCTGAAGCATAGGCTACTGTACTGACGTTACAAGAGTGATTAAGAAATTAGGGAGAGGGATTTTTTATTAGAGAAGAATGGATCAACTTTTTCAATGCTAGTTAAGGATATAGCTATCACGTTTCACGTTGGATTTATTAACTTATAAAAGGTCAAATGTGTTTTATTTGAATTCTGGTGCCGCTCTGCACACACAAACTTGTTAAATAGCAGTCCAACTTTAAACCAACTCTTGGGAGTTCAAAGACATAAATTCCTTCATAGAATACGCCCCTCTGTAGGTATAATTCTGTGGGCCTAATTCAGATAATGCAGCAATAACAAGATGTCCAGCGCTTCAAGGCAAGCCTCCTCCTCCAAATTTTCTGTGGCATCTTGTGCCCTCCACCTGTCTGTCCAATGGATTTAAACAACTATAGCTTGCCCACTCCATAGCAAGCTGCTCTATCCACACTGATTGGAGAAGTAATTTAATGTTGAGCTAAATGTTAAAAATAATAACAATAATTCAGGGTTTAAAAAAAAAAGAACACAATGGAAAGTTATATAAACCGGTACTTTTTTTCAGAACTTTATTTTGCTGGTCAGAACAGTGAAACGGAACGGGAAAAATGGTTTGGTTCAGAACGAAACGATTGGAATATAATTTTGGTTCCAACCCCTGATAAGGAGTGACCTTGGCTCGCTGAGATTTCAAATGTTCCAAAACACACACACACACACACACACACACGGTCACATTGTGCCATATCCTAAATGCTGAGTCCTGCCTGGTCACCAAGGAGACTAAAGTCAAAGATAAAACTAGAGCCGAGGAAAACACAACATAATGGAGTATTAATGGATATAGGCTACATTATGAAGATGATAACGACTACTCTAATCACCAGGCAAGATAGTAAAGCTAAATACATGATAACAACTGTGACATTACCATTGTATGATCTGGGGAATACGTATGTGTTAAGAAGTTAAATTGATAATTGAGATGCTTTAATAGCAATTACAGTATTGTAATGTGAATAGACATTACATGGCACAGTAGGACAGATAAGGAAACTGTTTAGCTCCAAAAACATCTCAGATGTGAGTATTTGGATCTGAAGCAACAAACATGAGACCTCACAGCCAGACTGTAAGTGAAAGTTTATCTGCAACCCTACAGGCAGAGAGAGAGAGAGAGAGATAGATAAAGAGACCGAGAGAGGGGGGGAGAACGAGAGCGAGAGACTGAGCTATCTGACTGGGATGAAGTCTGCAGTGCAGAGGTTTAAAAATTTGATTTTCAAACAACAGTAATAATTCATGTTGAAAGTTCTTAAATAATGTTTCTGACACTAGTATTGCTTGTCGTTTTAATATCACATTCTGAAAATGTAAATCAGGTGAAAAATTAGGCAACTCTCAGTGCTCCCATTTGTAATACAGAGTATCTCAATCTCTGCCTAAGGAGAAGAAAGCACTTGCAGCAAGTGGCCAGTGTTGATGACATCAGCAGAGTTGGGTTAGAGCACAGTGTTGATGACTTCACAGAGTTGGGTTAGAGCACAGTGTTGATGACTTCAGCAGAGTTGGGTTAGAGCACAGTGTTGATGACTTCAGCAGAGTTGGGTTAGAGCACAGTGTCGATGACTTCAGCAGAGTTGGGTTAGAGCACAGTGTTGATGACTTCAGCAGAGTTGGGTTAGAGCACAGTGTTGATGACTTCAGCAGAGTTGGGTTAGAGCACAGTGACTTCAGCAGAGTTGGGTTAGAGCACAGTGACTTCAGCAGAGTTGGGTTAGAGCACAGTGTCGATGACTTCAGCAGAGTTGGGTTAGAGCACAGTGTTGATGACTTCACAGAGTTGGGTTAGAGCACAGTGTTGATGACTTCAGCAGAGTTGGGTTAGAGCACAGTGTTGATGACTTCACAGAGTTGGGTTAGAGCACAGTGTTGATGACTTCACAGAGTTGGGTTAGAGCACAGTGTTGATGACTTCAGCAGAGTTGGGTTAGAGCACAGTGTTGATGACTTCACAGAGTTGGGTTAGAGCACAGTGTTGATGACTTCAGCAGAGTTGGGTTAGAGCACAGTGTTGATGACTTCAGCAGAGTTGGTGTCACGATCGTCTTGACAAGAGAGAGAGGACCAAGGCGCAGCGTGTGCAAAATACATCTTCTTTTATTATAGAAGAGAGAAAAAACAAGAAACTAACAACTATACAAAAACTAACAAAATAACAAACTGACGACCGTGAAGCTATACATATAAATAGTGCTGACACAAACACTACACATAGACAATTACCCACAACAGCTAAAGCCTATGGCTGCCTTAAATATGGCTCCCAATCAGAGACAACAATAACCAGCTGTCTCTAATTGAGAACCAATTCAGGCAACCATAGACTTTCCTAGACACCTACACTGAACACTAAACCATCTACTCTACTTAACCCCCTAAACCATACAACACCCTAGACAATACAAAAAACACACAAAGACAACCCACCCCAACTCACGCCCTGACCAACTAAATAAATAAAAGAAAAAGGAACAATAGGTCAGGAACGTGACATAACCCCCCCCTTAAGGTGCGAACTCCGGGCGCACCAGCATAAAGTCTAGGGGAGGGTCTGGGTGGGCGTCTGTCCACGGTGGCGGCTCTGGCACTGGTCGTGGTCCCCACCCCACCATAGTCACTACCCGCTTTCTTAGCCTCCTCCAAATGGCCACCCTCCACATTAACCCCACCGGACTAAGGGGCAGCACCGGACTAAGGGGCAGCACCGGACTAAGGGGCAGCACCGGACTAAGGGGCAGCACCGGACTAAGGGGCAGCACCGGACTAAGGGGCAGCACCGGACTAAGGGGCAGCACCAGGATAAGGGGCAGCACCAGGATAAGGGGCAGCACCAGGATAAGGGGCAGCTCCGGACTGAGGGACGGCAGCTCCGGACTGAGGGACGGATCCTGGCTGGATGGCGGATCCTGGCTGGCTGGCTCTGGTGGATCCTGGCTGGCTGGCGGATCCTGGCTGGCTGGCTCTGGCGGATCCTGGCTGGATGACGGCTCTGGCGGATCCTGGCTGGATGACGGTTCTGGCGGATCCTGGCTGGACGGCTCATGGCTGGCTGACGGATCTGGCTGCTCATGGCTGGCTGACGGATCTGGCTGCTCATGGCTGGCTGACGGATCTGGCTGCTCATGGCTGGCTGACGGATCTGGCTGCTCATGGCTGGCTGACGGATCTGGCTGCTCATGGCTGGCTGACGGATCTGGCTGCTCATGGCTGGCTGACGGATCTGGCTGCTCATGGCTGGCTGAAGGCTCTGGCTGCTCATGGCTGGCGGAAGGCTCTGGCTGATCCTGTCTGGCGGAAGGCTCTGGCTGATCCTGTCTGGCGGAAGGCTCTGGCTGATCCTGTCTGGCGGAAGGCTCTGGCTGATCCTGTCTGGCGGAAGGCTCTGGCTGATCCTGTCTGGCGGAAGGCTCTGGCTGATCCTGTCTGGCGGAAGGCTCTGGCTGATCCTGTCTGGCGGAAGGCTCTGGCTGCTCCTGTCTGGCGGAAGGCTTTGGCTGCTCCTGTCTGGCGGAAGGCTCTGGCGGCTCCTGTCTGGCGGAAGGCTCTGAAGGCTCATGGCAGACGGGCGGCTCTGAAGGCTCATGGCAGACGGGCGGCTTTGCAGGCTCAGTACAGACGGGCGGCTTTGAAGACTCAGTACAGACGGGCAGTTCATTCGGCGCTTGGCAGACGGACAGTTCAGACAGCGTTTGGCAGACGGGCAGTTCAGGCGCCGTTGGGCAGACGGGCAGTTCAGGCGCCGTTGGGCAGACGGGTAGTTCAGGCGCCGTTGGGCAGACGGCAGACTCTGGCCGGCTGAGACGCACTGTAGGCCTGGTGCGTGGTGCCGGAACTGGAGGTACCGGGCTAAAGACACGCACCTTCAGGCTAGTGCGGGGAGAAGGAACAGGGCATGCTGGACCCTGGGAGCGCACATTAGGCCTAGTGCGTGGTGCCGGAACTGGTGGTACCGGACTGGGGACACGCATCTCAGGGCTAGTGCGGGGAGCAGCAACAGGACGCACAGGACTCTGGGGACACACAGGAGGCTTGGTGCGTGGTGTAGGCACTGGTGGTAAAGGGCTGGAGACACGCACCATAGGGCTAGTGCGTGGAGGAGGCACTGGTGGTACTGGGTTGGGGCGGGGAGGTGGCGCCGGAAATACCGGACCGTGCAGGCGTACTGGCTCCCTTGAGCACTGAGCCTGCCCAACCTTACCTGGTTGTATGCTCCCCGTCGCCCGACCAGTGCGGGGAGGTGGAATAACCCGCACCGGGCTATGTAGGCGAACCGGGGACACCATGCGTAAGGCTGGTGCCATGTAAGCCGGCCCGAGGAGACGCACTGGTGACCAGATGCGTTGGGCCGGCTTCATGACATCCGGCTCAACGCTCAATCTAGCCCGGCCGATACGTGGAGCTGGAATGTACCGAACCGGGCTATGCACGCGTACAGGAGACACCATGCGCTCTACTGCGTAACACGGTGTCTGCCCGTACTCTCGCTCTCCACGGTAAGTACAGGGAGTAGGCGCAGGTCTCCTACCTGACTTCGCCACACTCCCTTTAAGGCCCCCCCCAAGAAATGTTTGGGTAGTACTCACGGGCTTCCAGCCTTGCTTCCGTGCTGCCTCCTCATATCGCCTCCTCTCGGCTTTAGCTGCCTCCAGCTCTTCACGAGGGAGGCGATATTCTCCCGGTTGTGCCCAAGGTCCCTTTCCATCCAATATCTCCTCCCATGTCCATGAATCCTGTGTAGGTGGGTCCTGTTGCCGCTTGACACGCCGCTTGGTCCTAGATTGGTGGGTAATTCTGTCACGATCGTCTTGACAAGAGAGAGAGGACCAAGGCGCAGCGTGTGCAAAATACATCTTCTTTTCTTATAGAAGAGAGAAAAAACAAGAAACGAACAACTATACAAAAACTAACAAAATAACAAACTGACGACCGTGAAGCTATACATATAAATAGTGCTGACACAAACACTACACATAGACAATTACCCACAACAGCTAAAGCCTATGGCTGCCTTAAATATGGCTCCCAATCAGAGACAACAATAACCAGCTGTCTCTAATTGAGAACCAATTCAGGCAACCATAGACTTTCCTAGACACCTACACTGAACACTAAACCATCTACTCTACTTAACCCCCTAAACCATACAACACCCTAGACAATACAAAAAACACACAAAGACAACCCACCCCAACTCACGCCCTGACCAACTAAATAAATAAAAGAAAAAGGAACAATAGGTCAGGAACGTGACAGTTGGGTTAGAGCACAGTGTTGATGACTTCAGCAGAGTTGGGTTAGAGCACAGTGTTGATGACTTCACAGAGTTGGGTTAGAGCACAGTGTTGATGACATCAGCAGAGTTGGGTTAGAGCACAGTGTTGATGACTTCAGCAGAGTTGGGTTAGAGCACAGTGTTGATGACTTCAGCAGAGTTGGGTTAGAGCACAGTGTTGATGACATCAGCAGAGTTGGGTTAGAGCACAGTGTTGATGACTTCAGCAGAGTTGGGTTAGAGCACAGTGTTGATGACTTCAGCAAAGTTGGGTTAGAGCAGTGTTGATGACTTCACAGAGTTGGGTTAGAGCACAGTGTTGATGACTTCAGCAGAGTTGGGTTAGAGCACAGTGTTGATGACTTCACAGAGTTGGGTTAGAGCACAGTGTTGATGACATCAGCAGAGTTGGGTTAGAGCACAGTGTTGATGACTTCAGCAGAGTTGGGTTAGAGCACAGTGTTGATGACTTCACAGAGTTGGGTTAGAGCACAGTGTTGATGACTTCACAGAGTTGGGTTAGAGCACAGTGTTGATGACTTCAGCAGGGTTGGGTTAGAGCACAGTGTTGATGACTTCACAGAGTTGGGTTAGAGCTTAATTTTTCCTGTCAGTTGTGACCATAGGGATAGAGCACTCTGTCTTATGCCAGAAATTAGCATATGTCAGAGAGCTTGTGATGATTAAACTAAAGATGCAAGCGTGTGTGTGTGTGTGTGTGTGTGTGTGTGTGTGTGTGTGTGTGTGTGTGTGTGAGCGAGCGAGCGAGAGTTTGAATGGTATTTGCTGATCCATGCCTAAAAGGACAAGTGGTGCAGAAAACAACTTTAACAAGCATCATCTACATCCTCCTATTTTGCAAATTCACAAATAACACATTAAATACTTCTCAAAAAACCCAAGGCTATAGTTCAATCAGAATGGAATTCCATTGTAAAGTTGAGTTAAAACCCTGTCATGTGTAGGTGTTTAAAGAAGGTATGTGAATGACAACAATTTAATCTGATTTAATCCCGAGCTGTCAGAAGAGAGATTACGCTGCTCAGGGTGACTAAAGACAGGCAGCCATGCAGAGTTTATCGCACTGTTCTTCTCCAGTCCCCCTGAAATCCCACTAAATCTTCCCTCTCTCTTTCTCCCCTCAGCTCATACCCTCCTGTTTGGCGGATTGAGCAAGGACGTGCTCACTCACACCTCAGTACTTCTGGTTCTCCCCACTACAGCTCCCCTGCCCTGTCGCTATCTGTTGCTCACACTTGTTTATCGACTGGTAACATATCAGGGTGAGAGATCAGATTACACCACTGTCTGCAGGTATCTGCTACTTAAAAATTAGAATTTGTATTTACCGCAATCATAATTTATCACAGCGTGCCGTTTATTCTCCTGTTATAATGAGAAAGGAATGGTTTGTTCTCCTGTTATAATGAGAAAGGAATGGTTTGTTCTCCTGTTATAATGAGAAAGGAATGGTTTGTTCTCCTGTTATAATGAGAAAGGAATGGTTTATTCTCCTGTTATAATGAGAAAGGAATGGTTTATTCTCCTGTTATAACGAGAAAGGAATGGTTTATTCTCCTGTTATAATGAGAAAAGAATGGTTTGTTCTCCTGTTATAACGAGAAAGGAATGGTTTATTCTCCTGTTATAATGAGAAAGGAATGGTTTGTTCTCCTGTTATAATGAGAAGGGAATGGTTTGTTCTCCTGTTATAATGAGAAAGGAATGGTTTATTCTCCTGTTATAATGAGAAAGGAATGGTTTATTCTCCTGTTATAATGAGAAAGGAATGGTTTGTTCTCCTGTTATAATGAGAAAGGAATGGTTTATTCTCCTGTTATAATGAGAAAGGAATGGTTTATTCTCCTGTTATAACGAGAAAGGAATGGTTTGTTCTCCTGTTATAATGAGAAAGGAATGGTTTATTCTCCTGTTATAACGAGAAAGGAATGGTTTGTTCTCCTGTTATAATGAGAAAGGAATGGTTTATTCTCCTGTTATAATGAGAAAGGAATGGTTTATTCTCCTGTTATAATGAGAAAGGAATGGTTTATTCTCCTGTTATAATGAGAAAGGAATGGTTTATTCTCCTGTTATAACGAGAAAGGAATGGTTTGTTCTCCTGTTATAATGAGAAAGGAATGGTTTGCGATTGTGACAAGCAAGCCTTGCAAATCAAAAACTCTATTTAGTTTTCTTTGTCTCCTTTCAAAAATAGAAATATCAGAGGGCTTGTTATAATTAAACTAAAGATACATGCGAATGTGTGTTTGCATGTGTGTGTTTGTATGTGTGAGTGTGGGCGCGCACACACAGATCTAATCATCCAGGGCCCAGAATCTACCATCGTTCATTATCCCTTTATACCTGTGCCGACAGCAGTTGAAGGTAAGTAGACACTGCGGCTGTTGCTAAGTAGTTATCATATCTAACACCGCCACACACTGTCAACCTCAAAGACTAACCTGGAAAGCTGTACCCTCACCCTGGCTTTTGAACATTCACATTCTTGAAATCTGTCTTCAAAGACTCCATTGAATGTTGTTGGGGGGGGGGTTTTCCACGCCAATCGCTTAACATATCCTACTGAATCAATAAACAGATCACTTTCATTTATTAGATCCACACTTACATGCCAGTCCCAGAGATGAGAATCTGAGCATCCCAAATTAGACTATAATTGCTCCCTGCGCCATTAGCAGGAACATGTTAGTAAATAATTCACACCAGAGGCTGTGAGTGTGTGTGTGTTTAGTAACACCAGCATTAGGAGCTAATATGTGGATCAATACTCAGTCCCAATTACACAATGAGCTGCTACCTGGTCTGCCTGACCAACAGGTAGATACAGTATGAGGCAGGACAGGTTCTTTAAGAGAACTCAGGCTAATATACTGCTATAAAGTTTAATGTTCTCTCCTGGGACTTATGTCCTCTCTCCCTTACAGACACACAGTGTTTGATCTTGTCACAAACATATGTGTGTGTTTGTGAGTTTGTGTGCATGTGTTTACATACACCACAGATGTGGCGTGTTCGTCTGCCACTCCCTCTTTGATCCAGATGGAGTCCGTGTGTATTTAACTCCCCAGTGCTCTACCCTACTGAGAAGCCAAGCCCGGGGAAGTCTGTGTTTGTCTCCAAGAGAGAGAGAGAGCGAGAGAGCGAGAGAGCGAGAGAGCGAGAGAGCGAGAGAGAGAGAGAGTGCGTGCGAGAGAGACAGAGAGACAGACAGAGATATGGCACCAACACACATCCTTTTAGTGGTTTTCCAGTACTGTAGTGCCTCTGAGCATTTGTTGTTTGTTGTTGTGCGATGTCAGCTAACAGAGGAACAAGTTTTGGGCATTTTCCGCCCACCTGGTACAGTAAATATACTGTATGTGATGGAACTGAGCTGTGTCATCTCAACCTTCCCAAGTTCTCCTATGTCACCTCGCTCCTCCGTACACTCCACTGGCTTCCAGTCGAAGCTTGAAGAACATGGTGCTTGACTACGGAGCCCTACCTCTTAAAGAGTATCTTAAATAAGACATCTAAGTCTTATCTCCCCCCCAAATGAAATGTAAAAATAAATAATAATAACCTTGCACTAGTAGCACTGACTTTGCTGATAACTTCTATAGAGGGGATAAAAATATCACTACAACTGTGATATGAGGTTGTCTCATCTAGCTATCTAAAGATGAATGCACCAACTGTAACTGTCGCTCTGACTAACAGCATCTGCTAAATGACTAACATGTAAATGTGTTAGTTATCACTTACCTACCTAAAGACATACCGATTGTGTCTACGGAAAAAACAAACACAAATTTCACACAGTCTGGGGTAGAGTGCATCCACATCATGCAGAAATTCTTCACAGTTTCAAAGAGTGAAATGGGAATGTCTCTTCACCACACAAAAACAGCCCTGAGTCAAATTGGAGTAAAACAGAGCAAGCCAATAATGATTGAACAGGGAGGTATTCGTTTATTTGCCCTCCGGTGACGTGTCAGCAGCAGATCCCACATGATCCTCCAGTAGCCATCAGGTGCATTAGAAAGTAATGAGTTTCCATAGCAACCAGCTCTTGACTTTCACTTTCAGGAATTCACAGATTTTACGTATCAATCTAATGTCTGAGGATATTAAGGCGAGAAATGTCTTTTGAACACTGTCAAAAAATATTATTTTATGTCTAAATAGGTTAACGTGATTCAAATGGTATTTTGTTTAACTTCCCTAAGTCACAAATACCAATCTAGATCTCTAAAGACACAATGGAATTGACACATTCCGCACACGCAGGAATTTGTATGTATTCCTAATTACAAAATGTAAAAACTTTGCCTTAAGCCAAGCCTATGAATGTCTGTCCCACACATGCATCATTCTCCTGGTGTAGCAATCCGTCTCTCCTGTACAGGGCTCTACGGTGACCTTTTTTACAAGAAGCACAAGTTGAAAAATGTAGGAGCACAATTACAAATATTTGAAGTAATAAGCCGTTTTCTTTATAGTAATGGTGAAACATGACGGTCATGAATCTGCACTCAGTGTATTCTCCATGGCACTCAGGGCTGCTGTACAGTGAAGTAATCATTGCAACCATTATCATCTGGGTGATTTGTTTCTAGGCACACTGGTGCGCCTCAATTATAATTCCAGGTCGCACAGCAAAATATTTAGACGCATATGTGAGTAAAATGGTCACACTGTAGAGCCCTGCTCTCCTGACACCGGCATGAAATGATGCCTATTTTTTTGTGACAGCCTTAGGAGGTGACCCGTCGTACAAAAAAGCACCATGCTCATTGTATTTAGTGGATGTTGGAGAACAAAGACATTCTGAATGACGACAAGGAAGGAAGCAGCTGCGGCTAGCTTCTCCCAAAAAGCAGCATTGTTTTCGTTAATTATTATCCAGAAAGCTAAGAGGCCAGTGCCTCTCTATCCAAGGCCACAGAAAACAGATGGGTCTTGAGGGTCAGCGGCCGCTGTCTTTGCGATTGTTCTGCACTGGTTTGATGTGGTAGCAACACGTGAGCAGTTCTGTACCTCACTAAATCGAACACAGCCCACGGGCCATAATCAATGGAGCCTTTGTGTAAGAGGCTCAGTGCTGCTCACTGTAATACAGCTACGGCACAGACTATGGGTTTATCTCAGCCCACCTCAGACTCTTACTGTATGTGTTCCCAGCAGCCAAGCATAAAAGCTTTGACAAACATAAGAAATAATGAATAATATCAATCTATGATTGCACAGCACCAGCAGTAAATCAAGGACCTAACTTCTGTTCATATTTTGAACCCTTTCAAGACTATAATAAAATAAAAAGCATAAAATAAAAAGCATAGATGAAGGTCTCGAGGTGGGTGACAGGACACCAGCGTGAAATCTGGAGTGGTGTTGCGCAACTTCTTGGGAACACGTGTGTGGAGGTCAACCCCTTGGGGACATGCGTGTGGTCAACACCTTGGGGACACGCGTGTGGAGGTCAACCCCTTGGGGACACGTGTGTGGAGGTCAACACCTTGGGGACACGTGTGTGGAGATCAACACCTTGGGGACACGTGTGTGGAGGTCAACACCTTGGGGACATGTGTGTGGAGGTCAACACCTTGGGGACACGTGTGTGGTCAACACCTTTTGGGACATGCGTGTGGAGGTCAACCCCTTGGGGACACGTGTGTGGAGATCAACACCTTGGGGACACGTGTGTGGAGGTCAACACCTTGGGGACACGTGTGTGGAGGTCAACACCTTGGGGACACGTGTGTGAAGGTCAACACCTTGGGGACACGTGTGTGGAGGTCAACACCTTGGTGACACGTGTGTGGTCAACACCTTTTGGGACATGCGTGTGGAGGTCAACACCTTGGGGACACGTGTGTGGAGATCAACACCTTGGGGACACGCGTGTGGTCAACACCTTTTGGGACATGCGTGTGGAGATCAACTAACCAGCTTGTTGGTTGTTTGATTGGTTAGTTAGTTAGTTGGGCTCGTTGTCTGAGAGGAAGACAAAAATAAGAAATCTGACTGACAGACCGAGTGCCTCACTCTGTGATCGACGCTCCGGGAAGAAAAATGTGTTACCCCAACGCACGCTTTGTTCAGCCCCGCATTCCATCTCTTTATTTTGGCCCAAAACCTTTTAACTCAAACCCTTTCATTGTCTCTGTCTGGTCTCTCATTCATGTGGTTTTCAGTAGCAGTAGTGTCACTAGATGCAGGGGCCAGGAAAATATGTCACGCCACACTGCTGAACATTAAGCTAATTTGACAGCAACAGAGAGCAGTATCAATAGGATTAGATCCACTTTCACTTCAAGAGTCTGTCACTTGTTTATAACACATATTTGTGTGTAATAAAAAAAAGTTTGTGAGAACCAACTACAAACCCTCCCCAACAAACTCAAATGTTCTTATAAATTGTTATGCTGGGATCTGGTGAATCCTAGAGCCCAATACATTATTCTCTGAATGTAGCTAGTAACATCCATGGGACCAACCCAGAGGTAAACTCCACTGCGGTGAGCTAGTGTTTTTAATCTAACCACTGACAAAACCAGGATTATAATCCTACTCTGCTGGATCAGTACAGTGAGAATGCATTCTTTCGAAACCTCCCCACAACAACCTTACACCAGAGCCATACACAGAGAATATGCAGCCTATACATATTGCTCTGCCTTACATATAAGTGCATAATATACAGCTGATACTGTGTATTAGACCTGATACTGCACCATTGCTGCCAATGAGCCCACCTGCTCATGCTCAGCCTCTCACATTAACAATTAAAAGAGGATGAGTAACCTGATCTCTCCAATGGACTAGTGGAACACACACAGGGAGAGTAAAGACAAGAGAGTGTCAGAGGGCAAGGCGAGGCAAAGCAACCAGATGCTGTTGAGCCCTAGCAGTCATCATGCGTTACTACATCCCTCTCTGCCTCAGGCCTTCCGACATGCAGCCAGACTTGAGTTTCTTCAGAGATTATAGCCGACCCATAAACTAAACCCATATTCATAGCTTCTAATGAACTCCCAGTCTGGCCATGTGAGTTGGGATTCTCTAGTCAAGAGAAAAACGGAACATAAAACCAATAGCAACATAACAGTCTTTGATTAGCAGTCATAGAGTGGTTCTGTTTGACGTTTAGAACCCTAGTAGAATGACAGACAGTTAGCTCTCCAAAAATACTTTAGTGAAACTGAAGTTAAGTTGCACCAGTATTGTCTCTATCATCATGAAGTCTGGGTTTACACTGAGCTCCCAGGTGAAGAAACCAGAGAACACTGACATTGATACATTTAAGTCTTTGTTTTCCACTTAGACAAAAAATGTAAGGCATGCTCTGGGTTTTTCTTTCTCGGTGCAGTATTTGACTGTGTGTGGTAGCAGACTTGTGGATTTAACATACCATCTGTTAATATAACATTCTGAGGATCAAAATGAGCATTAATGTACTGAGAAACTGTGGCCTGTACAGTAGGCTGCTATAAATCAAATACTGTACAGACACATGACCAAGTTAAACAAAAAAACTGGCTCTGGTTGCTTCTCATCCAGTTTCAGGCATCCAATGATGTCCTTCTTATGCTTTTGTTTAGATGAAAATCACCTATAGTATCATTTCAGATGTAATTCACAACCAGAAATAAGTCATGGAGACTATCAAAGCCACTTCAATAGCCAAGTCATGTTTCTTTACAGCCCTTGGGTCCTGTATTTTGTTTCACAGAGTCAGAGAGTTCACAGCAAATTACAGTAAGACTACAGGCTACTTTAATGGCTCCTGTAGGACGGTAAGGCTACCTTTCTTTCGTAATAATGTCGCCTCAAAAGACAACATACATAGCCTATATGGTTGGCAACCTCTCTCGTTGGGCTTTCAAACGCCATCTCAAACGTTGAGTAGAAGAAGTGAGTCAAAAATACAGACTCCAACAACCGCACGCATCAGTCAAAGTAGCAGCACAGATTCTTGACAAGCCTCATCGCGCGCACGGTGATGACAGACCCCTCATTAAAGCATGGCTACCTGTCAACCGCCTCACCTGACAGACAGGTGAGGGCGTGTAAAGGGATCGTCTCTTACCTTTATTCCTTGTTGTTGAGTAGTTAACGTCAATTTGGTTTCATCCAACAGTAGAACTTCACAATAAAACTCCTCCTGAGCAGTGCAGAAGCAACTCATGTCTTTTCTTTTGAGGGGATACAAGGAGAGCACTGGTTTAGCTGACTTCTGACAGTTCAATGGTAAACGAGTGTTTGTTCATAAGAAATGATGGACTAATGTTGGGAGTGAATAAAAGTCAAATTCATCAGGGGGTTTTCTTCAATAGACCACTCCTTCGCCAATCCTTTTGTGATTATCACTGATCTGCAAAAGAAAAGACACAACCATTGAAATTATTATTGTATTATCAGTAGACATTAATGCATTGTAACGAAACGGCACCTGCTAAAACAAGGATTAAATAAGTTTTTATAAAATAGTCACAATACTGTAAACAAATGCTTATAATAATATTGTAGTTGTACGGGTCTCAATAGGCTACACACCTTTATGCTCTCTCCCAAATATTCCCAAAACTTTTGTTTTGGATTGTAGGTCGGTCTTTCAACAAATCAGCCTTCTTTCAATTTGACTCCAAACCGCAGCGCTCCTTCCTTCCAATAAGCACGTGGGTTCTGCGCTCTTCAGTGTCACCCAGGTCCAATGTTCAGGGATGTCCAAGAAAAATATGAATTCCTTTAAAAGTGATCCGCTTTTGATCTCCAAGTCTTTCGTTTTAATTTGTTTTATATCCAGCAATACTAAACGTGAAGGTAGAGGCGTAGCCTGCACTTGTCGGCGTAGAAAAATGAGCCAAAACCCCGCCACTCTTCAGCATTTCAGACAGCCGGTTGCTAAGGAGCGGTGACCATCTCTCAAGACAAAGCTACCCGATATAAATGACTCCGCCCCTCTGGACTTCCCACCCATTGAAGCCATACAGCCAAAATGCATTCATAGATGATACAATTATGCCACCTGTCGGGGATTTGCAACGTGGTCGCTCTCTCGCTCTCTCTCTCTTTCTGTGTGTGTGTGGACATTGGTATGCCTGTACATAATTTCAAAATACCTATTTTAAAACCCACTGTAGGCTACAGTAAGCCTACTCTATGGGAGGTTGCATATGGGGGGGGGGGGGGGGGGGGAGCATAGAACTAGAATCCTATTTCTATGTGAAAAGGTGTGTTGCCTAAGGTTGATTAGCCCACTGACCCATTGTTCCTACAGTAGACATAAGTATCCCACCTTTAACTGGCAATTACACCTTATTCATTTATGTATTCAAAGGCTATAACACACAGATGTAGACTTCACATACATACGTCCATAAAGACATATATTGGGCAACCCTTATCTGGAAACAGAGGAAATAAGGTCATCATGTGCATTCCACACGGACCAACATAACATAAGAACAATAGTTGAGTATTGGTTGAACTGAATTGATTATTGTAATGGAGGGGGATGATAACTTTTTAGTTTCCCGAACACCAGATATTAGTACAAAGCAAGAGCAAGATAGCACTTCTAGCTCTGAAAATATGTGAGCACAAATCAACTGAAAATATCCTGTAGCCTATCTACTGTGGTACGCTACACACAGATAGAGGTTTGTTCCTATGTTCCTGGCTTTCTAGGGATTGTTTCCTAGCCACCACGCTTCTACGTAAGAACTCAGGGATGACATCATAGCTATCGCACACTTGCAAAGTCTTCAGTTCGCTAAAGATATTTTTGCAAGAAAAGACTTGGGTCATGGAAGTAGATGGGAATTTTTCAAATATAAAGTCAGTGGTAGGCATTAAAAACGCCAAAGAGCTGATGCACTTAAAGAACCTTAGAGAAAAAGAGATGATGAGCAAGCTTGACAGTTTTCTAAAGAAAGATAACCTATCTGAAGAAGAGGAGTCTGTATTAAAGTCTTTACAACTAGAATTAGAACACTTTACACGGATCTGGCAAAGGGTGCCTTTGTAAGGTCAAGAGCTAAATGGATTGAGTAGGGGGAAAGAAAAACTAGTTACTTTTTTGCACTTGAAAAGAGAAACTACAAAAGAAAATCTATAACTGCACTCAAAATTAACGATGTTTTATGCATAGATCCCATTACAATATCATCATTTGTCAATTCCTTTTATGAAAACCTTTACAGCTCTCAATTTCAGGAAGATGGTTGTGAAAGCTACATTTGCCACATTCAGAATTATGTCCCTGTAATTGAGGATGATTTCCACTCAGTTTGCGATTCACCTGTGTCAATTGAAGAAATTAGAGAGGCTCTGAATTCAATGAAAAAAGGGAAATCACCTGGCCCTGATGGCCAGTCAGTTGAATTCTATAGACAGTTTTGGGAGTTACTAGAAGACCCGATTTTTAATATGTTTCAAGATTGCATAACAAATGGGGAAATGGTCTCCACTATGAAACAGGGCCTTATTTCATTGATTCCAAAGCCCGATAAAGACCCTTGTCTTATTGACAATTGGAGACCAATTACTCTATTAAATATTGATTACAAATTGTTTGCTCTGGTTTATGCCAAAAGATTAAAGAAAGGTATAGATACCATTATAAACGAGACTCAAACAGGATTTATGAAGGGCCGTCACATAAGCTCTAACATTCGTTTAGTCTTGGACCTCATAGATTTTTCAGATGCAATTGACTCAGATGCGGTTGTCTTATTTTTGTACTTCTGTAAAGCCTTTGACACAATTGAACATTAATTTCTCTTTAGGTCTCTTAAACTTTTTGGATTCGGTGAACATTTTATCAAAGTAATTCGCATGTTTTACAAAGATATAAATAGTTTTGTGTTACTAAACCTTAATACATCCAAAAGATTCAGTATCAACAGAAGTGTACGACAGGGATTCCCAATTTCGCCATTTTTATTCATTTTGGTTGTGGAACTTTTCTCTAGATATTCTGAATAATGCAAATTTGAAAAAGAAATCCAAATTTGACAAAGAAATCTAAATTTCCCAACAGGCTGATGATACTACTCTTTTCTTAAGAGACAAAGACCAGGTTGCTGTCACGCCCTGACCATAGAGAGCTTTTTATTCTCTATGTTGGTTAGGTCGGGATGTGACTAGGGTGGGTTATCTAGGTGAATATACACTGCTCAAAAAAATAAAGGGAAGACTTAAACAACACAATGTAACTCCAAGTCAATCACACTTCTGTGAAATCAAACTGTCCACTTAGGAAGCAACACTGATTGACAATAAATTTCACATGCTGTTGTGCAAATGGAATAGACAAAAGGTGGAAATTATAGTCAATTAGCAAGACACCCCCAATAAAGGAGTGGTTCTGCAGGTGGTGACCACAGACCACTTCTCAGTTCCTATGCTTCCTGGCTGATGTTTTGGTCACTTTTGAATGCTGGCGGTGCTTTCACTCTAGTGGTAGCATGAGACGGAGTCTACAACCCACACAAGTGGCTCAGGTAGTGCAGCTCATCCAGGATGGCACATCAATGCGAGCTGTGGCAAGAAGGTTTGCTGTGTCTGTCAGCGTAGTGTCCAGAGCATGGAGGCGCTACCAGGAGACAGGCCCCACAAAGAAATGCCACCCCACACCATGACTGACCCACCGCCAAACCGGTCATGCTGGAGGATGTTGCAGGCAGCAGAACGTTCTCCACGGCGTCTCCAGACTCTGTCACGTCTGTCACATGTGCTCATGTGCTCAGTGTGAACCTGCTTTCATCTGTGAAGAGCACAGGGCGCCAGTGGCGAATTTGCCAATCTTGGTGTTCTCTGGGAATCATACTAAAACACCAACATAGAAAAAATAAACTAGAACCCCACATAGAAAATATAAACTAGACTAACCCCTAGTCACGCCCTGAACTACTCTACCATAGAAAATAAAGGCTTTCTATGGTCAGGACGTGACAGCGGTCTAGAAGTGTTGGATTTTGTTGACATAAATAACACTTTCAAGATCAACTGGTTGAAAAGATGTTTGATCAATACTGATTCAATATGGTATTTCATTCCAAATAATGTATTTAATAAGTTGGGAGGTTTTCAATTTTGACTGAAATGTAATTATATTCCTGAAAGATTACCTGCTAAATTGGCTAGGTTTCACCAACAAGCAATAATGGCCTGGAAAATATGTTTCCTACACAATTTTTCCACACAAAGCTTCTTTGTGGAATAATTCAGACATAACTGTAAGGAATAAGTCATTGTTCTACCCCAGCTGTGTCACGTCCTGACCATAGTTCTTATGTGTTTTGCTTGTTTTAGGGTTGGTCAGGACGTGAGCTGGTTGGGCATTCTATGTTGTGTGTCTAGTTTGTCTGTTTCTGTGTTCGGCCTAATATGGTTCTTAATCAGAGGCAGCTGTCTATCGTTGTCCCTGATTGGGAATCATATATAGGTGGCTTGTTTTGTGTTGGTGATTTGTGGGTGGTTGTTTCCTGTCTTTGTGTTTTGTCTGCACCAGAAAGGACTGTATCGGTTTGCCACATTTGTTATTTTGTTTTGTAAGTGTTCACTGTTTATCGTGTAATTAAACATGTTGAGCACTGGCTACGCTGCGTGTTGGTCCGATCCCTGCTACACTCTCTCTTCTCGTGAAGAGAGGGAATGCTGCCGTTACAAGCTGGCATGAAAGGAATATTGACTTTGTTCTTGATGTTTTCAACAAGGGTAATATTCTCACATATGAACAATTTATAACATTGAAAGAGTTTCCAATACCTTTCAGAGTTTATTTCTGTGATCAATGCCATTCCCAGTGGTCTAACTACACTAATGAAAACTCATCTTAGCTTTGGTAATGATTACAAAATTCTGTGAAAAAGGTGAATCTGTGTCACTTGTTCTTTGAATGTAGATTTGTCAGAATTTTGGGAAAATCTTGCAAAATACTTCACCATTATGAACACAACTCATGTTTTTGACATGAAATATATAATATGTTACTATTGCAATGATAACAAGACCATTGAAATGATTGTGTCTTTTATACTGATAACAAGTTCAAACAGGTGCCATTAATACAGTTAACGAGTGGAGGACAGAGGAGCCTCTTAAAGAAGTTACAGGTCTGTGAGAGCCAGAAATCTTGCTTGTTTGTAGGTGACCAAATACTTATTTTCCACCATAATTTGCAAATAAATTCATTAAAAATCCTACAATGTGATTTTCTGGATTTTTCTTTCTCATTTTGTCTGTCATAGTTGAAGTGTACCTATGATAAATTACAGGCCTCATCTTAAGTGGGAGAACTTGCACAATTGGTGGCTGACTAAATACTTTTTTGCCCCACTGTATGGGCAAACATGATAATAATAGGCCTGCATTACGGTAGGCAGCTAATTGTTAAATGACACTCTCTCTATCCTTACCTTGGAGGGTCACTGTCTCTGAGCTGATTGCCTGTGAGTGAGACAACTCTAGCTAGCCAATGGGAGCGTAGTAGAACACCCCTCTGAATAACTGGGCGTGGTTTTTGTTACGGAGTCTAGTTGATAGGTAATCGACTAGCCGGACTGTTCCCCGGACTCCGCATGTAGGTATTTGTACAATGCATGAACAAGGCTATTGAACTTGACATTGGTGTCTGTCTTTATTCCTTTATCCAACATATCATACTGAAACAGTTTTGGCTTAACTGCGTTGGGAAAAAGACGCACCATATCTTAGTATTAACGCCATTGTATTCATGTTTATTATTTCCAGACCACATCTTGCAAGGATAAATGGACAGTTAATTGGATAATCAAAGCTTAGTGACATGGCACAGATTTGCAAACATTATTAATTTCCAATCAACATTAAAGAACCCTGAACTGAGGAACTGTCTCTCTCACCATCTCTCTAATAGGAGTGCAATCTCCATAACTTCACCTACTCAATCAGTGTTTAAATTCCAGAGGCACCGCCCTCCACTTCATAATCCTTCACAGTTGGATTGAGTAAACAACCCGAAGATATGGATCCAACACATACGGACACACCTGACCCATCCGTGTGGCCCCATTCACAGAGAGAGACATCCCCCCCAGCTCACCTGGATGATTTTGCTGTTGAATATCTCCCTCACCAGGAACAATGCCTAGCCACAACTCAGGCACCCCCCTCATTAGGACGAAGGAGAAGTCGAGCAGACATCCGATCAGAGGAGAGCTACCAGCTCCAGATATAGTGCCCACTCATCGATGAGCCGCTTCCCAGACCTATCAGACCTCCAAGCAGTGATGTTGGAGGAAAGAATGAAGCTCACAGAGTTCAATGACCTACAACATCAGCTAGAGACAACGCATGCTTTATCCAGCTCCAGCAGCACCAGGCTTCCATCCAGGCTTAGGCATGCCCTATCCCTATCCAGCAGCACCATATCTGGGACAGATGGCACCAACCGAGGCCTTCTCCGCCACCTGGCATGGATGGTGAGTGCCCCGACGGCCAAGGTGTACCTGGACAGACCTAACCGATTGGCGAAAGTAATGAAGGTCGTGAAAGTCCTACTGCTGATGCAATGGACACCGAGCCCTGGAGCCATGCGCCGTGCTCAACGATGGCTTGGAGCATAGCATCATCCTGCCACTTGGCTGTTCAACAACTAAACCTTACTTCTGAGCCTAAGACCCTCAGGAGATTTCGACAAGACATTGTGCGACTGCAAGGCACCTTAGTTACCTTTGATTTGTTCCCCAAAGGCGATACAACCACCTCTGTAAGCTGCCTTTGCCACCAGTGGACCACCCTCAACCGTTGCTGCTGATTGGTTCTGACATGGCTCACCTCCCTATACCCATACAGGCAGTGTGTACAAGCCCACCTGGTGAACACATCTCTGTCCACACTGAACTCGGCTGGTCCTTGCAAGACCCTACTTGCTTTGTCCATACAGCACCAGCTGAACAACAGTGCCTGCTCACTACTACCATTTCTCCTTCCGCCAAGCTCTTCAGAAACATGGAGCAGCTTTGGCTGATCGATACCTTTCCTTATGTGAGTGAGAAGCTGGTGACTATCAAAACAAGACCAGCAAGCACCGTACTCCTTGGGCTACAAGCACTGCACTGTTGAGCTCTCCGAATCTACAATGAGGAATATCTACAGTGTGCTCACCTGCCAATACGACCTGCTAGGCTACATTGTGCCTCTCGCAACCCGAGCAAAGGTACTAGTCCAGGACCTGTGGAAAGAAGAGATAGGTTGGGACAACCCCATTCAGCCTTAGAGCCTGCTGGACAGATGGCTTGGCTGAGAACAAGAGATTCCTGACCTGATGCAAATGGACCTCCCCAGAAGTTACGCACCACAATATGCTGACACACAAAAGTTGACCAGAGACCTCCACGTATTCTGTGATGCGTCAGAGAGAGCATATGGCTCTGTTGCCTACATGCGGACTGTGGATGACCAGAAGCAGGTACACATCTCCTTCGTTCTGGCCAGGTCTCGCGTTGTGCCAAAGAAGCAGCTGTCGATGCCACGCTTGAAGTCGAGTGCCACACTCACAAGAGCTCAGCTGGCCAGCTTCCTCCAAGCAGAACTCACTCTGCCCATCGGACAAGTCATCCTGTGGTCCGATTCCACCACAGTCCTTCATTGGCTCAAGTCAGAATCTTGTAGATACAAGGTATTTTTAGGAAAGTGTGTTGCAGAGATTCAGAACCTTACGGATGTAGCTAACTGGAGGTATGTGGATACCGCGAATAACCCGGCGGATGATTTCACTCAGGGCAAGGCCTTGAAAGAGCTGGCCCAACTGCATTGATGGCACCAAGGCCCTGAGATCCTCCAACACTCAGAAGATCAGTGGCCTTCAATGCCTTCTGCTGACCCAGAGCCTGACGACAGCAAACTGAAGAAATCAGCCTTCTGCAGACATGTGTCTGTCAGTTACAGTCCTCAGCTCCTATATATCAGCAAGTTCAATACATGGAAAGACCTCATAAAGGCAACAACTAGATCCCTATATGGGGTGGCCGATCCACTCTCTATTTCCCCCAGTGAAGCAGCAGAATACATAGCCGCAGAGAATCTCATCCTGAAGCAAGCTCAGATGGAATTGTTTCCTGAAGAGGTCAGTGCCCTCAGGTCTATACCTTCTAACAGTCATCTGGGTCCCTTGTTTCCTGAGTATGATTCAGGACTCCTCAGAGTTGGCAGTAGACTGTGCAGAGCAGAGCACCTGGAGATGGATGCTATGCACCTTGCTATGCACCTTCCACATCATCCGCTGACCAAGCTGCTCATTCAAAATTTCGACGAGACTCTCCTTCATCCCAGTCCAGTGAGGGTTCTGTCAGAACTGCATCGTAGATACTGGATTCTGCGTGGAATGGAGGCCATCTGGAATTTTCAGTGCCAAACATGTCGAGCCAAACCTGAAGTTCCTAAGATGGCAGACTTTCTTCCTGCTCTTCTGTGACTGCACAAACCACCCGTCTACTCTACCGTAGTGGATTGTTTCAGATCATTCAACATAAAAATCGGACATCGCAACAAAAAGAGATGGGGAGTAGTCTACAAATGCAAGACTAGCCGCTGCATCCACCTGGACCTCCTGGAGAGTCTGGATGCCGATGCCTTCCTGATGTCTCTAAGATGCTTCTTTGTGCGTCGAGGGAAGCCTTTCAAGCTCCTTTCGGACAATAGTTGGAGAACGATAACTGCGATAGGCCTTCAAAGCCATGGCCCCCCCCACCTGAAGGAACAGTTGGCCAAACAGAGGATAACATTCCGGTTCAACCCGCCAAGCGCGCCTGACAGAGCAGTGAAGACTGCTCTCAAGGTCATATTTAACTAACAGACCGTCACTGAAACTATGCTCCGCACTGTGCTTACGGAAGTGGAGGGACTATTGAACACAAAACCCCTCGGGTAAATCTCCTCTGATGTCGTGGACCCAGATCCCGTTACACCAAGCTTCCTACTCATTGGACACTGCAACGCATCTCTTCCTCAGGCTTTGTATGACTCCAGTAACATCCTAGGAAAACGCCGCTGGAGGCATAGCCAAGTATTTGCCCATCACTTTTAGTCCCAGCTTGTTCGTCACTACCTGCCAAGTCTACAGGAAAGACAGAAGTGGAGGAAGGGTGGAAAGGAACTTATTGTGGATCAAGTGGTTCTCATTGTGGACCCTCAGCTCCCACGAGCTCTTTGGCCTGTTGGGAAGGTGACTCATACTTACCCTGGAGCTGATGAACGCATTAGGACTGCTGCTATTCAAGTCAAGGGTTGGACTTACCTACAACCAGTAGCCTGACTGGTGCAGCTCCCAGCCATCCTTGATGAGGACGCAGAAGTACCTGCTACCTATAACAGACTTTCCCTCTGGTTAGAATGTCTTAGCAGACATTCGGGGAGGCTGTGTATGAAAGCCTGTCCCTTTAAGAACTCAGGGATGATGTCACAGCTATCACAAGCTTGCAGACTGTTCGGTTCATTATCAAGTGCAGCTCGCCACCTACTGCTGTGAACACAAATCTCAGTTTTTGGACATTATTCCTTTCTAACCAATGTATTCATCACTGTGTGTAAATACCAGAACTGTAAGTATGGTATTTGTTTTCCTCATATTTTACTGATGAAGTTGTCAATGGTTTAAGAATATTTTCGTAATTATTACAGCATTATGTATCTCATTTTTTATGCTAGCTATCTAACATTGTTAGCTGGCTAGTTTGATGTTGCTAGCTACTTGTATTTTCGTTTCAGTTATTGGATTATTATAGATGAGAGCTGTATATCTTGGTTTGTTATTGCTAAATGAATGTGCCTTATTTTAGTATTGATGCCATTGTATTAATGTTTATTACTTCCAGACCACATTTACATTGTATATGGTAAATGGACAGTTAATTGTTTAATCATAGTTGAGTGACATGGCACAGAATTGCAAACATTGTTAATCTCTAATCAACATTAGAGAACCCTGAACTGAGGAACTGGCTTTCTCACAATCTCTCTAATAGGAGTACAATCTGCTCACTCAGTCAGTGTTTAAATTCCAGAGGCACCGCCCTGTACTTTGGTAGGGGGTTAAGGCAGGGTTTCCTAAATTCGGCCCTCGCACACTAAGGGGTGCACGTTTCAGTTTTTGCCCTAGCACTACACATCCGATTTAAATAATAAAGTAATCATCAAGCTTTGATCATTTGAATCAACTATGTAGTGTTAGGGGGGGGGGAAACGTCACGAGAACCGAGTTTGCGAAACTATGGTTTAGGGTTAGAATTGGGGCTCCCGGGTGGCGCAGTGGTTAAAGCACTGCATCTCAGTGCTAGAGGCGTCACTACAGACCCTGGTTCGATTCCACCCGGGATAGGGAGTCCCACAGGGTGGTGCACAATTGGCCCAGTGTGGGCCGTCATTGTAAATAAGAATTTGTTCTAACTGACTTGCCTAGTTAAATATTTTTTTATAAAAAATAAAAGGGTAGGGACATCCCAAGGATCCCAGATAGCACAACCATTCTCTTCTCACGGCCTGAGGGCGGATACCCTTTGCGCATCATCATCAAGCATGCGCGCAAGCTGACAGTAGAGACAACATGGCGTAACGAAGGAAGCAAGAGTACAAAGAAAAAAAGCGGAGGGAGACACAATAGAAAAAAGTTTAGTTCGAGTCTTGAAGACTGTAACATTTCAAAGTATAGGAATGGACCCCCGTATGAAGTTAGATTCGAGGTTTTGATAGTGAATTTCACCCTGGAATACACTATAAAGTACTCGGTGCAAATAGGAGCGAATGTTGATAACGTTACAGGTAAGATAATTTACCTTAGCTAAATGTTAGCTCGCGAGCTAGCTAACGTTAGCTTTTTAGCGAGCAATCTAATACACGTTAGCTACAAAGCAGCCTGTTTTGACTGGAAGAAAACACATTTATCTGGCAATGCAAGTACCTCCGGTAGACCTTTTCAACTGAGTAGGACACGAACTCATGTCAACTATTTTGAGCATGGCTATGGAAATGAGCTGGCATGAACTTCCTTTAGCTTGCGTGCTAGTTTCTGATAGGTAGCCTACAATTATCCCAGGCTACTGCTAGCTATCGGAAATGTAATAAAGAGGACGACACTTTTTGGGGGCAAGCTGCCAGCACTTTAAAGAAACGTTATGTTAGTTACTTTCTTACACATAAATTATGGACGTCAAAGTTGTTTTAAAATAACCGTGCAGCGTCCCGTGCAGTAAAGTAATTGAGCGTTTTCAAGTATCACGAGCTTGTTACAAAGTTTACTAATGTACGAAGAACTTTCTAACTAAAATATTACAATCGCTACAGCTACTTTACGTTCCATCAAGTTTGGCTTGCTACTTTGTATCCAGTAGGTTGTATTGCATTGCTTAAACAAACCCTTTGTGTGACAAATTAGCCACGTACACTGTTATTGATCAGGCGCTAGGATGTTGTGAAAGTATTTTTATGTTTCATTAGGCAGCTGAACATTGGAGTTGTAAACAACTTTACATTATGGGCTACTCTACAGGAATATAACAACAAGATACTGTTGTTTTTCTGCTCAGTTGTCTACAACATCATGCACTTGCTTGTCTAGCCTTCTGTAGCCCAGTGTTTCCCAACAGAGGTCTTTGGAAACCCCCAGCCAGCCAGCCCATTCCACATATTTGTTCAATTCCACCACCAGCACACCTGATTCCTTTTGACTAGTTGCATCAGGTGTGGTGGAAATGAACATATGTGTGGGGGGCCCAAAGACTGTGTTGCAGACTTATGTGAGACAGCATTATATTCTACCGGTCCCTCCAATTTTGCAATTCTTTGCACCATCTGGTAACCTTTGTGGTTACCTCAAATACAGCCACACATTTTTTTATATATTTTTTTATTTAACCAGGCAAGTCAGTTAAGTGTTAACTGTTACAGACCTATATCCATCCTGCCCTGCCTTTCTTAAGTCTTTGAAAACCAAGTGAACAAACAGATCACTGACCATTTAGAATCCTACCGTACCTTCTCTGCTATGCAATTTGGTTTCGGAGCTGGGCACGGGTGCACCTCAGCCACGCTCAAGGTCCTAAACGATATCATAACCGCCATCGATAAAAGACAGTACTGTGCAGCAGTCTTTATCGACCTGGCCAAGGCTTTCGACTCCGTATCACCGTATTCTTATCGGCAGACTCAACAGCCTTGGTTTCTCTAATGACTGCCTCGCCTGGTTCACTAACTACTTCTCGGAGTTCAGTGTGTCAAATCGGAGGCCCTGTTGTCCGGACCTCTGGCAGTCTCTATGAAGGTGCCACAGGGTTCAATTCTCGGGCCAACTATTTTCTCTGTATATATCAATGATGTCACTCTTGCTGCGGGTGATTCTTTGATCCCACCTCTATGCAGATGACACCATTCTGTATAATTCTGTCCCTTTGGACACTGTGTTAACAAACCTACAGACGAGCTTCAATGCCAAACAACACTCCTTCCGCGGACTCCAACTGCTCTTAAATGCTAGTAAAATGAAATGCATGCTCTTCAACCGATCGCTGCCCGCACCCGCCTGCCCGTCTAGCATCACTACTCTGGACGGTTCTGACTTAGAATTTGTGGACAACTATAATACCTAGGTGTCTGGCTAGACTGTAAACTCTATTTCGCAACAAAGCCTCCTTCACTCATGCTACCAAACATACCCTCGTAAAACTGACTCCTACCGATCCTTGACTTCGGTGATATCATTTACAAAATAGCCTCCAACACTCTACTCATCAAATTGGATGTAGTCTATCACAGTGCCATCCGTTTTGTCACCAAAGCCCCATATGCTACCCACCACTGCGACCTGTACGCTCTCGTTGGCTGGTCCTCTCTACGTATTTGACGCCAAACCCACTGGCTCCAGGTCATCTATACGTTTTTGCTAGGTAAAGCTCCGCCTTATCTCAGCTCACTGGTCACCATAGCAACGCCCACCTGTAGCACGCACTCCAGCAGGTATATTTCACTGGTCATCCTCAAATCCAACACCTAATTTGGCACCTAACACCTAACTTTCCTTCCAGTTCTCTGCTGAGCCAATGACTGGAACGAATTACAAAAATCACTGAAGTTGGAGACATATCTCCCTCACTAACTTTAAGCATCAGCTGTCAGAGCAGCTTACCGATCGCTGCAGCTGTACACAGCCCATCTGTAAATAGCCCATCCAACCAACTACCTACCTCATCCCATATTTGTTTTTGTTTTTCTACTCTTTTGCACATCAGTATTTCTACTTGCACATCCTCATCTGGACATCTATCACTCCAGTGTTAATTGCTAAATTGTAATTACTTTGCCACTATTGGCCTATTTATTGCCTTACCTTCTTACTTCATTTGCATACACTGTATACAGATTTTTCTATTGTGTTATTGACTACGTTTGTTTATCCCACGTGTAACTGTGTTTGTGTCGCACTGCTTTGCTTTATCTTGGCCAGGTCGCAGTTTTAAATGAGAACTTGTTCTCAACTGACCTACCTGGTTAAATAAAGGTGAAATAAAAAAAGAACAAATTCTTATTTACAATGATGGCCTAGGAATAATGGGTTAATCTGCCTTGTTCAGGGGCAGAAAGACAGATTTTTACCTTGTCAGCTCAGGGATTCGATCTAGCAACCTTTCGTTACTAGTCCAATGCTCTAACTACTAGGCTACCTGCCGCCCCGCGTTCCCATGTTCTCCTGTCTCATCTTTTTTGGTGACCACAGACACCCACAAGTTATTCTGGGATAGTGTTTTTATTGCATTGCTCTTTCCATGTTGATAGAAAACTCATGTATATTACCATGACATGTGTTTGATGTATTACATTGACCCTTGTGGAAACCCTAACAGTGTTAGCAGTGTCAAGCCATAGGCCTATTATCTTGTCAAGTGGCTCCATTATTGAAATTACTGTTATTCCCGTTGGGTACCCCACTATTGCGTTGACTGGGTTGGAGGACTGTCAGTGTTTGGTCTCTCTATGGTATATCGTTAGCTTGTTGCCTTGAATTGAGCTAAGTTGGTGAAAAATGTTTCCCACACATAGGCGAATGAATGTGTGAGAATTATACTAAGGACAACACCAACAATGAGAGAGGGGACCAGGCCAGCCAACAAGACGGTGTCCCAAATGGCACTTTATTCACTACGGGGGCATTGTCTCTGGTCGAATTTAATGCACTATATAGGAACTAGGGTGCCGTTTGGGACGTGGTCCAAGGGTACTTGGCTGCCAAGGTCTGGCTTCCCCTGGCTCTTTCAGTCTTCATTTGCATGAAAAAACCTGCATTTTAGAAATACGTTTTCATTTTCCCGTCGTTCTCTGTTGCGTGGTGATACAGGGCAACCATTGAGAGGGAGAGAGATGAGTATGATTTAACACTAACAAGAAGCTCATTCAGATGTCTTTTATTTGTCAGGTTTTTAATTGAGTAGGCAAATATAGTCAACAATGGTACTGTGGCGCTGTGAATCCAAGATGGAGGAGACAATTACTCTATCGTTCAAAAGTTTGGTCACTTAGAAATGTCCTTGTTTTTGAAAGAAAACAAATTCTTTGCCTTAAAATAACATAAAATTGATCAGAAATAGTGTAGACATTGTTAATGTTGTAAATGGCTATTGTAGCTGTAAACGGCTGATTTGTTATTGATATTTTTTTTTAAATAGAATATCTACATAGGCGTACAGAGGCCCATTATCAGCAACCATCACTCCTGTGTTCCAATGTTGTGTTAGCTAATCCAAGTTGATCATTTTAAAATGCTAATTGATCATTATAAACCATTTTGCACTTATGTTAGCACAGCTGAAAACTGTTATGCTGATTTAAAGAAGCATTAAAACTGGCCTTTGGACTAGTTGAGGATCTGGAGCATCAGCATTTGTGGGTTCGATTTACAGGCTCAAAATGGTCAGAAACAAAGATCTTTCTTCTGAAACTCGACAGTCTATTCTTGTTCTGAGAAATGAAGGCTATTCCATGCCAGAAATTGACAATACATTGAAGATCTCGTAAGTTGAAAAATGTAGCCACACAATGAAAAACGTAGCAACACAATGGGAAAATATATTGTATTAAAGCTAGAATCTTTAATTTTTCTAGGCACACGGGTGTTGCAAAATAAACATGTCAGGTCACCCAGCTAAATATTTATGCGCATATGCGAGTAAAATGGTTGCACTGTAGAGCCCTGTAGAACATCTGGCTATAGCCCTAATCCTATAACAGCATCAGTCTATAGCCTAAACACTTTAGTACTATTTTCTGCTTGGTTGGAATATGAGCTCCTCCTGACAGGAAAAGACTCCTGAACCCAGGTCCTGCTGTGAAGGCCAGGACATCCAGTATTCTCTCTGTGCTCCTCCACTCACATGATGGGTATCTATTGAGTTGGGCATGGGGTTGCTATTGTTATGGAATTAGATCTCACAGGGGAATGTGTTTGACTTCCACGCTAGCTAGCGGGTTCCTTCCAGGCAGTCAGTCAATGCTTTCACTCTGTCTCACAACCAATTATGTTGTATGTCAAGTATTTATTGGAAATGTATTTATTTACTCAGGTGTCAATTGACACTTTGCTAAGTCCCACCCCCCTTGGTTACCTCAGACAACATTTTCCTGGGAAGCCCTATTCCCCCTTCAACCACTGGCAAAATCCCCCTCACAATGATCTCAAACTGTTTTTAATACACAATAAAATTAAACAGACTACCTGTTGCTAATCAGGAGACTCTTGGGTATGTTGTGGTGGACTGTCATTACAGTTGCTTCAAGGGAACCTGGTAAAATGCTTGTAGTGTAGCTAGCACCTGGATGTCTAATCACTGTCAGCATGCAGCCAAAGTTACTAACCACTTTTGGAGCTAACTAGTGCTCTCATCGTATCCTGATGTCAACAGCAGATGAGTGTTATTCATAACATGGCTAACTTAGTTAGCTAACATTTCGGGGGGGAGAAGTTATATTAACTGGCTAGCTAGCAGTTAGGTGGTCAATAAGGAAAAGGGGGGATACCTAGTCAGTTGTACAACTGAATGCTTTCAATGGAAATGTCTTTCACATTTAACCTCCCTCTGAATCAGAGAGGTGCGGGGCTGCCTTAATCGACATCCACGTCAATAAGACAGAGCTATCTATAACTGTGTGTTCTTTTAGTTCTTAGGCTGTTCTGTACGATTCAACTTTGCAGATGTTTTTATTTGTCTGTTTATTTCCTGGCAACACTAGGCTAATTTGTTTAAACAGGGTTTATTTCAAGTTTATGATGAGATCCTTTGTCTAACAGGCTGACTAAGCTAATACGCAAATCTCCTATTAGCGTAAGGTCACAGTTGTTCTCAACTGGCCTACCTGGTTAAATAAAGGTGAAATAAAAATAAGGGAGGTTTAACCCAATTGTGCAGATTGTTATATCAGTGTTTGGTTTTGGTCCTGGGTGTTTGCCCCATATTTGTGTTTGTCACTATTGATTCTCTGGGGGTTATTTTTGTGTTGATTTCAGGTGTGTGGTGCCCTCTTAACCTCCGCCCCCTGCAATCCGTTCAATGGTGTGACCTTCAGGGCTCTCGGATTTTCTCGAGTTTTCTCACGACATTCCTGGATTACTCATTTATATTAATAAAGTCAGATTTTAATCAACAAATATGATACAGTTGAAAAAAGTTAACGGTACAAGACAGCGTACATATCTGGCTGTGTTGGCAGAATCACTCCATATCCCATGGAGCCAAGCGGGTGGGCATAGGCCCAGGCAATCAGAATGAGTTTTTCCCAACAAAAGGGCAATATTAGAGACAGAGTGCTCCTCAGCAACACCCCACCCCCCCCTCAGACGATCCCGCAGGTGAAGAAGCCGGATGTGTAGGTCCTGGGCTGGCGTGGTTACACGTGTTGTGTTGTTGTGAGGCCGGTTGGACGTACTACCAAATTCTCTAAAAATGAAGTTGCAGGCAGCTTATGGAAGAGAAATGAATATTACATTTTATGGCAACAGCTCTGGTGGACATTATTGCAGTCAGCATGCCAATTACACACTCCCTCAACATCTGTGGCATTGTGCTGTGTGACACAACTGCACATTTTAAAGTGGCCTGTTATTGTCCCCAGTACAAGTGTAATGTGTGTAATGACCATGCTGTTTTATCAGCTTCTTGATATGCCACACCTGTTAGGTGGATTGATTATCTTGGCAAAGGAAAAAATGCTCACTAACAGGGATGTAAACACATTTGTGCACAACATTTTAGAGAATTAAGCTTTGTGTGTGGAAAAGTAGTTTTATTTCAGCTCATGTTGCATTTGTAGTTTTAACATAACAAAGCGACCCTAGAATAATTATTCTAAACAATTAGCCTAAACAATAAATAAAGCATTCCATGTCAGCAATTGCATTTAACTGTTTTTAGTCTTTGCTGTAACACTGGTATGCTTATCATTTATTTGGTATTTACATTCATTGTTTACATTCTTTGATCGCCAGTAGGTTCCACAACTAATCCATTTTTTTTACACACACTTTATTCCACTTTCCGTCCTGAGCAACCAGTAAACATTCCCCTGTTTCAAGTTTATTTGTCACGTCCTCTGCATCCATTATGCTGTTAGTGTTCTGAGTTTGTTGTAACCAATTTGATGTGATTATGATTGACTAAGTCAGGCCCCATTGGTCACGTGCATGGATTGCGATGCATACATGTGCCGCGTAAAGAGAGCAAGGGTTGAGGGAATAGGGAATGTTTTCTTTCCCTAAACAAATGAGAGATTTCGATAACAGAACTTTTCAGTCAGAAATGGCTGTAATTATGTTACAGCTTCAGCAACACGGACAGCGCGATAAACACTTGATGTTCTGTGGTGGTCGCTGCAGCAGAGAGAAGAGAAAGACAACGGGTGCTAGTCACACAGACACTTTTTAACATAGTGCAACAAGTCTGAGCCCCGTCTGACACAATCAAATCAATTGCGGTCAGACTCACTCTTAGTCATTTGTGTCTTAATTATTTAATCAAACAGTGCACTTAAAGCATCAGACAAGCTAGTTGATTTTATTAAAACACATAGGTCTATATATATGGGAAAAATACACATTTTTAAAAATGTGTACCAATCGTTTGGTCGAAAGATTTCGACCAGATTTCGACCAAAGATTTTTTTGTTGTTGGGGACAGCCCTAGTTAAGTAGCAATGATATCCTTTGCCACTGTCATCTTACAACAGATATCTCGAACCAGTCAAACTATTCAACCAAACAATAAATCAATACATTGTTTAAGTAAGTTTCTTTCCAGCAAATTTCTAAGTTACAGATTTATTGTATAACCAGCAAAGGAGTTTTGGAGCTGAGGGTCGAGTATTTATGAAGTTTGGTAATGAGGACGAAAACTAGCATAGTTCAGCTAGTTTAGCCAGGGGAAAAGAGTTGGGCCTAGTGCGCATGTGCACCAGCTGGGCGCACGTATGCGCACTAGGCTAATTCAGGAGACTGATTGTAGTTTTTATGCCCTGATATCAGGAGCCGGCAGGGGAAATATTTGATTTAAACAATTCAGAAACAAATAGAAGACTTATATTTAAGGAGAGCAACTTGACATACTACCCTGAAATCAGATGTCATTTTCAACAGTAAAAAAAAAGCTTAAAATGATATTTGCTTGAACCTGAGTCCAGAAAATTGTGAATTCCCATCCGGACACGGTAGACTCCTCCTCACCGCTTTATAAGAGCCCTAATTGAGTCGGCTGGGAGAAGCAGCTGTGCCACAGAGCTGGAAGCCAGCCAGCATCGGTCACTGCAGAACCAGCCACGGAAACAGCAGAACAGGGCTGTCCCTGCCTGATCCTCGCTGCCAGGCGATTGGCTGTACCGAGTGGTCATGTGACCGGTTGCTGGCTGGATGTGCTTTCAGCATCGGACACATTTGAGAAGGAGATGGGATGGACACTG
The DNA here is from genome assembly GCF_016432855.1 of Salvelinus namaycush. Lineage (NCBI taxonomy): Eukaryota > Metazoa > Chordata > Actinopteri > Salmoniformes > Salmonidae > Salvelinus > Salvelinus namaycush. The sequence goes on along the minus strand of NC_052309.1, from coordinate 11,355,762 downwards.
TCACTGCTATCGAAATGGGGTAAGGTTTTGCTTTGTCAATTATTGAAAAGACCCCCACTTCTCCTTTCTACAAAGGACAAAAATTGAGACGTTTTTTAAAATTCTGTCTGTTAATGGGGATTAGGGGCAGGCAGGGAGCTCCTGGGGGAATAATGGTGTGTTTGTGTGAATAGCGAGGCGTAGCCGCTAAGCCTTTTGGAGGGAGAGAGGGAGAGACTTCTGATTAGCCTAGCTACCGGTTATGCTCCAACAAAGCAGATGTGTCATTGTGACTGTGCGACGCTGTCTTTCTTTGGACACTGTAGGGTTGCTATGGGGTCAGTCTGACAGTGGCTGTGTCGTCTGTTGAAGTCGTCATTGGCTAATCCCTGGTTGTATTGTGCTGTGAAGGGCTGGGTTAGTTGGGTTGTGTATGTGTGTGTGAGCTCACACCACTGTCTGCCTACTTTTTCTTTGTGGTGTCAAGGGAAGGGCATTTGTCGCTCAGCAGCTGACTGCTGGGGTTTTTCTGGTTTAGCTATCTGCTGAGGGGGGGGTCTCCATCCCTAGTGTGTCTCTCTCTCTCACACACACCCTTTCACAGATTCACAAAAAGCCTCATCCATCCAGTGCAGTGCTACGTTCACTGCCAGACGTAAGGTAAATGTGAGCGCCTGCCTGGTTGTTTTATCGTGTCAAGATGGAATCCTCATTTTCGAGAGAGGAAGATGTTAATTTAGAGAATTGGACACAAGGAGGATTTGTCATTTTCATTATACATTTTAATGCACCAGGAAGCATCAACCTGCAAAATGGATACTCAGAATTAGCCAATTTAAGGGGAGGATGTATTTTGAGAACATTGATGCAATATTCATGAGGTAGAAAAAGGATGCAGTCCTCTTCTTTCTCAGCCCCTGCTCTGTTGTTCTTTTCATTCATTTGTTCATTCCCCCTTCGTGTTTCTTCTCGCTCGAGCCCCCTTCAAACCCTTTTGTAGGCAATATTTGACAGGTTTAGCCTATATGGTGCCAGTAGCGGTTTGCTTTGTTCAATGTTGTGTTGCTTTGTTTTCTCTATCTAGAGATATTACTGACTGATTTTTAGTGGGCTGAGTTCTGTGGGTGTATAGCTACATGATGCAGAGGGAGAGGACATGGTAAGATTCTAGATTATTTTTAAACATTTTTTTTTTTACCTGCAAGCTTTGTGTGTATTGTACAGTTACAGCCTACACATTGTATTGTACAGTTACAGCCTACACATTGTATCAGTTGAATTTATTTGTACTAAAAAAACGTTTTGTTTTCATCCATGACCTAGCCTACGTTTATTGCACACTAGTGAATGACCGAGGAAGAGCGATCAATGTTGTCTACTAGCCTAATTAAAATAACAGCGCATTAGTCTAATATCTGGAGGAAATTCATTTTGTGAAATATAGGTTAAAACTGTACAGTAAGGGGCAGGAGAAGTAGCCTAATACGGAAATGGTGTGGTGATGACAGGGAGCTCATGCAGATGGGTCTAACTGATAATACGATTATGAACTGATGTGGATGTTGACGTAATTGATAATGCAATTATGAAACTGATATAGGCCTACGGGCTTGTGTAATTTTTAATACAATTTGTGTAACCGTATTCTACCTTCCTGCCAGATATCTATAACAGCCATATTTTACTATAATACTATAGAATTTATGTTGATATTACACTGGGGCACAGTACAATGATCATTGTAGCATTGCAACCTCATTCTGTATCCCATCCCTCTTCATAGTCAGCAGTTGTAGACGCTGGCTGTTAAATGATGGTGATGATAAGCTCTCTCTTTTATGGCGTAGGCTAGAATTGAATCTCCAAAATGGCTGCCAATTGAACTACTTCAGTCTGCATCTGCCAACAGGGGCTTGTCTTTTGGCTCACCTTCTGCAGTTCTCCACTGTAATGTAAATGCATGAAGTGGCAGTGTATCCATAAAATAACTTTTTTTTTTTTTAAATACACATCCCCGATCCAATTTTGGTTACCCCTTTATCAATAGATGTAGAACCCTGATATATTATGTGTTCATTAGACAGTGCATTGACAGAACTCACAGGGTGGTTCTGGAATGCTGCGAGTGTTCTTCTCTACCCGTCCTGTGTATAGGATCCAGCCTAGTGAGGGCAGTATTGACATTTTGGGACAGACTCACTGCCCAATCAACCCAGCCTAATTGACTCACTGAATTCGATTGGCGCTTCATTGAATCTTTGGCAAACAAATGTTACTCTAGTCTAGGGAACCAGGACATTGTGTCAAACAAACCAATATCATGGTTCTGAATTACTAATATTGCACTGTGAAGTTGATCGATTAGTCAATGTCGACCAGGGGATAATATAAGCCACTGTTAAGGTTAGTTAGGTCTGTATGCTCGTGCCGGAGTCTGCTATAGTGGTAGCATTGCTAAAGAGTTCCAAAGAGTAAGCCTTCATGCCAAGGCCTTTGCTGATATTTAACATGTCACTCACTGATCATTTGGTAACCAAAGAGTGATACATTTTCCACCTCTGTGATCCAGTTACTACTCATCCCCGTTTGCTTGCCACCTACCCTCTCCATGATGGATGATCTAAAAATAAAAACTTTTCCTCAGCAAGACGAACGAGTGTCCCTCTGTCATGTAGAGTTGTCTTCACAGGGCTGTAGGGGGCTCTGTGTTGCGTGAGTAATGGTGGTCCCTTAGCTGGTTGACTACATTTCTGTCTTCTAGATCCTCTCTTCTCAGCTGCTCTCAGAGAAACCCAAGTTAACACATTAGTAAACCACGGCCTGCCCTACTCATAGTAGATGCAATGCACAGTCTCTGTGGTATGGTCCTTGCAAATGTTGGTTGCAGTAGATAGCATAGATTTTTAGTTGCATTAACAAGGAGTATAGTGTAAACCGTGCCCATTTTGGCCTAGGCTTAAATTGTACAGATGTGGTCAGTGAACATGATATGGATTATCAGTGTTGTAGGATGTGGTTAATATTGAAAATATAAGGTTAAAATCTATTGGATTTTGTGGTGTTTAGACAATGCCATGTGCATTGAAATTTCAGTGGAGGGATATCATGGTAGTTGGCCATGAACCATTTGACAGGTGGTATGGCAAGAGATGGTATGGCACCGTTGTGCTCTGGCTGTAGCTTCACAGTGGTGGACTGGGCTTCCATGTCAGCTGGAGACTTGGAAAAATTGGACCTTGCATTTAATCCTCTTTTTGTCTTTTTGTTCTTGCATCTAAACAAAATTAATGTTTCTCAATATTTTTTTTGCTAAAATGCAGGCTAATAACTACGCTATTATTGAACTGTTATCGTAATTACGATGATCCACTTCTTCCAACAACCGTTTGTCTGATCAAAGTCCTTGTTAAAAAAATCAATACAGTAAAGCTAGTCCAACCACTGACACGGCTTGTAAAATCTGCCCAGGCGTGAATTATTCACAAGCCTAATGTTTTTAAAACCTGTGTGTGAATTGCTCTAAACATAAAGCCATGTAAGACATTTACAACTCTTATTCTCCAGATCTTATTCTCAACCGTTTTTCATAAAATCTTGTGTGCTGCTTTTTGTTTTAATGTGACTTGCTTTGGCCCTTGAGCAACTGGCCTCGTCTTAAGTCCTGCCTCTCTGATTGAAAAAGGTTTTAATTCTTATAACCATTGCTGAACTGTAATTTGCCAATGTAATGGTAGAGGAAATGGTGCTATGAATGTATCAAGGCTTTTTAAAGCCCATTTTCTATGAAGAGCTGAATACTAATTGACATTGTGTTATGGACACTTTCACCACTGACCATAATGTAGCCTAGCTTAATTATATCCATCAATCAAATGTAGGCTTCCAGATTAATTGTGATTGAGGCGGTCTGTCTGTTTTTATGGGAAATTTTCCAGTGCTAGTAGGAGTTGATTCAACCTTATTAACCGTTGTTAATGTGTCCTTGTCCTTAGGTCAAGAGGTAGTCCAAGATGGCTGCAGCGTCTTATGATCAGCTGCTGAAGCAAGTGGAGGCACTGAAGATGGAGAACTCCAACCTTCGACAAGAGCTTGAAGACAACTCCAACCACTTGACCAAACTGGAGACGGAAGCCTCCAATATGAAGGTAATCAGACCTCTTCTATGGTACACTAAGAACCCTGGGTCGAAGGTCGTGTTCATTATGGCACATTGGGTCAAAGGTCGTGTTAATTATGGCACATGTAGCAAAACATTTTGCTATGTAAACTGACTTTTCTTATTGGAGAAGTACAGACAAAGCGTTTCTGTTTCATGTCTACTGAACACAAGCCAGCTTTTCCTCTTCACTCAAATGCTTGTACCAACTCAGTGGCCTTAGTGTCCACCCTGAGACTGGAAGGGTGTGATTTCAATCCCTGGCTGAGTCATACCAAAGACTGTAAAAATGGGCACTCCGCATTAAGGAGAGAGATCTGGGGTAAGGCGTCCTGTCCATGGGGTGTACTTGTACATCAAGCTGCCTCACGCTACAGTCGTTGCTGTGTTTGTCCCAGTTATTGCTTCACTCAGTAGGCTACATCAAGCACAGCAGTGGGATATTTCCTTAGGCAAGATCTTAGAACATAGTCTGTCTTCCAGCTTTGAACAACCAATATGCATGAAGTAAGGTGTTAGGGTTGAGTGCTCTGCTGAAGTTTAGAAAGAATTTAGACTCTCTAATCCGCCCCCTCTCAATATAGGCCTAGCTACCGAGGAAGACCCCATGATGTAGCATGGATAGATAATGTTAACTAGTATCCAAGACAGAAATAAATATATCCTCCTCATCCTGTCGACAGTCTCACAAAACCCCTTCACAGGCCTCTCGCTCGCCCGACAAATTCCCCTGTATTGTCACTTGAATTAGCCCCTCAGCTTCAATCTCCCTATCTGCAGCCCAGAGTTGTTCTCTCTGAAAACGTTATTAGCTGTCGTCCTCGTTTTCTCAATTCCTCTCAAATCTTATAGGAAAATGGGGGGTTGAGGGAGGCCCCTTGGATCTTCTCCTCCAATGCATTTTCATAGGAATTGAGGAAACAAGGACTGAGGAAGGAGCGATTTGGCAGTTAGTGACATTTTCAGACACGGTCTTGGACTCTGTTCATGAGAAGAGCTGCTAGGCTGCGGAATCTCGCTCTCGCTCACACACACACACACACACACACACACACACACACACACACACACACACACACACACACACACACACAGAGGGGTTGAATGTACCAGCCTGCTAGGTGCCGTTGCTTTAATTGGATGATGTGACCTGGCAGGCTGAGGCTTCAGGAGGTGATTTAAACTCCTAGGGCTTTTCTGTTCTCACAGGAACATTTGGGTTCTCAACTATCTCTGTCAATGTCTTCTACTCCACAATGCACCCCTGGGTAGTGAGTGATGCCACCTCACATTAGGGAGCACTACTTTCTTAAATGTACGAGTGAATGTAGTGGACTACTCATTAGCCCAGGAACTAAGGACAAGAGACCGCAAATCCGTCTCTCAATCACAAATCAACCCCTAGCCTACCCTTTGTGTAGATCTGACAGGATGGTAATAGGCTGGTAGCTCCATCTAGATGTCTGATAGACCAGGTGGAATTGTTGCCATACTGCTTACACCTATCCAATGTAATCCTGTCTGATCTATTAAAATGCCTAGGGGATATGGGCTAGGGGTTGATACTCTGATCTATTAAAATGCCTAGGGGATATGGGCTAGGTGTTGATACTCTGATCTATTAAAATGCCTAGTTGCTTTTGTAGAGTGTTTCCTGGTAATGAGGGAATGAGTGTCACCGTGGAAGGACTCACAGCGTGTTGGGACTGGGTGAGGTATATGTTTGGTGCAGGCTTAGTCAGTATTAGTCATTTCTGGGGAGAGTCTTAATGTGAGTAACACTGACACATTAAGACTGTTCATATTCCAGTAGCATTGGAGCTGGTTGAGGTTTCTCTCTCACTTTTGGGCATTTTAAATGAGGGGGTCTGCTCTGCCCTTGTCTGAGGAGAGTCCTACTCTGTGAGTAGCCTAACACTGATTATGCATCCTTTATCTCAGTAGGTTTGGAGCTGGGTTTGAGGTTTGCCTCAGTCTCACTTTTGGGTGCGTGGGGGGGGGGGGTCTGCCGGTTCTACCCTTAGACTGGCACATTCAGCACTGCTGCTAAGCTATCTATTAACAATACACCCCATCAGCTCTGCTCTGCCTCTGCATCCGCTCTGGCTCAAATGGAAAACCTGCCAACTCAGTCAGTTTAGTAAGCCTAGGGCTAGGCTACCTGCTACTCTGCAGTCTGATATTTCATGCTGGAGGGAGGTGGCTGTTGCACACCCCTTTTGTGCTGCTGCAGATACAGAACAAGCCTGGGTTTGGCTTAGGGATTTCTCTGGCATTAGCTTAACTCTTTAAGGAGAGAGAATGATTTAAAAAATATATTCAAGTATAATTTCTGCCTTTGGTGCAACGACGCCATCCATTGTGTTGACCTGTATTGTTGAGAAATTCTTCCTGGACTGTGAACTATAGTGTTGGAGGTTAGGTTCCTGCATCCTGCAATGCTTACTAAATAGAGTTTAGCTTAATGTTTATCGTAAGTGGGCTGTTTTGTTGGTTAATGGTAGCCTAAGTAAGAATAAACTCTAAAGTACTGTAATGCAATGTTTCTATGTAGTCTAAATAGGGGGAAGGGTTATCATTTGCAACCAAGTGAGAATTATTAGGCCTATCTTGTAGAAATATGGCTTGTTAGTATTCCTTACAGGGGAGAACTGATTATGTTGAGATCATAAAAGATTAATCATAAATAATGAGATTATTCAGGGGGTGAATAATGATATTGTTTATGACTAATGGATGAGATTTAAAGACAGTCCGCCTTTTCCCTTTGTGCTAATCAATCTCATATTCATCAGAAACCATATCTCCCTCTGGCACGTTTAGATCGACGTAGGCTGCTCGCTCACACACACACACACACACACACACACACACACACACACACACTGCTCGCTCTGAGACGCTCCCTTCCCTCTGCACGTCGGGAAAAGCTGTCTTTTTTTAGCGTCTCTCTCCCTTCCTCTCATTGTATCTGATGAATGCGCCTCTCTCAGTTCCGACATCCAGACATTTCCTCTCTCCTCGGGGCTCAGGGTCTGCGTCCCAAATGGTGCAATGTTTCCCTTTTATAGTGCACTACTTTTGACCAGGGCCCATAGGGTGCACTATATAGGGAATGGGGTGCCATTTGGGACGCATACAGGCTGTCACATGCTCACAGCTGCAGGGAGACCAGAGGAGAGCATGAACAACAGCATCTCCATCAATGAGCACTGAGCAGGCTTCCTCTCCTACACACCAAGCCAATTACACACAGCACAACGAGCTCCATTTCAGTTCAATAATGATGTTTACGAGCTCGTGCGCTCACACACGCACGAAGACACATCGAATTGTACTTGCATCTTATGTAACCCAGTTCTAACATAAACCCTACAGCTTTAGATGAGCACTAAACCTCTATAAATCCTCAGTCATCCCATCCTGTATGTGGAAAGGGATGCTATAAAGTGACATTTTTGCATTTGATATCTCAAGTTTCTGGCAAAGTTTCTTCATAAGAAGTTACTAGGGAAATTGAAATGGCCTTTTGTGGGATCCGTACTAGTGGCTCATTCCACAACATAATAGTGTAATACTGCCACTGGGAGTGTTGAAACAGACTTAGTTCTCAGATCAGACAGGTTATGATTTAAGCTTTCTACTTAACGCATATCTTGGAACTTTATATTATTGTGAAAAGTTCAGACCTGGCTACTTACATAAGTGTAAAATATTTGGGGCCCTGAATTTCCTCAGTTTTTTATGAATCCACTTTGTTTAGCAGAAAAGTTTAATCAAGGAGTTTCAGACATGGAAATTAAGGGTTTCCAATCAATTAATAGCTTTTGAACAAAACAGAACACCCCTTTTTCCTATATTTCTACCATGCTTTTTTCTATTTTGAGAACTCTTATTTCTGGTGGACTATCATACTAAAACTACCCAACAGGAATCTGTGGTGTTCTGGGTCTCTCGTTAAGCACAGCCTAGTTAGTAAGGTTACTTCACACATTAGTGTTCTAATTTAAACCCTCCAGGCCTGCCTTCCCTTGACATCAATGCTTGTTTTTTTCCTTATTACACACCACATGCATAACAACAACAAAAATATTGCATTCTCAAGGACAGTCTATCTTTTTCCAGTCCGAGTGCAGTACAAAAGCCGGACATGGCATGGTTCACCCCCCCCCCCCCCAAACCGGGCTCACAGGCCAACCAACAACCAAACTCCAGGGCCTCATGGGAGCCCAGCTCAGATGAAACCGGAGCCTGATGAGAATGAGAGACCCTGGCATGCTGGGTGGGTTTTGGCTCTGTAGATGGGTACTTTTACAGCATTGATTTGAGTTACTAGGAGTATTGGATGACCATTTTAAAGCCTGTCTGAAGTGTGTGTGTGTGAAGGGTATGCAGGACACTCAAACACTGCAGCGAAACACTGGTATTCTAGCCGGTCTCTCTGTTGGATTTGTTTATTGGGGAAGAGTGTGTCCATTTTCCCATTTCGGATTGAACAAACAGATCCAGAATTCTGAGACTTGGACAGCAGTTGACTAAAAATATAATTTAACGAGAGTTGACAACTTGACTTGGTATGGATGTGGCAGCTTCAAGGTTAACTTTACTTTTTTATTTGGTTATCCAACTAATTGAAGTTCAGACTTGATTTGTATTGTTTTGTACTTTCCTACATTTACTCTCAATGACCCCATGGTTATTTGTTTTATAGGTCTTTTTATAGTCCAGATCAATCTATATGGATTCTCCTCTTGGTCTTGAATTTACGGTCAGCTAGTAGTCTACGTTATAAATGAGCTGTATTCTATTCACGTTAGCAACAACATGTCCGTCACCCCCGATGGTTGAATAGAGGAGTGGTTTTGCCTGGAACTGCTGTGAATAGAATGAGGGGCTCTTTATCATATGATCCCAGCCTGATAATGCAGCCGTTGTGTGGTGTGTCTAGACGTCACACATGCTTTACAGAGCGAGGGAGAGAGAGAGCGCATCACACAGTCAGGGCTGTGTGTTTTTGTTTCCTGCCGTCCAGCCCTCCCGTCTGACCCCCTTTCAGCCTGCTCACCGATGCATGGGCCAGGGTCAGAGGTCACAGGGTAGAGGTTGGCGGACACTGTGACCGTCCGGGTCATGCGTTGGTTACGTTGTGAGTAACCCTTCAATCTAAGGGGAAGCAGCTGCATGGACGTAGCCTCTTGATGGCCCCTGGTCTCTGACTGACTGAGACGGGACAGGCAGGGTGGAAGGAAAACCCTGTTCTGTTTTCTGAGCGGGAGCCGTGTTGTCGCCGGATATTGTGTCGTCGGACATCGCTCTGATGCTTCGCTCTCCTCTCGGACTCACTGGAGGACAGGAGACTACTCTTTCTATTCCACTTGAAAAATAACATAAGCTAACGAACTGTTCAACCTGGTAATACTTTTTAACTAACTTTTGATTTAATGACCCACAGTACAAATTTGCAGTTAATATAAAGTCCAGATTGGTTGAAGGATTCTGCCTGCTGTGGAGACTACCACTGCTGCTACAGCGGTAGTACTGTACTCTGGGATTCCTGAGCTATATGGACATGATCGTATCCAGCCTCTCGTTCGCTATGCTGTATCCTTCCGATTATAGGCCTAGTTTTAACGCTGGATTTATTATTCTCCTCCGGAAGTATGCCTTTCCACCCTTCACTCTGTCACCGTTGTAGGTTCATTGTGGTAAGTATTAGTCCTCCTGCAACAAGCCAGTTTCAATAGGCTAATCAAGTTCATGAACTTCTTCCAGTCATGTTTTGTAGAGCTGAGCGGTTAACTGTTTATGGACAGGACACGTAGTTAAACAAACCGTAGAGGGAGCAAGATCTGTAAGATCTTCATAATGTGTTGTATATTAGTTCAAGTGGGTTCAGAGTTCCATTTTGAGATTGGTCATTTTAATGGTGTAATGTCCTAACTAGGCTGCTTTTCCCACTATATACCAAGTTATTTTTTTTGCATTTGTGGATGTAGGCCTACAGCTAACAATGTATTGCTACTGTATGTCTTTGGGTTGGTTGCCTGTGAAAAGGCTAAAGATTAAGATGCGTATACGACTATGTAGAGACCTTATCTGAAAGGATGGGAGATGATGTCCATAGGAGGAGAAAAAGTGCTCAAGGATAGCAATGTCATTGGTTGACTGAAGAGTAGAGTACACTGAGAACAATATCAAGTCTAAAGAAAGCGTCTCTCCCTTCAGGGCAAAGTCACTGATGCCCTCAAGGGGTCAGTTCTTAGAAAGCCATTAGTGGCATGCTCTTTAGGAACAGAGAGACTTAGGGTCCAACCTACAATACAGTACTGGATAAAAAAAAAAAAAAAGTAAGCTTTCTCCCCAATTTCGTGGTATCCATTTGGTAGTTACAGTTTTGTCCCATTGCTGAAACTCCCGTACGGACTCGGGAGAGGTGAAGGTCGAGAGCCGTGCGTCCTCCGAAACACGACTCAGCCAAGCTGCACTGCTTCTTGACACAATGCCCGCTGAACCCGAAAGCCAGCCGCACCAATGTGTCAGAGAGAACATTGTACACCTGGCGACCTTGTCACCGTGCATGCGCCCGGCACAAGGAGTCGCTAGAGCGTGATGTGACAAGGACATCCCGGCCGGCCAAACCCTCCCCTAACCCGGACGACTCTGGGCCAATTGTGCGCTGCCCCATGGGTCTCCCGGTCACGCCCGGCTGCGACAGTGCCTGGACTCGAACCAGGATCCCTAGTGGCACAGCTAGCACTGTGATGTGCCTTAGACCACTGCGCCACTCGGGAGGCCTATAGCTCCATTCTTGTGTATTTTATTCCTCTTGCGTTACCATTTTTAAAAATGATGGTTTTTAAACTGCATCCTTGTGAAGGGCTCATAAGCAAGCATTTCACGGTAAAGTCTGAACCAGTCGTATTCGGCTCATGTGACAAATTTAATTTGATTCGGTTTTTGATGGTACATCAAAGCCGGTGGTTGGATGTTTTTCCTCTCACTGTTCCACCCTGTCCATCAGGCAGCATGACAAACCACCGGTTCCTTGTCTCTGGAATGGGATGGTGGGGGGGGGTTGAGGCAAACATTCTATTTTGCACTGCAGTGAGTCAGTAGGTTTGGCTTGACTTTTTTCAGGTGTGAATGGACTTTAACTTTGTTTTTGTGGCTTAAATTTTTTTTTTTCCTAAACTAAAAGAACATTGCTGTTCTTTCCTTTGGAAGTGTGTGTGTGTGCACCTAGATGTTGTTCAGTGCTCTTATTCGCGGTTGTGTGTTTTCAAACAATACATTAAAACCGATTGTTTTTCCTGTATTTCAGGAGGTGCTGAAACACATACAGGGAAGCATTGAAGAAGACTCTACCGATTCATCCGGACAAATCGATCTCCTAGAAAGACTGAAAGGTAGGCATCACACATGGGGTGACAGAATTAGCTGATTGAAATGCGTTCTATTAAATAACCTGATATTCCTTCCTCCGGTAGAAATTAGCCTGGATCCTAACACTTACCCAGGGGTGAAGCTGAGACCTCAGCCGTCTTCCATGCAGGGTTCAGGCTCTGGGCGTTCAGAGGACAGCAGCCCCAGCCCCATGGGTTCCTTGGGGTCCCTCCCCAAGAGAGGGCTGTCCAATGGGGGCAGAGATAGCGCTGGCTACCTGGAGGAGCTGGAGAAGGAGAGGTGAGCTCCTGCTTGAATTATTTTGTATTTTCACATTAGTTTGTCTTTGAGTAATGCAGGCTATACTTAGTCTCCATCCCAAAGGACACCCTATTCCCTACATAGTGCAGTACCAGAGCCCTTTCAGGCTATATAGCAAATAGGGTACCATGTGGGATGCATCCACTGTGATTTACTGCTGCAATATTAATTGATGAGTGGTTTGCCTCTCCCGGCCAAATCACATTATGAGTGCAATGGTGCAGTGTGAGGGCTTCCATCACACAGTACATCATGCTAACATTGTTAGGTTGCAAAGTGTATTCCTGGCATTAGTCACAGACAGGATGCATTAGGCGGTCGTATTCAGGACACCTACCCTGTTTTATTCTGGTATGCTGTATATGTGTTTTTGTCTTAGGTCTTTGATTAGAGTTTATTTGTTCTGACTTCGGGCAGTTTAAAAACATTTTTTTTTTTTTTTTACTCTTGGACTCTGATTGGTGCGATTGTCTCTCCTGTCAGGTTCTTATTGATGGCGGAGCTGGAGAAAGAGGAGAAGAAGAAGGACCAGTATTACGCACAGCTGCAGAACCTCACCAAGAGGATCGACAGCCTACCACTGACTGAGAATGTAAGTGTTTATTTGTCGTTCAGCATTATGCCGTGTGTTGGGATGGAGTATAGTGACTTATAGATACTCCCAAAATACCATAACTGACAGTATGCAGTTATCTTCTCTGCATTATTAAATATTCAACGTTTCGCCAAGCCTGATGTCTGTTGATCCTGTTTGCGGTTGCAGCAGTTCTCCCTGCAGACGGATATGACCCGTAGGCAACTGGAGTTTGAGGCGAGGCAGATCAGAGCCGCCATGGAGAAACAGCTGGGAACCTGCCAGGATATGGAGAAGAGGGCACAGGTCAGGGATGAGATGAATTTGGGGCGGCAGGTAGCCTAGTGGTTAGAGCGTTGGGCCAGTAACCGAAAGGTTGCTGGATCGAATCCCTGAGCTGACAAGGTAAAAATCTGTCGTTCTGCCCCTGTATAAGGCAGATAACTTACCCACTAGTTCCCCGGTAGGCCGTCATTGTAAATAATACTTTTTTCTTAACTGACTTGTCTAGTTAAATAAAGGTTCAAATTAAAAAAAATATGAATGCATACAGTGAAATGAAAGGGAGAGCAGGTAGAGAAATGACATGTATAGGATGAGTCATTGATTAGGAAACATACACACAGGAAGAACAGAATGGTCAGTAAGGATACTGATTAAGTAGGATGATATGTAGGCAGTTGAGGTAGAACATTTAGTAAATTGACTTAGAATGACAAAATTCTACAACATCGGTCTGCATCTACGAATGCTTTAATTCAGTCAGTGTTACATCCAACAGCATGTCCAGTCTCCTCAACTAACTGGTGACCCCACACATTGACTCTGTACCGGTAACCCCTGTATATAGTCTCGCTATTGTTTTACTGCTGTTATTTAACTACTTGTTACTTTCATCTCTTGTCCGTATTTTTTTAAACTGCGTTGTTGGTTGGGGACTCGTAAGTAGGCATTTCACTGTAAGGTATACACCTGTTGTATTCGGCACATGTGACTAATAACATTTGATTTGGTAATTGTAATATCCGGTTATCGTCCTCTGAGTGATTGCATCCTGTAAATGTCCTGCTGTGTTTCAGGTGAGGGTGACTCGTATTCAGCAGATAGAGAAGGACATACTGAAGATCCAACAGCATGTCCAGTCTCCACCTGCAGAACCAGAGGTATGTGATACTCACCCCAGCCTCAGATGTAATACACTAGAATGTACCTACCGGAAACAATAGAGGTACAGAATATCTCACTGTAAATATATTTAGGGCTGGTTTCCCGGACACATTATTCCTGTTCAAAATGACTACAATGCCCTTTGATTTGTCTGGTACTAAGCATAATCTGTGTCTGGGAAACCAGCCCTAAATGTATTTACAGTGATTTTCTGGCAATACTTTCTCTGTATTCTGGCTAATGCCTGGCCTGTGTGGACATCTCCATTTCAACAGGCATTCTGTGGGAACAGTTTGTTGGCTTTTAGTCATGTAAAGAACCAAAAGCTGCTTACATCTGAGTGTCGTGCCATGTCAGTCAGCCATCCCATTTGCTGATATCCATTTAATCCTCGATGTTGTACTGGGTGCGCTAACTGCACCATTCCCCTTTCTATGCAATGGGGATTGATGCGTAGCCTCCATCCCTGCATTACAGAGAAATGTCACATGGACAAGTGTACAATAATGCTTTGTTACTGATCCAATATGGTGATTTATCTGAACTGAACACACTGTCCTCTCTCATCCAATCATTTTGCAGTGTTCTGTTCCTCTAAACAAGAGCATCATTTATTTACAGCGGCTCCTAAGAACACTAGAATGGCTTCCAGGTTTATAACTTCTGACCCTGATTCTGGGGGGTGAAATCAACCATAGGCGTTCTCCTGTCCTCTCTCCTTGTGTTAAATATTAAAAAGAGAGCTATTGAATGAATGACGAATTTTCATTTTATTTTTGTGTAAAATCGCCAGTTGGCAACCCATCCCTTATGGGATTAATTGACACACATTACAATAGTTCACTGATAATTTAGTGATAATTCTTCCGGTGTTCTCTGCAGTGCGCATCGCATAAGGAGGGCAAAAAATATATCAATACATAATAGTAAATAATATAATCAAAACTAATTATATCCCTAGAGCAGTAAACGTATACATGCATACATACAGTCGTGGCCAAAAGTTTTGAGAATGACACAAATACAAATTTTCACAGTCTGCTGCCTCAGTTTGTATGATGGCAATTTGCATATACTCCAGAATGTTAGGAAGAGTGATCAAATGAATTGCAATTAATTGCAAATTCCCTCTTTGCCATGCAAATGAACTGAATCCCAAAAAAACATATCCACTGCATTTCAGCCCTGTCACAAAAGGACCAGCTGACATCATGTCAGTGATTCTCTCGTTAACTTCTCTGGGATATGTGGGACGCTACTGTCCCACTTGGCCAAAAGCCAGTAAAAATGCAGAGCCCCAAATTCAAATATATTATGTGGGGGGTGACTTATGAAGGTAATTGGTTGCACCAGATCTTATTTAGGGGCTTCATAGCAAAGTGGGTGAATTCATATGCACGCACCACTTTTCTGTTTTAAATATATATATATATTTTTTTCAACAAGTAATTTTTTTCATTTCACTTCACCAATTTGGACTATTTTGTCCATTTACATGAAATCCAAATAAAAATCAATTTAAATTACAGGTTGTAATGCATCAAATTAGGCAAATGTCAAGGGGGATTAATACTTTTGCATGGCACTGTGCATACATACATACATGCATACATACATACATGTACAGAAGGCATTTGAACACAGTCTGGCACAAAGAAAAGAGACGGTGTGAGACAGACCTGCACACAATCTATATACTCGTTTTATTTTCCATCCAATTTTAATTGAATGAAGGGGGACCTGTTCGACTGCAGCACTAGACACATTAGCTGACCTGATGACTGAGCATGTGTGCAGTCAGTCAACCAGTGACCTACCTTCTGCTCCTGTTGGATGCACAGCTGAGAAGCCATAAGGCCTTGGTGTGTGTGTTCATGCGTCAGTGTGCATGAATACTGTATTCAAGCCAGTGCACTCATGCCTGCATCATGTGAGATGTGTTTGTTTGGTGGCCCATACAGTATGCGTGCTCGTGTGTTTTTGTCTGTTGGTAATTGTGTGTACACTACTAGTCTCATGCCCTGCATGTGTGCTGGCTCGCATACTTTTCCCCCTCTACATGAGTGGATAAATCATTGGACACATTTAATTCCCCCCTCTTCGACTGTCATCCTGCAGGCTGAGCTACAGCTTATGTAGGTCAGGGATGAGGAAGCCTGATGCTCCTGCAGCTGCCCTAGCTAGCCTAGTGACTGAATGCTATATCCATCTCTATCGCCATTAGGGTTGCACATTTTGGGGAATATTCGGAGGTGGAAACTTTCCGTGGGAATTAACAGAAATATATGCATATTAATACCATTTAACCTGTTTGGCGTGCAAGCCCGACGTCGGTACACTTATGACAACAGCCACTTCAAGTGCAGGGCGCGAAATTCAAAATATATATTTTTTAAATATTTAACTTTCACACATTAACAAGTCCAATACAGCATATGAAAGGTACACATCTCGTGAATCCAGCCAACATGTCCGATTTTTTTAAATGTTTTACAGGGAAGACAAAATATGTAAATCTATTAGCTAACCACGTTAGCAAAAGACTCCACTTTTATTACTCCATCAGTTTTTGACTCCATCAGTAGCTATCACAAATTCGGCCAAATAAAGATATAAATAGCCACTAACCAAGAAACAACCTCATCAGATGACAGTCTGATAACATATTTATTGTATAGCATATGTTTTTTTCAAAAAATGTGCATATTTCAGGTATAAATCATAGTTTACATTGCAGCTACATTCAGAAATTGCACCGAAAGCAGCCATAATATTTACAGACACCAACGTCAAATACCTAATTACTCATCATAAAACATTTCTGAAAAATACATAGTGTACAGCAAATGAAAGACAGGCATCTTGTGATGCCAGACAATATTTCCGATTTAAGTGTTTTACAGCGAAAACAAAATGTTGCGTTATATTAGCTTAGCACAATAGCCAGAAACACTTGGGCGCCGGCGACTACGACAGATATATGAAATAACATCATAAATTGGGTCTTACTTTTGCTGATCTTTCATCAGAATGTTGAACAAGGTGTCCTTTGTCCAGATGAGTCGTTGTTTGGATTCAGAATGGCAACTTTCTCTCTCCATTTAGCAAGCGCGCTAGCCGGGTTGCACGGATCTCTCCATGTAAACAAACGGAAGAGAACGGAACACGGCAAAACTCCCGAATAAATTTCAAAAAACATACTTTGCGATGATATGGTGACATGTATCAAATAAAATCGAAGCCGGAAATAATAGTCGCCTATAACGTCAGCAAAACAAAAGGCAACCCCACTGTCCAAATCGCGTTCTTTAGAGTACCGGAACTGGGGTACATGTCATTCCAAGAGGATTTATTCCATCCCAGATCGAGATAATCACCTCATTTCTTCTCTCACAGCCTGCTTGACACCCAGAGGAAGGTGTATGACGTGTATGTATACTAATAGGTCTTGTGCCCATGTATAGGCATGAAGAAGAACAGAGCATCGATTTCAGACGTTCCACTTCCTGGTCAGGAAAAGTGCTGCAGAATGAGTTCTGTTTCACTCAGAGAAATAATTCAAACGGTTTTAGAAACTAGAGAGTGTTTTCTATCCAATAGTAATAATAATATGCATATTGTACGAGCAAGAATTGAGTACGAGGCCGTTTGAAATGGGCACGATTTAACTGGCTACTCAATACTGCCCCTTGCAGCCATATTAAATGTAGATATTTTTTGTATTGGATATATTTACCATATCATATGGAGACAGAAATATAAGCATTTTACCTTATCATAAGTAGACAGAATTGCAAATGATTAAATCCTTCTAATAGAAAAAACAATTTAGTTACGAATAGAACTTTAATTAAATGAGTTGACTCTTCACATGGGATGATTTCACTGAACAACAAAAGAAAGGTAATATTGAATGATCCCCAATGATCATCGCGTCTCCCCAAAATGTTTTCAACATACATCTGTAAAATGATAGTCTAGAAACTAAAGCTTTGGTTGTCTTCCTCTCAGGCCTCCATGTCTTCTCCCTTGACCTCCTCAATGTCCACCTCTTGAACATCAGACTCTGAGACCTCATCTTCACTGTCACTTTCCAACCTTGTTGAGGATGGCTCGTTGTCAGGCTCAAAAAGCCTCACATTTGCCAAATACAATTTTTCAACCCTTGTATTGGTCATCTTGGTGTGTGTGTGTTCCCAAACAAGAACCAGTTGTGCTGATTGTTGGTGGGATTTGGAGGCAACAGGGGAAAGAGCCTCAGATCCACAAAGTCCCTTCCACCAGGTGGCTGATGAGATGTCGGCACGACTGCCATATTGCATCTCCATCTCAAAGCCCTTGCTTGGAACTGTACTTCGCCAGACTGCCAAGAACCTTGCCCTCATCTAGGCCAAGGTGGCGAGACACGGTAGTGATGACACCATAGGCCTTGTTGCTCTCTACACCAGACAGGATGCACTTGCCAGCATACTTGGGGTCCTACATGTACGCTGCGGTGTGTTTGGGCTTCAGGCAGAAGTCTTTTTGATGCATTTCAGAACTGCAGTTCTCTGCTTGGAGCATTAGTAAAGTGGGCAGGGCAGTATGGATTTTTTTCTCTTACATCTGCAAGCGGAGTCTGAACATCAGACAGGATGGCATTGTCTCCCTCAATCCGTGCAATGCCTACTGCTATAGGTTTCAGGCTGCGTACCACTCTTTCCCAAAATACATCATGCAGGAGGATCCTCTTGATAGGGCTGTCCATATCGGTAGACTGTGATATAGCCATTTCTTGGAGAGACTCTTTCCCGTCCAGGAGACTCGAACATGATGAGAACACCACCCCAACGGGTGTTGCTGGGCAGCTTCAATGTGGTGCTCTTATTCTTCTCACTTTGCTTGGTGAGGTAGATTGCTGCTATAACTTGACCTTTCATAGCTAACCATTTCCTTGGCTCTCTTGTAGAGTGTATCCATTGTTTTCAGTGCCATGATGTCCTTGAGGAGTATATTCAATGCATGAGCAGCACAGCCAATGGGTGTGATGTGAGGGTAGGACTCCACTTTAGACCAAGCAGCCTTCATGTTCGCAGCATTGTCTGTCACCAGTGCAAATACCTTCTGTGGTCCAAGGTCATTGATGACTGTCTTCAGCTCATCTGCAATGTAGAGACCAGTGTGTCTGTGCTCTTGTAGAATACTGGTTGAGGGGTGGGGAGATGGTTAATTGTTCATTACAGTTTGCTTTCTCTATGATTTGCTTGACCTTCACTTAAACTCTGCATCCAGCAAATTAGTAGATAAAGCATGTCTGGTGGGAGGGGTGTATGCTGGGCGAAGAACATTCAGAAATCTCTTCCAATACACATTGCTCAGTGAGCATCATAGGTGAACCAGTTGCATACACAGCTCGAGCATGACATTCATCAGCATTGCTCTGACTACGTTCCTCCATTGAGTCCAAAAAAACTATTGATTCCAGGAGGACGATGAGCTTTGTCTGATTCATCACTTTCACCACAAATGGAAGTAGAGGGACTTTGGTCAGAGGTCACTTGTTGTGAGTGCTGAGGGAACTTTATGCACTTGGCCAGATGATTCTGCATCTTTGTTGCATTCATCGCATATGATTTGGCACAGTATTAGCAAATGTACACAGCTTTTCCTTCTACATTCGCTGCAGTGAAATGCCACACGTCAGATAGTGCATGTGGCATTTTCCTGTAAAGATTAGAAAAAAATCTCAAATGCATTTCCATGTACAGATATAGTTAAGCAGTTAGATTAAACAACTCCTTTGTAAGATACATGTTTTAAAATGAAACATGTATGGAAACAGGTGAATTAACACTCCTCAGTTAGCAGGCTCATGCAAGCTAAAACCCACATGGTAGCAAAAACTAACTAGCAGAAATGGTTAACAAGTTAAACACTTTGCTGTAGGCTATTTACTAGTTTACCTTTTTTGTTTGTGTCACATAAAATATATTCACCCCACCCAGTACTGTAATAAAAACGTATCAAAAAAGTTTCACGCCTACTCTCGATCTCTCTATTGCCATCACTCCCTGTCTCCCTCGCCCACTCTCTCTCACTCCCCTTCATTCTGTCTTGCACTTTCTCGCTTTCCTTCCTTCCAGTCTCTCCGCCTGCTGTTTTCTATTTCCTCTTTTTGAACGGATTCTGCCTCTTCTTCCCTTCCTTTCAGGTGACTGGTTCTGCTTCCTGTCTCTTTCTGTTGACTCATTCCTCATCTCTCATTTAGCCTGCTACATGAATGGTTCGCTCCTCTGGAGGTCTGACCCTTCTTTCCCTCTTTCTTTCCCTCATGCAGAGCAAGCATGACCCGGCTGCCCAGGATGAGGGAGGCCAGGCTTCAGGGGACAGTGGTGGGCCTAGCGCTGGGTGTTCTCAGGTAAGACTCGCCTTCCATACCTGATCCAAGACAATTGGCATGTTTGAAGGGATCGTTATTAAATCATTATGAGTAGCATATTGGAATGTGATTTGTAGACTGTGATTCTGCATAGTTTGACTGCAATGTAGTCCATCTCAAACTAACACAGTGCTTGCACCCCCAGAGATTCTTAGTTAACGTTTGACGGATTCATTTTCTTCCTTTGGTCCTATAATGCTCCAGAAAATATCTTCCGCCATTGGACTGACTGGTAATGTTGGTTAGGAGAGTTTGGCTGAGCTGTCGTGAGCTGCCTTTTTTTGCCGTGCTTTGTGCCTTAACTTTCCATTTAATGCTAATGATTCGTGTCTTACTCCAGAGTATGTTTTATCCCTGAGGCTTGCGATTAAACCGTTGGATTCATATTTTAATGACTTTTAAAATGTAATGTAGTCTCACTTCCCTCGATTCTTAGCAGAATGAATGAGGTTGCTGGGAATGTTCTATGGAAAAAACTGTCACACTGTGACACACTAATGGCTTTTATGAGAAAGGCAATGATGTTATACTGTAGGAAATTGCGAGCAAGCAATATGAATACATTTTAATTTTAAAAAAGCTTTTAAAAAGTTTAACAAAATAAATGTTTCTCATCTAGGGTTCCAACTCTCGCCTTGATCAGGACTCTGCCAGTGAAATGAGTTTGGGTGGGGGTAGTTACTCTGTGCCCCGCAGACTGACCAGTCACTTGGGCACCAAGGTATCCAGAGATTCTACTAACACTCAGGTTGAGTGCTGTCTGTATGCCCAAACCAAAAATGTGAAATGTTATCTAGTTTAAACATTTTATAGAAATAGCTTTTTTTAAACAGAGGGTAGCTCACATAAATTAGATTGCATCCTAAGTGGGACAATTTGATCCATTTCGATATAAATAACCTATAAATTGACCTGTGTATCATCAGGGCGTGTCTTCAAAGTAGTTTTTCTCACGGTCGGCCCTCTAACCCTATAGGTGGAGATGGTCTACTCCCTTCTCTCCATGCTGGGGACCCATGATAAAGATGACATGTCTCGCACTCTGCTGGCCATGTCCAGCTCCCAGGACAGCTGCATCGCCATGCGCCAGTCAGGCTGTCTTCCCTTACTCATCCAACTCCTCCATGGCAACGACAAGGTTTGTAATGTTTTTGTTTGGTAACTTTGTCTTATTCTTTGTCAATGGTATAGGTGTTATTTATTTTGTCGAGGACCACTTTGGAAAGGAGTGTTTTAATTAATACTTTGAAGTGATAAACTTTCGCCGTATTTGTAACTTAGTTTGTACATAATGTTTCTGCCACCGTATCTTACTGCAAAAAAGAGCTTCTGGACAGCGATCACTCACGTCGGATTAGACAAAGATTTTTTTCTTCAACAAGCAGGACGCACAGGATGTACTTCGAACACCCGACAAGGCCGACATCCCCGTCATTGGCAAGAGAAAGAGACGCAGACACAGAGCGGGGTGCCTCGTAAGGACCCATAGACGGCGAGTGGGAAAGCTGCCGTTACGTCAATATTACTTGCCAACATGCAATCATTGGACAATAAATTTGGCGAGGTACGATCACGAATATCCTACCAATGGGACATCAGAAAGTGTAACAGCTTATGTTTCACGGAATCGTGGCTGAATGATGACATGGATATTTAGCTAGCGAGATATACGCTGCACCGGCAAGATAGAACAGCACACTCCTCGATAAGACGAGGGGGTCTGTGCATATTTGTAAACAACAGCTTGTGCACGAAATATAAGAAGTCTCTAGATTTTGCTCGTCTGAAGTAGAGTTTTTGCCAAGAGTTTTCATCCATACTTTTCATGGCTGTTTAGTTACCACCGCAGACAGATGCTGGCACTAAGACTGCACCCAGTCAGCTGTATTAGGAAATAAGCAAACAGGAAATTGCTCACCCAGAGGCAGCGCTCCTAGTGGCCGTGGATTTTAATGCAAGGAAACTTAAATCAGTTTTACCTAATTTCTATCAACATGTTAAATGTGCAACCAGAGGGGAAAAAAATTCTAGATCACCTGTACTCCACACACAGAGACGCATACAAAGCTCGCCCTCCATTTGGTAAATCTGACCACAATTCTATCCTCCTGATTCCTGCTTACAAGCAAAAATTAAAGCAGGAAGCAACAGTGACTCGGTCTCTAAAAAAGTGGTCAGAAGAAGCAGATGCTAAACTACAGGACTGTTTTGCTAGCACAGACTGGAACATGTTCCTGGGATCCTTCCAATGGCATGGAGGAGTACACCACATCAGTCACTGGATATATATCAATAAGTGCATCAAGGACGTCGTCCCCACAGTGACTGTACGTACATACTAGAGGTCGACCGATTATGATTTTTCAACGCCGATACCGATTATTGGAGGACCAAAAAAGCCGATACTCGGCCCTTTTTTAAAAATTTATATTTTAATTTATTTTAAAAATATATATATTTTTTGTTTGTAATAATGACAATTACAACAATACTGAATGGACAATGAACACTTTTTATTTTAAATTAATACATAAATAAAATCTAGTCTCAAATAAATAATGAAACATGCTCAATTTGGTTTAAATAATGCAAAAACAGTGTTGGAGAAGAAAGGAAAAGTGCAATATGTGCCATTGTAAAAAAGCTAACGTTTAAGTTCCTTGCTCAGAACATATGAAAGCTGGTGGTTCAATATTCCCAGTTAAGAAGTTTTAGGTTGTAGTTATTATAGAAATTGACGCGTCGACTATTTATCTCTATACCATTTATATTTCATATACCTTTGACTGTTGGATGTTCTAATAGGCACTTTAGTATTGCCAGCCTAATCTCAGGAGTTGATAGGCTTGAAGTCATAAACAGCGCTGTGAAGCAAGCATTGCTAAGAGCTGCTGGCAAATGCAGTAAAGTTTGAATGAATGCTTACGAGCCTGCTGCCGCCTACCACCACACAGTCAGACTGGTCTATCAAATCATAGACTTAATTATAATAACCACAGAAATACGAGCCGTTGGTCATTAATATAGTCAAATCCCGGAAACTATAATTTCGAAAACGGAACGTTTACTCTTTCAGTGAAATACGGAACCGTTCCATATTTTATCGAACAGGCGGCAACCCTAAGTCTAAATTTTACGTTTACATTGCACAACCTTCAATGTTATGTTGTAATTATGTAAAATTCTGGCGAGTTAGTTCAACTAGCCAGGCGGCCCAAACTGTTGCATATACCCTGACTCTGTGTGCAATGAACGCAAGAGAAGTGACACAATTTCCCTAGTTAATATTGCCTGCTAACATGAATTTCTTTTAACTAAATATGCAGGTAAAAAAATAAAAACTTTGTTGTATTGATCTTAAGATAGACATTGATGTTTATGGTTAGGTACAACGATTGTGTTTTTTTCAGGAATGCGCTTTTGTTAAATCATCCCACATTTGGCGAAGTAGGCTGTGATTCGATGATAAATTAACTTGTTTGGGATAGGGGGCAGCATGTTCACGTTTGGATGAAAAGCGGGCCCAGAGTAAACTGCCTGCTACTCAGTCCTAGTTGCTAATATATGCATATTAGTAGATTTTGATAGAAAACACTCTGAAGTTTCTAAAACTGTTTGAATGATGTCTGTGAGTATAACAGAACTCATATGGCAGGCGAAAACCTGAGAAAAATCCAACCCGGAAGTGGGAAATCTGAGGTTTGTAGTTTTTCAACTCTTGGCCTATCGAATACACAGTGTCTATGGGGTCATATTGCACTTCCTAAGGCTTCCACTAGATGTCAACAGTCTTTAGAACCTTGTTTGATGCTTCTACTGTGAAATGGGGGCGAATGAGAGGGGATTGAGTAAGGTCTCTCCCAGATTGCCACAAGCTGACCATGCACGTTCATGTGAGTTAGCTTGAGTTCCATTGCATTTCTGAAGTGAAAGGAATTCTCCGGTTGGAACATTATTGAAGATTTATGTTAAAAACATCCTAAAGATTGATTCTATACTTCGTTTGACATTTTTCTACGGACTGTAACGGAACTTTTTGACTTTTCGTCTGCTCCTAGTGATCGTGTGTCATGAATGTGGAATACTGGGCTGAACGCGCTAACAAAAAGGTGTTTGGACATAAATGATGAACTTTATCGAACAAATCAAACATTTATTGTGGAACTGGGATTCCTGGGAGTGCATTCTGATGAAGATCATCAAAAGTAAGTGAATATTTATAATTATAATGCTTTTCTGACTTCTGTTGACTCATGGCGGATATCTTTATGGCTTATTTGGGCTCTGAGCGCCGTACTCAGATTATAGCACGGTGTACTTTTTCCGTAAAGTTTTTTTGAAATCTGACACAGCGGTTGCATTAAGGAGAAGTATATCTTTAATTCTGGGAATAACACTTGTATCTTTTATCAATGTTTATTATGAGTATTTCTGTAAATTGATGTGGCTCTGTTCAAATTCACGGGATGTTTTGGAGGCAAAGCCAAATGTAAACTGAGGTTTTTGGATATAAATATGAACTTGATCGAACAGAACATACATGTATTGTGTAACATGTTGTCCTGGGAGTGTCATCTGATGAAGAATATCAAAGGTTAGTGATTCATTTTATCTCTTTCTGCTTTTTGTGACCCCTCTCTTTGGTTGGAAAATCGCTGTATGCTTTCTGTGACTAGTTGCTGACCTAACATAATGATATGTTCTGCTTTCGCCGAAAAGCCTTTTTGAAATCGGACACTGTGGTTGGATTAACGAGAATTTTATCTTTAAAATGGTGTCTAATACTTGTATGTTTAAGACATTTGTATTATGAGATTTCTGTTGATTGAATTTGGTGCCCTGCAATTTCATTGGCTGTTTTTTTATTTCTTATTTATTGTTCACCTAATACCTATTTTTTTTACTTAATCGTACTGTTGGTTAGGGCCTGTGAGTAAGCGTTTCACTGTAAGGTCTACACTTGTTGTATTCGGCGCACGTGACAAACTTTGATTTGATCATTAGGCTAGGTGTTATTTATTCCGTCGAGGACCACTTTGGAAAGGAGTGTTTTTATGACTATTTTCAAGTGAAACTGATTTTTTTATTTTATAAAATTCTATTCAATTCAAGGACTCAGTGCTGCTGGGGAACTCCCGAGGCAGCAAGGAGGCCCGGGCGAGAGCCAGCGCCGCCCTCCATAACATTATCCACTCCCAGCCTGACGATAAGAGAGGGCGCAGAGAGATCAGAGTGCTGCACCTCCTGGAGCAGATCAGAGTTTACTGCGAGACCTGCTGGGAGTGGCAGGAGAACCATGAGAGGGGAGTGGACCAGGATAAAAACCCCAGTAAGGCCTGCTCAGATGTATTGTATGCTTTGGTTAGGGTATGGTTATTTGGATGAGTAATGTATGACAAAAACCCAGTAAGGACTAAAGCGACGGTTGTAATGATTTGTTGGTTTTGTTTTTCATTGTGTATTTGGAGGGGTAAACCCCCAGTACCTCCTGCTCAGATCACTTGTACTTGATTTGTTTAATGTATTAAATGGATAATTGGATGGGTAATGCAGGACAACTTGAGTAAGGCCTACTTATTTCAGATGGATGAACTGTCTTTTAGTTAGGGTATGGATATTTGGAGGGGGAATCTGTTTTTATTAGAATGGATTGTGTTTGTCCCAGTGCCCTCTCCCGTGGAGCATCAGATCTGCCCAGCGGTGTGTGTTCTAATGAAGCTGTCCTTTGATGAAGAGCACAGGCACGCTATGAATGAGCTCGGTAAGCATTCACTCAAACTGTTGTTCTGACCAAATGCAATTTTTTATTTAGGCTATTTAACCAGGATAGTCCACTTGGCAACACTTGCCACTGCTTTCCAGGCAGTTATCTTAAAAGAGAAATGATGAAACAAAATCTTTATTTGATCGGTTTAATGTTTCATTACCCAAGAAACCAAAACAGAAAAGAGCTAGGTTAATGCATGTATTCATCCCTGTAAAGATGTAGGCTCTTATGCAATGTCTTGCATAGGACATCATATAGTAGAACATTCATGGGGCAGACTCATTCAATGATTGATTGACATTTCTCCTGCTGTGCTGTGTGTTCCCAGGGGGGCTGCAGGCTATAGGGGAGCTCCTCCAAGTGGACTGTGAAATATACGGCCTCACCAGCGACCACTACAGCGTCACTCTGAGGAGATACGCTGGCATGGCCCTTACCAACCTCACCTTCGGGGACGTGGCCAATAAGGTTAGCTTCTGGTTCTGGATGATTTAACCTTAGATGTAGTTGATGTGTGTGGAATTCTGACCTAATATTTTGCAAATGTTCTGCCTTAGGGTTGGTTTCCCAGACCCAAATTAAGCCTATTCCTGTATTTAAAAGCTCTTTCAATCTCAATTAAGCACGCTTTGTAGTCCAGGAGTAGGCTGGATCTGGGAAACCGGCCAATATGTGTAAACACACTTGAAAGTAAAGGCAATAGTGTCTTCGAGGATAAGCAATCTCTGTGCTTGTTCATAAAGTATGGCTTCAAATGAATAGTAAGCATCTTTCTGTATCTTCCATCCTCAGGCCACTCTATGTTCCATGAAGGGATGCATGAGGGCCATGGTGGCTCAGCTGAAGTCTGAGAGTGAGGATCTACAGCAGGTGATTGCCAGTGTGTTGAGGAACCTGTCCTGGCGTGCAGATGTGAACAGTAAGAAGACCCTCCGTGAGGTGGGCAGTGTCAGGGCTCTGATGGAGTGTGCCTTGGAGGTACAGAAGGTGAGACATCACCACTCACTTTGATACAAATACATAAGGAGCACATGTATAAATATGTGAATGAAATGTACAATAGGAATTTGATAAAGATTTGCCTAAATATGTATTCACTGGCTGATAAATATGTCCTCTTCTCCCTTCACAGGAGTCTACTCTGAAGAGTGTCCTCAGTGCCCTGTGGAACCTGTCAGCTCACTGCACTGAAAACAAAGCTGATATCTGTGCTGTAGAGGGTGCTTTGGCCTTCCTGGTTAGCACTTTGATGTACCGAAGCCAAACCAACACCCTCGCCATCATTGAAAGTGGAGGAGGCATCTTGCGCAATGTGTCTAGTCTCATCGCTACAAATGAAGATCACAGGTATGTCTATTCGATTTTTAAAAAAATCATTCATTATTAGGGATGCACGATATATCGGTGAATATATCGGAATCGGCCGATGTTTGCTAAAAATGCCAACAACTGTATCGGCCCGATGTCTAGTTTAACGCCAATGTTAAAAACCGATGTCAAAGCTGCTGTGCATACCTATACAATGTAGGTACAGGATGTAATGACGCCACGTAAAATGTTGCGCTTCACGTGCAACACACCTGACCAAGCCCACAATGTCTGCTGTGTGGATCGAGCAGTCAACAAGTCGAGCAGGCATTTGAAAGAGTAAGAACATTTCAGCGAGACAACTCAAAGGCGAAATCCATTAAAGCCAAGATAATGGAATTCATGGAATTCTTACCATAGTAATCCTGGTTGAGAATGAAACAAATGAACAGAACGTTAGTCAAAGAAATAGGTTTTGATTGTTTTACTGGTAATGGGGACATACGTAAATGCCAACAAAATAACTTTTTTTGTCTGTGTGTGTGACCTTTATTTAACTAGGCAAGTCAGTTAAGAACAAATTCTAATTTAAAATGACGGCCCGGATGCCGCTGGGCTAATTGTGCGCCGCCCTATGGGACTCCCAATCACGGCCGGATGTGATACAGCCTGGATTCGAACCAGGGACTGTAGTGACGCCTCTTGCACTGAGATGCAGTGCCTTAGACCGCTATGTCCATGTGTGTGTTAACTATTTAACTGTACTAGAATGCTTAAAAGGCCTCTAAAATTAAGTATCGCTATCCGTATCGTTTTTTTGGGGGCAAGGAAATTATCGGCCAAAAATGGCATCGGTGCATCGCTATTCATTATAGTGTTGTGCTGTTAAATATTTGATGTTATTATACTGACTCCTCTGTAATAATGTTTAATGTTCTTACACTTGAAAGCTTATAAGACCGTGTGTTGCTTTTTTTTTCTCTCTGTAGACAAATCCTGAGAGAGAACAGCTGTCTTCAGACACTCCTGCAGCACCTGAAGTCTCACAGCCTTACTATCGTGAGCAACGCGTGTGGCACGCTGTGGAACCTCTCGGCCCGCAATGCAAAGGACCAGGAGGCCTTGTGGGAAATGGGTGCTGTGAGCATGCTGAAGAACCTCATCCACTCCAAGCACAAGATGATCGCTATGGGCAGTGCCGCAGCACTGAGGAACCTCATGGCCAACAGGCCCGCCAAATACAAGGATGCCAACATCATGTCTCCTGGATCTAGCCTGCCCTCTCTTCACGTCAGGAAACAGAAAGCCCTGATCGAGGAACTGGACTCTCAGCACCTCTCGGAGACGTTCGACAATATTGACAATTTAAGCCCCAAGGCGTCCCACAGGGGTAAACAAAGCAGGCACAAGCAGAATGTCTACAGTGATTACGATGGTGTCTCTAGATCAGACGGGTTTAGCCCCAACAGTGTGCCTGTGCGCTCCCCTTACGTGAACACACCAGTTCTGTCGAGCCCGTCACCCAGAGACAACCCAAGGGGGAACATAGACAGTGTTAGGGCCGAGAGGGATCGGGGCCAGGACAGAGACAGACAGAGGGGTGCACCCAGTGGTTTCCACCCAGATCATGACTCTAAGAGAATGCAAATGCCCGCCACAACAGCTGCTCAGATTGCCATGGTGATGGAGGAAGTGAACAGCATTCACTTACTGACTGGCCTGGATGACCGGTCCCCGGAGACCCCAAATCAAGACCCTCACTGTACAACTGCAGCACATGGTCATTCAAATGTATATCCCTATAATAAACCCGATCATTCGGGCAGACCATGTCCAATGCCCAAGTTGGAATACAAGGCATCCAACGACAGTCTCAACAGCGTTAACAGCACTGACGGCTATGGCAAAAGAGGACAGATGAAGCCATCTGTGGACTCATACTCTGAGGATGATGAGGGGAAGTGTTGTGTCTATAGAAAATATCCTGCAGACCTTGCTCATAAGATCCACAATGCCAACCACATGGAAGATGATGACGGAGAAGTTGACACACCTATCAACTACAGCCTAAAGTATTCTGACGAGCAGCTGAACTCTGGTCAGCAAAGTCCAAGCCAAAATGAGAGATGGGCGAGGCCTAAGCACATGGAGGAGATGAAACAGACAGATCAGAGGTCTGTGCGATCTCAAAGCCCAGGCTACCCCATGTACACGGAGGGCAACAGTGAGGGGGAGGAGAAATTGAAGTACAAGCCCAGGTTTGTGCAAACAGAAATGCAACAAGGATTCAGATCAAGGAACACCAACCAACACCAACAAGATCAAAGCAATGCTGGTCCCACTCAAGGAATGAACAAAAAGATGAACAACCAGACTATGTGCCAGTCTGTGGATGATTACGGTGATGACAAACCAACCAATTACAGTGAGCGATACTCAGAGGAAGAACAACAGGATGACCAGCCGACCAATTACAGTATGAAATACAACAAGGGGCCTCATACGGAACAACCAATTGATTACAGTCTGAAGTACTCCGACACCTCCTCCCAAAAATCCATGTTTAGTCATTCAAAGTCATCCTCCACTCAGAGCTCAGTGAAAGACCATCTAAGCCAAGATGGTTCAACATCATCCGTGACATCCAAAAAGAATGCAGGGAGACAAATGCAGCTACATCCATCCTCGGCTCAAACGAGGTCAGGGCCAACTCGACCAGGCCAGAAGAACACAACATGCAAACCTCCTACCGTCAATCAAGAGACCCTACAGACGTACTGTGTTGAGGACACACCCATCTGTTTCTCAAGGGGTAGCTCTCTGTCATCCTTGTCCTCAGATGAGGACGAAATGGAAGGGTGCAAGAGGAATGTGAATGCTGCTAGCAACTACCCAACTCTTCCCATCTCTGAGAAAGAGTCCACTGGCAGTCACGCCCAAGAACAAGGCACAACCGAGGGCCAGTCGTCTGTGCAGTATGTCCGAATAAAGCCTCCAAGGACTAGTCAAGTTCATGGAGACGGATCCAGACATCACAAAGCCGTTGAGTTTTCATCAGGAGCCAAATCACCATCCAAAAGTGGTGCCCAGACTCCCAAAAGCCCCCCAGAACACTATGTGCAGGAGACGCCCCTCATGTTCAGCAGATGCACATCTGTAAGCTCCCTGGACAGCTTTGAGAGCAACTCCATCGCTAGCTCTATACAGAGTGAATTGTGCAGCGGGATGCCCAGTGGAATCATCAGCCCAAGTGATCTGCCCGACAGCCCTGGTCAGACCATGCCTCCGAGCCGAAGCAAAACGCCACCACCCTCACAACATCAACATCCACCACCAATGAAACACAAAAAGGTGCCTCCGCCGCCGCCGCCGAGGGCGGATTTGGCTCCAAGGCATGCTGCTGTACACGCTGCTGTCCAGAGAGTCCAGGTGCTTCCGGATAATGACACCCTCCTACACTTTGCGACAGAGAGTACCCCAGATGGATTCTCTTGTGCATCCAGCCTCAGTGCTTTAAGCTTAGATGAACCTTACATTCAGAAAGATAATGAGCTCAAGATCATGTCTCCTGTTCACGAAGATGACCAGGGAAATGAGGCTGAGCATGAGCATGATGACACTACAGAATCCCCAAGCCAAGAGAAGCATTCACCTGGTGAGGTGGAAAAAGACATTTTGGATGATTCAGATGATGACGATATAGAAATACTGGAGGCTTGCATAAACTCAGCCATGCCAACAAAGTCATCGAGAAAACCCAAAAAGCAATCGCCTTCCAACACTACTTCTAGAATACCACCACCTACTGCCCATAAACCAAGCCAACTTCCTGTGTACAAGTTACTCCCTTCACAAACCCGAGGACAACAGAAGACTGTTGGCTTCACCCATGGAGAGGACATGCCTAGGATTTACTGCATAGAGGGAACCCCTATAAATTTCTCAACAGCTACATCTCTCAGCGACCTCACCATTGATTCACCCCCAAATGAGCTGGCCAATGCTGAAAGCTGTGCTCCTCCTTGTGCAGAAGTATCCTCCAGTCAAATAAGGGATACTATTCCAGAAGGGGAAAGTACAGATGAAAAAGATGGAGGTGTTACTTCCTCCTTCACACAAGCTGCCGCTGTAGAAAATGAAGGGGATGACATCTTAGCAGAGTGTATCAGTTCAGCCATGCCAAAAGGTAAAATCCACAAGCCCTTTAGAGTACAGAAAATGAATGATCAACCACAGCACCCTTCATCAGCTTTTCCTGTTAGTCTAGTCAAACAGGAGGTTGAAAAGAAGAAGCCCACATCCCCTGTTAAACCAATGCCACAGAGTAGTGAGTACAGAGCTAGGATGATTAAAAAGCCCCAGCCCCCTTTCAACTTTGCTTCATACCCTGATAAAAACAAAGAAACCCAAATGCTTGAGCCAAAAATGGCCTCCAGAAATTTCCCAGATAAGCCACCAAATGCAGATGAGAGGCCACGGCCAGGGTTTGCTTTTGACTCGCCACAGAATTACACACCAATAGAGGGTACACCCTATTGCTTTTCACGCAATGACTCCCTGAGTTCCTTGGATTTTGAGGATGATGAACCTGATCTCTCAAAGGAAAAGGCACAACTTAGAAAAGACAAAGACCAGAGAAAAGTGTCAACGAAAAACCGTGGAGAGCCATCCGCAAGAACAAACAGGACAAATGTACCACTGACTGCTCCAACAAAACCTCTGCAGCAGAAGCAGGCAGTCTTTCCACAACCATCCAAAGAAAATGCGGGACCAGTGCCAGATGAGAAGCAGAAGTTTTCCATTGAGGACACACCAATGTGTTTCTCTAGAAACTCATCTCTCAGCTCGTTAAGTGACATTGACCAAGAGAACAACAACAAAGACCTCCAGCCAAAAGAAGTGGAGGATGTAACTCAGGTAGAAGCTACTTCTAAACCCCAAGCCTCTGGTTACGCACCAAAAGCCTTTCATGTAGAAGACACCCCTGTGTGTTTCTCAAGAAACAGTTCACTCAGCTCACTAAGCATTGATTCAGAAGATGACCTTCTACAAGAGTGCATCAGTTCAGCCATGCCAAAAAAGAAGAAACAGACAGCCAGAAATAAGGGCGGAAATGACCAAGGAGATGCCACTGAGGAGAAAAGTATGGAGGAGCCTGATCTCACATTGGATCTCACTGATACACATAGTCCAGTTTCTGAACAAGCCTTATCTCCAGACTCTGAATCTTTTGATTGGAAGGCCATCCAAGAGGGTGCCAATTCCATCGTCAGCAGTTTGCACCAGGCAGCTGCTAGCCTCTCTAGACAAGGCTCATCTGACTCTGACTCAATCCTCTCCCTCAAATCTGGAATATCCCTTGGCTCCCCTTTTCACCTGCCCGTAAATTCAGAGGATAATAAATCTGCATCCGACAAAGGACGCCCACGGATATTAAAGCCTGGTGAAAAGAGCACTTTAGAAGCCCAAAAAAAAGAAAAGGAAGAGGAGGCAGCAAAAGCTCTTAAAGGGGGCAAGAAAGTCTACAAAAGTCTCATAACAGGAAAACCACGTGCCAGCACTGAGACCCCAGCTTCATTACAGCAGAGGCCGACTGCCCCTAGTGTTCCCATGATTTCTCGTGGGAGGACAATGATCCAGGTCCCTGGCGTTAGAAGTAGTTCTCCAAGCACTAGCCCAGTCCAAAAGAAGCCTCCACCACGTGGTCCCGCCTCTGTCTCAAAAACTCCCCCCACTCAAGGGCAGAATTCCAGTAACTCACCCAGAAGCATCAAACCACCTGCTAAATCTGATCCTAGTCCAGCCAGGGATCAGCCTGGATCTCAATCGGGATCAAGTAAAGCTTCATCACGATCTGGATCCAGAGACTCCACACCATCCAGACCAGCTCAGCAGTCCTTGACCACCAGACCCATGCAGTCACCTGGTCGCACCTCTGTGTCACCTGGAAGAAATGGTCTCGGCCCTTCAAACAAATTATCCCAAGTGCCTCGCACTGCTTCTCCAAGCACATTGTCAACTAAGTCTTCTGGTTCTGGCAGGATGGCCTACACCTCCCCTGGGAGACCGGTGGGTCAGCAAACGCCACCCAAGCAGACTGGCTTGACGAGAAGCACTAGCGGAATCCCTAGGAGTGAATCAGCCTCAAAGAGTCTGAACCAGTGTGGAGTTGCTGGCCCTTCTAAGAAGCAAGATTTGTCCAGGATGTCGTCCACAAAGTCTAGTGGAAGTGAGTCAGACCGGTCGGAGAAACCTGCCCTAGTTCGCCAGTCAACGTTCATCAAAGAGGCCCCTAGTCCAACACTGAAGAGGAAATTGGAAGAGTCTGCTTCGTTCGAGTCTCTGTCCCCCTCCTCTACCAGCCAGTCTCAAACGCCTGTGTCGAGTCCGTCTTTGCCAGATATGTCGTTAACTTTGCCCTGTCAAGGAAGCAACTGGAAAAAGTCCCCTCAAAATCCAAATTCCTCCGAAAATGTGGATGAGAAGCCTCAAAGAGGAGGGAAGCATGACATCTCCAGGTCCCATTCAGAAAGCCCCTCTAGGCTCCCTAATCTTAACAGGAAAGGGACATGGAAGAGGGAGAACAGCAAACACTCCTCCTCTCTCCCAAGGGTTGGAACCTGGAAGAGAACCGGCAGCTCCTCTTCCATCCTCTCTGCCTCCTCTGAGTCAAGTGAAAAGGGCAAAAGTGAGGATGAACGACAACCACTGAGTCCAGCCCAAAGGTCCCCACACGGCAAAGATGGAAACCCTTTAAAAGGAACATGGAGGAAGATAAAGGATAGTGAAATGTCTCAGTCAGAAGGCCGTGATTCTTCCTCCATAGAGTCCATGGACACCATGGCCATGGGGTACCAAATGAGCCCTGCAGTGTCCAAGACTGAGGATGTGTGGGTGAGGATTGAGGACTGTCCCATTAACAACCCAAGGTCTGGAAAATCCCCAACAGCAAACACCCCTCCAGTAATTGACAGTGTTATAGTCAAAATGCCCTCTGTTGATCTCTTGACAAGTGAAACCCATCCCAAACAGTCCACAAATGAAAGTGTAAATGCTCTTAGGCTAGGTTCAGAGACTAATTTAAACTTGTTTAGGAGCAGTGAGAGTATTGATAAGAAAGTGCCAGACCTCAAGCCTGCTCAGAGTAACCCAAGCATCATCCCAGAGGCCCATGAACTGTCTCTTGCTGAACGCACCCCTTTTAGCTCCTCCACCTCTAGCAAACACAGCTCACCGAGTGGGGCTGTGGCTGCCAGGGTCAGCCCTTTCAACTACACCCCTAGTTCCAGGAAGAGCAGTGCTGACAGTGCCACACCACCACGACCCTCACAGATACCCACGCCTGTCAGTGTAACCAACAGTGCAAAAAAGAGAGACTCTAAAGGAGAAAGTGCTGGTGAAAGTGGGTCCTACATTGTAACCTCAGTTTAAGTCACTTGAGGCTAGACTACACACACAGATGATCTAGGGGAAATGTCTTGAACATACCAAGTGATCTCTGTTGTAAATAATTATTTACAACAAACACAATCAAAGCAAAGAACAGATTCATCACAATTTTTGGTGTAAAAAATAAACATGTAAATAGTTAGTCACTAGACTGTTATTGTAGTTAATGCCTAATTGATGGACCCTGTTTTTTTGCTGGTAGGAATGTGGCTGGGACACTGGTTATCAGAGGGAGAGAGGGAGACCTCTGAAGGATAATGTATGTGAATTTGTACTGTACAGATTTTAATTATGTATTTAATTTAAACCCCTGTCAAGATCCTGAATCTTGTCCGACTTGACAAAGATAATCACTTAAAGTTGCATATTTGGGATGTTAAAACACTTGAAGATCGACTTTAATACTACTCCATTCGATAAAAAAAATACAATTATATGCCTGTATTTAGGTCAGAAATAAAAGTAATTCTAATTTTTACTAATGCAAATGTATTATAAGCTTCCCATCCTTGCATGTAAACTGCCCAGATGGTAAAGCTTAACATTTATGTCGTCACATGACATGTTGGTAGCTGTAGTGTAAAATTGTACACTATTTCATGTGTGCTCTGAAAGTAAAGGAATTAACCGCAAGTTAACCTTGACAACTTTTTCGAATGAGAAATATTTTCATTGGAAAATAGATTATATGAGAGTAGACCGATACATGGCTCTGCTGTTTGTTGGTTAATTGTTATCAGGTGAGTTAGTTGCTTTTTAACTAAGACTCTGAAGGACTGTATGAACACAAATATTACTAGGGTTTTGGTGTTGGATTATCTTTTTTTTTTTTTAAAGGTAGTTTTAGTTTCCCCTGTAATCACTGTAATGCTAAAGCACATAATCAGAGGAGATTATGTACTATTTTGTTCTACCCAAAAATTACACTGTCTGAAATACTTTTTTTCTCTCCCCCATGCAATACATTTGTGGTCGGATATTCAAAGGAAAAAAGTCACATTCCAAATTGTAAATCAACATAATAAATAATGTTAAAATGGGGTGAAAAACTGGTGTCCAGTGTTACTGAACAGTGCAAGTGTTTAATTATCATCTGCCTTGAAGATATTTTGGTAGTGAATGGAACTTAAGGTCTGCTTACAGTGAATGATGAACTCGTGTCCTTAGTGCAGCTATGTTTTGATATACAAGCCAAGGGGATATAGCTATAGGCATGAATTCATTACACAACTACATACACATTTATTGTGTTGTACGAGTGCAGTAACATGAAAGGGCAATCCGCATTTGAAATGATGAAGTGGTCTCCTCACCACTGTTTTGGTAAAAAGCTGTGGAATGGGGCTGGAGAAATGTAACCGCTTAAATTAGAACTATGTATGCAAGGTCTGTGACCATCCATTATATCAAAATTATAGTTTTGACCATGTTTTGAGGCTATACAGTTTATTTACATGTATGTTTACAAAAATTGAAGATAAAGCTTGTTTTGGGTTCTGATGGTTTACGACAGTTGAACTAAGCTGGTGAGGCATTTATAAGTTATATTCATCAATAATCAATGGGATATCATGAATAAAATGTAGAAACTGGTGAATCCCCAGTAAATCAGCTCAATCAGATCACACCCATCATAGCACTTTCCATCAGTGTTAATTCTTTTTACATATTCTCCAGGCATTACATATTACATTTTAGGTAGCTAGGTGGGACAACTACATATCTCAGTCATAAGTAGTTGTTTCCTAAAAGTAGCTATCAGCAAAGTCTGAGCTAGTAAGGAGGAAAAGTAAAGTGCAAGTGTTGACAAAACACATTTGAGGGGAGCTTTGACTGGGCTGAGGGTGGTGGATGGGCCCCAGAGACCAGAGGTGGCTGAACGGAAGGCTCATTTTAGGGTGTAGGGTTTGAACATAGCCGGAAGGTAGGGAGGGGCAGTTCCCCTTACTGCCCTGTAGGCTACCATGCTCTTGTAGTAGATGTGATCTTCGACTGAAAGCCAGTAGAGTGTACGGAGGAGCAGGGTGACATGGGAGAACTTGGGAAGTTTCTCCCTGCATAAATTACAGAAATTATGAATTGATGTGTAGTTTGTGATGAAGGATACTGCATCACCCACAAAAGGTGTCACGTAGGAGGAAGCACTTTTTTGAGACCTCAGTTATGGTTATGTTTAGCAGGATTATCATCACTAGCAGGCATTACTAGTTTGATCATTTTTGTACATTGCAATCTTTGGCCACTACCAGATCTGAAATGCATCATTATTGTCTCTTTAAACGGAATTGTCCAATTACAACAATAATAAACTAACTTCCGGTGGGCTGACCAATCACAGAACTACGGATCAGCTAATTAAATCGCATTGTAAACAGGTAGTTGCTCCAGCTAGCTGACGAGGAAGCCAATGCGAAGTGAGCCTGGTACCTTTTGAGAAGATGGCTCTGCTAAGTGATAATCCATCTGAAAAGAAAGGTAGGTAATATAAGATGCATGTCTCTTCTTGTCCCATGAAATGTTTGTGAGTATAAGTCATACATGTGACAAGAAAACAAGCTTAGAGAAGACAGTCATATATCTGTAAGCTAGCTTGCTAACTTGGCGTGCAAGTGAAAATGGCTAGGCAATATGGAAGTCAGTTGGCTACCAATGCTTATTTCATTGTTGCATATAAAACAATATACGTTTTAAGTTGAAATGGTAGTCAGTTTGCTAGCAAGATATATTCGATGTGCAACGCTGTGTCAGTGCACTGAATCTAAGTTGAATGAGTTGGCTGAACACCTGGCCAGTTAGCTAGTCATCAAGCTAGCCAGGCAATGTTGACAATGAATAGCTAGCACAAAAGATGACACCACTTTTGTATGGTAATGAAGAAACCTTCAAAATAAACGCCCACATTTCAAAATATTGCAATGTGGATAACTCATTCAAGAGATATTGCATATTAATCAGTGGCCACTTCTATTGTGACACAAAGAAAATGCAATGAGAATTATTAAAACAAATTGTTTTAACCTTTTTTTCATGTAATAGTAATGAAATATACAGTTGAAGTCAAGTTTACATACACCTTAGCCAAATACATTTAAACTTAGTTTTTCTCAATTCCTGACGTTCAATCCTAGTAAAAATTCCCTGTCTTAGGTCAGTTAGGATCACCACTTTATTTTAAGAATGTGAAATGTCAGAATAACAGAGTGATTTAAGCTTTTATTTCTTTCATCACATTCCCAGTTAATATTTGGTAGCATTGCCTTAAACAACTTAAACTTGGGTCAAACGTTTTGGGTAGCCTTCCACAAGCTTCCCACAATAAGATGGGTGAATTTTGGCCCATTCCTCCTGACAGAGCTGGTGTAACTGAGTCAGGTTT
This sequence comes from Salvelinus namaycush, assembly GCF_016432855.1. NCBI lineage: Eukaryota > Metazoa > Chordata > Actinopteri > Salmoniformes > Salmonidae > Salvelinus > Salvelinus namaycush. Next base: position 11,317,864 of record NC_052309.1, on the reverse strand, counting down.
CTAGGCCTCCTTGTTCACACACACTTTTTCAGTTCTGCCCACACATTTTCTATAGGATTGAGGTCAGGGCTTTGTAATGGCCACTCCAATAGCTTGACTTTGTTGTCCTTAAGCCATTTTGCCACAACTTTGGAAGTATGCTTGGGGTCATTGTCCATTTGGAAGACCCATTTGCGACCAAGCTTTAACTTCCTGACTGATGTCTTCAGATGTTGCTTCAATATATCCACATAATTTTCCTTCTTCAGGATGCCATCTATTTTGTGAAGTGCACCAGTCCCTCCTGCAGCAAAGCACCCCCACAACATGATGCTGCCACCCCCGTGCTTCATAGTTGGGATGGTGTTCTTTGGCTTGCAAGCCTCCCCCTTTTTCCTCCAAACATGACAATGGTCATTATGGCCAAAAAGTTATATTTTTGTTTCATTAGACCAGAGGACATTTCTCCAAAAAGTATCACAGCCTACTTCGACAAACGGGTGATAATTCAACAAGCGCATTTGCGAAAAAAGCACCAATGTACCTACCATAAACATCAATGCCTTTCTTTAAAATCAATACACAAGTATGTGTATATATATATATTTTTTTTAAATTGTTGAATTTAAATTGTTGAATACGGAACGGTTCCGTATTTCACTGAAAGAATAAACGGTTTGTTTTCGAAATGATAGTTTCCAGATTCGACCATATTAATGACCAAAGGCTCGTATTTCTGTGTGTTATGTTATAATTAAGTCTATGATTTGATAGAGCAGTCTGACTGAGCGATGGTAGGCAGCAGCAGGCTCGTAAGCATTCATTCAAACAGCACTTTTGTGCGTTTGCCAGCAGCTCTTCGCAATTATTCAAGCATTGCGCTGTTTATTACTTCAAGCCTCCCGAGATTAGGCTGGTGTAACCGATGTGAAATGACTAGCTCGTTAGTGGGGTGCTCGCTAATAGCGTTTCAAACGTCACTCGCTCTGAGACTTGGCGTGGTTGTTCCCCTTGCTCTGCATGGGTAACGCTGCTTCGAGGGTGGCTGTTGTCGTTGTGTTCCTGGTTCGAGCCCAGGTAGGAGCGAGGAGAGGGACGGAAGCTATACTGTTACACTGGCAATACTAAAGTGCCTATAAGAACATCCAATAGTCAAAGGTATATGAAATACAAATCGTATAGAGAGAAATAGTCCTATAATTCCTATAATAACTACAACCTAAAACTTCTTACCTGGGAATATTGAAGACTCATGTTAAAAGGAACCACTAGCTTTCATATGTTCTCATGTTCTGAGCAAGGAACTTAAACGTTAGCTTTTTTACATGGCACATATTGCACTTTTACTTTCTTCTCCAACACTTTGTTTTTGCATTATTTAAACCAAATTGAACGTGTTTCATTATTTATTTGAGCCTAAATTGATATTATTGATGTATTACATTAAGTTAAAATAAATGTTCATTCAGTATTGTTGTAATTGTCATTATTACAATACTTTTTTTTTTAAATCGGCCGATTAATCGGTATCGGCTTTTTTGGTCCTCCAATAATCAGTATCGGCGTTGAAAAATCATAATCGGTCAACCTCTAATCCACAGGTACACCTCCAATTAACTCAAATTGTCACTTAGCCTATCAGAAGCTTCTAAAGCCATGACATAATTTTCTGGAATTTTCCAAGCTTTTTAAAGGCACAGTCAACTTAGTGTATGTAAACTTCTGACCCACTGGAATTGTGATGCAGTGAATAATAAGTGAAATAATCTGTCTGTTAACAATTATTGGAAAAATTACTTGTCATGCACAAAGTAGATGTGCTAACCGACTTGCCAAAACTATAGTTTGTTAACAAGAAATTTGTGGAGCGGTTGAAAAACGAGTTTTAATGACTCCAACCTCAGTGTATGTAAACTTCCGACTTCAACTGTACAATGTGGAGAATATTAGGCTGTAGAGAACTTTTCTACATCTCAGCTAAAGTGGAGTGGGAAATACTCAATCGGGTCTCTACTAACCAAACATGTGTAGTTTTGGAGGTGGACTGTGTCCTACATACCCAGCAGCACGTTGGGCTCTATAGAGGGGGCAGAGAACAATGGCATATACTGTAATAGACTGTGCATGGGATAAATATGGGCTTGAAGATAACTTTTCTACCTGTCTAAAGACATGAAAACGTAAAATAGTTTTTGTTATTAGTTTAAGCAGACTGTCTATTGTTGTGACTTAGATGAAGATCAGATACAATTTTATGACCAATTTATGCAGAAATCCAGGTAATTCCAAAGGGTTTACATATTTTTTTCTTGTCACTGTATATATGTAGCAGGATATATTCAAGCTATTGTGTAAACAGCTCTCTGCTAGTGTGTCTACCTTCACAAGTAATGACTTTGGAGCATGGATGACATTAGAGCTTGACTGCTAAAAGTTGTTAATAGTATTACATGTTTTACACATCTTGTTTTCTTGGGATGCTTGCAGTGAAAGGAATTATTTGATGTCTCTTTATGAAATATGATATGGTATTGTTTTTTAAATAAAATCTTCAGGTAGTGTTTCCTTCACAGAAGATTCTATGTCGCATATCGCTGTTTTGAAGCCTCTGTTGAAGAAATGGTTACGTAGTCTGTCCGGTTTTCACTGCATCCAACTGTGAAATTACTTTTCTGAATTGCTGATTTGGACACTTACTGTTTGCTTTAAGTAATCTTTTGTGACTTTCTTTTGAAAGTGGACATTTTCTTCAGAAATGTCAAAACAGAAAGAACTTTACAATCAAGATAATTGGGGAAATGTTTGAATAACATCTGACTCACAAGACTGTACTTGTTCACTGATATCAGAGATTCTGTAAAGGCCCTCATTACATTCTTCATAAAAATATATAACTCCTTTCCTCAATGTTTGTAGATTCTATAGAGATATGATGGTGTCTCTACGTACAAAGTATATGCATTTTAACGATACATTCATTAACCCGTTTGTTTTTTTATCACTTAAATACAAATGAGAGATGGCTTTTTCTTTGCAACTTTGCCTAGAAGGCCAGCATCCCGGAGTCGCCTCTTCACTAATGTTGAGACTGGTGTTTTGCTGGTACAATTTAATGAAGCTGCCAGTTGAGGACTTGTGAGAGGCATCTGTTTCTCAAACTAGACACTTTAATGTACTTGTCCTCTTGCTCAGTTGTACACCGGGGCCTCCCACTCCTCTTTCTATTCTGGTTAGAGCCAGTTTGCGCTGTTCTGTGAAGGAGTAGTACACAGCATTGTATGAGATATTCAGTTTCTTGGCAATTTCTGGCATGGAATAGCCTTCATTTCTCAGAACAAAAATAGACTGTGTTTCAGAAGAAAGATCTTTGTTTCTGGCCATTTTGAGCCTGTAATCGAACTGACAAATGCTGATGCTCCAGATACTCAACTAGTCTAAAGAAGGCCAGTTTTATTACTTCTTTAATCAGACCAACAGTTTTCAGCTGTGCTAAAATAATAGCAAAAGGGTTTTCTAATGATCAATTAGCCTTTTAAAATAATAAACTTGGATTCGCAAACACAACGTGCCATTGGAACACAGGAGTGATGGTTGCTGAAATGGGCCTCTGTACGCCTATGTAGATATTCCATAAAAAATCTGCCGGTTCCAGCTACACGAGAGCTTGTATGTTACCACAGTTGGCATTCCAAAGGTAACTAAGCCACTTGACACTACTTGACGTTGCATCTTTTCTAGCATTTGGCCATTGCAGAATTTGGACTTCCACCCTAAATGGAGATTTGTTTCTTTTATTATGCGTCATCACCGACTGTATTGCCGTTGAAATAGCCTGATAAAATATTCTCCTCTTTCTGGTGTTCCCCAACATCATGGCCACCCCCATTCAATTTTGGGTGGTTCAACAGCATTATTGTGACAATCCTCTGTTAGCATATATCAGAATAAATTGACATGTACAGTTGAAGTCGGAAGTTTACATACACTTAGGTTGGAGTCATTAAAACTCGTTTTTCAACCACTCCACAAATTTCTTGTTAACAAACTATAGTTTTGGCATGTCTGTTGTGTCATGCACAAAGTAGATGTCCTAAGTCATTTTTCCAACAATTGTTTACAGACGATTGTATCACAACTCCAGTGGGTCAGAAGTTTACATATACTAAGTTGACTGTGCCTTTAAACAGCTTGGAAAATTCCAGAAAATGATGTCATTGCTTTAGCCTATCAGAAGCTTCTAACTGACATCATTTGAGTCAATTGGAGGTGTACCTGTGGATGTATTTCAAGGCCTAGCTTCAAACTCAGTGCCTCTTTGCTTGACATCATGGGAAAATCCAAAAGAAATCAGCCAAGACCGCAGAAAAAAATTGTAGACCACAAGTCTGGCTCATCCTTGGGAGCAATTTCCAAACGCCTGAAGGTACCATGTTCATCTGTACAAACAATAGTATGCAAGTATAAACACCATGGGACCACGCAGCCGTCATACCGCTCTGGAATGAGACTCGTTCTGTCTCCTAGAGATGAACATACTTTGGTGCGAAAAGTGCAAATCAATCCCAGAACAGCAGCAAAGGACCTTGTGAAGATGCTGGAGGAAACGGGTACAAAAGTATCTATATCCACAGTAAAACGAGTCCTATATCGACATAACCTGAAAGGCCGCTCAGTAAGGGAGAAGCCACTGCTCCAAAACCGCCATTTAAAAAAAGCCAGACTACGGTTTGCAACTGCACATGGGGACAAAGATTGTACTTTTTGGAGAAATGTCCTCTGGTCTAATGAAACAAAAATATAACTTTTTGGCCATAATGACCATTGTCATGTTTGGAGGAAAAAGGGGGAGGCTTGCAAGCCAAAGAACACCATCCCAACTATGAAGCACGGGGGTGGCAGCATCATGTTGTGGGGGTGCTTTGCTGCAGGAGGGACTGGTGCACTTCACAAAATAGATGGCATCCTGAAGAAGGAAAATTATGTGGATATATTGAAGCAACATCTGAAGACATCAGTCAGGAAGTTAAAGCTTGGTCGCAAATGGGTCTTCCAAATGGACAATGACCCCAAGCATACTTCCAAAGTTGTGGCAAAATGGCTTAAGGACAACAAAGTCAAGCTATTGGAGTGGCCATTACAAAGCCCTGACCTCAATCCTATAGAAAATGTGTGGGCAGAACTGAAAAAGTGTGTGTGAACAAGGAGGCCTAGAAACCTGACTCAGTTACACCAGCTCTGTCAGGAGGAATGTGCCAAAATTCTCCCATCTTATTGTGGGAAGCTTGTGGAAGGCTACCCAAAACGTTTGACCCAAGTTAAACAATTTAAAGGCAATGCTACCAAAAAACGAATTGAGTGTATGTTAACTTCTGACCCACTGGGAATGTGATTAAAGAAATAAAAGCTGAAATCACTCTACTGTTATTCTGACATTTCACATTATTAAAATAAAGTGGTGATCCTAACTGACCTAAGACAGGGAATTTTTACTAGGATTTTAATGTCAGGAATTGTGAAACTGAGTTGAAATGTATTTGGCTAAGGTGTAAGTAAACATCTGACTTCAACTGTATTTATCAGTATGGTCAACTCCTACTAAAGCACTAGGTCCTCCCGATTTAACACCAGTGTCCTGCACAGATTCCATCCCTGTACATAGTTCTTGCCTCACCACCTTACATCCCTGCCTACTCCTTCCTTTAGCTGCATAACACGATCGCCTAGGCCTATATGCAGCTTTTAAAGAAATGTGGATACTATTTCTGTCAAGGACAACAGTAAATAACATGCATACCCTCCGGATCACCTGAAAGTACTTTTTTGCACGCCAGCGTGGCACAAAAAACCATCATGCCTCCATGGCTAAACTGATGGAGAAGGTGTAGGAACAAGTGGGTCAGCAGGTGAAGCTGCAGGCAGGGGTTTTGCTGGGGGTCCAGTAGAATTGGTGGCCTTAAGTCTTAGCTTAGCTACTGATGGAGAAGCCACAGCTGTTGGGGGTTCATCAGTGGTGCCATTGGTCTAGCCAACCTTGCCTCTGTCCCCATCCTGAAATCGTTGTGATGCATTAGACACCTTATTTGTGGACTGGACTTTGCATAAATGCAGAGAAACTAAGTAGAAAAAAATTACACAATTTAACATTGAAAAAAATAAGATTTCTTACACTTTGGGTCCCAGCAGAAGTAGGCCTAGTTGCACCCATGTACCCCTCAGTCCCTCGAACGAAGTGTCTTTGATCAGCATGACCAAAATTGGCATCCCATAATTATCACTCCGGTGTACTTTATTGTGGGAGCAGAAGCACTTTTGGGAAGGCATTGGACGAAGCCCTTCTGTAAGTCACACCTACAGTATATCACAAAAGTGAATACACCCCTCACATTTTTGTAAATATTTGAGTATATCTTTTCATGTGAAAACACTGAAGAAATGACACTTTGCTACAATGTAAAGTAGTGAGTGTACAGCTTGTATACAGCGTAAATTTGTAAACAGCGTAAATTTGCTATCCCCTCAAAATAACTCAACACAGCCATTAATGTCTAAACCGCTGGCAACAAAAGTGAGTAGACCCCTAAGTGAAAATGTCCAAATTGGGCCCAAAGCGTCAATATTTTGTATGGCCACCATCATTTTCCAGCACTGCCTTAACCCTCTTGGGCATGGAGTTCACCAGAGCTTCACAGGTTGCCACTGGAGTCCTCTTCCACTCCTCCATGACGACATCAAGGAGCTGGTGGATGTTAGAGACCTTGCACTCCTCCACCTTCCGTTTGAGGATGCCCCACAGATGCTCAATAGGGTTTAGGTCTGGAGACATGCTTGGCCAGTCCATCATCTTTACCCTCAGTTTCTTTAGCAAGGCTGTGGTCGTCTTGGAGGTGTATTTGGGGTCGTTATCATGTTGGAATACTGCCCTGCGGCCCAGTCTCCGAAGGGAGGGGATCATGCTCTGCGTCAGTATGTCACAGTGCATGTTGGCATTCATGCTTCCATCAATGAACTGTAGCTCCCCAGTGCCGGCAGCACTCATGCAGCCCCAGACCATGACACTCCCACCACCATGCTTGACTAGGCAAGACATACTTGTCTTTGTACTCCTCACCTGGTTGCCGCCACACACGCTTGACACCATCTGAACCAAATAAGTTTATCTTGGTCTCATCAGACCACAGGACATGGTTCCAGTAATCCATGTCCTTAGTCTGCTTGTCTTCAGCAAACTGTTTGCGGGCTTTCTTGTGCATCATCTTGAAGAGGCTTCCTTCTGGGACGACAGCCATGCAGACCAATTTGATGCAGTGTACGGCGTATGGTCTGAGCACTGACAGGCTGACCCCCCACCCCTTCAACCTCTGCAGAAATGCTGGCAGCACTCATACGTCTATTTCCCAAAGACAACCTCTGGATATGACGCTGAGCATGTGCACTCAACTTCTTTGGTCGACCATGGCGAGGCCTGTTCTGAGTGGAACCTATCCAGTTAAACCACTGTATGTAGAGCAACAATTCTTTTTTTCAGATCCTCAGAGTTCTTTGCCATGAGGTGCCATGTTGAACTTCCAGTGACCGACCAGTAAGTGAGGGAGTGTGAGAGCGATGACACCAAATTTAACACACCTACTCTCCATTCACACCTGAGACCTTGTAACACTAACGAGTCACATGACACCGGGGAGGGAAAATGGCTAATTGGGCCCAATTTGGACATTTTCACTTAGGGGTGTACTCACTTTTGTTGCCAGCGGTTTAGACATTAATGGCTGTGTTGAGTTATTTTGAGGGGATAGCAAATGTACACTGTTATACAAGCTGTACACTCACTACTTCACATTGTAGCAAAGTGTCATTTCTTCAGTGTTGTCACATGAAAAGATATACTCAAATATTTACAAAAATGTGAGGGGTGTACTCACTTTTGTGATATACTGTAGCTCCCATGCTTGGCTTTTATACTCCAATTCCAGCTGCTCTTGGTATTGTAGGCCATTTTTACGATCTATTCCACGTGGGAAGTCAAGGACAAAGATCTGAAAATGATTACCAGAAGCATTGCAGAGTTTTAGTAATTTGCAAAACATTGTCTTGGAAATTGTGAATTTCACTTATGTTATGTGTTTGGAACTAGTAATGGTAATTACCCGAGTCCACTTCAACAGAGCAACACGGAGTAGTTCTTTAAAACTCTATTCCTGCCTGGTCGATGGATGGACGGTCTATAAGGTTGTTACTAGGAGCTAATAGACAATGTCCGGGGCAAGGCCTTGTGGTAACAGTCCACAAACATCGGTCTCCAGGAGTGGACATGAAGCCAAAAGCCACGGAGGGTAGCAAGACCTGTGAGACCAGCTCGGTTTTGCATGTGCACAATATCATCCACTAAGGCACGAAGATTAGAATCACCCACCACCAGGACAAACCTAAGGAAAGAGTGTTTTTGTAACACTAATTCATTTTAGTTTTGTTTTGGAAATAATGTCCATATACTAAAATGATCATGGTAAATGAAGACTGGACTGTAGGTGTTACTGTAAAATGAATAATAAGGGGAAATAAAACTAAACTTGTAAACCAGAGAAGATGCAATACAAAATAGTTATTTTTAGTGTTTATACAGTTATGCAAATTAACCACTCCTCACCTCTCTACCCGAGATCTGTCTCAGCCAGCGGGTTTTGTTGCGCTTGGGGCCAGTTGATAGCACTGTAACCATACACGTACAGAAAGTCTGGCATGACTGAACGATGAAATGTCATTACTATGATTTGATAGGTGACTAGTGAGGGGGATTCCTTACTAAACTCAGCAAAAAAAGAAACATTCTCACTGTCAACTGCGTTTATTTTCAGCAAAATTTACGTGTAAATATTTGTATGTCGATAAGATTCAAATACTGAGACAAACTGAACAAGTTCCACAGACATGTGACTAACATAAATTGAATGTGTCCCTGAACAAAGTGGGGGTCAAAATCAAAAGTAACAGTCAGTATCTGGTGTGGCCACCAGCTGCATTAAGTACTGCAGTGCATTTCCTCCTCATGGACTGTACCAGATTTGCCAGTTCTTGCTGTGAGATGTTACCCCACTCTTCCACCAAGGCACCTGCAAGTTCCCTGACATTTCTGGGGGGAATGGCCCTAGCCCTCACCCTCCGATCCAACAGGTCCCAGATGTGCTCAATGGGATTGAGATCCGGGCTCATCGCTGGCCATGGCAGAACACTGACATTCCTGTCTTGCAGGAAATCACACACAGAACGAGCAGTATGGCTGGTGGCATTGTCATGCTGGAGGGTCATGTCAGGATGAGCCTGCAGGAAGGGTACCACATGAGGGTGGAGGATGTCTTCCCTGTAACACACAGCGTTGAGATTGCCTGCAATGACAACAAGCTCAGTCCGATGATGCTGTGACACAGCGCCCCAGACCATGACAGACCCTCCACATCCAAATCGATACCGCTCCAGGGTACAGGCCTCGGTGTAACTCTCATTCCTTTGACGATAAACATGAATCCGACCATCACCCCTGGTGAGACAAAACAACGACTCATCAGTGAAGAGCACTTTTTGACAGTCCTGTCTGGTCCAGCGACGGTGGTTTTGTGCCCATGGGTGGTGCTGTTGCCGGTGAGGACCTGCCTTACAACAGGCCTACAAGCCCTCAGTCCAGCCTCTCTCAGCCTATTGCGGACAGTCTGAGCACTGATGGAGGGATTGTGCGTTCCTGGTGTAACTCGGGCAGTTGTTGTTGCCATCTTGTACCTGTCCCACAGGTGTGATTTTCACATGTACCGATCCTATGCAGGTGTTACACATAGTCTGCCACTGCGAGGACGATCAGCTGTCCGTCCTGTCTTCCTGTAGCGCTGTCTGAGGCGTCTCACAGTACGGACATGGCAATTTATTGCCCTGGCCACAGCTGCAGTCCTCATGCCTCCTTGCATCATGCCTAAGGCACGTTCACGCAGATGAACAGGGACCCTGGGCATCTTTCTTTTGGTGTTTTTCAGAGTCCGTAGAAAGGCCTCCTTTAGTGTCCCATGTTTTCATAACTGTGACCTTAAATGCCTACCGTCTGTAAGCTGTTAGTGTCTTAACGACCGTTCCACAGGTGCATGTTCATTAATTGTTTATGGTTCATTGAACAAGCATGGGAAACAGTGTTTAACCTCTCTGGTACCAGTGGGACGGTAGCGTCCCACCTCGACAACAGCAAGTGAAATTGCAGGGCGCCAAATTCAAAACAACAGAAATCCCATAATTAAAATTCCTTAAACATACAAGTATTATACACCATTTTAAAGATAAACTTCTTGTAAATCCAACCACAGTGTCCGATTTCAAAAAGGCTTTACGGCGATAGCACATCGCGATGATGTTAGGTCAGCGCCTAGTCACAGAAAACCATACAGCCAATTTCCAGCCAAGGAGAGGGCTCACAAGTCAGAAATAGCGATTTAAATTAATCACTAACCTTTGATCTTCATCAGATGGCACTCACAGGACTTCATGTTAGACAATAAATGTGTATTTTGTTCGATAAAGTTCATCTTTATGTCCAAAATCCTCAGTTGAAATTGGCGCGTTATGTACAGTAATCATTGTCTCCAAACAAATATCCGGTGAAATTTCAGAGAGCCACATCAAATTACAGAAATACTCATCATAAACATTGACGAAAAATACAAGTTTTATACATAGGATTAAAGATAAACGTCTTGTTAATCCAGCCGCTGTGTCAGATTTCAAAAAGGCTTTACGGCTAAAGCACACCACTCGATTATGTTAGGTCAGCGCCTAGCCACAGAAAACCATACAGCCATTTTCCAACCAAGGAGAGGTGTCACAAAAGTCAGAAATGGCGTTAAAATTAATCACTTACCTTTGATCTTCATCTGGTGGCACTCCCAGGTCTCCATGTTAGACAAATGTTTGTTTTGTTCGATAATGTCCCTCTTTATGACCCAAAACATCAGTGCGTTTAGTACAGTAATCCAAAGGCACAATGCGCACTCTCAACATCCAGACAAAGTTTTTAAAAAAGTACAATAAAGTTTGTAGAAACATGTCAAACGATGTTTAAAGTCAATCCTCAGGTTGTTCTTGTCATAAATAATCAATAATATTTCAACCGGACAAAAGTTTCGTCAATAGAAAAGGAGAAACAAGAAAGGCGCTTTCCCGATCATTTTCACTGTCCACTCATTGAAAGTGCTGTATCTCCCTCATTTTTCAGAGTAAAAGCCTGAAACAATGCCTAAAGACTGGCCACATGTAGAAGAAGCCATAGAGACCGTGAACTGGGTCCTAAGTCTTTGTATGGTGGATAGGCTTTCAATGGAAAAACTGCCTTTCAAAATAATAGTACTTCCTGGATGGATTTTCCCCAGGTTTTCGCCTGCCATATCAGTTCTGTTATACTCAGACATTATTTTAACAGTTTTGGAAACTTTAGAGTTTTCTATCAATCTACTAATTATATGCATATCCTAGCTTCTGGGCCTGAGTAGCAGGCAGTTTAATTTGGGCACACTTTTCATTCCGAATGCTGCCCCCTACCCTAGTGAAGTTAAACCCTTTACAATGAAGATCTGTGAAGTTATTTGGATTTTTACAAATGTACAAATTCTTTGAAAGACAGGGTCCTGAAAAAGGGAGTTTAGAACAAAACAGGACCATGATTTGCATGTATTTTTACGCAATGTAGGCCTATACACTGAATATTCAAATTACAAAGAAACAAACTATTTAACTATTTACTTGAACACGGAGTAAAACACTAAATTAAAGTGACTTGGATAGCCTTTGGAACAGTAATGCATTGAATGCAGTGGGATCCTCATCTCATTTGAGTGTTGGATTTAGGGTTGGGGTCAGTTTGTATTGAATGCAATCAATTCAGGAATATAAATGATATTCCAATGCAATAATTGAAAAGCGGTAGGATAAAGCAATGAGGATTGTCTCTGAATGGATCAAGTTGAAGGTTAATTCTCCAAGCTGAGTTAACAAGGTGTTTTTAAATGTCCATTGGCTCATTTCTCTGGTTGAGGGGATATGACACCACTCCTTTTACTGGTAGGCCTATCGGATGAGAGCATTCTGTAGGAAATGCTACCCAGCCATTGGAAAGGAGGTTGAAAGGAGCACAAGTAAAAACAACCATTATTTTATAAAGTATAAAACTGATCAAGTGTATTTCATCCTCATTGTGCTTTCTTAGGCCTTCTAGTAAGACAACGGGCAAATAATAATCACTTGTAAAAAAATGTATCTTGTCCCAAAAAATTATCTTTTTTTTTGTCAGGCCAAGCGATTTACCTGCTGCTTTTTTTTGGCATGTCAAGGCTGGCCTTGGGCTGATTTAAATGTGTAACGGTGTATCAATTACCATCACCATTAGGTTAATCTAGGTCGTTAACAGGTATGCCAGTCGATCATTGTTTATTTTGTCTTTGTTTACATTTTATTTCACACTGGAAGCAAACAGGGTAAGCAAAAAAATATCAAATCAAGTTTATTTTATATAGCCCTTCGTACATCAGCTAATATCTCGAAGTGCTGTACAGAAACCCAGCCTAAAACCCCAAACAGCAAGCAATGCAGGTGTAGAAGCACGGTGACTAGGAAAAACTCCCTAGAAAGGCCAAAACCTAGGAAGAAACCTAGAGAGGAACCAGGCTATGAGGGGTGGCCAGTCCTCTTCTGGCTGTGCTGGGTGGAGATTATAACAGAACATGGCCAAGATGAACATTTTGAACATAAGTGACAAGCATGGTCAAATAATAATCAGGAATAAATGTCAGTTGGCTTTTCATAGCCGATCATTAAGAGTTGAAAACAGCAGGTCTGGGACAGGTAGGGGTTCCATAACCGCAGGCAGAACAGTTGAAACTGGAATAGCAGCAAGGCCAGGTGGACTGGGGACAGCAAATGTTGTTTTGTCTTTACAACTGATGTTCAACACAACAGTACATGTATTTATTGTTTGGGAATTACTATAACATGCAGAACTAAATGCATGTCTATAACACAGTCCCCCTGAGTATTTCCCACCCTGCTTTAGCTGAGACACGTAGAAAAGTTCTCTACCAGCCAATAAGTGTCCCATATACGTGTATTGTATGGCGTGTACCACTGCGCCACCCGGGAGGCCACAGTTGTATTTTATTAAAATTATATTTCTTTAAATATAGCCTACACAATAGCTTTCAACATACCAGTATTTGTATAAACTTTCAAAATAATTGGTGGTTTAAAAAATAAAATGCGTACAACAATCTTTTTATTTATTTTTTCCCCCAGAGGTGCTTGCAATGCTGTGAAAGACCGTTGTACTGCACCAGAGTGCAAAACAAAAAATGGATATTCCCAAAGTGAACATGTCTTTGCAGGAGGACTCTTATTTTGGAGGAAATAAATCTGTGATCATGCTGCCAGCATAATATCCTGCTGCTAGGAGAAAGGTAATCATTTTTTTTCATCTTTCTTTTGTAGGTTTATCTGCATATACCCTTCCTATGTAAACAGTAAGAAGACCCTAGCAGAGGGGAGACGGATACCCGCTGAAAAGGTAAACCAAACCTGCAGGATTATTTTTATTTGTTTGGTTCAATACATGGTCGACCACTTGCTTTTGCAGATCTATCCTGGTGAATGTGTACACACACCCACCACTGGTCTACCACAAACTCTTTCTGAAACAGATTTTTTGTTGTTGTAGTTTGTCAACACGAGTGTTGAGGGACATGTCTGACATCTTGGTTTTCATCTCTGTCTCCCCAACCAGGCAGTGGAGAACCCTTCTTGTGCTGAGATCCGTCATGTGTTGACAGTAGGGGGGGCAAATGTTCTTATGGAGGTAATGGCAGATCTTACATCCAATAATGAATTGCATACGTTTAAGTGCTTTTACATGCTTTAAATAAGAGGGTAACTCGCCTCATTCACTACCATTTGTGTAGCAGTAGCTCCCACCTAGGTGAATCCACAACAGCCATTTTCCATTGTCAAACATTTTTAACATTTAGTTATTTAGCAGATGCTCTTATCCAGAGCGACTTACAGTAGTGAGTGCATATATTTTCGTACTGGTCCCCTGTGGGAATCGAACCCACAACCCTGGCATTGCAAGCGCCATGCTCTACCAACTGAACTACACAGGACCAAATGTAATCATAGTAGGTTAAGGTATGGCATTGCACAATTTAAAAGTCTCTGTTATTTTACTTATCTATCACAGAACGAGATGTACTCTAGAGAGTGGAACAGGGATGTGACGTTCAGAGGAAGAGTGTGTGTACAGCTGAAGCAGGAGGATGGAACTCTCTGCTCAGACAAGTTCGCGTCACATGAGTGCTTGTTTGTGAAGGGGAGAAGCAATGACCTATGGCTGAAGTTAGAAAAACGGGAAGCAATGCAGTTAGTTTTTTACCATCAATCATTTACCATCATTGCCTACATCCGTAATGGGTCAGCGGTCAAACGACCTCCACTCATCACTGTCAAACGCTCCCTGAAACACTTCAGCGAGCAGGCCTTTCTAATCGACCTGGCCCGGGTATCCTGGAAGGATATTGACCTCATCCCGTCAGTAGAGGATGCCTGGTTATTTTTTTTAAATGCCTTCCTCACCATCTTAAATAAGCATGCCCCATTCAAAAAGTTTAGAACCAGGAACAGATATATCCCTTGGTTCTCTCCAGACCTGACTGCCCTTAACCAACACAAAAACATCCTATGGCGTTCTGCATTAGCATCGAACAGCCCCCGGGCCAAGGCTTTCGACTCTGTCAATCACCACATCCTCATCGGCAGACTCGATAGCCTTGGTTTCTCAAATGATTGCCTCGCCTGGTTCACCAACTTCTTCTCTGATAGAGTTCAGTGTGTCAAATCGGAGGGCCTGTTGTCCGGGCCTCTGGCAGTCTCTATGGGGGTGCCACAGGGTTCAATTCTCGGGCCGACTCTCTTTTCTGTATACATCAATGATGTCGCTCTTGCTGCTGGTGAGTCTCTGATCCACCTCTACGCAGACGACACCATTCTGTATACTTCTGGCCCTTCTTTGGACACTGTGTTAACAACCCTCCAGACAAGCTTCAATGCCATACAACTCTCCTTCTGTGGCCTCCAACTGCTCTTAAATACAAGTAAAACTAAATGCATGCTATTCAACCGATCGCTGCCTGCACCTGCCCGCCGTCCAGCATCACTACTCTGGACGGTTCTGACTTAGAATATATGGACTACTACAAATACCTAGGTGTCTGGTTAGACTGTAAACTCTCCTTCCAGACTCACATCAAACATCTCCAATCCAAAGTTAAATCTAGAATTGGCTTCCTATTTCGCAACAAAGCATCCTTCACTCATGCTGCCAAACATACCCTCGTAAAACTGACCATCCTACCGATCCTCGACTTCGGCGATGTCATTTACAAAATAGCCTCCAATACTCTACTCAATAAATTGGATGCAGTCTATCACAGTGCCATCCGTTTTGTCACCAAAGCCCCACATACTACCCACCACTGCGACCTGTACGCTCTCGTTGGCTGGCCCTCGCTTCATACTCGTCGCCAAACACACTGACTCCAGGTCATCTACAAGACCCTGCTATGTAAAGTCCCCCCTTATCTCAGCTCGCAGGTCACCGTAGCAGCACCCACCTGTAGCACGCGCTCCAGCAGGTATATCTCTCTGGTCATCTCTGGCCGCCTCTCCTTCCAGTTCTCTGCTGCCAATGACTGGAACGAATTACAAAAATCTCTAAAACTGGAAACACTTATCTCCCTCACTAGTTTTAAGCACCACCTGTCAGAGCAGCTCACAGATTACTGCACCTGTACATAGCCCATCTATAATTTAGCCCAAACAACTCCCTCTTCCCCTACTGTATTTATTTATTTTGCTCATTTGCACCCCATTATTTCTATTTCTACTTTGCACATTCTTCCACTGCAAATCTACCATTCCAGTGTTTTACTTGCTATATTGTATTTACTTCGCCACCATGGCCTTTTTTTGCCTTTACCTCCCTTATCTCACCTCATTTGCTCACATTGTATATATACTTATTTTTCTACTGTATTATTGACTGTATGTTTGTTTTACTCCATGTGTAACTCTGTGTTGTATGTGTCGAACTGCTTTGCTTTATCTTGACCAGGTCGCAATTGTAAATGAGAACTTGTTCTCAACTTGCCTACCTGGTTAAATAAAGGTGAAATAAAAAATCACCTGCCTTGGGTTATTTAAAATGATTCTTCTTTCTGATCCATGTTTGAAAGTTCTGCACTATGGTCCTTCTCTAACAATGCCCTCCTACATGTTACACATTCCAGTTTGTGGATGCAACACAGTTGTGTAAAACACACTTTAGTACTACAGCTTTATTATCCTGTCTGAATGTCCCCGAAGGTAAAGACGTGATGATCTACTGTGCTGAGATGATCCCCAAACTGAAGACCCAGACCGGTGCGGTGGCAGACTCTGGCTCCTAGCAAGGGGAGGGCAGCAGGAAAAGCAAGAAAGAGGAAGTAGCCACACAAAGGCCCCCATGTTGCTGTGCGAAACCAACAAAGAAAGGAAGTATTTCGCAAGGAACTTGTACAATGGCAGAAAGAATGAAAGAAGACTCATTTATGTGATGTCATTATCTTGTATAGGCCTACTTGTGATGTTTATGCCATCAGTCACATATAATTGTAAAAATACATATTTTGGGGATACGTTGCATTCGTAAAGTATTCAGAACCCTTGACTTTACAGCCTTATTCTAAATGTTTAAAAAAAAATCCCTCATCAATGAACACACAATACCCCTAAATGACAATGCAAAAACATTTTTGCAAATGTATAAAAAAAAAAAAACGTAAACCTTTTCCTTAAGTATTCAGACCCTTTACTCAGTACTTTGTTGAAGCATCTTTGGCAGTGATTACAGCCTCGAGTCTTCTTTGGCATGACACTACAAGCTTGGCACACCTGTATTTGGGGAGATTCTCCCATCCTTCTCTGCAGATCCTCTCAAGCTCTGTCAGTTGGATGGGGAGCGTCGCTGCACAACTATTTTCAGGTCTCTCCAGAGATGTTTGATCAGCTTCAAGTCCGGGCTCTGGCAGTGCCAGTCAAGGACATTCAGAGACTTCTCCTGAAGGCACTCCTGTGATGTTTTGGCGGTGTGCTTAGGGTCGTTGTCCTGTTGGAAGGTGAACCTTGCCCCCAGTTAGAGGTCCTGAGCGCTCTGGAGCAGGTTTTCATCAAGGATCTCTCTGTACTTTGCTCCGTTCATCTTTGCCTCGATCCTGACTAGTCTCCCAGTCCCTGCCGCTGAAAAACATCCCCACAGCATGATGCTGCCACCACCATGCTTCACCGTAGTGATGGTGCCAGGTTTCCTCCAGATGTGACGCTTGGCATTCAGGCCAAGGAGTTCAATCTTGGTTTCATCAGACCAGAGAATCTTGTTTCTGGTCTGAGTGGAAAACTCCAAGCGGGCTGTCATGTGCCTTTTACTGAGGAGTGGCTTCCGTTTGGCCACTCTACCAGAAAGGCCTGATTGGTGGAGTGCTACAGAGATGGTTGTCCTTCTGGAAGGTTCTCCCATCTCCACAGAGGAACTCTGGAGCTCACCTCCCTGACCAAAGCCCCTCTACCTCGATTGCTTAGTTTGGTCGGGCCGCCAGCTTTAAGAAGTGTCTTGGTGGTTCCAAACCTCTTCAATTTAAGAATGATGGAGGCCACTGTGTTCTTAGGGACCTTCAATTTTGCAGACATTTTTTGGTACCCTTGCCCATATCTGTGCCTCAACACAATCCTGTCTCGGAGCTCTGCGGACAATTCCTTCGACCTCATGGCTTGGTTTTTGCTGACATGCACTGTCAACTGTGGGACCTTATATAGACAGGTGTGTGCCTTTCCAAATCACGTCCAATCAACTGAATTTACCACAGGTGTACTCCAGTCAAGTTGTAGAGACATCTCAAGGATGATCAATAGAAACAGGATGCACCTGGGAAGTATGAGTATTTGTAGATGAAAAATGCATATTTGGCATACATTAATGTCATAAATAGACAAGATATTGAGTTTCTTAAACAAAGGTGCAGACGGAACCGGGAAATTAGAGGTGGCTTGTCTTGCAAATGTATTTTGTATGATGAGTAATTTGTGTAGGTAGGAGGCGTATGTACCGGCCCAAACAATATTACAGTAATAGAGATATGGCTAAATTAAACTATAGTATGGAGTAAGCAAGCTTGATTAACCAAACCAGTAATATTTCTGATGATACCAACAGATTTCTTCACTTTGCTACAGACAAATTGAATACGATCTTTCCAGGATAGCTTTTCATTAATTAGAACTCAGAGGAATCAAGTGGATGTGACTTGTTTCATTTCATTCCCACCGATTTTAAGATTCTGGCACTTTTTATATATTTTTTACAATATTTCTTATTCTTACTTGTGAATACAATAAAGTTAGATTATATTCTTTTTACATTTTAAAAATAATTTGTTTCTCTGGAACCATTCAGAACATTTGGCTTCATTAATTAGTGCATCAAAATTCTTGTGTAATAAAATCAAATTGGTATCATCAGCAAAGAGAATGGGAAGTATGGAACACACAGCAGCATGGACCTTGATATAGATTAGGAATAACAAAGTTCCAATTATCAAACCCTGTGGCACTCCACAGGATATCTTGGCCCTGGTAGATGCACAGCCGTTTGCATAAACAAATTGCTCTCTATCATAAACATGACTATATAACCAATTATATGTGTAATCATGAACCTTAATGCAATTTAGAAAGTAATATTTAATGATCAACCGTGTCAAATGCTTTGGATGTACTGTAGCTCTGTAAGTCTACGCCTAGCCATCGTTTCAGCTTTCATTTGACAGCAGAGTTTATTCCAATAATGTGCAAGAGATGTATCTGGTTAGAAGTGGGGGAAATTGCTTTAGTAAGGATTTGCCTACTGTATATTTCGGATGTTGTTAGCTAGATGGTATCAACAGCTGCTGATGTAGTTTCCTGTGGGTTTGCCTCAGTTCTCTCTTGTGGTTAAAACTGAAACCATTTAGAAAGGAAAGCTCAAAGATGGGGTAAGATTGATTTGTATTTTCAGTAGAATTGTAGGTGAACTTTTGTAGCACCTGTTTAAGTTATTTACTTGTGGATGGAAGATACTGTGATAGACAATAGTTTAGCAGTAAATTGTAAAGGCCTTTTCCAGCAGTTTTGTGGTGTTGTGAGGAGACATTTACCCTTCAGTTCCTAATTATGCAAACTAACAAACAACGTTCTGACTGTATTGTAGTCACCAGCCTAGTTTCAGAACATTTCGTATTATTCTGTACGTAAATCCGAGACACTCCATTTAGTATGATATGGTATGGTTGCATAAGACAGATGGTTACTTAAGGCAAAAGTAGGGTGGATGGGCGGGCGTATAACACGAACAGCTTTATCATCTTAGTTAATTAGCAACTTTTCAACTACTGGCTACACTACATTTGTATTTATTATGTATCCCCAGTTAGTCACCAGCCTAGTCTCAGAGCATTTCGTATTATTCTGTACGCAAATCCTTGGGTCCCGCAAAATTAAGGCAGTTTATAAAATGTTTAAAACATTACAATACATTCACGGATTTCACAACACACTGTGTGCCCTCATGCCCCTACTCCACCACTACCACATATCTACATAGTACTAAATCTATGTGTGTGCGTAGTACATGTTATCGTGTGTGTTTGGTAATGTCTGTGCCTATGTTTGTGTTGCTTCACAGTCCCTGCTTTTCTATAAGGTGGTTTTTTTAAATCTAATTTTACTGCTTGCATCAGTTACTTGATGTGGAATGGAGTTCCATGTAGTACGCTGCGCCTCCCATAGTCTGTTCTGGACTTGGGGACTGTGAAGAGACCTCTTGTGGCATGTCTTGTTGGGTATGCATCGGTCTCCGAGCTGTGTGCCAGTAGTTTAGACAGACAGCTCGGTTCATTCAACATGTCAATACCTCCTCCACTTTGAGCCAGATGATATTGACATGCATATTATTAATATTAGCTCTGTGTAGATCCAATGGCCAGCCGTGCTGCCTTGTTCTTAGCCAATTGCAATTTTCCTAAGTCCTTTTTTTGTGGCACCAGACTTCTCCCCATCTTAGCTACTACTGTATTAATATGTTTTGACCATGACAGTTTACAATCTAGGGTTACTCCAAGCAGTTTAGTCATCTCAACTTGCTCAATTTCCACATGATTTATTACAAGATTTAGTTGAGGTTTAGTGAATGTTTTGTCCCAAATACAATGCTTTTAGTTTTAGAAATACTTAGAGCTAACTTATTCCTTGCCACCAACTCTGAAACTAACTGCAGCTCTTTGTTAAGTGTTGCAGTCATTCAGTTGCTGTAGTAGCTGATGTGTATAGTGTTGAGTCATCTGCATACATAGACACTCCGGCTTTACTCAGTCAGTGGCGTGTCGTCAGTAAAAATTTAAAAAACAGCTAAACTGGGGAAATCCTGATTCTACCTGGATTATGTTTGAGAGGCTTCCATTAAAGAACCCTCTGTGTTCTGTTAGACAAGTATCTCTTTATCCCCATTATAGCAGGGGGTGTAAAGCCATAACGCATACGTTTTTCCAGCAGCAGACTATAATCGATAATGTCAAAAGCTGCACTGAAGTCATAACAAGACAGCCCCCGCAATCATTTTATAATTTCTCTCAGCCAATCATCAGTCATTTCTGTAGGTGCTGTGCTTGTTGAGTGTCCTTCCCTATAAGCGTGCTGAAAGTCTGTTTACTGTGAAATAGCATTATATCTGGTCAAACACCAATTTTTTTCCAGAAGTTTACTAAGGGTTGGTAACAGGCTGATTGGTCGGCTAATTGAGCTAGTAAAGGGTTTTTTACTACTCTTGGGTAGCGGAATGACTTTAGCTTCCCTCCAGGCCTGAATTGAAGATGTGGCAATATCATCTGCTATTATCCTCAGTAATTTTCCATCCAGATTGTCAGACCCCGGTGACTTGTCATTGTTGATAGACAGCAATTTTTTCACCTCTTCCACACTTTACGGAATTCAAAAGTACAATTCTTGGTTTGGTCCGATATACTTGGATGTGTAGTGTCAGCGTTTGTTGCTGGCAAGTCATCCCTAAGGTTGCTTATCTTGCCAATGAAAAAGTAATTAAAGTAGTTTGCAATATCAGTGGGCTTTGATGAATGAGCCATCTGATTCAATGAATGATGGAGCAGAGTTGGCTTTTTTCCCCAAAATGTCATTTAAGGTGCCCCCAACATTTTTACTATCATTCTTTATATAATTGACCTTTTGTTTCATAGTTTATTTTAGTTTTGTCACATGATTTCTTAATTTGCGGTACGTTTGCCGATCAGTTGGGCTGCCAGATTTATTTGCCATAACTTTTACCTCATCCCTCTCAACCATACAATTGTTCAACTCCTCATCAATCCAAGGGGATTTACTCGTTTTTAGTCATTTTCTTAATGGGTGCATGCTTATTAGCAACTGGAATAAGCAATTTCATGTGTCAAGTGCAGCTTCTGGTTGCTCCACATTCACAAACCACAGACCAGCAACTATTCTTTACATCATCAACATATGAATCACTGCTACATGTCCAAAAGTAAGTGGACTCATGCTCGTCGAACATCTCATTCCAAAATCATGGGCATTCATTTGGAGTTGGTCCACCCTTTTGCTGCTATAACAGCCTCCGCTCTTCTGGGAAGGCTATTCACTAGATGTTGGAACGTTGCTGCAGGGACTTGCTTCCATTCAGCCATGAGCATTAGTGAGGTTGTGCACTGATGTTGGGGTGATTAGGCCTGGCTTGCAGTCAGCGTTCCAATTAGTCCCAAAGGTGTTCGATGTGGTTGAGGTCAGGGCTCTGTGCAGGCCAGTCAAGTTCTTCCACACCGATCTCAACAAACCATTTCTGTATGGACCTTGCTTTGTGCTCTGGGGAATGCTGTAACAGGAAAGGGCCTTGCCCAAACTGTTGCCATGAGGTTGGAAGCCCAGAATCATCTAGAATGGCATTGTATGCTGTAGCATTAAGATTTCCCTTCACTGGAACTAAGGGGCTAGCCTGAACCATGAAAACAGCCCCAGACCGTTATTACTTCACCACCCAACTTTACAGTTGGCACATTGGGGCAGGGTAGCATTCTCCTGGCATCTGCCTAAGCCAAATTTGTCTGTCGGACTGCCATATGGTGAAGCGCGATTCATCACTCCAGAGAACGCATTTCCACTGCTCCACAGTTCAATGGTAGTGAGCTTTACACCACTTCATCCGACACCTGGCATTGCACATGGTGATCTTTGGCTTTCATGAAGCTCCCGACGAACAGTTCTTATGCTGAATTTGCTTCCTGAAGCAGTTTGGAACTCTAGTGAGTGTTGTAACCAGGACAGATGATTTTTACTCGCTTGAGCACTCGGCGCTCCCATTCTGTGTGGGCTTGTGTGGCTGTACACGAGGGGGCTGAGCACACACCCTTGTAGGGTCCCTATGTTAAGGATCGGGGAAGTGGAGGTGTTGTTTCCTACCTTCACCACCTGAGGGGGCGGCCTGTCAGGAAGTCCAGGACCCAGTTGCACAGGACGGGGTTCAGACCCATGGCCCCAAGCTTAATGATGAGTTTGGAGCGTACCATGGTGTTGAAGGCTGAGCTATAGTCAATGAATGCCATTATTACGTAGGTGTTCCTCTTGTCCAGATGGGACAGGGCAGTGTGGAGTGTAATGGCGACTGTATCTGTGGATCTATTGGGGCGGTAAGAAAATTGAAGTTGGTCTTCTAGGGTGTAAGGTAGAGGTGATGTGATCCTTAGCTAGCCTTTCAAAGCACTTCATGATGACAGATGTGAGTGCTATGGGGCGATAGTCATTTAGTTCAGTTACCTTTGCTTTCTTGCGTACAGGAACAATGTTGGACATCTTGAAGTAAGTGGGGACAACAGACTGGGATAGGGAGAGATTGAATAAGTCTGTAAACACTCTAGCCAGCTGGTCTGTGCATGCTCTGAGGATACTGCTAGGGATGCCGTCTAGGCCGGTAGCCTTGCGAGGTGTTAACACGCTTAAATGTCTTACTCACGTCGGCCACAGAGAACGAGAGCCCTATGCCCTTGGGAGAGGGCCACGTCGGTGGCACTGTTTTTATCCTCAAAGCGGGCGAAAAATGTGTAAAGTTAAAACTGTTTTAGCTAATCCTTCCCTTTAGCCTAACATTAACCCTTTAACCTAAGTCCTAAACTTAACCTTAACCCTGACACCTAGCTAACGTTAGCGAGCTAGCTAAAGTTAGCCACCTAGCTAGAATTCGTAACATATCATACTATTGCAAATTTGTAACATGTTTTACAAATTCGTAACATATAATGCAAATTGTAGTTGGAACATATAAAATGGTTGATGGACATCCATAAATTTAAACATACTATTCGTAACATAACATACTAAATGGATTGTACAGATTTACTTACTGAAAAATAGGAAATGCTCTGATAGCAGGATGTAGTTACACATGCCATACAGACAGTTTCCATCAATCATGAATTAACGACGTCAATGACAATCCTCAATGCCATGAAACATTAAATTAGAACATAGATTGTGTTTTAATGATTAAGTCAGAATATGAGTGACATTCTGTGTCAATTTCTCCATAGGGACAACATGAATTTCTCAAAGCATTATGTCACAGAAGATCATGGGGAGTTTGACTTGTATTATGACCCGTTATATGAAATCTCTGTGTCAGAACAAGGGCATCGATCCATATCAGTGGTGTCCATAGTTCTCTGCAGCATTGCCTGTGTCCTCGGTATCCCAGGCAATGCCTTTGTCATCTGGATAGCTGGAGTGAAGATGAAGAGGACAGTCAACACTGTCTGGTTTGTAAACCTGGCTGTAGCAGACCTCCTCTGCTGTGTCTCCATACCCTTCTCCATAGCTGACATCATACTGAACCCTCACTGGCCTTATGGAGATGCTATGTGTAAGATTCTTCCGTCCATGGTCGTCCTCAACATGTTCGCCAGTGTTTTCACACTGGTTCTAATCAGCCTGGACCGCTTTGCTCTGGTCATCCTGCCTGTCTGGGCCCAGAACCACCGGAGCATCACCCTGGCCTGGCTGCTCTGTGGTCTGGCCTGGGTCCTGGCCCTGCTCCTCAGCCTCCCCTCTATGATCTACAGAGAAATAGAAGTCCATGATGATATGAACATAACACTGTGCATCTATAACCACCTACAAGACAAAACTGAGGGCAACCAGTCGGCTATCAAAGCCACCCACGTCACCAGGCTTATACTCGGCTTCCTCATCCCCCTACTGGTCATCGCTGTCTGCTACCTGCTGATCGGTAGGAGGGTGAGCAGCGGCCGCTTTAAATCCCAGAGGGCCTTCCAGATAATTTTGGTTGTGGTGACAGCGTTCTTTGTGTGTTGGCTGCCTTATCACGTCATTGGACTGATGATCGAGTATGGCGAGGAAGCCTCCCAGGACATGGCCAGGGCTCTAGACCCCCTGGCCATCTCTCTGGCTTACGTCAACAGCTGTCTCAACCCTGTCCTGTATGTGTTCATGGGTCAGGACTTCAAGGAGAGGGCCAGGGTTTCTCTAAGTAAAATATTTGAGAAGGTCTTCAGCGAGGATGTGACTCTGCGTTCCTCTGTGTACTCCAAGGGACAGTCACAGCTCTCACGGGCCACCAACTCGTCTGAGGCTCAAGTCTGAGTCAGAAATGTCTGACCTAAAATGAGTATAATCTGATATATAAAACATTTTACAAGCAATTAAGACTGACAATAACAAAAGAGGGTTTAAAGTTCAGTCCATGCCTTATTTGAAATGTTGCATGCATGGCTTTTTGTATAAAGCTGTTGGGTTTTTGTTTGCAATTTGTCCTAAACTCTCTTCTGTTACACTTGTTTTTCTTATTAGTGGGGTGTGGAGGAAGGAAGTAACAACACTGTAGATTACTCTGATGAAGACATACCAAATGAAAAAAGTTTGTCACCCACCCATCTTACACTTTCATGTAGCACTGCATCTATCATTTAAAAAAACAAACCAAGAAATATCAACTGGTGCTGGTTGGTGTAGTTGGTCTCCCGAGTGGCGCAGTGTTCTAAGGCACTGCATCTCAGTGCAAGAGGTGTCACTACAGACTCTGGTTCGAATCTAGGCTGTATCACATCCGGCCGTGATTGGGAGTCCCATAGGGCGCAATTTGCCCAGCATCTAGGTTTGGCCGGGGTAAGCTGTCATTGTAAATAAGAATTTGTTCTTAACTGACTTACCTAGTTAAAGGTTAAATAAAAAGTCTCTAGATAACCACATTGTGGTGCTTCGAGAAGCACCATAATTAAACTTGACTAACCCCATATGCTGCCAGTGAAGTTGTCCCTGGAAATGAATAGATTGAAATGTTAATTTTCATGTGTCAGAACAATCAGAATACCATTTTGCTGACAGGCCTACTCAGAGCTATCTCCTGTATGTGATGACTCATTGGGTGGGCTGGAGTTTAATTGGAACAGGAGGAAGTCAACTATTAGCTAATCCTCTGCTCGAAAACAAACTTACATTTCACCCTGAGTTCCCTTGTTATCTTCCCTGTGTTACATTCCTCCTAATGGATGTAAGAGCCATATAAATAGGATGACTAGAATGGACAAATCCCCTCAGACCACAACAATGTGAAAGTACACTTAAGGGAATGTCCGTTCCAGTAATTATCTTTCTGTATTTAAACTTGGAATCTGCCTTATGTCCTGTATGACTATCATTGGCCGGTCCATGCTGTAGTGTATTGATGTGGACAATAATTACACTTAAATGTTATACCATCCAATCTCAGTTGCATATTTTATCAAATAAATCAATTATTTTGATCAGTAGCTGTGTCCTTGGTCATTGATAATCACATAGTCACATGCTGTATACGAGAGATAATGTCTATTCTTATTCAGTCATTTTTTCATCACATCTAACTGAAAGGAAGAAAACAGCATTAATCCCTTGCATAGCACATCAATGGAGAAAAAAACACCTTAAATCCAATGACATTGTGGTCTTTCAAAGTACACTTCTAAAACAGTACAAAGGAATCCTGATTCACCCAAATAATGAACCTTTCAATACGGAAAAACACATTTCTTAAGGCATCGAAATCATCTATTGTAACACCAATATATAAATCACCAGACCAATATGACATGAGCAACTACAGACCAATCAGTATCCTCCCTGTCATCTCCAAGGTTGCAGAGAAAGTGGTCATGGAACAGCTAACAGTCCACTTGAATGTGGGTAGTTTTCCCCTTCACCCCATGCAGTTTGGGTTTAGGTCACTCTACAGACTCTACAGAAAACATATGTTGCGATCTCCTAAAGATGATCAAGGCCAAGCTGGACAAACGGTGTTGTAGGTGCAGTTCTCCTCCACCTCAGAAAAGCCTTTGACACTGTTAATGATAACATCCTCTCCAAGCTATCCAACTTCATCTCAAGTGCTTTGATTTAAAAAAGCATGCACTTCTCCACAAAACTAAACGAACCGGCTTACCCGGACACTCATCCACAGACAAAAAAATCTAAACAGACAGAGTTTAAATATCAGGGCATTATCCTATACTTTAAACTTTTAAAAAACACATAAAAAATATGTCCACAGAATCAGATATATTCTCTGAAATGTAACTCACTCTCTACACAGGCAGCCAAGATGTATTTACATGCAATGATCTTCTCTCACCTGTCCTATTGTATCACCAGCTGGTCAACAACACCATAGTACCCTCTGTTCGATTCGACATTTTGAACATTGAGATATTAAAGACATGATAGATCAGATGCATAGTATATTTAAGGAGTGAGATCTGTAGAA
Organism: Salvelinus namaycush; assembly: GCF_016432855.1. Classification (NCBI taxonomy): domain Eukaryota; kingdom Metazoa; phylum Chordata; class Actinopteri; order Salmoniformes; family Salmonidae; genus Salvelinus; species Salvelinus namaycush. Next base: position 11,290,923 of record NC_052309.1, on the reverse strand, counting down.
AGACAGAGTGGCTGTGGAATGTGCTGGGTGGACGGGAGGAGATCAAAGGATTGCTATAGGGGAGGCAGATGGACATCTGTGGACTAGGCGAATGAGCGGTTGAGGTCAGATCCACTGAAGGGAGTAATATAGGTTTACTACCCTCTTCCTGTGGAACCATAAGATGTAAGGATTGGAGAGAAGGAGTGTCTTAAGTGGGATATATATACAGTGGGGCAAAAAAGTATTTAGTCAGCCACCAATTGTGCAAGTTCTCCAACTTAAAAAGATGAGAGAGGCCTGTAATTTTCATCATAGGTACACTTCAACTATGACAAACAAAATGAGAAGGAAAAAAAATCCAGAAAATCACATTGTAGGATTTTTTTTGAATTTATTTGCAAGTTATGGTGGAAAATAAGTATTTGGTCACCTACAAACAAGCAAGATTTCTGGCTCTCACAGACCTAGACCTGTAACTTCTTCTTTAAGGGGCTCCTCTGTCCTCCACTCGTTACTTGTATTAATGGCACCTGTTTGAACGTGTTATCAGTATAAAAGACACCTGTCCACAACCTCAAACAGTCACACTCCAAACTCCACTATGGCCAAGACCAAAGAGCTGTCAAAGGACACCAGAAACAAAATTGTAGACCTGTACCAGGCTGGGAAGACTGAATCTGCAATAGGTAAGCAGCTTGGTTTGAAGAAATCAACTGTGGGAGCAATTATTAGGAAATGGAAGACATACAAGACCACTGATAATCTCCCTCGATCTGGGGCTCCACGCAAGATCTCACCCCGTGGGGTCAAAATGATCACAAGAACGGTGAGCAAAAATCCCAGAACCACACGGGGGGACCTAGTGAATGACCTGCAGAGAGCTGGGACCAAAGTAACAAAGCCTACCATCAGTAACACACAACGCCGCCAGGGACTCAAATCCTGCAGTGCCAGACGTGTCCCCCTGCTTAAGCCAGTACATGTCCAGGCCCGTCTGAAGTTTGCTAGAGAGCATTTGGATGACCCAGAAGAAGATTGGGAGAATCATATGGTCAGATGAAACCAAAATAGAATTTTTTGGTAAAAACTCAACTCGTCGTGTTTGGAGGACAAAGAATGCTGAGTTGCATCCAAAGAACACCATACCTACTGTGAAGCATGGGGGTGGAAACATCATGCTTTGGGGCTGTTTTTCTGCAAAGGGACCAGGACGACTGATCCGTGTAAAGGACAGAATGAATGGGGCCATGTATCGTGAGATTTTGAGTGAAAACCTTCCATCAGCAAGGGCATTGAAGATGAAACGTGGCTGGGTCTTTCAGCATGACAATGATCCCAAACACACCGCCCGGGCAACGAAGGAGTGGCTTCGTAAGAAGCATTTCAAGGTCCTGGAGTGGCCTAGCCAGTCTCCAGATCTCAACCCCATAGAAAATCTTTGGAGGTTCATCTTTTTAAGTGGGAGAACTTGCACAATTGGTGGCTGACTAAATACTTTTTTGCCCCACTGTATATCTGTGATGGGAGAAATGTTGGGTTGTCTGAATTACAGCTGTACAGAACCTTTGGGAAGAATTAAACTTGGTTAAAACTTCTCTAGTGTCCGTGAGGTTCTTATTTTGCAGAGTAAATAACTAACAGATGGCGGCGTCGGCAGGATTCACCACGATTTGTAGTCAAACCAAAGAGGCCAGATCAGTGGAGCTGTAACGGCTGTCGTCTTCCTCCTCGTCTGAGGAGGAGAAGTTAGAAGGATCAGAGGACCAATGCGCAGCGTGGTAAGTGTCCATCACGTTTATTATCAAACATAGATAGACTGAACACTAAGAAATACAAAATAATAAAGGTGAACATAAACGAAACCGAAACAGTTCTATCTGGTGCAGACACACGAAGACTGAAGACAACCACCCACAAAACCCAACACAAAACAGGCTACCTAAATATGGTTCCCAATCAGAGACAACACAAAGCACCTGCCTCTGATTGAGAACCATATCAGGCCAAACACAGAAATAGGAAAACATAGAAATACAAACATAGACTGCCCACCCCAACTCACGCCCTGACCATACTAAATAAAGACAAAACAAAGGAAAGAAAGGTCAGAACGTGACAGGAGCAGAGCTGGCAACAAACAAGGTAGGCTAGTTCCTATATCTGTACACTCATTTTGACATCTTGGGGAGATGAGAATCGTTGGCTGAACTAATTATGGGATACGGACCTGGAGAGCCTAAGTTTAATTCTATAGGCCCATTGTGTAACGACCGGTCATAGCTTTATTATAACTGGTAAGGCCCGGAAGTTAAACTCATACAGGCTGGTACCTGTAGGGTAAGTCCTAGGGGGTAAATCCCTAGTAGGTTGGTTCCTGCTAGTACTATAAAGTCAATAGTAAACCCCAGTGGGTTAATATCTGTGATTACTATAAATATAGGGTGAGTCCCGGAAGGTAAGCCCGTGTAGGCTGGAACCTGCGAAGGGTGAGTCCTAGGGGGTCAAATCCAGCGGGGTTGGTTCCCTGCATAACCTATAACAGGGTGAGAGCCTAGTTGTAGTAGCCATAAAAGTGTGTGTGTGAATGGGAGGTTAGTTGTGTGCCCTGTTGGGATACTGAACCATGGCAGATTATGTGGAAATAGGAAGACAGATTTTGGTGGTGTGTGTTATCAATAATAGGGATATTGGAGGAGATACGACAAAAAGCCATTATTCTCCAGTAATAAATTCGCAGATACTATGGTATCGGTTCTAATACAAAGTATGAAGTGCCATGACCAATTTATTATTATCCGGGGAAGTGTGTAGTGCTATCTTAGAACATAGTTAATAAAAGGTGTGTATTATAGACGGGAGTGAAGAAATCTAAAATACCCTGAACACCATCGGGAGTGTTTAGGGAATAATTTAAAAAAAGTTATTTTACCTTTATTTATACAGGTTTTTTCTCATTAGGATAATATCTCTTTTCCAAGAGAGACCTGGTCCAATAGCAGCAGGGGGAACAACGTTTCAGACAAAACAACTTACATGCACTAACACAACATTAAACAAAACTATAAACACACATAAAGTACAACAATTATATATTACATTAAAAACACAAACATCTTGACTAAAAACAGCTGGCCTAAAAACAATTACACTCTTCTATGATATATACATCGATCAAGTGTTTAAACTCCACCAATGAAACTAGATCACATTTTAAAATGTTCAGGAGAGAATTCCAGGACCACGGTGCTAAGTAACAAACTATTTCTACCTTGACCTGTTCTAATTTTTGGTACTGTTAGAAGCAAATCAGAATGGACCGTAATTGATATTAATTTACTGACCTGACTAAAAAAGAACAGAGATAAAATGGCATTTTACCCAATATGGCCTTATAAATCAGTGTATACCAGTGTTTAAGCCTACGCAAGGTCAATGACGACCAGCCAACAGCGCTGTAGAGATCACAATGATGTGTTAGATGTTTCTGATTTGTAATGAACCTGAGGGCTGAATGATACACTGAATCAAGAGCTCTCAGGATAGTGGCTGAGGCCTGCATATATATAGCATCACTAAAATCTAAAACCGACAGTAATGTACATCGTACCAGCTCCTTCCTGGCCTCAAAATAAAAACAAGCCTTATGCCGGTAATAAAATCCTATTTTCAGCTTGAGCTTCCTTATCAAGTTCTCTACATGCACAGTGAAGCTCAGCTTATCATCAACCCACACACCCAAATATTTGTACACTTTAACTTGCTCTATAGTATGTCCAGCCAATGTAGCAATGACATGATTTGTAACATGCCTGGCATTTGAAAATACCATGCATTTTGTTTTATCCGAATTTAGAATCAGCTTTAAATCATACATATTCTGTTGTATGATGTTAAATGCTTTTTGTTCATTTTCAAAAGCTACAGATAAACTACTACAACTTGAATAAAGAACAGAATCATATGCATAAAAATGAACATCCGCTGTTTCAATAAGATCCCCAATGTTGTTGATATACAAAATGAACAACAGTGGGCCCAAAATAGAACCTTGCAGAACACCTGAGCACACCTCTATGGACACAGATTTACAACCATCCGCCATTACACATTGTGTACGATTTGATAGGTAATTTATAAACCAGTCTAGAGCATGACCAGTAATTCCACAATTAACCTTTGCACTAACACAGCATGTTCCACGGTGTCAAAAGCCTTCGACAAATCAATAAAAACAGACACAAAATGTAACTTCTTATCAAGAGCACAGTGGATGTCATTTAAAACCTTCAATGTTGCTGAAACAGTGCTGTGGCCAGACCTAAAACCTGATTGCATTCCATTTAAGATGTTGTTTTCTTGGAAGAGGGTCTTTAACTGCCTACTAACTAAGGACTCCAGTACCTTTGACAGTACAGACAATTTTGATATGGGTCGATAGTTGTCAAGTAGCGAAGGATCTCCACCTTTCAGGAGAGGCAGTACAAAAGCAGATTTCCATAACTTGGGGATTTCCTTAACATCAAGCGTGAGGTTAAAAATACATGTTAAGGGGGAGCAATGATGTCTGCGGCTAGGTGTAGGAGGCGGGGGTCTAGTTCATCAGGGCCAGGGGATTTTTTAAAATCAATTTCTTTCAGGGCTTTACACACTTCTGAAACAGAGAAGGATGAAAAGCAGAACCTGGTGAAGGAGTGCACAGGGGTGTCAGGCAAATTTATAGGAGGCTCAATTATACCTTTGACCTTTTCAAATAAACTGCCTGCGTCTAAAAGATGCTGGTTCAAGGCTTTCAGAATAACTATTGATATGGTGACAAACGGACCCGTTACTCCCTGTAATATAGAGCTAGCAGAGTTTAATAAAGCCATAGAGGCGCTGAAAGAAGCGCCCGAGAATTCTACCAATTCAGCTGGAATATGGGATAAATTTAGCAAATTAGATAAAATTGGACAACATTTTCCCACTGACGGAGAATTCAAATCTAATAAAGAATTCAGGGAGGCAATTATGACTTGGCATAAAAACATAAAACCAGAATCAAAAGCTCAATATACCAGCGTTTTGATGTCAGCATTCTATCAACAAAAAAATGCATCACGATAAACCCAGAATGAGTTCCAGTATGCTGCCACAGAAAGACTGGGAACGGGAGTGTATTGATAGAATTTGCACTTCTGCTTTGATGGCAGGTTTGAACCCTGTGATCCAAACGATAATTGCAGGGTTAGTGAATTTAATTCAAGACAATGTTTTGAGAGTGGAATATAATTAATAATTAATAGGGCCATAGAGAAAATCACTACCGATAGTTTCAATGGCCAAGATAAGACTAAGGAACGTAGCGAAAAAACGTCAAAGCGTAAGGGGATAGCTCCCTGTTTTAGATGTGGGACTATCGGGCATTGGGAAAATGAGTGTAGGGTGATACTGGAACCTACTGCATTAGCAGGAAATGCCGCTATACAGGAGTTTGCATCTTTTTCAAAAGAGCAACAACTAATCATTTTGAATGGTTACAAGAATGAACTCACTGAGAATCCTCAGTTTTATGCTCAGTTAAGACGAAACATAAAATGATAAAATTGTGTAAGACATTGTGTGTGAAACAATTCCTCCTCTAGGGACAACATGAATGGGAGTTATTCAGAGAGGACCATGACTACAGTATGTCTACCTAGTATGACATGTTCAATGAAACTGATCAATCAGAGTAGCTAAATCAGTCCATACGGGTGGTGTCCATGGTCAAATACAGCATCACTTGTGTCCTCGGTATCCCAGGCAACGGCTCTGTCATCTGGATAGCTGGAGTGAAGATGAAGAGGACAGTCAACACTGTCTGGTTTGTAAACCTGGCTGTAGCAGACCTCCTCTGCTGTGTCTCCATACCTTTCTCATTGGTTGAAATCATACTGAACCAACACTGGCCATTCGGAGGGTATGTGTAAGATTCTCCCCTCTGCCATGTATCTCAATATGTTCTCCAGCGTCTTCACCCTGGTTCTCATCAGCCTGGACCGCTTTGTCCTCATCATCCTGCCTATCTGGGCTCAGAACCACCGGAGCATCGCCCTGGCCTGGTTGCTGTGTGGTCTGGCCTGGGTACTGGCCTTGCTCCTCAGCCTCCCCACCATGATTCATAATGGGACCATCGATGTACCATACCCAATTACCATACCATACCTTGGTGAAAACAACATTAGGGGCCTCTTTTTGGCCATCAAAGCCACCCATGTCCCCAGGCTTGTCCTCGGCTTCCTCGTTCCCCTGTTGGTCATCGCTGTCTGCTACCTGCTCATCGGCAGGAGGGTGAGCAGCGCTCACTTCAATCCTCAGAGGACCTTCTGGCTCATTCTGGGCGTGGTGGCAGCGTTCTTTGTGTGCTGGCTGCCGTATCATACCATAGGTATGGTGATTGGGTATGGCAGGTTTGCCTCGGCAGGTGAAGCCTGGAATTGGTACCCCCTGGCCATCTCTCTGGCATACGTCAACAGCTGCCTCAACCCTGTCCCGTATGTGTTCATTGGCCAGGACTTCAAGTATAGGGTCAGGGTCTCTCTCCATAAAGTGTTTGAGAATGTCTTCAGCGAGGATGTCACAACACACTCATCTGTGGCTCAGGTCTAAGTCAGAAATGTCTTGGGTCGTATTCATAAACAGCATGTTTAACATTATACTCCCCTTCGTATTTATTTGGACACTTATGAGGGAAAAATTGATGATAACCTCTAAGTTTATGTACCTATACAAAGTATTGAAGAACCTCTAATGGTTTTATAAGCTTGTTGTATTGGAACATTTGTGTGTGCGTGTGTGTGTGTGTGTGTGTGTGTGTGTGTGTGTGTGTGTGTGTGTGTGTGTGTGTGTGTGTGTGTGTGTGTGTGTGTGTGTGTGTGTGTGTGTGTGTCATCATGAATGCATCGTGAATAATTATGAGTGACAAAGTTGCAGAGGAAAAAATATTATACCCCCAAGACATGCTAACCTCTCAACATTACAATAACAGGGAAGTCATTTTTCGGTGGGGGGGATATGATATTTACCCAATAGGGTTGTACCTGGAACCAAAAAGGGTGCTCCTATAGGGATAGCCGAAGAACCTTTTTAGAACCCTTTTTTTCTAGGAGTGTACCCTTAATTTCTATTGGGCACGAAATAATCTGAAACACAACCAAAACAGCAAATGCATCCAACACATTTGTAGAGTCGCAAGCTTGATGTTGTCAATGCGTGCTAGGAATATGGGACCAAATACTAAACTTTTGACTACTTTAATACACATATAAGTGAATTTGTCCCAATACCTTCGGTCACCTAAAATGGGAGGACTATGTACAAAAGTCTTGTTATTTCTAAACTGTTCATCCGATATGGATGAAAATACCATCCAATTAAAGCTGATAGTATGCACATTGACCTCGGTCATTGTATCATTTCAAATACAAAGTGCTGGAGTATAGAGCCAAAACCACAACAAATGTGTCACTGTCCCAATGCTTTTGGAGCTTACTGTATATGATACTGTACATGTGCTTATGGCACATACTGTTAAAAATTACCTGTGATTTGACAGTAAGTTACCGGCTACAGTAAAAATACAGAACCAACTTACATCCTATTTTTAACAGCTGAACTGTGTTTTTACAGTTGAATTAAGGTGTCATTGTTGTAAAATGACAATATGCTGCTGTATTCTGATTACAGTACACTCTTGTACATTATAATATTTACTATAACTCAGGTATGTTTTTGTAATTTTACAGGATAAGTGTAACATTTTGTAACATGATTTACTGTTAGCACACTTCGGACTGAATCTCACCTGGGCTTTGAACTCACAAACTCTTTGTTGCCAGTGACCTGAATTTCCTGCTATGCCACCAGGTATGTGGTTATGATAGAGATAGTTAAAAAACTATAACCAATAGAGGGTTCTGTCATATGTCCTTATGGGGGAACGCTGTTTGGTGATAGAGATTGGCAATAGAATAATTGGCATTTGCTAAAAGTTTCCCCGAATCAACTCAATAATTCAGATTATCTGACAACACCAACATACAAATAGCAATGCTCAGGGACACTTGACGTACAGTGTGCATAAATCCTCTGGGGATTTGAACTTGCAACCTTTTGGTTGGAAATGCATTAATGTTTCAGCAGGGCCACCCGGTACATATATATATTTTTTTACATTTTAGTCATTTAGCAGACGCTCTTATCCAGAGCGACTTACAGTAGAGTGCATACATTTTTATTACATATATTTTTTTTTTAATTTTTAATTTTTAATTTTATTTTTATTTTTACATTTTACATATTACATATTACATATTACATTTTACATACTGAGACAAGGATATCCCTACCGGCCAAACCCTCCCTAACCCGGACGACGCTATGCCAATTGTGCGTCGCCCCACGTGTAACAGTACTCTTCTTGCGTTGTGTACAATCAATTCTCGACACGAACTCCAACGTGTAGCACCAGTCATGGAGATTTATTCTGATAGGAACAGCACAAAATTGCACGTCATGCAATGCACGGCTCACCATCCAACTCTGCACTCACGCACGCTGGTTTGGTGCTTGTTCACTGGGCCATGTAGTTACCAAAATAATACAATTACAATATACAATATAATATCTTTAACAATGTACCTGATAGGAACAGCACAAAATTGCACGTCATGCAATGCACGGCTCACCATCCAACTCTGCACTCACGCACTGTACAAAATATATGACCCCCCCCCACCAGACACAGTAAGTTGCTAGCTAGTACTGGCGGGAATTCTTTACAACCAAAATGCACAACCAATATTCTCCAAAAAACACTGCATCTTATGTGTGATGTTCGAATAACATTTACAAACAAATTTATATAAATTGTACACTTAAATCATCACTTGGGAGTATAAAAATCACTTTTGATGTACAGTGCTTTGCAACCAACAACTTACCGCTGGTTTGGTGCTTGTTCACTGGGACGATTCTAACTGAAACATCCTCCCTCGTAAGCAAGCTACGCAAACCAGCCAATAAGATGCCATGTTGAGTAGGTGACGGCAAGACAAAACTAAAACCAAAAACCCATTGGCTTAACAATAAAGTGGCAAGGGGAATCACCAATATAACCCTGTTACACTCCCCCCTACTGAATTCCACTTGCAAAGAAAAATAATAAAAATACAAAACGGCACTGTGCAAACATACCAGATACAGAGACACTCAACATATGTACAGAATAATGTAGAGAAAAAAATTAGATATATTTTTAGACTACCTAATAGAGAAACTAAAAGGTAAAGCTGTGTATATCAAGGATGCAGACCCTGCTTTAAATCAGTCACTAAATATTCCAGTCATTAGACTATTCTCCTTGAGAATTAGAGTGAAAAGCGGTTGATCAATCCCCTTAGCCCTCATAGGTAAACATGCCTGTTACATGTTAAGTACACTCAGTGACTTTAAAACATCCAAGTAATAAAATAAACTACCATAAGAGAGTTGATCATATCCGTCACATTACCATCCTGCAACCTCTAATCATGGTCACAATGATGTAAAAGCAAAACAAATAAAAGATGTCAATACCGTTGACCCTCTATTCACATATTGAACCTTCAAGAGCTAACTGTCTGCTGATTCATAATCTCAATCAGTCTTGACACTGGTTTAAATAGTCTTCCTGCCCTTGACCTAATACGACCCCGACTACCTTCAACTGCATAAGGGGTAACAGTGTTTTGTACTGTTGCAATAGTGGGTCTGTCAACACAGTCCGTCTGTAACTGATCAGGTAAGGAATGGTCCGAGTTTGGTAGGTCAGTACGGATATCGTAAGTAGACTGGTCAATTAGCTCACTCACTACACTGTTACGGTCTCGGTCAGATTCTTGAAGACTCTCTGATCGAGGCAGACCTTCCAGCTGCAGTATATCTTCCACAGAATCCAAAGGTGGAACATCCTGAGCATCCAAGGATCGCACATCACCCTCCAGGCTTGTGTCACCTGTTCCTTCAGAAGGCAATTCTGACACCCACACTCTTGTTCTGTACTCAGCATCATCATCCACTGCAGTGTCCATGGCAGCTGAGACCATAAGGCTGTCATTCATGCCCTCAGACTCTGTTAATCCAGACATGTCTGTTCCCTCATCAACGGCAGCATGGGGAAGAGGAAGAAAGTTGACTGGCATTATCAGGTTGCGATGTACCGTCTTCTCCCGTCCAGTGGAGCTGTTCTGAATCTTAAAAGTGTGACTGTCAGCATTCAACCCAGTGACAAGGTAGACAGTATCCTCCCAACGGTCAGCAAGCTTCCGCTTTCCCCGCTCCCCCTTGTTAGCCAGCAACACTCGATCCCCAATCTCCACTGGTGCTCCTCTGACTCTTCTGTCATAAAGGTCAGCATGCCTCTTCAACTGCTTCGCTGCAGATGCCTGTGCTGCATTCATGGCTTCTTTCAGATCTCTCCTCAAAGATTTAACAAACTGGTCATAGTCAACAACTTCTGGGTTCTCTATGACAGAGCCAAAGACTATGTCAACAGGCAGTCTTGGCGTCCTCCCAAACATTAGCAGGAAAGGGGCAAAGCCTGTGGTCTCGTGGATTGTACAATTGTACGCAAACGTGAGGGACTTCAGCGCCTGAGGCCATCTGTGCTTTGCTCTCGTTGGCAGGGCCCGGATCATGTTTCCCAACGTCCTATTCATCCTTTCGCAGGACCCGTTCCCCATCGGATGGTACGGCGTGGTGTGAGACTTCTGAACACCTGCAACACTCAACAGTTCGGCTATTAAAGCGCTCTCAAAGTTGGCTCCCTGGTCTGAGTGTATACGGCGAGGCATCCCGTAGACACAGAAATAGTTGTTCCACAACTGATGAGCTACTGACTTAGCAGACTGGTTCGGACACAAGAAGGCATGAGCCAATTTGGTAAAGTGGTCAGTAACAACGAGCACATCCAAGGACTTGTTTGAAGAATCTTCTGCAGACCAGAAGTCTATGCACACTAGTTCAAGAGGCTCAGTTGTTATTATGCTCTCAAGAGGAGCTCTTGCTTCCGGTTCAGGAGTCTTGCTCACGACGCATCTCCTGCAGCACTTCACATATGCTTTTACCTCCCTCTCCAGGCCATGCCAGAAGAACCTCTGTCTTGTCAGGTAGACTGTTCTCTGTTGGCCCTGGTGACCAGCTTCATCATGGACACCCTTCAACACCATTGCTTTCATGGAGGCTGGAACTACATACAAATACGTTTTCCTCTTTGTAACCACATTCTTTGAAACACGATACAGTACACCCATCTTCATGGTCAACTTGTCCCAACTTCTGAGAAGACACAAAACCTCAACACTCTCATGGGCACGCTCTCTCCGGGATGGTCTTCTCCCCCTCTCCACAAAGAAGATCACTCTGCTGATCACGTTGTCATCACGCTGCTTACTCATCAGTAGGTCGTGTGGCAGAACATCGACATCGGTCTGCTCTGATGGCATAACAGCTTGTGGAAGCTGTGGCAACAGCAGTGCATGTGTGCCCACTTCATCCCCCCAGCCCCTGTGTGAATGAAGAACAGCTGCAACTTCATGTCTTGATAAAGCACCAGATGGGGGGTCAACAGTAGCCTGACAGCTAATGACCACTTCGTTGGAGTCAGAGGCTTTGTCAAAGGGGTGGCTGGACCAGCGAAACACATCTTGCACTCTGTCTGTGCGCACAGCGTCGGCTTCAGCTAGTAAGGTCTCGTACGGGACCCTTGTCAGGCGATGGAGTGCACTGGGTCGTACGAAGGGCTCTCTGCTCAAAGCATCTGCAACAACATTTATTTTTCCAGGGATGTACTTGATGTCAAACTCGTACGGTGCCAGCTTGGCGACCCATCTCTGTTCACAAGCATCAAGCTTTGCTTTGGTCAGAATGTATGTCAAGGGATTATTATCCGTCCATACCGTGAAGTGCTGCCCCCGTAGCCAGTGGTGGAACTTGTCACAGATAGCCCATTTCATGGCAAAGAACTCGAGCCTGTGCGCAGGATACCTCGACTGCGCATAACTGAGGGACTTGCTCGCGAAGGCTATAGGTCTCGCTGTAGCTCCCTGTTCCTGCACCTGGGACAGCACAGCACCTAAGCCATTGCTGGATGCATCCACCGAGAGTAGAAAGGGTTTTTCGAAGTTGGGGTGGGCCAACAAAACCTGGTCCAGTAAGGCTTGCTTCAGCTGGAATAAGGCCTGTCTGCATTCTGTTGTCCAGTCGGCAGCCGTCAACTTCCTGACAGGTGAGCGTTGCTTCTTTTTCCAGCGTGGAGCCTTGTGTCCAGTAGTCAACCCAAAGAGAGGCTTTGCAATGGTCGAGCAACCTTCAATGAACTGTTGATAATACACCACCATCCCAAGGAATGACCTCAACTTCTTCTGAGATGGAATGTCAGTGCCATCTTCCATCAGATCAGCTTCTGTTACTCCTGTAATGGCCTTCACCTTCTCAGGGTCTGTAGCTACACCATCCGCGCTAATGATATGCCCCAGAAACTTCACAGACCTCTGCAGAAAGTTACACTTTTTTGGCGCCAACTTCAGGTTGTGAGCCTTGAGACGCTCAAAAACCATTTCCAGGCGCTGTATAGCCAGATCTTCAGTGGGCGCATAGACCAAGACATCGTCAAGGTAACACAGCAGGCTAAGAAAGTTCTGATCCCCAAAGATGTTTAGCATCATCCTCATAAAGGTTGCAGGACTATTACATAACCCCTGTGGCATACGATTGTATTCGTACAATCCAAATGGCGACGTAAAAGCTGTGAATCTCCGGTCATCCTCATGCACTTCCACATTGTAGTAGCCAGAGGTAAGGTCCATTGTCGAGAAAAAGGCATTTCCACCTAAAGCAGCCAGTGCGTCAGCCTGGTGAGGGAGTGGGTGGGCGTCTTTGATGGTGCGAGCATTGAGCAAACGAAAATCAGTACAGAGTCTCAGGTCTCCAGACTTCTTCCATACAAGGACAAGGGGAGAGGCGAACTCACTACTAGACTTCCTTATGATTTCACGTTCTTCCATCTCATTCAATGCTTGTTTGAGCTTCTCATAATGATTTGGTGAAAGGCGTCGGTAGGGCATCCGAAAGGGTTTCTCATCACTCAGTTGAATGCGGTGAAGACATCCGGAAGCTTTTCCACAATCCAACTTGTGCCTGGAAAAAATAGACTGGTACTCAGCTATGAGCTGGATGAGTTTCTTCTTACCAGCAGGAGACGCTTGACAGGAGTTGACATCAATATCAGTCAAACCTAAGTCACGTAAGACCTCAGGATCGCTTGAACTGTCAGGTCCGTCAGTATCGTGAAGTTGGCTGGAACCGTCATCAGTCAGTGTCAAGTCATCTTGGCAGTCAGTGAGTATATCAGCCGTTCTCTGCACTTGCTGCTGCAAAGCTGCTGATGAATCATCATTCACACACGAACAGTCAAAGTCCTCTAGAGCCATGCAAGGAAAGACATCGGCTAGAGTGGCGTTTCGTCTCAAAGTCACTGTCTTCTGAGAAGGGTTTATCACTCTAACAGGGAGCCACCCATCCCCCCGCAATAGAGCTACTGTCCTCCCTACCAGTATTGACCTTGGTGTTGACCTTGAACTGCTGGGCTCAATGAGAACAGCACTGCCCGCTGATAGATTCTGAGTGTTTCGTAGTCTGCCCCAGACTAAGTGCTCCTGCATAGGCTCTAGAGTCACAGCCCCTTTTAGTCTCACAGTTCCAACTTTGTCAGGTACTTCACCGTCTCTCCATCTCTCCACATTAGCCATCATATTGATTAGCTTGCTCTCCTCACCCCCGTCACACACAGGAGTATAAACCCTCTTCCAGAGATCTCCATCCGTCTTCAGGTGGCGAATCAAGTGCTTTAGGAGATTGCTGCCCAAGATGAGGTCATCACTCTGGCCTTCAACCACCAGTGTAGGCACGGCAACTCTACATCCGTACACCTCCATCTCCAGCTCACATACTCCCAAAGGCCTCGTCTTCAACCCACCACAACCAACCAAGACTACCTCTGTAGGACTCAATGATGGACTTTTCAACACTCCTGCACGCAACAGTTCAGGTAAGACCCTAGAGCTCAAGGTACAAGCCATGGATCCACTGTCAAGCATAGCTCTCACTTCCACTTCTCCTCCTATTAACACCTTGGCATAAAATAAATCATCATGTGCAGAAAGCCTCTGTGTGTTCTGCATTATGATACTCTTCTCAGTCTCCATTTCGTCACAAACACTTTTATATACAGACTCCAAATCAACAGCTCTCACCGATGGGGACTCTACAAAAGGCCCAACACTCTCCCCTTCTACATGCAGGCCTACTAGTTTTCCCGGAAGCTGAGCAGTGGTTACTGTAGGGACTCCACCAGCTGTGCTCAGAGCTGCGGCCTTGGGGCACTGAGAGCGTGCGTGGCCAGCTACATGACAAAGAAAGCAGAGGTGATTGGCCCTGCAGTGAAAGTAAGTATCATGTCCAGCATCCCCGCACACGTTACATGGCCCATTAGACTTCACTTTGCTCCTATTCCCTTTTTGGAACCTATGGTCAGACTGTTGTGGTCTCTGCTCCAGCACACGCTCCAGCATTGCAAGGATACGTTCCATCGGCTCAGCTGAGCCCTGAATAGTCTGGGCTGGGTAAGGCAACGTATTGGGTACTTCCATGATGGGCCTCACAGCAGGCATGGTGATCGGCATGACAGCACCAACTTCCTGCTTCATTGTTGTGATGGCTGGGATCACCTTAGATAAGTGAGAGTACCTCTGCTCCCTCCTGTATTCATCCAGCCTCTCATGAACATCTGCAGCAGTCCACTGCTGTAATGGCTTGCACTTAAAGATAAGGGACAGTTCAGCGTTAGGGCAGTGTCTGATGAACATGACTGTGAGCTCACGAGATGGGTCTTCAACACTTTTTTTCTGTCTCTTTAGACAATCTTCAGCAACCTCCATAGCCCTGTTCAGTCTGAGCCAATATTCAAATGGTTGTTCATCAGTCAGAGGTAATGTGGCATAAAAGTCAGCGAGGGGCATGCTTGAAAAAGCAGTGTCACTAAAATGTTGTTTCAGTATGTCAAAGATGGGACTCGGGCCTTTAGATAAATCAACGGAGGGATTGCTGCGTATGCCCACTTTAACAACATCGCGGGCCCTTCCCATAAGCCTACCCATAACCTCAACAGCTTGGTCCATCACAGATACGCCCCTCTTACGCATGTAAACCATGACCATATCCTCCCACTCATGCACTGTGCACTTTTCAGAGCCATCCCCCCGAAAGTACACTGGTTCCCTGATATCAGACTTCAATACCAGGTTCAGGCCTGACACATCCAAACCCCTAGAGCTGCATGCATTCCCCATAACATTGTCCCCAACATGTCCAACAATTGCCTTTGACTCCAAACAGGAGGCAATGTTCTCCCCAATGGAATGACCAATCTGCTGTACTATGTCTGCTATGAAATCCATGGAGACCTCCCCACTCCCTGTATTTGGCAAAACTCTGTCATACACATCCTTGGGCGTTTCCATGGGTACACTATCATCAAAACTCCCAAAACCCTCCAGTTTAGGCATAGGTGTAGAAGCAACTGGAATTTTGCCTGAACCCCTACCAACAGATGGTGACAGATTAAATGACAGGAAACCCCTACCTCTCCCAACACCTTCCATTTTAACAATGGGAAATCAACACACTAATAAAAATGTAACTAGCAAAAAAAATGCATATATATATTTCTTTCTTTAACCTCACGTCAAAATCTAACCTATATCTAGTACACAGGTAAAACTCACCCTACTCATATCAGATATACATTAGAATTTCAAATAAACAAGTAACACAAAAGTTATATAGTTTATCTGTGAAGTGTCTCAGCCAGAGAAATCATCAATTTCGATAATAAAACGTTGGCGGCGCCCTCTTGTGGCGAAATGCGATATCGCACTATACTGCACCAGCAACGTCTTATCTGGTTCTTCAACGGCAACCACGGCGAAGTTCTGAGATGGAAATCCAGCGAAGGATGATCCGATCCAGAAGAACGGTCACGGCACCACTGTAACAGTACTCTTCTTGCGTTGTGTACAATCAATTCTCGACACGAACTCCAACGTGTAGCACCAGTCATGGAGATTTATTCTGATAGGAACAGCACAAAATTGCACGTCATGCAATGCACGGCTCACCATCCAACTCTGCACTCACGCACGCTGGTTTGGTGCTTGTTCACTGGGCCATGTAGTTACCAAAATAATACAATTACAATATACAATATAATATCTTTAACAATGTACCTGATAGGAACAGCACAAAATTGCACGTCATGCAATGCACGGCTCACCATCCAACTCTGCACTCACGCACTGTACAAAATATATGACCCCCCCCCACCAGACACAGTAAGTTGCTAGCTAGTACTGGCGGGAATTCTTTACAACCAAAATGCACAACCAATATTCTCCAAAAAACACTGCATCTTATGTGTGATGTTCGAATAACATTTACAAACAAATTTATATAAATTGTACACTTAAATCATCACTTGGGAGTATAAAAATCACTTTTGATGTACAGTGCTTTGCAACCAACAACTTACCGCTGGTTTGGTGCTTGTTCACTGGGACGATTCTAACTGAAACATCCTCCCTCGTAAGCAAGCTACGCAAACCAGCCAATAAGATGCCATGTTGAGTAGGTGACGGCAAGACAAAACTAAAACCAAAAACCCATTGGCTTAACAATAAAGTGGCAAGGGGAATCACCAATATAACCCTGTTACACACGGACCTCCCGGTTGCGGCCGGCTGCGACAGAGCCTGGGCGCAAACCCAGCCCAGCCTGGGCGCGAACCCAGAGACTCTGGTGGCGCAGCTAGCACTGCGATGCAGTGCCCTAGACCACTGCGCCACCCGGGAGACATATATATTTTTTACCAAGAACCGACATCCACATACTCTCAAAAATAAAAGTATGGGTAGAGTACAGTGTTGTACCCTGTACAACTTCCAGCGCACGTTTACTGTGAACACTGAGGCTGTACCCGCTTCAAGTTAGTTTTAACAGTGGCCAAGTAGGCTACTGTGGCTATTTAATCATAATGTTGTTTGATGCAAGAAACCACTTTAAAATTATTCCCATACCATTATTACAGAGAAATCAGAGAAATCATGCTACCCTCTGCCTATTGGCTACTTAGCTTATTCAAACCTGTCTCAAAATACAACACTGTCCCTTTAAGACAAATAAAAAGCTCTTTACCTGACTTGTTTTACAAAGATGTTTAGAAATGTACACATTTTGTGCTCTTGTAGGAAGCAATCACTCCCCTATTGCTGACTACAAATTATCTATAACTGGGGTAATAACTCACTAAATAAGGATATATACAAAATGTGCACACGTGGCTACATGAAGCTCTCACTTTGATCTCAAAACAAGCGCAGCTACTCACGACCGCTCATGCTGTAAACACAGTCCAGTTCAAAGTAAATGGAACAGATGGCAATGGTCTATTTGCATATAGGCCTACCGCAGCTTGTTTATTGTTTATGCCGCACAGGTCTGTGTAGAGTACGGGCTGAGTAGTGCACGTCAATGCAATAGAATCTTACTCCTATGCGTTCTGCCTACAATAAAATCTCTTGCATAGTTTGTTTTGTTTCAGTATGTTGCATTGAAAGTGGCTGATATTGTGTTGATTTGATTACAATTTCCACAGTAAAGGGAAACGTTGATAGTGTTAACAGGGAAAACTCTAGAACAGTGATCACCAACCTTTTCTGAGTCAAAATGCAAGCCAAGATCAACTGCTCAGATTGTTTTGGAACATGACATAAAAAACTTAAGCCTATGCAACATTAACCAATTAAAAACAGTACTGTAGCAATGAGGTCTGTGCAGTAAGGTATAGGCCCAATACATTATCACTGCTAGTTGGCTTTGCTTGAAATGCCCTGCCAATGCATTGTTGTTCGGGCCTGTTTTGTGTGCTGTTTGTTCTATACAAGACCAAGATAATGTTGATTAGAAAGTATTTACTTAAGCATCACTCGGTAGCATGCATACAGCTCCATTCAGTGCATAGTAAGTAATGCCTAATTTGGCTCACTAGTACTATATAGCATCACACTCAGATACAGATAACAGCAGCGCCATCTATTGGCTTGGCGACATCTCATAACATCTTCCTTTACACAACAAATGAAGATAACTGCTCCTCGACTCATAAACAGGAGAACTGGGGTTAGTCCCTTGCCAATGAAAACATTACACTGTTAACAAAAATATATAACTGTGTTCTTATTCAAGTACCTTCAATAAGCATCAACTTTAAAGTCAATAAGCAGACTACCCTCTTCCCTCTTACCAAAAAAAAAGACCAACAATTTGAACCTTTAAGATTAAACAACATAGTCTCTGGAGTATCTCACAGGCGGCCTGATATTTGCCCTGGTTCTGGTGTGTCAGAGTTATATTTTCAGGCATGGGGCTGCTTCCATATCAGCTGCCTGTTGTTCACCACCTGCTTGGAACAGGTTCGTTCCATGGTCCCCAGTCATCCTCATCCGTGTTTGTTTGTTGGTCGTTTGGGGGGATCCTGCGTTGTTCAGTCACTGCACAAATGTATTTTCTGCTGTATTTTTACCATTTGCTAGTAGAGAACAATTGTTTGTCCTTGGATGATGTTGGGCATGTCACAGGCATGTGTGTCATAGTGTAGTTTTGCGGTCAGCCCTTTTGCTTGTTTTCTTGGAATTACATTTTGTACCACTTGGGGTTGAGCAATTTTTTCATGGTGGGTAGGATCGTGCGTGTGCGCCTGGACATGAGTCGCTGTACCGGAGAACTGTTAAGTCCCTCTGTTGGAGTATTATGCCATGCCAACACTGCTTTCCATGGGTCTTCACCATCCATCGCAGCCTTTTTTAGGAGCTTTTGGCAATTTTCACTGCTGATTCCGCTTTGCCATTGCTTTGGCTGTGATACGGTGATGACGTCACATGTTTAAAGTACCCCTCATCAGCACATTTTTGAAAGTCCATTCCGGAGGGGGGGGGGGGGGGGGGGGGGGGGGGCATTATCAGAAACAACAGTGTGGGCAACACCATGTCCGCTGAACTACCTTTTGCAGCATTCAACGATGGTGTCTGATGTGGTGTCTTTCAGCTCGTCAAGCTCCCAGTAGTCCGAGTAATAATCGACCATGATGAGGTAGTTGCTTTTGTTGACTGTGAGTAAGTCCATCCTGATCTTGGACCATGGGAGGGGAGGGATTTGGTGGGGGATGAGGGTCTCCTTTTGTTGTCTCTTCTGGATGGAGTTACAGGTGACACATTTGCTGATAAAGATATTTACGTCCTCCGTAATCCTTGGCCAGAAAACAGCATCACGTGCCTTTCTGAGACTGGCCTCTATGCCTGAGTGGCTAGAGTGTATTTTGTATAGAAAGTCACCACGTTACATGTCAGGGATGAAAACATTTTCTGTGGTGAGCTCCTCTTTGTACGTTCATAAATCTTTCAGTGCGTGACTCACAGCCTGTTTGGGTCCAGGCCAGCCGTTGTTGATTTGTGGGTACAGAGCCTGAAACAGTGGGTCCTGGGAACAGTGTGCTTTGATTGACTCCGTTGTCTTAGCTGAGATGTTGACATCACTGGTGTGATCCACCTGTTCCAGGTCAGTTGTGGCTAGACCCATAGCGTAGACCGTGGCTGGTGTTTGCATTTGTCTGTGCTCTCTGATTGATTGAGCTGTTCTGGACAGGAAGTCAGCTACATGTAGTTACATTTACATTTACATTTAAGTCATTTAGCAGACGCTCTTATCCAGAGCGACTTACAAATTGGTGCATTCAACTTATGATATCCAGTGGAACAATAGTTCTTTGCCTTGTTTGTATTACACGTGGAGTTGGTATCTTTGTAGCCTTAGCAACATTCTCTGCAGTCGCTTGGGTGCTGTGAGTAAGGATTTCTTGAAGATCGTCTCAAGCGGTTTGTGGTCGCTGTGTATTGTGATTAACTCGCTGCCATGCAGATACTGGTCAAACTTGTCACATGCAAAAACAATGAAAAGATATTCTTTCTCAATCTGTGCATTTCTTTGTTCTGTCTGAGTCAATGTTCTGGAGGCAAATATAAGCAGGTTGTCCTTTCTATAGAAGGGCTGCACCCAAACCTGTCTCACTGGCATCACACTGCAGTGTGACTTCGTCATTCAGGTCGTAGTATTTGAGCACTGGGTGTTGTGTAACTAACTGTTTGATAGTCTCAACTGCTGTGTCATGCTGTGGTAGCCATGTCCAGTCAACGTCCTTGTCAGTCAGTCTTCTGAGCGGCTCACACACATCAGATAGGCAGGGCATGAATTTTGCAAGATAGTTCACAAACCCCAACAGCCGCTGTAGTGACTTGACGTCAGTTGATGTACCCATGTTCTGAATGGCTGTTATTTTCTCTGGGTCAGGGTGAAGGCCCTCTGTGGTGTGAAGTTGACCCATGTATGTCACACTAGGTAGCTTTAACCGTAGTTTATTTTTGTTCAGCTTCAGGTTGACATCTCTTGCTCCCTGCAGGAGAGCTGTAAGGTTTCTGTCATGATCTGCCATCGCCTTTTTCGTGTGTGTCCCCACATCCATAGAGTAGAATGTCATCTGCGATCACACTCACTCCTTTTAAGTCGGTAGTGCTTCACATTGTCTGTGCTGGTATTCTTCAGCTGCTGGCTTAATTCCAAATGGCATTCTCAGCCATCTATATCTTTGGCATCGGGTACTGAGAATACCTTTGCGTTGGATATCTCTGGTAGAATCTCTTCTATTGTGGGCATCTGGAAGTGCCATCTCAGTAAGGCTTTTTTGAGTGCACTGGGGTCCATGCATATTTGTAGCTTATCAGGTTTTGCAATGACAACTTTGTTACTGATCCACGGTGTAGGCTCTGTGGCCTTTGTGATCCTTTTCTTCAGTGGAATAGGTATCCGTTTTGGTAGCTGCTGCATAGGCCAGGGCTGCATTGTCTACTTCGAGGTGTAGCTCTCCAGGAAGGCAGCCAAGCCCATCCAACACGTCCTTGTACTTGGAGATGATCTCCTCAGTTGTCATGATGACCTCAGTGGATGTGGTGCTTGGGGTGTCGACGTGATGTAACACATGGCTGTGGTTCACATGTAGTAGGCTGAGTCTTTCACGTGTCAGCTGACAGCAGAGGAATCTGGGGTGTCTCCATGACCTGAAATTTGATATGAAATATTTGTCCATCATGATCTGCTTTGAGATTGCATTCTCCTGTTGGCTTTATCAGTGTGCCGTCATATAGCTTGAGTAGAGCTTCGCTGGGTAGGAGAACTGGATTGCCATCTTGCATGACTTGCTGTAGGTCCCCATAGCTTATGACATTCACTGTTGATCCTGTGTCTAGTTGACATTTAATTGTATAGCTGGGGTCATATGTCAATGGCTCATCACTGAGTGGAGCTAGCTTAATGAAAGAATCTAATTACAAATTTTTGTAAAAATTGTATTACACTGAGACTCCATAGAATGAAGACAGACATTTCTCCTAACTGTAAAAGATGTACCTCTGAAAGTGGAACCTATATGCATGTATTTTGGAGCTGTAGAGAGATTGCCAGATTATGGCAATCTATACATACTGCTGCACAGAAAATACTAGATGTACAGTTTGATATGACCCCGTGTATCTATCTTCTTAATGCCCAGCAGGACTTTGTTCTTGATCCTGACAGAGAAAATTTGCTCATGACTTTTACATACTTTGCTAAGAAATGTATTCTTCTATTGTGGGCCTCTAATACCTCTCCTACATTTAAAATGTGGATTGACCAGATTGTTGACTTTCTCCCTCTCGAAAAGCTCACTTATGACCTCCGCAAGAGACAGCCCAAGTTTGATAGACTCTGGTCTCCACTACTCAACTATATTTAAAATTGGACAGAGTGAATGGGGTGATTAGGGAAATGAGCAGATACATGTTGTGTAAGGTGCTGTAAAATCTAAAAACTAATTATTTGCTCGTCGTCTCAGCTAAGGCTGGAAATAGCTAATAAGAACCTTGATAGTGCTGTTGCAAGTTTTATATATATATATATATTTTTGTTTTTGTGTGTATGTATATGTGTGTGTATATATATATGTGTGTGTATCTGTATGTATATATAATATATATATATCTATTTTATTTTAATTTTATTATTATTATTTTAATATCTTTTTAATATCTTTTTTAATATTTTTTATATATTTTTTAAGTCTGTCACATCTGTGAATGTGGAATGTGTTTTGTTGGTTGATTGAAAAACAAGAAAACCTAATAAAACATTAAATTGAAAAAAAAAACACACTTCACTCTTAAAATGTTTCATTAAACTGATGACTGATGACCACCTTTACTCCACACACAGAGACGCGTACAAAGCTCTCCCTCGCCCTCCATTTGGCAAATCTGACCATGATTCTATCCTCCTGATTCCTGCTTACAAGCAAAAATTAAAGCAGGAAGCACCAGTGACTCGGCCTATAAAAAAGTGGTCAGATGAAGCAGATACTAAAATGCAGGACTGCTTTGCTAGCACATACTGGAATATGTTCAGGGAGTCTTCCGCTGGCATTGAGTACACCACATCAGTGACTGGCTTTATCAATAAGTGCATCGAGGACGTCGTCCCCACAGTGACTGTACGTACATACCCCAACCAGAAGCCATGGATTACAGGCAACATTCGCAGTGAGCTAAAGGGTAGAGCTGCCGCTTTCAAGGAGCAGGACTCTAACCCGGAAGTTTATAAGAAATCCCACTATGCCCTCCGACGAACCATCAAACAGGTAAAGCGTCAATACAGGACTAAGATCGAATCGTACTACATCGGCTCCGACGCTCGTCGGATGTGGCAGGGCTTGCAAACTATTACAGACTACAAAGAGAAGCACAGCCGAGAGCTGCCCAGTGACACGAGCCTACAAGATGAGCTAAATAACTTCTATGCTCGCTTCGTGGCAAGTAACACTAAAACATGCATGAGAGCATCAGCTGTTCCAGACGACTGTGTGATCACACTCTCCGCAGCCGATGTGAGTAAGACCTTTAAACAGGTACACATTCACAAGGCCGCAGGGCCAGACGGATTACCAGGACGTGTACTCCGAGCATGCTCTGACTAACTGGCAAGTGTCTTCACTGACATTTTCAACCTCTCCCTGTCTGGGTCTGTAATACGAACATGTTTCAAGCAGACCACCATAGTCCCTGTGCCCAAGAACACTAAGGTAACCTGCCTAATTGACTACCGACCCGTAGCACTCACGTCTGTAGCCATGAAATGCTTTGAAAGGCTGGTCATGGCTCACATCAACACCATTATCCCAGAAACCCTAGACCCACTCCAATTTGCATACCGCACCAACAGATCCACAGATGATGCAATCTCCATTGCACTCCACACTGCCCTTTCACACCTGGACAAAAGGAACACCTATGTGGGAATGCTATTCATTGACTACAGTTCAGCCTTCAACACCATAGTGCCCTCAAAGCTCATCACTAAGCTAAGGACCCTGGGACTAAACACCTTCCTCTGCAACTGGATCCTGGACTTCCTGACAGGCCGCCCACAGGTGGTAAGGGTAGGTAACAACACATCCGCTACGCTGATCCTCAACACAGGGGCCCCTCAGGGGTGCGTGCTCAGTCCACTCCTGTACTCCCTGTTCACTCATGACTGCACGGCCAGGCACGACTCCAACACTATCATTAAGTTTGCTGATGACACAACAGTGGTAGGCCTGATCACCGACAATGATGAGACAGCCTATAGGGAGGAGGTCAGAGACCTGACCATGTGGTGCAAGGACAACAACATCTCCCTCAACGTGATCAAGACAAAGGAGATGATTGTGGACTACAGGAAAAGGCGGACCGAGCACGCCCCCATTCTCATCGATGGGGCTGTAGTGAAGCAGGTTGAGAGCTTCAAGTTCCTTGGCGTCCACATCACCAACAATCTAACATGGTCCAAGCACACCAAGACAGTCGTGAAGAGGGCACGACAAAACCTATTCCCCCTCAGGAGACTGAAAAGATGTGGCATGGGTCCTCAGATCCTCAAAAGGTTTTATAGCTGCACAATCAAGAGCATCCTGACGGTTTGCTTCACTGCCTGGTATGGCAACTGCTCAGCCTCCGACCGCAAGGCACTACAGAAGGTAGTGCGTAAGGCCCAGTACATCACCAGGGCCAAGCTTCCTGCCATCCAGGACCTCTATACCAGGCTGTGTCAGAGGAAGGCCCTAAAAATTGTCTAAAAAACTGTTCTCTCTGCCACCACACGGCAAGCAGTCCTGGAGCGCCAAGTCTAGGTCCAAGAGGCTCCTAAATAGTTTCTACCCCAAGCCATAAGACTCCTGAACACCTGATCAAATGGCTACCCAGACTATTTGCATTGCCCCACCCCCCCCCCCCCACCCCTCTGGAACGCTGCTGCTACTCTCTGTTATTGTCCATGCATAGTCACTTTAATAACTCTACCTACATGTACATATTACCTCAATTACCTCGACACCGGTGCCCCCGCACATTGACATTGACTCTGTACCGGTACCCCCTGTATATAGCCCCGCTTTTGTTATTTACTGCTGCTCTTTAATTATTTGTTATTCATATCTCTTACTTTTAAAAAATAATAATATTTTCTTAAAACTGCACTGCTGGTCAAGGGCTTGTAATTATGAATTTCACTGTAAGGTCTACACCTGTTGTATTCGGTGCATGTGACAAATTAACTTTGATTTGATTTGATAGATGTTCGGTCTTAGTGAGGATGTGTTCCACTCTGAGGCTTGTGAGAATAAAACCATTCATTTGAATAGATCAAAATGCATGTGAAGAGTTTGAGGTGTCCTGGAAAATGTTACTTCCTTTTTCTGAGTGGAGAAGTGATAGACCTCTAAAATGTTACTTCCTTTTTTCTGAGTGGAGAAGTGATAGATAGATAAAATTAAATGTTTCTGAAAAGGAACAAACATTTTCCCAGACACATCTGAAACTTTTTACATGCATTGTTGTTTATTAATATGAGTGGTTTTATTCTCACATGCCTCAAAGTGGAAGTGTAATGATGGGAACACATCCTCACTAAGACTAAACATTTCCATAAGTTTAGCTAAATGTGTATTAATCTATCTATAATATTCATATATTTTCCACCATTTAATTTGCCTGGCCACCTTGACTTCTTGCTCCAGCCAAATCACACACGTTAGTTTCTTACATTTTAGGAAACACTCTCATCCAGAGTGACGTAGTCAGAGGCTACATTTTTATACTGCTTCCCTGTGGGAATCAAACCCACAACCCTGGTGATGCTAGCACCATGCTCTACCAACTGAGCCAGATGGGACCACACAGTCTTCTCCACAATGAGTCTGTATCTGAGTACCTCCTGGTCCTTCACCAAACGTGAACATATTCTAACCGTTCTGATTGGTCCCAGAAACCGATGGGTTGAGCCAGAAAACACGTGGGTAAAGCAGCATTTTGAAAATGTGTCATTGGATTTGATACTTGGATTGGTTAGAGATGATCCAATCGCTGATGAATTTGATTTGCACAACACCCCTCATTTTGACGTCACCACAACTAACTTCAACGATGGCAGTCTCAGACTGAAGTATGTAGCAAACAGAGCAGCGGAAGAATTCAGTTTGAATTGTCAGGCAACCAGTTAATGGCCACATAATCTCTACCTGGTACAGCCAGTAGAGGCCACCCTTCTGAGCCTGGTTCCTCTCAAGGGTTCTTCCTGGGTTCCTTCGTTCTAGGGAGTTTTTCCTGGCCACTGTGCTTCAGCATTGCTTTCTCTTTGGGATTTTAAGCTGGGTATCTGTAAAGTTATTTTTGCTGATGTAAAAAGGGGTTTATATAATCAATTTGATTGATTGATTGATAGTCAAAACCATGGTATTAGGATGAGTATATTCACAATCCCTCTCGGCCAGGGTGTGACACTACCTACTGGGCACAAACTGGTTGAATCAACATTGTTTCAACGTATATTGTCAACATATTGTGACGTGGAATCTACGTGGAAATACATTGGATTTGAAAAAAGTAATCAACTGTTGTTTTGAAGGTGACATTTCAACCACAGGATTATGTCATCATGGTAACCAAATTTCAACAGACAAACCTTGTATACAATATGTTGAATATTTACCTTTAAAACCACGTCAGATCTATATCCACTATCAGAAAATAAACTCTAGGCTGGGCAGCACCTCCTACTGGAGAAGTGATCCATCTACAGCTACCCTTTGGTCTCCCATCCAGGGTTTTAACCAAACCCTGTTTAGCTATGGTATTTGTCACTGACTATTACCAATGTACTATCGTGAGAATGATTGTTGCGAAAACTCCACTTCAAAACTAAATAGATTCACTGTTGCTATCGAAGTCATTCTAAAGGGTAGGTTCAAAAGTGCAAATGAAATGTGACCAAACTTTATTACTCATATCTCATCAATTATACTAAGGCCTATATGGCACATGCAATGTCATCAACAGCTGTTGTTTCAATTCAAACCAGAATAGAACTAAACATAGACAATAGGCCTAGGGTTTCAAGCTCTGGTTGATTTGAAATGGAATGATATTTAGTGATATCGGATTGTGTTTGGTTGTCAATGCAGCCAAATATCAACTTTTGAAGGAGATGTATCCAGGGCCAGATTAGGAAATCATAGGCCTCCATCTCCACCAAAAATCTAGATTAACGAATAGGACTAAATCAAATCAAACTTAATTTAAAGCTGCAATACAGTATGTACATTTTGGGGGGACCCGACCAAATTCACCTAGAAATGTGACTTCTGTCATTCTTATTGAAAGCATGTCTAAAAAGCAGTAGATTTGTTCTATGTCTTGTTCTTTTTTAATCCTGTTAGTCCTGTTCTTTTTTAGAATTTAGGTTGAGTTGGAGACGTGAATACCTCATATTAACAGTGGTGGAAAAAGTACCCAATTGTCATACTTGAGTAAAAGTAAAGATACCTTAGTAGAAAATGACTCAAGTAAAAGTGAAAGTCACCCAGTAAAATACTACTTGAGTAAAAGTAAAAAAATATTTGGTTTTAAATATACTTAAGTTTCAAAAGTAAACATAATTGCTAAAATTTACAAAGTATCAAAAGTAAAAGTAAAAGTATAAATTGTTTCAAATTCCTTATACTAAGCAAATCTTTTTAATTTACGGATAGCCAGGGGCACACTCAGACATAATTTACAAACAAAGCATTTGTGTTTTGTGAGTCCGTGAGTCCACCAGATCAGAGGCAGTAGGGATTACCAGGGATCTTCCCTTGATTAGTGTGTAAATTGGACCATTTTCCTGTCCTGCTAGGCATGAAAAATGTAACGAGTACATTTGGTGTCAGGGAAAATGTATGGAGTAAAAAGTACATCATTTTCTTTTGGAATGTTGTGTAGTAAAAGTAAAAGTAGGCAAGAATGTAAATAGGAAAGTAAAGTACAAATACCCCAAAATACTACTTAAATAGTACTTTAAAGTATTTTTTACTTAAGTACTTTACACCACCACATATCAAAGGATTAATTTGTAGACAAACTAGAGTTAAAGCCAGACTTAGTCAGTGGTACAGATGGAACTATCCAAGCAGAAGATACATCTCCTTCAAATGTTGATATTTGGTTGTGTTGACACAATTCAGTATCACTTTTTTATTGCAATAAATAGCCTAATAACTTGTCGAAATGTTAACAAAAACAACTATACATTTCTTCTTATGTAATCCTATAAAGTGGGCATGTAAAAGATAGCATTCATAGGTCAAGGCAGGTCTATGGAGATAACTTTTAAATGGTTGAAAGCGCAGTGATAGACATTTGGCTGACAACTAAATCGCAAAACAGACATTGTTTTCTCATTGGAATTTGGTTGTGCATTTAGATGGTTGAAATCATAGTCATAACACATTGGAAATTCAGTAAACTTTTTGAGTTGGTGTGTATAGGTTGTAATCTCATTAATCAATGTCTCAACCAAGTATTACCTGTTACACCCTGATCTATTTCACCTGTCTTTGTGCTTGTCTCCACCCCCCCATCAGGTGTCTCCCATCTACCATCATTATCCCCTGTGTATTTATACCTGTGTTCTCTGTTTGTCTGTTGCCAGTTTGTTCGTAAAGCCTACCAGTGGTTTTCCCCTTGCTCCTGGCTTTTCTAAAATTCCTGTTTTCTAGTTTTCCCAGTTTTGACCATTCTGCCTGCTGTCCTGTACCTTGTCCCACCACACTGAATTATTGACCTCTGCCTGCCCTGAGACTGCCTGCTGTTGTGTACCTTTTGGACTCTGATCTGGATTACTGACCTCTGCTTGTCCTGTCGTTTTGCCTGCCCCCTGTTCTAGTAATAAACGTGTATTACTTCGACACTACTTACTTCGTCTGCATCTGGGTCTTTCCTAAAATGTGATTATCCATGTTGAAATGATGTGGTTTGCCAAATGGGTACTTTCAATACTTCTTCTTTCTTAAACCTTATTACTCATTTTGTCACCTACTTCCCATAGATTTCCCCCCCCCCTATCACATTCTTCCCCTGAAACAAAAAACCTTTAAGATAAGTGACAAAATTAGAACAGAGACCTGAAAGAAGAGTTGAGTTTGATGCAAATGTTCAGTTGAATTTTAGGTGAACTCGTGCGTAGCACCTAAATAGATTCACTGTTGCTATAGAAGTCATTCTTAAGGGTAGGTTTAAAAGTGCAAATGAAATGTGACCATACTTTATCACTCATATCTCATCAATTATACTAAGGCCCATATGGCACATGCAATGTCATCAACAGCTGTTGTTTCAATTCAACCCAGAATAGAACTAAACATAGACAATAGGCCTAGGGTTAGCTGACAATACAATATTTTGGGTTATTGAAAAGATATATCACAATGGTTTTAGATGGTTTGCAATGATTTTCTACGCTGTACTTGCTTGTTTTGTCACATAAAAAGTACCCAATTGTCATACTTGAGAAAAAGATATCTTAATAAAAAAACTCAAGTAAAAGTCACCCAGTAAAATACTACTTGAGTAAAAGTCTACAAATATTTGGTTTTAAATATACTTAAGTATCAAAAGTAAATGTAATTGCTAAAATATACAAAGTATCAAAAGTAAAAGTAAAAATATAAATCATTTCACATTCCTTATATTAAGCTAATCTTTTTAATTTACGGATAACCAGGGGCACACTCAAACACTCTGACATGATTTACAAACAAAGCATTTGTGTTTCCTGAGTCCGTGAGTCCGCCAGATCAGAGACAGTAGGGATTAAACAAGGATCTTCTCTTGATTAGTGTGTAAATTGGACAATGTTCCTGTCCTGCTAAGCATTAAAAAAATGTAACGAGTACTTTTGGGTGTCAGAGAAAAGGTATGGAGTAAAAAGTACATAATTTTATTTAGGAATGTAGTGAAGTAAAAGCAAACGTTTGCAAAAATATAAATAGTCAAGTAAAGTACAGATACCCCAAAAAACTCTTTCTCTTTAAGTATTTTACACCACTGCATATCAAATTAGATACATCTCCTTCAAATGTTGATATTTGGTTCTGTTGACACAATTCAGTATCACTTTTGGAATACAATAAATAGCCTAATAACTTGTCGACATGTTAACAAATGATATGTTGTAGTCACATCTCCAACTCAACCAAAAATCGAAGTTAATGAATGGGATCAAGCCAGTGGCTCAGATGAAACTATCCAAGCAGTAGGCTACGTCTCCTTTAAATGTTGATATTTGGTTGCGTTGTCAACCAAACACGATATTACTTTTGTAATACTGTAAATAGCCTAAAGTTAAGGCTATTTTACAAACAAATGTAACATCAGCCTTAAAATGAGTAACACATCCATGGCCACATTTTGAGTATAAGATAGCATGCATAGGTAGAGGCAGGTCTGTGGAGATCTTCACAAGTGCTGTATTAA
Source organism: Salvelinus namaycush (assembly GCF_016432855.1). Taxonomy (NCBI): domain Eukaryota; kingdom Metazoa; phylum Chordata; class Actinopteri; order Salmoniformes; family Salmonidae; genus Salvelinus; species Salvelinus namaycush. The sequence continues at coordinate 11,260,867 of NC_052309.1, read as the reverse complement.
TCTGTGCAGAATCTCGAATGGCTTTGATTACTTTCACCATGTACTTTTAATGTAATCTCAACTGCAATCCAGGTAGTTTGGTTCTGCTATTAGATGAAGCACAGGGATAACATAATATATTGTAGAAATAAACAAAATATCTGACATTGTATTCCCATTTGAACTTTGCTGTATTTTTAAATGGTTGAAATCGCAGTGATCAACATTTGGCTAACAACTAAATCGACAAGTAGACATTGTTTTTCTATTGGAATTTGGTTGTGCATTTAGATGGTTGAATGCATAGTAATAACTCATTGTAAATTCAGCTAACTTCTGCCTGTCTTTTTGAGTTGGTTGTAGTCTCAATGTCTCAACCAAATATTACCCAATTATCTACGTTGAAATTATGTGGTGTGCCCAGCGGGTACTTTCAATACTTCTTCTTTCTTTAACTTTACTACGTATTTTGTCACCTACGTCCCATCGATCTTGCCCCTCCCTATCACGTTCTATCCCTGAAAAACAAAAAACCTTAAGATAAGTGACAAAATCAGAACAGAGACCTGAAAGAAGAGGTGAGTTTGAAATAAATGTTCAGTTGAATTTTAGGTGTGCTCTTACGTAGCCCCTTTTAAATAATTAACTTGGGAAAAATAATTGATAGTATTATTTTCTAATATTTGTTTAACTTTGTGAAGAGGATTTGACACCCCTCTGTTTCATGACAGTAGAAACTAAGGACCAACATTTTCCACATTGAAGGTGCTAATGTTTGAATTTCAATTCTGTTAATGCAGCCACATGGTATATAAACAGCAAGACCATTGACATGAATTATGACTGGTTATAAGAATGACCACACTGACAACCCTTACTGCAATGCTAAGTTAAGTTAAAATATACATTTAGAAAATGGTGTGTTTTACAATGAGTGACATTGTGTATCAAACAATTCCTCCCCTAGTGACAACATGAATTTCTCAGAGGAGTACTTGGAGGATTATTATGACATGTTCATTCAAACTGATCAATCAGAGCAGCTAAATCAGTCCATACGGGTGGTGTCCATGGTCATCTACAGCATAACCTGTGTCCTTGGTATCCCAGGAAACGCATTTGTCATCTGGATAGCTGGAGTGAAGATGAAGAGGACAGTCAACACTGTCTGGTTTGTAAACCTGGCTGTAGCAGACCTCCTCTGCTGTATCTCCATACCTTTCTCATTGGTTGAAATCATACTGAACCAACACTGGCCATTCGGAGAGGCTATGTGTAAGGTTATCCCCTCTGTCATGTATCTCAACATGTTTGCCAGCGTCTTCACCCTGGTTCTCATCAGCCTGGACCGCTTTGTCCTGATCATCCTGCCTGTCTTGGCCCAGAACCACCGGAGCATCGCCCTGGCCTGGTTGCTGTGTGGTCTGGCCTGGGTCCTGGCCTTGCTCCTCAGCCTCCCCACCATGATCCATAATGGGACCATCGATAGTGTCGACAATGACGAAATTATTATCTGCACCTCTGTACACCCCCTTGGCGAAAACAACATTAGGGGCTTCTTTTTGGCCATCAAAGCCACCCATGTTCCCAGGCTGGTCCTCGGCTTCCTCGTTCCCCTGTTGGTCATCGCTGTCTGCTACCTGCTCATCGGCAGGAGGGTGAGCAGCGCTCGCTTCAACTCTCAGAGGACCTTCTGGCTCATTCTGGGCGTGGTGGCAGCGTTCTTTGTGTGCTGGCTGCCGTATCATACCATAGGTATGGTGATTGGGTATGGCAGGTTTGCCTCGGCAGGTGAAGCCTGGAATTGGTACCCCCTGGCCATCTCTCTGGCATACGTCAACAGCTGCCTCAACCCTGTCCTGTATGTGTTTATGGGCCAGGACTTCAAGGACAGGGTCAGGGTCTCTTTCCGTAAAGTGTTTGAGAATGTCTTCAGTGAGGATGCCATAACACACACATCTGTGTCTCATGTCTGAGTCTGAAATGTCTGATAACTCTCCTGGGTCGTATTCATAAAACAGCATACTTAAGTTATAGATAATACCAAGAGTGTGCAAAGCTGTCATCAAGGCAAAGGGTGGCTACTTTGAAGAATCTCAAATATAAAATATATTTGTTTAACTCTTTTTTTGGTTACTACATGATTCCATATGTGTTATTTCATAGTTTTGATGTCTTCACTATTATTCTACAATATAGACAATTGTAAAAAGAAAAAGAAAGAAAAAGAAAAACCCTTGAACGAGTAGGTGTGTTCAAACTTTTGACTGGAACTGTATATTCTTTATTATTGGTGTGTAGAAAAGGAACTGGGAGCCAGTGTCTAGATTACTCTAATAAAGGCATTCCAAGTAAAAAAAAGACATTTTTACAGCCATCCCCCACTTACACATTCCTCTCATGCTTACTGTAATATCTGTCATTTTCAAAAATGAACAGTCTGAAGATCAACTGGCTGGTTGGCATAGACGTTCTCCACTAAAGCCACATAGTGGTGCTATAGAGCAATGATAAGTACCACACTAACCCCATATGATAAACTTGACTAATCTCATGATGCTAGAGAAGTCACTGTGTAACTGATTAAATATTGAAGTGTTGTGACAACAGCTTGGGTTCATTTATATGTCAGAAAATCTGATCACTCTCGCTGACAGCTTCATTTTCTCAGTTATCTCCTGGTATGTGATGACTGTCATGTTGGGTGGGCTGGAGTTTAGTTTGGACAAGAGGAGTCAACTATTATCTGATCCGCTGCTTGGAAATGGAAATGCACATTTGAACTTAAAGGAGCAATCAGCATTTGCTACATCCTTTTTTGAACTTATAAATGGATGATATGTACCCATTGATTCTTGAAGAATGCAACTTATGCCTCATGAGCTAAGTTCAACTGTTGTACCCCATCAGAACCCCAAATAAGCTTTTTTTTACTCCAACGTTTGTAAACAAACACCAAATAGCCTCAAAACCTAGTTAAAGTAAAATGTTGATATCAATAACGTTCATTCCTTGCATCCATAGCTCTGTCTATGAATTTGAGAGAGGTCTATCCCCACCCGTTTATATTTTTACAGAAACAGGGGTGGGGTGTACGCGTGGTAATTGTTTCAACTGCTGATTGCCCCTTTAAGTACCCTTCTAGCCTCTATGACTGCATTTACACAGGCAGACCAATTCTGATTTTTTTTTCACTAATTGATCTTTTGACCAATCAAATCTGAAAAATACATTTTGAAAAAAACAAAACAGATATGATTGGGCAAAAGATCAATTAGTGGAAAAAAGATCAGAAATGTGCTGCCTGTGTAGACACAGACCTTGTGTTACTTTCCTCCTAAACAAAGTAGGAGCCATAAAAATAGGACAACTAGAATGGACAAAGCCCCTCACACCACTGCAATTTGACAGTGTACTTAATGGAATGTCTGTTCTAGTAATTCTATTTCTATTCACTTATTTTAAACGTCAAACAAATAACGAAAAAGCAAACATAATTCTCTTGTCTCTTATTCTCACAAATGCAAAAAAAGGACATGCTGAACAATAATTATAATTATAATTATTTCTGTAGAGTGCATTTTCTACGCTCAATGCGCATAAATGCATTGACATTCTGTAAATACAAAGCTCAATTCACTCTTAGACTACCACCGCTCCACTCAGGAAAAGGAACAAACAGTTTGAAATGGATACCTTTTCCAAGAAACCTCTGAAACCTTTTTATCAAATGAGTGGTTTCATTCTGATAGGTCTCAGAATGGAAGTGTGATGATAATAACACCTCATCACTAAAATACTGAACATTTACACTTTACATTTTTGTCATTTAGCAGACGTTCTTATCCAGAGCGACTTACAGTTAGTGCATCAAGTTTTGCTAAATGTGTATTGATGAGTGTATATTTCTGTTAAACCTGTTAGTGATCCCTTCGCGCGCCAATCCCTTTAGCGTAATCGATTTGACAACATCCAGTGAAATTGCAGAGCGCCAAATATAAACTACAGAAATATCAATATTCAAGATTCACGAAAATATAACTGTAATACATCAAAATAAAGCTTAACTTCTTGTTAATCCAGCCTCAGTGTCAGATATCAAAAAGGCTTTTCGGCAAAAGCAGACCATGCGATTATCTGAGGACAGCGCCCCGCATACAAACACATGAAAATAATTTTCAACCAGGCAGGTGGCGACACAAAAGTCAGAAATAACGATATAATAAATGCCTTACCTTTGAAGATCTTCTTCTTTTTGCAATCCCAAATGTCTCAGTGACACAATGAATGGTCGTTTTGTTTGATAAATTCCTTCTTTATATCCCCAAAATGTCAATTTATTTGGCGCGTTTGATTCAGAAATACACCGGTTCCAACTCGCCCAACCTGACTACAAAGTATATAATAAGTTACCTGTAAACTTGGTCCAAACATTTCAAACAACGTTCCTAATCCAACCTAAGGTATCCTAAAATGTAAATAATCGCTAAAATTTAAGACGGGATAAACTGTTTCCAATACCGGATAAAAACAACGTGAAGGGCGTTCCAGTTCACGCCACCAATATACTAGAGACCTTCAGAGTGACACTTACAAAGAACAGCCATACTTCTTCATTTCTCAAAAGAAAAACATTGAAAAATTTCTAAAGACTGTTGACATCTAGTGGTAGCCATAGGAGCTGCAACCAGGTTCCTATTAAATAGGGCTTCCCATAGAAAGCCATTGGGATATACTATGACCTCAATTTTTTCCCCCCTGGATGGTTTGTCTTCGGGGTTTTGCCTGCCAAATCAGTTCTCTTATATTCACAGACATTATTTTAACAGTTTTAGAAACTGTAGAGTGTTTTCTACCCAACTCTACCAATTATATGCATATCGTAGCTTCTGGGCCTGAGTAACAGGCAGTTTACTTTGGGCACGCTTTTCATCCGGACGTGAAAATACTGCCCCCTATCCCTATGAAGTTTTAAGGGCCCTGTTTTCTACCAACATTTCATCTAGCCATAGAATTGATATCTTTTCAACCATTTCATGAACAAATTAAAAGGCATAGTTCGCTCAAATTACATATTGGTTTCCTTACCCTGTAAGCAGAATATGGACAAGGTAATACAGCACACCATGCTTTGGTCTTGTTTACCAGTCCACTATCTCCAAATTGTAACTTTTTAGTGTTTGTGGCACCAAACAATTCAAGTCAATATCCAAGATATTAGCATTTTCCGTGCATCATGTCCAAACATGCATCATGTCCAAATCATCTTAAGGTAACGTAATTAATCTTAAATAAAGGTTAAATATTTTTTATTTATTTAAGCTTCACAATCAATTTTGAATTATTTGGCCATGAAAAACTAAAACACCACAAAGAAAATTGAATTACCCTTTTTATTGTCATTCATTGAATGTATGTAGAATATTTGATTTTCAAACACAATGGCTGCGTTTACACAGGCATCCCAAATCTGATACATTTAACCAATCACATCAGATCTTTTTCAGAGCTAATCTAATTGGTCAAAAGACCAATTAGTGAACAGGGTCAGGACAGGCAAGGGTCAAAAACCAGGAGGACGAGAAAAAGAGTGGCTGGGAAAAGAGAGGAGCTGACAGGACAAACGCTGGTAAGCTTGACAAACAAGATCAACTGGCACAGAAAACAGACAGAAAACACAGGTATAAATACCCAGGGGATAATTGGGGAAGATGGGTGACACCTGGAGGGGGGTGGAGACAAGCACAAGGACAGGTGAAACATCAGGGCGTGACAGTACCACCCCCTCTAGGGACGCCACCTGGTGTCCTACCTGGGCGCATACCTGGTTGAGCTGGGTGCTGGCGCTGGAACTCAGAGTTGAGGCCTGGGTCCAGGATGTCCCTAGCGGAGACCCAGCACCTCTCCTCTGGGCCATAACCCTCACAACCAACCAGGTACTGGAATCCCCTGCCCCGAGGTCGAACCTTCAGGAGGCATCTCACCATTTATGCTGGTCGACCGTCGATGAGACAGGGAAGAGGGGTGGGAGACAAGGGGCAGTCAAACATGGTTTTAACTCTAGACACAGAAAAGGTAGGAAAAATATGGAGGGGACGGGGCAACAGAGGATGAACAGCAGAGGGGCTAATGATCTTGGAGTGGGGAGGGGAAAGGTCTCGAGCTTCCGGGGGTGTAGCCGCGGCACTAAAGCGGTGTGCCAGCGCCTCAGGCTTGACCTTCTTGGATACCGGTTGGTGCTGCGGAAGCGAAGTGGCCCTGGCCTTACTAAACCCCTCCCAGAGGTCCTCGTACTCTGCAGAGCTGGTGGAGAAGTCCGGGGCAATTTCTAAGCCCCCAGGAAGATGTCACGGGGCAGGCAGAGCTGACTTCAGGCAATGAGTGTGGCAGAACAGGCTCCAGCCCACGATGGCACCAGTATTGTATCGCTGGAGCCAAGAGAATCCCAATACCACGGGAACCTGCGGAGACTCAACCAGCAGGAATTGGATCGGAGGGGGGTGGAGACAAGCACAAGGACAGGTGAAACAGATCAGGGCGTGACAATACCCATCATGAGGTTGCTACAACCTAGCTTACAAATTTAAGTTGAGGGACAAATTGGACTAATCAGGCTGACAGACAGTGAGTGACACATTCAATAACGCCTTGCACACTCTTGCCTGCATCTGGCTGATCTAGGGTGTAATCATTAGTCAAAACAGTTGCAAAATGTTCCGTTATGGAACCAAAACAAGAGTTTAATGGACAAAATGTAGGTAGGTCAATCCCTGTTCTGTTCCGTTTGCTTCCGTTTAAGATTTTTTTTCCAACAGAATGGGCAGAATGAATACACCCCTGATCACCAGCACACACAGTTCACTTTACATTTCTTATGGATCCCTTCATGCGCCAATCCCTTTAGCGGGATCGATTTGACAACACCCAGTGAAATTGCAGCGCGCCAAATTCAAAAACAGAAATACTCATAATAAGAATTCAAAAGCATACAAGTGTAATACATCGGTTTAAAGATGAACTTCTTGTTAATCCAGCCACAGTGTCAGATTTCAAAAAGGCTTCACGGCGAAAGCAGGCCATGCGATTATCTGAGGACAGCGCCCAGCATACCAACACATGAAAATCAGATTTCAACTAGGCAGGTGCTACACAAAAGTCAGAAATAACAATATAATTCATGCCTTACCTTTGAAGATCTTCTTCTGTTGGCACTCCAAAATGTCCCATAAACATCACAAAAGGTCCTTTTGTTCAATAATTTGCTTCTTTATATCCTGGAGTGACACATGAAAATAACAGGGCTACTTCTTCATTTCTCAAAGGAAAAACATCAAGTCACTGACGTGATCTTCCTGTCTGGGTTGGCGCCCCCCTTGGGTTGTGCCGTGGCGGAGATCTTTGTGGGCTATACTCGGCCTTGTCTCAGGATGGTAAATTGGTGGTTGAAGATATCCCTCTAGTGGTGTGGGGGCTGTGCCTTGGCAAAGTGGGTGGGGTTATATCCTTCCTGTTTGGCCCTGTCCGGGGGTATCATCGGATGGGGCCACAGTGTCTCCTGACCCCTCCTGTCTCAGCCTCCAGTATTTATGCTGCATTAGTTTATGTGTTGGGGGGCTAGGGTCAGTTTGTTATATCTGGAGTACTTGTCCTGTCTTATGCGGTGTCCTGTGTGAATTTAAGTATGCTCTCTCTAATTCTCTCTTTCTCTCTTTCTTTCTCTCTCTCGGAGGACCTGAGCCCTAGGACCATGCCTCAGGACGACCTGACATGATGACTCCTTGCTGTCCCCAGTCCACCTGGCCGTGCTGCTGCTCCAGTTTCAACTGTTCTGCCTGCGGCTATGGAACCCTGACCTGTTCACCGGACGTGCTACCTGTCCCAGACCTGCTGTTTTCAACTCTCTAGAGACCGCAGGAGCGGTAGAGATACTCTTAATGATTGGCTATGAAAAGCCAACTGACATTGACTCCTGAGGTGCTGCACCCTCGACAACTACTGTGATTATTATTATTTGACCATGCTGGTCATTTATGAACATTTGAACAGAAGAGGACTGGCCACCCCTCATAGCCTGGTTCCTCTCTAGGTTTCTTCCTAGGTTTTGGCCTTTCTAGGGAGTTTTTCCTAGCCACCGTGCTTCTACACCTGCATTTCTTGCTGTTTGGGGTTTTAGGCTGGGTTTCTGTACAGCACTTTGAGATATCAGCTGATGTACGAAGGGCTATATAAATACATTTGATTTGATTTGATCAACCAATTTCTAAAGATGTCTAAAGACATCTAGTGGAAGCCATAGGAACTGCAAGCATATTTCTATTAAAAAGGGATTGCCATAGAAACCTAATGGAAAACAGATTGAGCTCAACATTTTTTCCCCCTGGATGGATTGTGCTCGGGGTTTTGCCTGCCAAATCAGTTCTGTTATACTCTCAGACATTATTCAAACAGTCTTAGAAACTTCAGAGTGTTTTCTATCCAAATCTGCTAATAATATGCATATCCTAGCTTCTGGGCCTGAGTAGCAGAAAGTTTACTTTGGGCACACTTTTCATCCGGACGTGAAAATACTGCCCCCTAGCCCAAAGAGGTTTTAATAACAGCCAGATACAAACAGCATCATCACTTTGCTCATTGTATAATTCCTTCTTGCATCTATGTGCTCTTCTCCTCTCACCTTTTCCCTTGGCTTGTTGATTTCAGTGCACAACACAACAACTGTCTGTGACCAGGCGAAAAAAAACTCTCCAAGCCAAACCTTCATACCATAACGGCTAACCGCTACACACAGCCGACATTAAATTGTTGTCAGCATATTAGTTAACGTCATAGTAAACATAGCTACTAGAACAAACGCGTTAGTAAACCCGCTACAATCATGTAGTACAGTGTACAGCAAGCAGCAAGTTACACCGGCGGGCCCCGGTGGCAATAAATGAATACAATCGAAAGCTTGCCTTGACTTGGAAGAGTTCCAGTGTTGGATAGCCTTAGCCAGCTAGCTAACATAAATAGCATTCCTCCCTGTTTGAGCCGGGTGTTTGAGTAGGCTAAATTAGCTAGCTACACCATGGTACTACCGCAGAGAGTGCTGCTGAGGCTACTGTAGACCTTTAATCAGTTATTTGGCAAAGTGAATATATTTAGCACAGTTTGATCTAAAAAGGATAATGTTTCACTATATATATGAAAAAAATGAAATTCACTGAGTTGGATGGTCCTCCCCTTACTACTCTGAGAAGCCTCCACTGGTGCAGGTGCATATTACAGTACATCATGATTGCAAGGTGTCCCGATATATTTTCCAACTGTCCGGTAACCTGGTTTTAATGTCATTCTAGAATGCCCTTCTAGCCAATGAGGGGTATAATTACTTTTAATCTTACCCTGGGATTTCACAGAGAATATATTTTTTAGGACATTTCTTAACTTTTTAACCACAGATCATAGAAACATGCTGTTTTGTAAACATTGGTTTGGTGCTGGAGATGATAAATAGGAGGTTGAAAAGTGGCGGAATTGCACTTTAAATATTTGTAGCAGAATGCCAGTTTGTAGTTAGAGGTGATCAACGAACGACCAGCAAACATTTGTGTTTTATTGTAGGTCTCAATAGTTAGTTTTACTGGTTATTTTATAAAAATATTTATTGAAAATAAATCTCACATTTGGGAAGAAACTTAATTAAACCCTTTTTATGTGAGGGTCAACAGCCTGTCTCTTCACAGGAAGTTCCTCTGTCTCAGTGTTGCCACTGTCTTTGGAATTTAATTCTACACAGAATACAAAATAATTGTGATCTTAGAGATTCTTTCTACAGTATTCTCTACTCTTTCTTCAAGACCAGAAAATGGGGCACTGACATATTTTTCACCCTCTAATTAATGTGTGCTTCTGCCTTGTGCTCCTAATTGAGAGCTTGTTAATTGATTGAGAAATGTGATTGTCTCCCTTTCTCTTTAGAAACCTAGTTTCCTTTGTCTGTGCAACCGCCCAGGGGAAGGTCAGGTGAGTGGGAAGCTAGGTTTGTTTGGAGCTGTGGCAAATCTCTGGCCTTGTTCGACTATCCTGATCTTGCAAGCTTACATTCTGTTTCCCTACACGGATTCAAGTGAAACGAAACGAAAGCGCAGCGGTCAGGATGGTGGATCAGGCTAGCAGGTCTCCTTTGGATGCCTTTGTTTTGCTAAGATAAGTGTAATGTTGATTTAATGACCCGAGTTAAAGGTGACGTTGAAGGCTTCTTCCCTCTGTCTGCACTGGAACCTGTTTTTGTGCAGGCAGATACTTTTGTTTTAAGGATTGTTTCATTGTTTTGTGTAACCTCCTCCCACTACTTTTGATATTTTGACCTGGCTTTGACCCTTCCATGTTCTGCCACTCAACCCCAAACTAAAAGAACCTGTGCATGTTAGAAGTGTAATTCAGAGCTCCCTATGCTGTTGGTATAAACCTATGGTAGTACAGCCAGATTATTGGCATTAGGTGTTAATAATGCTATTTTCTAATGATTAGTCCCTATTGGAATTTGGCCTCTAGGTACCCTTTCTCAGGCCAGAGGTCACTGAAGAGCAGGCCTTAGTAACTGGTATCTGGGCCCCTGAGCCATAAAATTGGCCATGGGTGTCCTTAAGCGATTTCACATGTATAGTCTATTCAACCCCAAGGTCTCAGCCTTGATTTAATGCTTTGGCATTAAACAGCTAACAGATAAGTCAAGAGTATTTAGGTCAGACCTCCCCTCTGGAGGGGGAGAGATTTGCTGCGAACCTCTTAGAGGAACATGCCTATTCCCATGTGCATATGTCTGTCTATTAAACTTTTATATAGAGAAGTTGTTTGCGTTATATTTTGTGTCTAGCATTTCTCACCTTGACCAGTTTCCATTCCTAGCATAGGGTCAGTTTATTCCCAACCCCTTTCGGTCAGGCTGTGACACAAATTGCAATACTTGTTATTTCTTGATCCATATTAGTCATGTTGTCACCTACCTCACACCTAAACTCAGCAAAAAAGGAAACGTCTCTTTTTCAGGACCCTGTCTTTCAAAGATAAGTTATTTGGATTTTTACTAATTAACAGATCTTCATTGTAAAGGTTTGAAACACTGTTTCCCATGCTTGTTCAATAAACCATAAACAATTAATGAACATGCACCTGTGGAATGGTCGTTAAGACACTAGTAGCTTACAGACGGTAGGCAATTAAGGTCAGTTATCAAAACGTAGGATACTAAAGAGGCCTTTCTACTGACTCTGAAAATCACCAAAAGAAAGATGCCCAGGGTTCCTGTTCATCTGCGTGAACGTGCCTTAGGCATGCTGCAAGGAGGCATGAGGACTGCAGATGTGGCCAGGGAAATAAATTGCAATGTCCGTACTGTGAGACACCTCAGACAGCGCTACAGGGAGACAGGACGGACAGCTGATCATCCTTGCAGTGGCAGACCACGTGTAACAACACCTGCACAGGATCGGTACATCCAAAAATCACACCTGCGGGACAGGTAGGGATGGCAACAACAACTGCCCGAGTTACACCAGGAACGCACAATCCCTCCATCAGTGCTCAGAATGTCCGTAAGAAGCTGAGAGAGGCTGGACTGAGGGCTTGTAGGCCTGTTGTAAGGCAGGTCCTCACCAGACATCACCGGCAACAACATCGCCTATGGGCACAAACCCACCGTCGCTGGACCAGACAGGACTGGCAAAAAGTGCTCTTCACTGACGAGTCGCGGTTTTGTCTCACCAAGGGTGATGGTCAGATTCACGTTTATCGTCGAAGGAATGAGCATTACACTTAGGCCTGTACTCTGGAGCGGGATCGATTTGGAGGAGGAGGGTCCGTCATGGTCTGGGGCGCTGTGTCACAACATCATCGGACTGAGCTTGTTGTCATTGCAGGCAATCTCAACGCTGTGCGTTACAGGGAAGACATCCTCATGTGGTACCCTTCCTGCAGGCTCATCCTGAAATGACCCTCCAGCATGACAATGCCACCAGCCATACTGCTCGTTCTGTGCGTGATTTCCTGCAAGACAGGAATGTCAGTGTTCTGCCATGGCCAGCGAAGAGCCCGGATCTCAATCCCATTGAGCACGTCTGGAACCCATTGGATCGGAGAGTGAGGGCTAGGGCCATTCCACACATTTCTGGGAACTTGCAGGTGCCTTGGTGGAAGAGCGGGGTAACATCTCACAGCAATAACTGGCAAATCTGGTGCAGTCCATGAGGAGGAGATGCACGGCTGTACTTAATGCAGCTGGTGGCCACACCAGATAATGACTTACTTTTGATTTGGACCCCTTTATTCAGGGTGACATTATTCCATTTCTGTTAGTCACATGAATGTGGAACTTGTTCAGTTTATATCTCAGTTGTTGAATCTTATGTTCATACAAATATTTACACGTTAAGTTTGCTGAAAATAAATGCAGTTGACAGCGAGAGGACATTTATTTTTTTGCTGAGTTTATTTAGCCTCTCCCTATCACAGTTCCCACATGCTTCAAGAGGGCCACCATTGTTCCTGTTCCCAAGAAAGCTAAGGTAACGGAGCTAAACGACTACCGCCCCGTAGCACTCACTTCCGTCATCATGAAGTGCTTTGAGAGACTAGTCAAGGACCATATCACCTCCACCCTACCTGACACCCTAGACCCAGTCCAATTTGCTTCCCGACCCAATAGGTCCACAGACGACGCAATCGCAACCACACTGCACACTGCCCTAACCCATCTGGACAAAATTAATACCTATGTGAGAATGCTGTTCATCGACTACAGCTCAGCATTTAACACCATAGTACCCTCCAAACTCGTCATCAAGCTCGAGACCCTGGGTCTCGACCCCGCCCTGTGCAACTGGGTACTGGACTTCCTGACGGGCCGCCCCCAGGTGGTGAGGGTAGGTAACAACATCTCCACCCCGCTGATCCTCAACACTGGGGCCCCACAAGGGTGCGTTCTGAGCCCTCTCCTGTACTCCCTGTTCACCCACGACTGCGTGGCCATGCACGCCTCCAACTCAATCATCAAGTTTGCGGACGACACTACAGTGGTAGGCTTGATTACCAACAACGACGAGACGGCCTACAGGGAGGTGGTGAGGGCCCTCGGAGTGTGGTGTCAGGAAAATAACCTCACACTCAACGTCAACAAAACAAATGAGATTATTGTGGACTTCAGGAAACAGCAGAGGGAGCACCCCCCTATCCACATCGACGGGACAGTAGTGGAGAGGGTAGTAAGTTTTAAGTTCCTCGGTGTACACATCACGGACAAACTGAATTGGTCCACCCACACAGACAGCGTTGTGAAGAAGGCGCAGCAGCGCCTCTTCAACCTCAGGAGGCTGAAGAAATTCGGCTTGTCACCAAAAGCACTCACAAACTTCTACAGATGCACAATCGTGAGCATTCTGTCGGGCTGTATCACCGCCTGGTACGGCAACTGCTCCGCCCACAACCGTAAGGCTCTCCAGAGGGTAGTGAGGTCTGCACATCGCATCACCGGGGGCAAACTACCTGCCCTCCAGGACACCTACACCACCCGATGTCACAGGAAGGCCATAAAGATCATCAAGGACAACAACCACCCGAGCCACTGCCTGTTCACCCCGCTATCATCCAGAAGGCGAGGTCAGTACAGGTGCATCAAAGCAGGGACCGAGAGACTGAAAAACAGCTTCTATCTCAAGGCCATCAGACTGTTAAACAGCCACCACTAACATTTAGTGGCCGCTGCCAACATACTGACTCAACTCCAGCCACTTTAATAATGGGAATTGATGGAAATGTATGTAAAAATGTATCACTAGCCACTTTAAACAATGCCACTTAATATAATGTTTACATACCCTACATTACTCATCTCATATGTATATGTATATACTGTACTCTATATCATCTACTGCATCTTGCCATCTTTATGTAATACATGTATCACTAGCCACTTTAACTATGCCACTTTATGTTTATATACCCTACATTACTCATCTCATATGTATATACTGTACTCTATACCATCTACTGCATCTTGCCTATGCCGTTCTGTACCATCACTCATTCATATATCTTTATGTACATATTCTTTATCCCTTTACACTTGTGTGTATAAGGTAGTAGTTGTGGAATTGTTAGGTTAGATTACTCGTTGGTTATTACTGCATTGTCGGAACTAGAAGCACAAGCATTTCGCTACACTCGCATTAACATCTGCTAACCATATGTGACAAATAAAATTTGATTTGACATTCTATCTCCTGCAACACTGCCACCTGGTGTAACTACATTTATAACAGAGAGCTGAAAGATGGGGTAAGTTCGACACATATTTTCAGCTGAATTTCCGGTACTCCTGTATGAATTTCATTGGTCAATGCTGTAGTAGTGGTTTGGACAATAATTACAGTAATGTTATACCATCCAGCAATCTCAGGTGAACATTTTATAAAATAAATATATTCTCTTTTGATCAGAAGCTGTCTCCTTCGTCATTGATAACTTAAGAAAGAGTAACATGAGGATATTAATTCTGTCATTCTTTCCATCACATCTAATTAAAAGGAAGGATGCATGCAATGTAGTATTGTTTAAAGATGGTGACCATGAGGTAGTCAGGTGAAGGTGATTCGTTTGGCATTCCCTCTCCTTGCTATAATATGCCTCTTAAATGGGAAAGAACTCAACTCTAAAGTTACATTTTTTATTTCACCTTTATTTAACCAGGTAGGCTAGTTGAGAACAAGTTCTCATTTACAACTGCGACCTGGCCAAGAAAGCAAAGCAGTTCGACACATACAACACAGTTACACATGGAATAAACAAACATAAAGTCAATAATACAGTAGAAAAAAAGTATGTACAGTGGGGAGAACAAGTATTTGATAACCTGCAAAATTGGCAGTGTTTCCTACTTACAAAGCATGTAGAGGTCTGTAATTTTTATCATAGGTACACTTCAACTGTGAGAGACGGAATCTAAAACAAAAATCCAGAAAATCACATTGTATGATTTTTAAGTAAATCATTTGGATTTTATTGCATGACATAAGTATTTGATCACCTACCAACCAGTAAGAATTCCGTCTCTCACAGACCTGTTAGTTTTTCTTTAAGAAGCCCTCCTGTTCTTCACTCATTACCTGTATTAACTGCACCTGTTTGAACTCGTTACCTGTATAAAAGACACCTGTCCACACACTCAATCAAACAGACTCCAACCTCTCCACAATGGCCAAGACCAGAGAGCTGTGTAAGGACATCAGGGATAAAATTGTAGACCTGCACAAGGCTGGGATGGGCTACAGGAAAATAGGCAAGCAGCTTGGTGAGAAGGCAACAACTGTTGGCACAATTATTAGAAAATGGAAGAAGTTCAAGATGACGGTCAATCACCCTCGGTCTGGGGCTCCATGCAAGATCTCACCTCGTGGGGCATCAATGATCATGAGGAAGGTGAGGGATCAGCCCAGAACTACACGGCAGGACCTGGTCAATGACCTGAAGAGAGCTGGGACCACAGTCTCAAAGAAAACCATTAGTAAACACACTACGCCATCATGGATTAAAATCCTGCGGCGCACGCAAGGTCCCCCTGCTCAAGCCAGCGCATGTCCAGGCCCGTCTGAAGTTTGCCAATGACCATCTGGATGATCCAGAGGAGGAATGGGAGAAGGTCATGTGGTCTGATGAGACAAAAATAGAGCTTTTTGGTCTAAACTCCACTCGCCGTGTTTGGAGGAAGAAGAAGGATGAGTACAACCCCAAAAACACCATCCCAAACATGAAGCATGGAGGTGGAAACATCATTCTTTGGGGATGCTTTTCTGCAAAGGTGACAGGACGACTGCACCGTATTGAGGGGAGGATGGATGGGGCCATGTATCGCGAGATCTTGGCCAACAACCTCCTTCCCTCAGTAAGAGCATTGAAGATGGGTCGTGGCTGGGTCTTCCAGCATGACAACGACCCGAAACACACAGCCAGGGCAACTAAGGAGTGGCTCCGTAAGAAGCATCTCAAGGTCCTGGAGTGGCCCAGCCAGTCTCCAGACCTGAACCCAATAGAAAATCTTTGGAGGGAGCTGAAAGTCCGTATTGCCCAGCGACAGCCCCGAAACCTGAAGGATCTGGAGAAGGTCTGTATGGAGGAGTGGGCCAAAATCCCTGCTGCAGTGTGTGCAAACCTGGCCAAGAACTACAGGAAACGTATGATCTCTGTAATTGCAAACAAAGGTTTCTGTACCAAATATTAAGTTCTGCTTTTCTGATGTATCATATACTTATGTCATGCAATAAAATGCAAATTAATTACTTAAAAATCATACAATGTGATTTTCGTTTTAGATTCCGCCTCTCACAGTTGAAGTGTACCTATGATAAAAATTACAGACCTCTACATGCTTTGTAAGTAGGAAAACCTGCAAAATCGGCAGTGTATCAAATACTTGTTCTCCCCACTGTATATATACAGTGTGTGCAAATGAGGTAAGGGAGGTAAGGCAATAAAATAGGCCATAGTGGCGAGGTAATTACGATACAGCAATTAAACACTGGAGTGATAGATGTGCAGAAGATGAACGCGCAATTAGAGATACTGGGGTGCAAAGAAGCAAAATAAATAAATACAGTATGGGGATGAGGTAGTTGGATGGGATATTTACAGATGGGCTATGTACAGGTGCAATGATCTATGAGCTGCTGTGACAGCTCATGTGACAGGCTTTGGAATTGGCTTTGGGGGTGACCAGTGAAATATACCTGCTGGAGCACGTGCTGCGGGTGGGTGCTGCTATGGTGACCAGTGAACTGCGATAAGGCGGGGCTTTACCTAGCAAAGACTTGTAGATGACTTCTAGATTTAACTTTGGATTGGAGATGCTTAATGTGAGTCTGGAAGGAGAGTTTACAGTCTAACCAGACACCTAGGTATTTGTAGTTGTCCACATATTCTAGGTCAGAACCATCCAGAGTAGTGATGCTGGACAGGCGGGCAGTGATCGGTTGAAGAGCATGCATTTAGTTTTACTTGCATTTAAGAGCAGATAGAGGCCACGGAAGGAGTGTTGTATGGCATTGAAGCTCATCTGGAGGTGAGTTAGCACAGTGTCCAAAGAAGGTCCAGAAGTATACAGAATGGTGTCTTCTGCGTAGAGGTGGATCAGAGAATCACCAGCAGCAAGAGCGACATCACTGATGTTTACAGAGAAAAGTCGGCCCGAGAATTGAACCCTGTGGCACCCCCATAGAGACTGCCAGAGGTCCGGACAACAGGTCCTCCGATTTGACACACTGAACTATCAGAGAAGTAGTTGGTGAACCAGGCGAGGCTGTCATTTGAGAAACCAAGGCTGTTGAGTCTGCCGATAAGAATGTGGTGATTGACAGAGTCGAAAGCCTTGGCCAGGTCGATGAATACGGCTGCACAGTATTGTCTCTTATCGATGGCAGTCATGATATCGTTTAGGACCTTGAGTGTGGCTGATGTGCACCCATGACCAGCTCGGAAGCCAGATTGCATAGCGGAGAAGGTACGGTACAATTCGAAATGGTCGGTGATCTGTTTGTTAACTTGGCTTTTGAAGACCTTAGAAAGGCAGGGTAGGATAGATATAGGTCTGTAGCAGTTTGGGTCTAGAGTGTCTCCCCCTTTGAAGAGGGGGCTGACTGCGGAAGCTTTCCAGTCTTTGGGGATCTCAGATGATACGAAAGAGAGGTTGAACAGGCTAGTAATAGGGGTTGCAACAATTTCGGCAGATCATTTTAGAAAGAGAGGGTCTAGATTGTCTAACCGGGCTGATTTGTAGGGGTCCAGATTTTGCAGCTCTTTCAGAACATCAGCTATCTGGATTTGGGTGGAGGAGAAATGGGGGAGGCTTGGGCGAGTTGCTGTGGGGGGTGCAGGGCAGTTGACCGGGGTAGGGGTAGCCAGGTGGAAAGCATTGCCAGCCGTAGAAAAATGCTTATTAAAATTCTCAATTATCGTGGATTTATTGGTGGTGACTGTTTCCTACCCTCAGTGCAGTGGGCAGCTGGGAGGAGGTGTTCTTATTCTCCATGGACTTTATAGTGTCCCAGAACCTACAGGATGCAAATTTCTGTTTGAAAAAGCTAGCCTTATCTTTCTTAACTGCTTGTGTATATTGGTTCCTAACTTCCCTGAAAAGTTGCATATCACGGGGGCTATTTGATGCTAATGCAGTACGCCACAGGATGTTTTTGTGCTGGTCAAGGGCAGTCAGGTCTGGAGTGAACCAAGGGCTATATCTGTTCCTGGTTTTACATTTTTTGAATGGGGCATGCTTATTTAAGATGGTGAGGAAGGCACTTTTAAAGAATAACCAGGCTTCCTCTGACGGGATGAGGTCAATGTCCTTCCAGGATACCCGGGCCAGGTAGATTAGAAAGGCCTGCTCGCTGAAGTGTTTCAGGGAGCGTTTGACAGTGATAAGGGGTGGTTGTTTGACCGCAGACCCATTATGGATGCAGGCAATGAGGCAGTGATCGCTGAGATCTTGGTTGAAGGAGGCAGAGGTGTATTTGGAGGGCAAGTTGGTTCGGATGACATCTATGAGGGTACCCGTGTTTATGGATTTGTGGTTCATTGATAATTTGTGTGAGATTGAGGGCCTCAAGCTTAGATTGTAGGATGGCCGGGGTGTTAACTTCTTGCCACTATAGGGGGTGCTGTTTCACATTAGCATAATTTCCTCTACAGATTAAACGGCTTCCTACTCAATTCTTGCTCGTACAATATGCATATTATTATTATTATTGGATAGAAAACACTCTCTAGTTTCTATAGCCGTTGGAATTTTGTCTCTGAGTGAAACAGAACTCAATCTACAGCACTTTTCATTATAGGGAGTCAGATTTCAAACATCTTGGCCACTGATCTGGAGTCAGTTTAAAGGTCCGTGTAAATGCTATGGAGAAACAGACACTTCTTACGTCTTCCCCTGGGTGTCAGTGCGTGATGACGCTTTGAATGGAGTCGATTGCGCAATCAGGGACTGTATAAAACAGCAAATACCGGAAGTAGCTTCCCTTTGCTGCCTGCGCCTTGCGCGCGAAGGACATCGGACTCGCCTCCTTCCAAGTTTTAGTTTAGCCAGTAATATTTCTCCGGTCATGTTTTTACTCGTTAGAGGTGTTAAAAACATCATAAGGTAGTTAATTTAAACCGTTTTATAGCAATTTATATCCGTTTAGTGCGATTTTGAGACATTTATTTCTGAGACACTTTGAACCGCTGGGGACGTTTCCAGTTCATGCCGAACGTTAGTGGGCATTTCCACATGGCAAGAGGACAGCTTTCGACCAAAAGACGATTAGACCCAAGAAAGGATTCTTTGCCCAAGATTCTGATGGAAGAACAGCTCACAGTAAGAACAATTTATGATGATAAATCGTGTTTGTCGAAAAATGTTAAACGCTTATGGCGCCATTTTGTTTTGTATAGCTTCGCTTGGCGCAACCTGTATTGAAAAGTAAGGATAATTTAAAAAATGTAAATCAGCGATTGCATTAAGAACTAATTTGTCTTTCGATTCCTGTCAACCCTGTATTTTTTAGTCAAGTATATGATTAGCTTTTGATTAAACTAGATCACTCAAAGATGGCGACCGACATTTCCAGGCTTGTTTTGCTACTATTTTCATTGTATAACCACGTTTTTTTATGGCTAAATATGCACATTTTCGAACAAACTCTATATGTATGTTGTAATATGATGTTACAGGAGTGTCATCGGAAGAATTCTGAGAAGGTTAGTGAAAAAATTAATATATTTTGGCGATGATACGATATCGCTCTCTTTGGCTTGAATTCATGCTGGGGTAACGTTTGCATATGTGGTATGCTAATATAACGATTTATTGTGTTTTCGCCGTAAAACACTTAGAAAATCTGAAATGTTGTCTGAATTCACAAGATCTGTGTCTTTCCATTGCTATGTGCTGTGTATTTTTAAGAAATGTTTTATGATGAGTAAATTGGTAATACAAGTTGCTCTCTGTAGTAATTCTAGTCGCTTTGGTGAGATTTGTGATGGTGGCTGCAATGGCAAACTATGATTTATACCTGAAATATGCACATTTTTCTAACAAAACCTATCCTATACCATAAATATGTTATCAGACTGTCATCTGATGAGGTTTTTTCTTGGTTAGTGGCTATCAATATCTTAGTTTAGCCGAATTGGTGATAGCTACTGGTGTTGAGAAAAAATGGTGGACAAAGAAAAATGGTGTCTTTTGCTAACGTGTTTAGCTAATAGATTTACATATTGTGTCTTCCCTGTAAAACATTTTAAAAATCTGAAATGGTGGCTTTATTCACAAGATCTGTATCTTTCATTAGGTGTCTTGGACTTGTGATTTAATGATATTTAGATGCTACTATTTAATTGTGACGCTATGCTAGCGATGCTAATCAGTGTGGGGGGGGGGGGGGGGGGTGGGGGGTGATCCCGGATCCGGGGTTGAGGCTCGTTAGAGGTTAACTTCTTATGGCTGAAGGGGCAGTATTGAGTAGCTTGGATGAAAGGTGCCCATTGTAAATGGCCTAAAGTTTCTAAAATTGTTTGAATTAAGTCTGTGAGATTAACAGAACTCATATGGCAGGCAAAAACCTGAGAAGTTCCACTTCCTGTTTGGATTTTTTCTGGGGGTTCCATATTTTCAACCAAGCTCTTATTGAAAATACAGAGAGATATTGATGGGTTTTCACTTCCTACGGCTTCCACTAGATGTCAATGGTTTTTGTGAAGCTATCTTTAGCTGGAAAAAATGGCTGTGGTTATTGTGGTTTCCTAACATAATCGTTTGTAGTGCTTTCGCTGAAAAGCCTATTTGAAAATCGGACACTTTGGTGGGATTAACAACAAGATTACCTTAAATGATATAAGACACATGAATGTCTGAGGAATTTTAATGATGAGATTTGTTTTTTTGAATTTGGCGCCCTGCACTTCGACTGGCTGTTGTCATATCGATCCCGTTAACGGGACTGCAGCCATAAGAAGTTTTAAGCATGTCCCAGTTTAGGTCACCTAGCAGCACAAGCTCTGAAGATAGATGGGGGGCAATCATTCACATATGGTGTCCAGGGCACAGCTGGGGGCAGATGGTGGTCTATAGCAAGCGGCAACAGTGAGAGACTTGTTTCTGGAAAGGTGGATTTTTAGAAGTAGAAGCTTGAATTGTTTGGGCCTGGATAGTATGACAGAACTTTGCAGGCTCTCTCTGCAGTAGATTGCCACTCCGCCCCCTTTGGCAGCTCTATCTTGTCGGAAAATGTTATAGTTAGGGATGGAAATTTCAGGGTCTTTGGTGGTATTCCTAAGCCAGGATTCAGACATGGCTAGGACATCTGGCTTGACAGAGTGTGCTAAGGCAGTGAATAAAACAAACTTGGGGAGGAGGCTTCTAATGTAAACATGCATGAAACCAAGGCTTTTACGGTTACAGAAGTCAACAAATGAGAGCGCCTGGGGAATTTGAGCAGAGCTAGGCACTGCTGGGCCTGGATTAACCTCTACATCACCAGAGGAGGAGTAGGATAAGGGTATGGCAAAGGCTATAAGAACTGGTCGTCTAGTACGTTCGGAAAAGAGAGTAAAAGGAGCAGGTTTCTGGGCGCGATAGAATAGATTCAAGGTATAATGTACAGACAAAGGTATGGTAGGATGTGGATACAGTGGAGGTAAACCTAGGCATAGAGTGACGATGAGAGAGATATTGTCTCTAGAAACATAATTTAAACCAGGTGTTGTCACCGCATGTGTGGGAGGTGGAACTGAAGGGTTAGCTAAGGCATATTGAGCAGGGCTAGAGGCTCTACAGTGAAATAAGACAATAATCACTACCCAGAACAACAATGGACAAGGCATATTGACATTAGGGAAAGGCATGCGTAGCCGAGTGATCATAGGGTCCAGTGAGTAGTTAAGCTGGCTGGAGACACAGCGATTCAGACAGCTAGCGGGCCTGGGCTAGCAAGCTAGCAGAAGGGCCTTACAGGTACGTTGCGATGGAAGAAGTCTGTTGTAGCCCCCTCGTGCAGAGCCCCCTCGTGCAGAGCCCCCTCGTGCGGTTCCATCAGCAGACCAGCCGTGATGAATTAGTAGGGTTCCGTGTAGTAAAGGTGCCCAGTCCAATTGGCAAAATAGGTATAGTGGCCCACGAAATTGGCCGATGGACCTATTCAGCTAACAGTCCAATATGCTCTAGACAGCTAGCGGGCCGCGGCTAGCAGGCTAGCAGATGGACATTCAGGGGACGTCGCGACGGAGGGGTCTGTAGCAAAAAGAACCCTCGGGCAGATTACGTCGGTAGTCCAGTCGTGATGGATTAGCAGGGCTTCGTGTAGTAAAAGGGGTCCAAAATAGGTATTGTAGCCCAAGGAGTGGCTGATGGACCTCTTCAGCAAGCCGGGAGATGGGCCTAGCATGGGCTAGCTCCAGGCTAATTGGTGCTTGCTTCGGGACAGAGACGTTAGCCAGGAGTAGCAACTCGGATTGGAGCTAGCTAGCTGCGATGATCAAGGTGAGAAGGTTCAGAGCTTGCGGAAGGAATCCGGGGATATGGAGAGAAAATAAGTCCAGTATGCTCTGGTTTGAATTGCGTCGTACAAACTGGCGGGAGATTTCCGAGCTAGAGGTTAGCTGATGACCGCTAGCAGTGGTTAGCTGACTACTAGCTAGTAAGCTGGCTAGCTCTGTTGGAGGATTCCGGTTCAAAAGTAAAGAAAAATACTTTAGAAAATAGCAGATCCATACCACATTGGGTGAGGCGGGTTGCAGGAGAGTATATTGAAGTTGAGGTTTAGGAAAAATATAAAAAGATATGCTTAGAAAAAAGATATATACACGGGACACGACGAGGACAAAGACGTCTGACTGCTACGCCATCTTGGATGTATAAGGAATTAGTTAAGAAATAACTGAAATGTTGGCAACTGCATGTTATAGCAATTACAAACAAACAAACACAACGAAACATAACCATGGGTCAAGTAGCTGCCAACTCGACTAAAGTGAGTATAGAGACACTACTAACAAATGTGAAACTGTCTAAGCAGATGAAGAAAATATCCGATCTCAAAAAAATCTAAACTGATATGACAGAACTGGGCAAACACGTGCAGGAGGCCAAAATCGGCTTAATCCAGAAAACCGTGGCTGAATAAAAATATATTACAGGGCTTACACTGAAAGATTAAACTGGATGGATGACTTCAATCCCCGTTCAAATCTTAGTTTAGTAAATTTCCATGAAATGCTGTGGAACAACCAGAATGGAAGAATCCCTGGAAAGGTAATACCACAACTATTGGGTCAGGAGAACTTCACACGGGCTCCCATAGTCAAACAAGCACATCGAACATGCGGCCAAAGGAGACACAAGCAAACCAAGGGGCATCATCGCAAAGTTCCTTAACTATATTGGCAAAGAATGTTCTACAACTTGCCATCAAAGCCAGTGTCAGGACTCTAAACTTTGGTTAAACGTTGTTTATCCCGGCAAATGTGGTTTCTGTGCAGTCCTCAGACACTCTAGAAGGAAACCAAATTTGTTTCATCATTCTACATGACGTTTTGGCTACACAACACGTCAATTAGCCCATGAAGGTCAGCCATCATTACGCACCAATGAGACGAGCGGTGTTCGCTTGTTTGACAGTGTCTGGGCTTTCCAGCAGGATGTGAATGCCCTTTGTACGACAAACAGCCATCGATCTGTGCACAGCTGTGTTAATTCTCAGGTGAAAGCAAACAGGATGCATAGTATTTTACGTTACGCAGCGGTTCACTCTCTTCTACAAATTTTTCTCAAATCTGAAAAAGTAAAACATGGCTACTAATAGTAGACTTCATCAGCATAAATTGAATTTCCTCGCTGTAGTTTCCTGACACTCGTATGTTGATGGGAGTGGTATTGTGAGTGACCCGGCCTATGGAGCGACTGTCCAGCGCTCTAATGTCCATGGGAATGGAGAGGGGCTGAGTGGGGATGCCCAGCTCGGACGCCAGGGTAGCGTCCAAAATACTTGACGGGTACCCGGAGAGATTGACTGGTTCCCCCACAGCAGGATGGCATGGAAAGGGGTGCGAGTAAGGGGAGAGGCAAAGTTCTCTGTATGGCCCACCAGAGTACTCGCCCCTTCTTGATGAGCCTGGGTTTTTAATGGGGAGGTAGCTAAGAAATGTCCCATAGCTCCACAATATAGACAGCTTTGGGTGTGGAGTCAGCAAAAGCGCTCAGCACGAGTAAATCTAGCCCTGCCCAGGTACATGGTCTCCGAAGCAGGCGAGTCGGCAGCCCTCAGTGATTCCCGAGAAGACTCAGGTGACGTCGGGTCCACTCGGACATGTAGACTTGGAGGTGAGTTGGGAATCGAGGGCAACAAGGCACGGACTCCCTCTCCCTCCTACGTTCTCGAAGCCGCCCATCAATCCGGATGGTCAAGGCAATGATGGAGTCAACATCCATGGGCAGCTCCCGGGCTGCGAATTCATCTTTGATCACCTCCGATAATCCGTGAAAGAACATGTCAAAGAATGCTTCCAGGTTCCAGGCACTCTCAGCCTCCAACGTGCAAAAATCCACCACGTAGTCTGCCACACTACGGGAGTCTTAACGTAGCTGGAGCTTCTCTCCCAGACAGAGAATCAAAAACCTTCTGAACTTCCACCACGAACTCCTCCAGACTGAGGCAGACGGCAGACTGTTGCTCCTACACCGCCGTAGCCCAGGCGAGTGACCTCCCCGACATCAGCGTTATGAGGAGTTCTGTTCCCCACATCGTAATTCCTCTCAGCGGAGGATAACTTCCTGGAGAAGAAGGCACAGGGATGTGATTTTGGAGGTGTTCCCACCCGCTGAGAGAGTATTGCTCCTACTCCGGAGGCATCCACCTCCAGGGTGAAAGGAAGGGTCGGATCCGGTTGGCGAAGGACAGGAGCTGAGGTGAAGAGGCGTATCAAGTTCTTGAAAGCAGTCAGAGCGGCGTCAGTCCATTGACGGGTCCGGGTCTTTTGGCTGGTAAGAGCAGTGAGGGAGCGGCAGTAGAACTGAAGTTCCGATTGAACCGGCGATAGTAGTTGAAGAACCCAATGAAACATTGGAGTTCCTTAATGGTGGTGGGTTTGGGCCAGTTACAGATGGCGGTGACTTTGTTCTCATTCATGCTGACCCCGCCAAGTGTCAGTACAAAACCAAAGGAAGTTTACCGAGGTTACATGGAAGGCGCTCTTTCAAGTCTTCACATAAAGGTTATGGTCAAGGAGCTGTTGAAGAACCTTTTGCACATGCTGTATGTGTTCATTCATGGAGTAAATCAGGATGTCATCAATGTAGACAATGAAAAAGCAGTTGATCATATCCTGGAAAACCTTGTTCATAAAGGATTGGAAGACAGCGGGGGCGCTAGTAAGGCCATAGGGCATGACCAGGTATTCGTAGTGCCCTCATGCGGTGATAAAGGCTGTCTTCCATTTGTCGCCTTCAGGTATATGGACAAGGTTATATGCACTTCGCAGGTCAAATTTTGTATAGATGTTGGCACGGCCCACTTGTTCAAGTGTCACTGGGATCAGAGGGAAATGGTTCTTGACCGTGACATCATTCAGGGAACGGTAAGCAATACTTGGATAGAGACCACCATCCTTTTTTCCAAATGAAGAAGCGGGACACACCAGGGGAAGAAGGACGAATGAAACTGTTTGAGTGCTTCATCAATGTAGTTCTCCAATGCCTCATTTTCCGGGATAGATAGGGGGTAAACACGACCCGTCGGTGGGGACACTCAAGGGAGTAAGTCAATAGCACAGTCCCCTGGGTGATGTGGTGGCAGAGTGGAGGCCTAGATTTTGCTGAAGACATTGCTGTACTGGGCATTTTAAGATGGTATGGTGGGTGGTACGGCAGAGGCAGAGTCCTCAATGGTGGTGGCTCTGCAAGGTAGGCTGAGAGATCTGGTGAAGCAGGTAGAAGACCAGGACAGTAGTTCACTTTGTCGCCACAAGATGGCAGGGTCGTGACGACAAAGCTAGGGGTGTCCGAGGAGGAGTGGCTGTTTAGGCATAAGAGTTTCATGAGTTGAATGGTTTCGGTGTGGAAGACTCCAATCTGGAGGGTGATGCTCTGTGTCAGGTGCGTAATGAAGCCTGTGCCCAATGGCTGCCCGTCCTTAAGGGACGGGTGACAGGTGTTAGATCAATGTCAAGCTCTTGTACTTGCTGATGACTGATAAAATTACCTGCTGCTACCGAATCTATCAAGCCCTTTACGTACTTAGTAACCACCTTCACGGTTATCAATACTGGGATGGAGAATTGCTTCTGGGATATATTTAGAAATAAGGACACGCCTACCTGCATATCAGTGAAGTGAGCCTTCTCATCTCTCCGTGGGGGGGGGGGGGGGGGGGGGGGGGAAACAGGGCAATGGCAGAGTAGGTTCTTTTTCCTTCCACAGCATAGGCAGAGCCCTTCTTGGATCCGCCTTTGACGTTCGATACATGGGAGAGGAGAATGGCTCAACTGCATGGGCTCTGGAAGACTCAGACGGGATGACAGAATCATGGAAAGAGAAGGTTTCGGGTTCCTGGGTGGCAGAGTTCTTTGGCGGTTGGCGATGAGGTGGTCGATGGAGATACGAATGTATTGATTTAAATCCTGAAGGTCACCTCGACAGGCCAGCTCCGCCTGAAGTTCCCTGTTGAGCCCTCTTTGGTAGACGGTAAGTAAAGTAGCCTCATTCCATCCACTCCCTGCAGCCATGGTGCGGAACTCAAGGACATACTCGGCAGCTGAATTGCGTCCTTGTTGAAGTTCTATGAGGAGGTCTCCTATAGGACGACCGGTAGGAGAGTGATCGAATAAATCTTTGAAGAGGGTGTGGAAATGGGTCTCGGATCAGAGTTATGTGCTGTTGGCAGCCCATATGGTGGTGGCCCAATCCAGGGCTTTGCCTGTGAGTAGAGACAAAATCCACCCTGTTCTTGACGGTGGCGCAGTTAGTGGGGTTGTGCTCAATGTATTTGCTGCATTGCATCAGAAATCCATGACATTTCCCAGGTGAACCGTCATATTGTCCAGGCATGGGTATGAATGAAGGAGGGCTATGGGTTACGATACCTGGCATCGGAGGAGTAGGGATAGGCTGATGGAGAAGACGGCAGATTTCCTCCATACGCTCCTCTTGCTGGGTTAGGCACCGCTGTAGCTCTGCTGAATCAATTCCGTTTTTGGGTGAGGTATTCTGTAATGAACACTCAGGGAGAAAAAAGGTGTAGATTCACGCGCTTTGCGCAGCAGGTGTTTATTTCAGGAATCGTGGTCACAGGTAGGCAAACAGGCAGGTGAATCAAAACTAGGACTGAAGGCTATAACTGGTTCTCACAAACAAGCTAGGAAAAGGCTTAGTAGAGTCAAAACGAACAATACCTCACAAAGGCACAAACAGAATGAACTGAACTAAATAAGGAGCTGATGAGACCAGGTGAGTAACTAACACAGGTGAAATCAATTAACAAAAATGAAAGACAGGGCTACGTTCAAGAACAAAAAGGAACAGGGCTACGTTCAAGAACACAACGAAACAGAACACAAGGTTGTCGAACAAAATAAACACAGAACCTTAGTTACATATTTTATCAAATAAATAAATAATATTTTGATCAGTAGCCGTCTCTTTGGTCATTGATAACGTATGATGCCACACTTCAGAAAGAGTCTCATGAGGATGCTGTATAGCAGAGAGCATGTTTATTCTAATTCAATAAATGTTTTAATCACATCTAACTGAAAGGAAGAAAAAACAAACAGCATTCTCTTGCCTAGCTTATGCTAAAATAAATGCAAAAATAGACACCCTAAATGCATTGACATTCTGAAAATTCAAAGCACACTTTTCATTAAACTGATTGCTGATAGATGTTCGGTTTTAGAGAGGATGTGTTCGACTCTGAGGCATGTGACTCTGAGGCACCCTTTTTTTTCTGAATGGAGAAGTGGTAGCCCTCTACCACTGTTATTTTATTTTTTCAGAAAAGGAACCAAAATTTTCCCGGACACCTCTGGAACTTTTCACATGCATTGTTATACATTCAAATGAGTGGTTTTATTCTCCTATGCCTCAGAGTGGAAGTATGATGATGTGAACATATCCTCACTAAGACTGAACATTTCCCCAAGTTTTATTAAATGTGTATTCATCTAGCCATTGTATAGATATGTTTTCACCATTTAGAATCAGTCAATTTGTCTGGCTACCCAGGCTCCTTGCTCCTGCTAAACGCTACACCAAGCCCACAGACGTTAGTTTCTTCTCCACAATGATTCTGGATCTGAGTACTTCCCGATCCTTCACCGAATGCGAACACATTCTAACCGTTCTGATTGGTCCCAGAAACCAATGGGTTGGGCCAGAACACGAAAACACATGGAAAAAGCGGTGTTTTGAAAATTCGTCATTGGCTTTGATACCCTGATTGGTTAAAGATGATCCAATCGCTGATGAATTTGATTTGCACAACACCCCTCATTTTGACGTCACCACAACTGACTTCAATGATGTCAGTCTCAGACTGATGTATGTAGCAAAAAGAGCAGCGGAAGAATTCTGTTTGAGTCGTCAGTCAACCAGTTAATGGCCACATGGACTCTTAGTCTCTACCCGGTACAACGCGAGCCCCCAACTGTTCAGAGGAAACTGTGTGAATCAGGCCTTCATGGTGGAATTGCTGCAAAGAAACCACTACTAAAGGACACCAGTTAGAATAAGATACTTGTTTGGGCCAAGAAACACGAGCAATGGACATTAGACCGGTGGAAATGTGTCCTTTGGTCTGTAATCCAAATTGGAGATTTTTGGATCCAACCGCCGTGTCTGTGAGACGAGTGTGGGTGAACGGTTAATTTACGCATGTGTATTTCCAACCGTAAAGCATGGAGAAGGAGGTGTTATGGTGTGGCGGTGCTTTGCTGGTGACACTGTTGTGATTTATTTAGAATTCAAGGCATACTTAACCAGCATGGCTACCACAGCATTCTGTAGCGATACGCCATCCCATCTGGTTTGGGCTTAGTGGGACTGTCATTTGTTTTTCAATAGGACAATGACCCAACACACCTCCAGGCTGTGTAAGGGGTATTTGACCAAGAAGGAGAGTGATGGAGTGCTGCATCAGATGACCTGGCCTCCACAATCCCCCTTAACCTCAACCAAATTGAGATGGTTTGGGATGAGTCGGACCGCAGAGTGAAGGAAAAGCAGCCAACAAGTGCTCAGCATATGTGGGAACTCCTTCAAGACTGTTGGTAAAGCATTCCAGGTGAAGCTAGTTGAGAGAATGCCAAGAGTGTGCAAAGCTGTGATCAAGGCAAAGGGTGGCTACTTTGAAGGATCTCAAATATAAAATATATTTTGATTTGTTTAACACTTTTTTGGTTACCACTTGATACCATGTGTGTTATTTCATAGTGTTGATGTCTTCACTATTATTCTACAATGTAGAAAATAGTAAAAAGAAAAGAAAAACCCTTGAATGAGTAGGTGTTCTAAAACTTTTGAGTGGTGGTGTGTGTATATATATATACAGTGGGGCAAAAAAGTATTTAGTCAGCCACCAATTGTGCAAGTTCTCCCACGTAAAAAGATGAGAGAGGCCTGTAATTTTCATCATAGGTACACTTCAACTATGACAGACAAAATGAGAAAAAAAAATCCAGAAAATCACATTGTAGGATTTTTAATGAATTTATTTGCAAATTATGGTGGAAAATAAGTATTTGGTCAATAACAAAAGTTTATCTCAATACTTTGTTATATACCCTTTGTTGGTAATGACAGAGGTCAAAAGTTTTCTGTAAGTCATCACAAGGTTTTCACACACTGTTGCTGGTATTTTGGCCCATTCCTCCATGCAGATCTCCTCTAGAGCAGTGATGTTTTGGGGCTGTTGCTGGGCAACATGGACTCCCTCTAAAGATTTTATATGGGGTTGAGATCTGGAGACTGGCTAGGCCACTCCAGGACCTTGAAATGCTTCAAGGCACAATTGCACAATTGGTGGCTGACTAAAAACTTTTTTGCCCCACTGTATATAGACATACACAACCATTCAAAAGTTTGGGGTTACTTAGAAATGTCCTTGTTTTCCATGAAAATATACATGAAATGAGTTGCAAAATGAATAGGAAATATAGTCAAGACATTGACAATGATATAAATAAGGATTTTTCATTGAAATAATAATTGCATCCTTCAAACTTTGCTTTCGTCAAATAATCCTCCATTTGCAGCAATTACAGACTTGCAGACCGTTGGCATTCAATTTGTCAAGGTATTCTGAAGAGATTTCACCCCATGCTTCCTGAAGCACCTCCCACAACTTGGATTGGCTTGATGGGCACTTCTTACGTACCATACGGTCAAGCTGTTCCCACAACAGCTCAATAGGGTTGAGATCCGGTGACTGTGCTGGCCACTCCATTATAGACAGAATACCAGCTGACTGCTTCTTCCCTAAATAGTTATTGCATAGTTTGGAGCTGTGCTTTGGGTCATTGTCCTGTTGTAGAAGGAAATTGGCTCCAATTAAGCGCCGTCCACAGGGTATGGCATGGCATTGCAAAATGGAGTGATAGGCTTCCTTCTTCAAGATCCCATTTACCCAGTACAAATCTTCCACTTTACCACCACCAAAGCATCCCCAGACCATCACATTGCCTCCACCATGCTTGACAGATGGCGTCAAGCACTCCTCCAGCATATTTTCATTTTTTCTGCGTCTCACGAATGTTCTCCTTTCTGATCTGAACACCTCAAACTTAGATTAATCTGTCCATAACACTTTTTTCCAATCTTCCTCTGTCCAGTGTCTGTGTTCTTTTGCCCATCTTAATCTTTTCTTTTTATTGGCCAGTCTGAGATATGGCTTTTTCTTTACAACTCTTCCTACAAGGCTAGCATCCCAGAGCCGCCTCTTCACTGTTGATGTTGAGACTGGTGTTTTGTGGGTACTATTTAATGAAGCTGCCAGTTGAGGACTTGTGAGGTGTCGGTTTCTCAAACTAGACACTCTAATGTACTTGTTCTCTTGCTCAGTTGTGCACCCACTCCTCTTTCTATTCTGTTTAGAACTAGTTTGCGCTGTTCTGTGAAAGGGGGTAGTAGACAGCGTAGTACGAGATCTTCAGTTTCTCGCATGGAATAGCCTTCATTTCTCAGAACAAGAATAGACTGACGAGTTTCAGAAGAAAGTCCTTTGTTTCTGGCCATTTTGAACCCACAAATGCTGATGCTGCAAATACTCAACTCGACTAAAGAAGGCCAGTTTTATTGCTTCTTTAAATCAGAACAACAGTTTTCAGCTGTACTAAAGGGTTTTCTAATGATCAATTAGCCTTTGAAAATGATACACTTGGATTAGCTAACACAACGTGCCATTGGAACACAGGAGTGATGATTGCTGATAATGGGCCTCAGGACGCCTATGTAGATTTTCCATTAAAAATCTGCCGTTTCCAGCTACAATTGTCATTTACAACATTAATAATGTCTACACTGTATTTCTGATCAATTCAATGTTATTTTAATGGACAAAAAATGTGCTTTTCTTTCAAACACAAGGACATTTCTAAGTGACCCCGAACTTTTGAACGGTTGTGTATATCCATTGATTCTTGAAGAATATAACTTATCAATGCCTCATGAGCTTAGTTCAACTGTGAGAACCCACAATTTATCAATGCCTAATGAGCTTAGTTCAACTGTGAGAGCCCACAATTTATACATGTCTAATGAGCTTAGTTCAACTGTGAGAGCCCACAATTTATAAATGCCTAATGAGCTTAGTTCAACTGTGAGAGCCCACAATTTATAAATGCCTAATGAGCTTAGTTCAACTGTGAGAGCCCACAATTTATAAATGCCTAATGAGCTTAGTTCAACTGTGAGAGCCCACAATTTATAAATGCCTAATGAGCTTAGTTCAACTGTGAGAACCCACAATATAAGCTTGTTTTTCTCCAATGTTTGTAAACATTGTAAATGTAAACAAACACTGTATAGCCTCATAACATGGTTAAAGCAATAATGTTGATATCATGGATGGTCAGTCCTTGCATCCATAGCTCTGTATATTAATCTGAGAGTGGTTACATTTCTCCAGGCCCATACCTCAGCTTTTTACCAAAACAGAGGTGGGGCAACCGTTTTGTTATTGTTTCATCTGTGGATTTGCCCTTTTTAACAGCTGCATATTATCAAGATATCAAAGTGTCACCAACAAAAAGGTAAACAATAGGTCTATAGCAAATGCAGCCTAAGGCAGTCATTTTCCACATGTACTGTAAATAGCAATTTTCAGTAGTGCTCAAAGCATGCCATTCCATGAGCGCCTCATTTATTTTTCAACTCCAATTAATGAGCCTAATCAGTCCTCCATGACAACAAAATCATAAACAACAGAGTAGGGCTGGCTAATAAGTCCTTAGTTTTGGGGTCATGCTCAGGTAAATCTATACTTCCATATTTCCAAGTCCTATTCTTGAAGATGGGGTATAACATTTATTGGAATGACCGGAATTCTGATAGACTTTGGTTTTAATGTAAAGCTATAATTTACTCGTATTATTATATGTAGTAGAAAGCGATGCGTTAGAAGAAACCTACATAACCAACCCATAAAGTAAAATTTAACATCCGCATAATTATGGCCAGCTATGTAAACTTCAAGATTGATTTATCCAGCAATAGATGTCGTTCAATTGATAACATACATGTTTGTTTTCTAATGCCTCTTAAGGGGAAAGTAATCTAAAAGTAACTGAATGTAATCAGTTTATGTTACTGAGTTTGGGTTATCCAAAAGTTACGTTACTGATTATAATTTTGGACAGGTAACAAGTAACTGGCCTCCCGAGTGGCGCAGTGGCCTAAGGCTGTGCCACAAGAGATCCTGGTTCCAGTCCACGCAGCCTGCCGTGATCTGGAGACCCATGGGGCGGCGCACAATTGGCCCAGTGTCGTCCTGGTTAGGGGAGGGTTTGGCTGGCAGGGATGTTCTTGTCCCATCGCGCACTAGTGACTCCTGTGGCGGGCCAGGCACAATGCATGCTGACAAGGTCGCCAGATGTACAGTGTTTCCACTGACACATTGGTGTGGCTAGTGTCATGACATCATTTAATGATGCCAAAGACACGACACTAGCTTCCAGGTTAAGCGGGCTTTGTGTCAAGAAGCAGTGTGGCTTGGTTGGGTTGTGATTCGGAGGACGCACAGCTCTTGACTTTCGCCTCTCCTGAGTACGTGCGGGAGTTGCAGCGATGGTTATTGTCACAGCTGTGTAGATACCACGATGGCCCTCAAGGAACTTTGCTGGACTCGACGTAAACTGGAAACCATATATCCTGAGGCTGCATTTACTGTAGCTGGAGATTTTAACAAAGCAAATTTGAGAACAAGGCTACCTACATTCTATCAGCATATTGATTGTAGCACTCGCGCGGGCAATACACTGGACCACTGCTACTCTAACTTCCGTGATGCATACAAGGCCCTCCCCCACCCTCCCTTCTGCAAATCCAACCACGACTTCATTTTGCTTCTACCGTCCTATAGGCAGAAACTTAACCTGTTTGGGCTGCAGGGGGAGTATTGAGTAGCCAGATAAAAGGTGCCCATTTCAAACGGCCTCGTACTCAATTCTTGCTCGTACAATATGCATATTATTATTACTATTGGATAGAAAACACTATCTAGTTTCTAAAACCGTTTGAATTATTTCTCTGAGTGAAACAGAACTCATTCTGCAGCACATTTCCTGACAGGGAAGTGGAAAGACTGAAATCGATGCTCTGTTCTACCTCCTGCCTATACATGGGCATGATACGTAAGAGTCTACGTGCACTTCATACACCTTCCCCTGGATGTCAAGAGGCGGTGAGAGAAGAAATTTCGTGTTTATCTTGGTCTGAGGTGGAATAAAAGCTCTTTGTATGACGTGACCGTCCATTTTCTGTTTTCTGGAGCGCGCGAAAGGGACATGGATTTGCCTTCTGTTTAGCTGTCGTTATGGACGACTAATATCTCCGGCTATGATTTTATTTGATACATGTGACCATATCATCGTAAAGTATGTTTTTTCAATATAGTTTCATCAGATTATTGAAAATTTTTCGGGAGTTTTGCCGTGTTCCGTTCTCTTCCGTTTGTTGACTTGGAGAGCTTTGTGCCACTTGGCAAGTGCGCGTGCTAAATCGAGAGGGAAAATTAATGTTCTGAATCCAAACAACGACTGTTCTTGACAAAGGACACCTTCTACAACATTCTGATGAAAGATCACCAAAAGTAAGAAACATTTTATGATGCTAATTCATATATCTGTCGTGCATGTGAATTAGTCGTGGGCACCCAACTTTGGGGTACTCAGCTATACCGAAGCTGGATGTCGTAATGAAGTTATTTTTTTGAATTCTAACACTGCGATTTCATTAAGAACTAATGGATCTATCATTTCCTATACAACATGTATTTTTTACTTATGTTTATGAATAGCTATTTGGTCAGAATATGTGTGTCAGAAAACGTGTCAGAAAAATATCGTTGCTGTTTAGACGTTGTGGGAAAAAGATGCTACGTTAGCACAATGTGTAACCACTGATTTCAGCTCTAAATATGCACATTTTCGAACAAAACATAAGTGTATGTATAACCTGATGTTATAGGACTGTCATCTGATGAAGAAAATCAAGGTTAGTCAAAAATTATATATCTTTTGCTTGTTTGTTACGATCGCTAACTTTTGCTACTGGGAAATTGCTTGTGTTTTTGGCTATTGTGGTAAGCTAATATAACGCTCTATTGTGTTTTCGCTGTAAAACACTTGATAAATCGGAAATATTGTCTGGAATCACAAGATGCCTGTCTTTCAATTGCTGTACACTATGTATTTTTCAGAAATGTTTTATGATGAGTATTTAGTTATTTGGCGTTGGTGTCTGTAATTATTCTGTCTGCTTTCGGTGCAATTTCTGATTGTAGCTGCAATGTAAACTATGATTTATACCTGAAATATGCACATTTTTCTAACAAAACATATGCTATACAATAAATATGTTATCAGACTGTCATCTGATGAAGTTGTTTCTTGGTTAGTGGCTATTTATATCTTTATTTGGACGAATTTGTGATAGCTACTGATGGAGTAAAAAAGTGGTGGAGTAAAAAAGTGGTGTCTTTTGCTAACGTGGTTAGCTAATAGATTTACATATTGTGTCTTCCCTGTAAAACATTTTAAAAATCGGACATGTTGGCTGGATTCACAAGATGTGTACCTTTCATATGCTGTATTGGACTTGTTAATGTGTGAAAGTTAAATATTTAAAAAAAATATCTTTTGAATTTCGCGCCCTGCACTTTGAGCTGGCTGTTGTCATAAGTGTACCGGTGTCGGGCTGCAGCCATAAGAAGTTAAACAGGATGTAACCGTGAATAGAACCATTCAACGCTGATCTGACCAATCAGAATCCACCCTTCAAGATTGTTTTGATCACGCGGACGGTGAAATGTTCTGTCAGCCTCAGAGAATAATATCAATTTATACCCACTACTGTTGGCTCCCGAGTGGCGCAGTGGTCTAATACACTGCATCTCAATGCAAGAGGCGTCACCAGTATCTGGTTTGAATCCTGGCTGCATCACATCTGGCTGGGATTTGGAGTCTCATAGGGTGGTGCACAATTGGCCCAGCGTCGTCCGGGTTTGGCCGGAGTAGGCCGTCATTGTAATTAACAATTTGTTCATAACTGACTTGCCTAGTTAAATAAATAAAAAATACGCTGACTCGGTGAGTGAGTTTATAAGGAAGTGCACTGGAGATTTTGTACTCACTGTGACTATTAACTTCTTTCAGCTAGGGGGCAGAATTTTTATGTTTGAAAAAATAACGTTCCCAAGGTAAACGGACTATTTCTCAGGTCCAGATGCTAGAATATGCATATAATTGACATATTAGGATAGAAAACACTCTAAAGTTTCCAAAACTGTCCAAATATTATCTGTGAGTATAACAGAACTGATTTTGCAGGCAAAAACATGAGGAAATCCAACCCGGAAGTGCCTTTAATTTGGAAAAATCCCTGTTCCGTTGCCTGCCCCTCCTCCATTTAAAGGGGTATCAACCAGATTCCTTTTCCAATGGCTTCCTCGGGCTGTGACCAGGCTTTAGACATAGTTTCAAGCTTTTATTTTGAAAAATGAGCGAGATTTTTCAAAACGCGTCAGGTGTCCTTTGATTAGTTCCTGCGCGCGAGAGATGTAGCTCGACATTTTCTTTCTCTGTAGTATTGAATAGGTTACCGTCCGGTTGAAATATTATCGATTATGTATGTTAAAAACAACCTGAGGATTGATTATAAAAAACGTTTGACATGTTTCTACGAACATTACGGATACTTTTTGGAATTTGTGTCTGCCTTTCAGGACCGGAACGAGCCTGTGGTTTTCTGAACATAACGCGCAAACCAAATGGCGGTTTTTGGTTATAAAACGAATCTTTATCGAACAAAAATAACATTTATTGTGTAACTGGGAGTCTCGTGAGTGCAAACATCCGAAGATTATCAAAGGTAAGCGATTCATTTTATTGCTTTTCTGACTTTCGTGAGCATGCTAATTTGGGGCTAGCTGTTCCAGCATTGATTGATACACTCACAAAAGCTTGGATTGCTTTCGCTGCAAAGCATATTTTCAAAATCTGACACGATAGTTGGATTAACAACAAGCTAAGCTGTGTTTTGGTATATTTCACTTGTGATTGCATGATTATAAATATTTTTAGTAATATTTTGCGCACTGCAATTCAGTAGCGCAGAGAAGTTAAAGACCTAGTAATTGTTTACATCAGTAGCAGTCAATATTTAATCCTCACCTTAGTCTCATCTGAAAGTTGTAAATCCTTGCTTATCTTCACAAACCCTGGCTAACAAGTTGAATCAGCAATACAAAATTTGGTTGAATTATTTATTTACTAAATACCTAAATAATCACACAGAATTACATCTACACAGAATGGATCATACATTGATTACAAGATTATATCAGAAAGGAAAACATCCCTAGCAGATGGAACAGATGTGACGGCTGGTTACACAAAGAAAGGTTGGGTTTTGAATGAAAAAGCGGGAAGACTGAGGAACAAAGAGATTTTGTGTCTCTATCGGGCCGTAGGCAGCTATGCTATCGTAAATAAGTATCTTATGCATTCTAAATAACCGCCCATTTGAAAAAGGAAAATGCAATAAATATTTACTCTGAGCTGCGCTTCGGCAGATTGGTCATAGATAGACGGCCGGGTTGTCCATGGATCTCTTGTCCTCTGAAAAATGTCTAGTGGTGAACTGGAGCGTGGTAAAATGGATACTCTGTCCGTCCTCTCCTAGCCCACGTTTACAGCTGCTGTTGCTAACGCAACGGCTAGGAGGTATCACTTCTTTAGTGAATAAGAGTTCAAAGTTCATACCAAGTTGCCATACTTTTAAGCTCGTGCTATATTCTGGCTGGTATAGTCGAAATTCATCCTTTCGGCGTGTTGATCGTCACATTGAACACAATGCTAATTTCGTTAGGTTATTATCTGAGCCCTTTTAACGTAGGACCGTCGTCCTCACGTCCTCGGAACAGGAAGTTACATTTTCGTAAAGGGGCTCATATAGAGTTGGGAGAGAGGGCCGTGTTTCATAGTTTACAACCAGTGTCTGTTCACATGGGCGGGGCCACTGAGTTGAGCATAGTTCACTCATTAAAAACCAATTCTCTCATTTAGAAGCTAAAATTACATTTAATCTTTTCACAAATAGTTTCATATTTAAACATTTAAATTGCACAACAATTCCATGTGAATCTGATAACTAGAATGTGTAGACCAAGATAGAGTTTATGTCATCCTATCATAAGTAATAATGTCTCAGACGCCAACTGATCTGACATCATATTCATTAAGTACCAACGCATATTTTCAACTGGTTGGATTACCGAAATAGCGTTCCGTTTCCCACCTTTTGATGTTCCCAGACTCTCTATGTTAACAAAGGGATTTTCAATAGTCACATCGGTAGAGTAGAGAGAGGAAAAAGCGGAAAGGTATTTATGGGGGTCATTAACCTCCCTCAACAGGCCAACGTCATGGCAATGGTCTTGTGTTACCACCTTATTAGTAGGAAGCGTGCAGTAGGATGCGTTGATCAGTTGATTGATAGGTGTAGGACTGTAGAATGATAAATAATTAACTTTCTTCTAGTGTGGATGCTCACCAATGTTTTATAGTTATGTAGCCTGTAGTTTATAATTATAGTTATCGTTATAGTTATTGGCTTGGTGGATGGCCCAGGCCTTAACTCGGACACAACACAACTCATGTTATTATCACGACAAAACTAGCCTACTAGTAAGTCTAGCTATGAAATAAAAAAATAAAATAAAAAATTAAGCTGCTTATACCTTACAGTATACTTGTTAACTTGACTTTTATACTCTATCACATGACTCTTTCTAATAATTTACCCTTGCAAGTCTGCCACCGGCGTACTGTAGTAGGGAAGTAAAGAGGAAGTGAAATCCATCACGTCCGTTGTTTGGCTGTGCCCATAGCAACGTTCGAAAATGAGATAGATAGAATGTCATTGACTGGGTATCTTGAAGGCCTGTTCTAGAATGTAGATTAGAATGTCATTCACTGGGTATAATCCGAGTCAATATTCACGCACCAATAAGGAATTCCCCTCGACCACGCCAACAAATTAGGGAAAACAAACATTCCTTCCCATTGACCCCCATTGTAAAAGAGCCAATTTTGTAGTAAATTCTTTGTTATACAGAACTAACGAAACATGCCGAAAACTGCTGTGTCGTTCAATGTACATGTAACCAGGTCAAAAACCCAGACCTTCGGTTCACAAAGCTCCCATGTAGGGAAATAGAGCCTACGAGAAGAGCCCTGTGGCTTCAGGCTATTCTGCGTGGGAGAGTGAACTGTGGGGACCCGGTGTCCCAGTAGGCTACACGTAGCTACAGTATGTGTGGAAAACATTTCATCACAGGTAAAACATTTAACTTTGGTTTAGTATAGTCCATTTGTAACTCCAGTCACTACTTGCAGCTGTATAGTCCATTTGTTTTGAAAAACAGTTAGAACTGGAACCAAAAAGGGTTCTCCTATGGGGACAGCCAAAGAACCCGTTCGAAATGTTTACAAATGAATTCAAATGTTTAAGGTGAAGTCAATAAATACATCCTTTGTTATAGCATGCCTAAATAAGTTCAGCAGTAAAAACTTCTTGACGGACGGATCCCTTTAGCGGGATCATTTTCGTAAACAACCGCTGAATTGCAGAGCGCCAAATTAAAAATATATACTAAAAATATTTATAATCATGAAATCACAAGTGAAATATACCAAAACACAGCTTATCTTGTTGTTAATCCACCTATCGTGTCAGATTTTGAAAATATGCTTTACAGCGAAAGCAATCCAAGCGTTTGTGAGTTTATCAATCACTAGATAAAACAGTAAGAACAGCTAGCCGCAAATTAGCTTGGTCACGAAAGTCAGAAAAGCAATAAAATTAATTGCTTACCTTTGATAATCTTCGGATGTTTGCACTCACGAGACTCCCAGTTACACAATAAATGTTATTTTTGTTCGATAAAGATTAGTTTTATAACCAAAAACCGCCATTTGGTTTGCGCGTTATGTTCAGAAAACCACAGGCTCGTTCCGGTCCTGAAAGGCAGACGAAAATTCCAAAAAGTATCCGTAATGTTCGTAGAAACATGTCAAACGTTTTTTATAATCAATCCTCAGGTTGTTTTTAACATACATAATCAATAATATTTCAACCGGACGGTAACCTATTCAATACTACAGAGAAAGAAAATGTCGAGCTACATCTCTCGCGTGCAGGAACTAATCAAAGGACACCTGACGCGTTTTGAAAAATCTCGCTCATTTTTCAAAATAAAAGCTTGAAACTATGTCTAAAGCCTGGTCACAGCCCGAGGAAGCCATTGGAAAAGGAATCTGGTTGATACCCCTTTAAATGGAGGAGGGGCAGGCAACGGAACAGGGATTTTTCCAAATAAAAGGCACTTCCGGGTTGGATTTCCTCATGTTTTTGCCTGCAAAATCAGTTCTGTTATACTCACAGACAATATTTTGACAGTTTTGGAAACTTTAGAGTGTTTTCTATCCTAATATGTCAATTATATGCATATTCTAGCATCTGGACCTGAGAAATAGTCTGTTTACCTTGGGAACATTATTTTTCCAAACATAAAAATTCTGCCCCCTAGCTGAAAGAGGTTAAGAAGTCACATAATAACTTGTAATAGTGTTTAACATAATTGTTGAATGACTACCTCATCTCCGTTCCCCCCACATATAATTATCTGTAAGGTCCCTCAGCCGAGCAGTGAATTTCAAACACAGATTAAACCACAAAAACCAAGGAGGTTTTTCAGTGCCTCACTAAGAAGGGCACCTATTGGTAGATGGGTAAAAAAACAAAAAAATCTGACATGAAATATCCCTATGAGCATGGAGAAGTTATTAATAACACTTTGGATGGTTTATCCATACACCAGTTCACTACAGAGTTACAGGCGTCCTTCTTAACTCAGTTTCCGGAGAGGAAGGAATTT
This sequence comes from Salvelinus namaycush, assembly GCF_016432855.1. Classification (NCBI taxonomy): domain Eukaryota; kingdom Metazoa; phylum Chordata; class Actinopteri; order Salmoniformes; family Salmonidae; genus Salvelinus; species Salvelinus namaycush. The sequence goes on along the minus strand of NC_052309.1, from coordinate 11,220,182 downwards.
CAGGGAGGCCAATGATGACGCTAAACAGTTACAGAGTTTAGTGGCTGTGATAGGAGAAAACTGAGGATGGATCAATAACATTGTAATTACGCCACAACACTTACCTATTTGACAGATTGAAAAGAAGGAAGCCTGTACAGAATAAAATATTAAACAAAAAAAAATGCATCTTGTTTGCAACAAGGCACTAAATTAATACTGAAAATTCACTTCCTGAATAAAAGGTGTTATGTTTGGGGCAAATCCAATTCAACACATTATTGAGCACCACTTTCCATATTTTCAAGCATAGTGGTGGCTGCATCATGTTATGGTTATACTTGTAATCGTTAAAACTGGTGAGGTTTTCAGGATAAAAAAGAAATGGAATGGAGCTAACAGACAAAATCCCAAAGGAAAACCTGGTTCAGTCTGCTTTCCACCAGCCACTGGGAGATGAATTCATATTTAAGCAGGACAATAACCTAAAACACAAGGCCAAATCTGCACTGTAGTTGCATACCTAGAAGACTGTGAATGTTCATGAGAGGCTGAGTTACAGTTTCAACTTAAATCTGCTTGAAAATCTATAGCAAGACTTGAAAATTATTGTTTAGTAATGATCAACAACCAATTTGACATAGCTTTTAATATTAATGGGCAAATATTGTACAATCCAGGTGTGCAAAGCTCTTAAAGACTTACCCAGAAAGTCTCACAGTCGCTGCCAAAGGTGATTCTAACATGTATTGTGGATACTTATGTAAATTATATATTATTTAGTTTATTTAGTTTTCATTACATTTGCAAAAATTTCGAAAAACATGTTTTTTTTACTTTGTCACTATGGGGTAGTGTTTGTAGATGGATGAGAAGAAGAAAAAAAATCATCAATTTTGAATTAAACCTATAACACAACAAAAATGTTGAATAAGTCAAGGGGTATGAATACTTTCTGGCGGCACTGTATGTAGAACACAACACCAACAGGTATCATTCTCTATGAAGCATTTCTTACCATCATGTCTAATATTTACACATCTCTTTCAGAGTAAAATGTGTTTTCCTCAGCCTTTTTGATGTCCTGCAGCAGTGGTCCTTAAGACAGAGACAACATTACTAACTAACTCATTGATTTACTAATTATCAGTGGTGAAAAAGTACCCAATTGTAATAGAATAGAAAATTACTCAAGTAAAAGTGAAAGTCACGCAGTAAAATACTACTTCAGTAAAAGTCTAAAAGTATTTGGTTTTAAATATACTTAAGTATCAAAAGTAAATGTCATTTCTAAAATATACTTAAGTATCAAAAGTAAAAGTAAAATTATCAATAGTTTCAAGTTCCCTTTATTAAGCAAACCAGACGGCACCATTTTATTTTATTAAAATTGTATTTATGGCTAGCCAGGGGCACACTCCAACACTCAGACATCATTTACAAACTATGTGTGTTTAGTGAGTCCGCCAGATCAGAGGCAGTCAGGGAGACCAGGGATAAGTGCTTGAATTGGACCATTTTCCTGTCCTGCTAAGCATTCAAAATGTAACGAGTAGTTTTGGGTGTCAGGGAAAATGTATGGAGTAAAAAGTACATTATTTTCTTTAGGAATGTAGTGAAGTAAAAGTTGTCCAAAATATAAATAGTAAAGTAAAGTACAGATACCCCAAAAACTACTTAAGTAGTACTTTAAAGTATTTTTACTTATTTGACTTATTTTTACTTAAGTACTTTACACCACTGCTAATTATTAACATAGTGTCACCTCCGCTAGCCTCCCTGTGACTCAAATAAACATGCAATCATATTCACACCTACAACGTGTCCATCAACACCCACCAAGGTGAATGTTAAAAGTATCCCTGGTAGTCAGGCCACCCGGCTGGCCACATGCCGTAGACACCACATCTCTCACAATCATCCAATCACCCACCAATCACCCACTAACACAATTCTGATCATACCTCTAGTGATCAGACCAGGGTTCAAAAACTATTTGAAATAATTTCAAGTACTTTATCTGTGCTTGATTAAGCTTGCCTGGCTTAATGGACCACCAATAGAATGGTTGTAAAACTGCAAACACTGCCCATCTGGCACTCCATGCAGGGTAGAGCAAACACTCAAAGTATTTGAGAGATTTCAAATAGTACTTGAACCCAGGTCTGAATACAATACATCAGTGCCTCAGCATTAGTCCTACTACTGATAGTGGAGTTACAAGACAAACTTCCTGACCTCTCCAGCTTTGATTCATCCTTCTCCCTCCCTCCCTTCAGCATTTGCCTTTACAGTAAATTATTCAATTTTGTAACAAAGGTACATATATTAATACAGGGCAGATCAGCCTTTAAAGCCCATTGTTTTATTCTGTGGGAACAATCTGTATAGTCATTACAGACACTGGAGGGTTAGGGCTGCTTTAGTAAGCTCCACCCAGCTGTTCCAAAAGCAACACATTCTGCTCACATTGATTAGTCACAGGACCAAAGAGGAAGGATTAGGGTAAATTTGTATCACTGTATGGGTTAATCCCTACTGACCTGACTGCAGAGGCAGAGCACAGCACACTGCCTGCCTGGTTCTTTGCCTGCCTGCCTGCCAAGACTGCCTACATGACTGCCTGTTTGCCTTACCGCCTGCACGTCTCCCTGCCTGTTTGCCTGCCTGTCTGCAGCTAGGCTCTGTAGCCTACCCGCCTCAGCCTGCCATCGGTTGGAACTCATTTGCTTGTAATTTACGCTCCAAGGTTTCAAGGCGGGTTGTCTTGGTTACCGGGGGGTTAGGTTCTGAGGAGTGTATCAAGAACATATGCTCATTATGAAGAGATTGGTTCAGATATTAGACTATTCCCTGTACAGAATCTACTTGGCCTATCAATAGGCTGCATTGCAGGTTAAAAAGAAGCAGAAACAACAGAAACATTTGATTTGGGTTAAATTAGATAGAGATGGAGACGGAACATTTGGGAAAAGCCAATTACTCAATGTCTTTTAACCTCCGCTCCACTCTGCTCTATCTCCCCTGCCAATATGCCCTTGTGAACTATAGTCATTTTTCAAAGTAGTCTCTTATGGTCATGCATGGAGACAGGATTCCATTGGTAATTACCGTCTATACTGCAGACTGTAATAAGACATAAGAAAATGCTTTTCTTTCTGAGGTTAGAAAAATGTATTTTTCTACAGCCCAAAACAGTAATACCGTATTTGATAAGACAGTGTGGCTCCTGACAGATATACTCACTTTGACAAAGTACTAGATCTGGATTCCTCAGTCCCCGTCATCTCACTGTGAATATCGATTTTCTTCTCGCTGTAATTCTTTAACTTGTGTTTATCATGGATCCCAGCCAAGCTCATTTCCTGAATGAAAGGAAGGTCATTTCAGGTCAGGAGAACATTCCAGGGTCTCATCCCATATTGTATGATCTCTATTGATTCTGTTAATGGTGTTTCTGGGTCTCTTGATATTCCACCAACAAGATCCCACATGGTGAGTGTAGCAACATATTCACAAAATAGTTAATGAGGTACAAACAAACACACATATCTGGGAGTTGAGAGACACCTGAGAGAAAAACACATCACCGCTCATTAACAGAGAGAGAGAGAGAGAGAGAGAGAGAGAGAGAGAGAGAGAGAGAGAGAGAGAGAGAGAGAGAGAGAGAGAGAGAGAGAGAGAGAGAGAGAGAGAGAGAGAGAGAGAGAGAGAGAGAGAGAGAGAGAGAGAGAGAGAGAGAGAGAGAGAGAGAGAGAGAGAGAGAGAGAGAGAGAGAGAGAGAGAGAGAGAGAGAGAGAGAGAGAACTACTGCCGCCGCCGAGGTTGGATCCTCTCCCTGTGTCTGTCTGATGATGAGGGGCTGCTGTGCTGCTATCAGTCTGAAACAGTAGTCGTCCAGAGGGGTGCTCTCTGTCCAAATAGGCACCACAGGGGAAGGTTGTATGATTCTCTCTCTCTCTCTCTCTCTCTCTCTCTCTCTCTCGATATTTTAACCAGAAAAATATGATATAGTCAGATGTAATGGTTTCTGAGCAGGAACAGTGGATTAACTTGCTCCCTCATTATCACCTCACCTTGTACAGTACAGGCTGGCTCACGGGGAAAGGGCTCTCTTGACATTGTCCTCAAGAGGCACTGGGCAATGGTTGCAGTGGAAGCCACACAAAGGTATAGTCCTACACTGCTGACACATGTATTATTATATTCTCAATGCATTTCAGATGCCACAGCTCAGGAACATATCTGCAGTTTCTATTGCGCCCAACACTTGCCATATTGTTTTAATTGAAACTGCCAATCACTAGTTTGTGAGAGCTTTCGATTCTAGTGCAGTTGTCATATCCACAAATACAGTATGAATCAAGATGACCTCGTCTTTACCGAGTCATAAGTAGGCATTTTGCTTCCACAGATTGTGAGCTGTGTTGCTGTGGTTACATTTGCATTGTTCATCGTTGGAAAATAAATGAAGGAATATATGCATGTTGTTGATGCCTCAGACTCTGCTTTAACAATAGATAAGCAGCCACATATTACCTCATAATATCTGTTATTCAGAGTATGTCTAAATTGTAAATAGAGTCATACATGTAACCAGGGTTTTTATACAGTCTCTCTGGCTCTACATTTCCAGAGGACAGATTAATGCATTAACACAATGAGATTATATTTCAATGGTTGGTATTCCATTGGTTCCATTGTTCCAGGCAAGCTCAATCAAGCACATCTTAAAGATGACAGAGGCTGGAGTACTTCTTGAGCGAGAACAGGTGAAGAAAATGTACTCTTTGGAGGGGTTCTTAATGTGAACATTTACACACACACGCACAGACACACTTCTCCACCAGTCCAGAGGGTAGTAATTTCCTTGTTATTCCCAGGCCCTTGGCCATGCCTGCGGTACAGCCATGAATGCAGATATCTCTCTTCTGCAGGACAGGAGCTAGGAGTTGTAAAGAGGAGAGGCTGTTGTGTTTAAGTGCAGCCGGATCACTTAAGGGTGCTGAGGGTCTGGCAGGGACCTCTTCTCTGGGTTTACAGGCCGTGTGAATTTCATTGCTGCCCTAGAGGGAGGGAGGGGGGGGAGAGGGGGAAAAAAATACCAGACCTGACCCACCCAGCCCACCGGCCAAGCTCTCACACATGGATGACATTGGACAGTGCCCCGCCCTAACCGAGGGGGACGGCAGCAACACCCCAGGGATTTAACAGGTCTGAGGGGGTCTCTAAGCTAGGCAGTGACTCTAAGAGGGGTCAGTAGAGGGGACGAAATGCCATATGAATTGGCAGGGCAACACTTTTGGTGCTCGACCAATACGTTATTTGAAAACAATATAGTACACATACACACACATGCATGCATGTGCGTACGCATGCCAGAAAGAATTCACACACACCCCTAATATCTATCCATTAACCCTCCTGTGTTGAGCCACAGAGGTGAGAGTGGGATCGTGTGTCACGCTCTGTGACAGGAAACAAAGGTGGATAACTTTATGGAAATTCCCATTGAGCAGAGCGAGAATATATTTATTAACCCCGGGCTGGTGGACCGATGGGGTCGATGGGACAGGGTGATTATCAGAGGGCTAGAGGTCATCACTCTCCTTCTGACGGCTACTGTTTGTGAAATACCAGCACACAGACAAAGTCCTGTCCGGGCCCAAAGCTACACAGCGACTGAATCATACAACGTTACACCACACCACATCACGCCACGCTACACTATACCACAACACACCACACCACACCACATCCTATACTACACCACACCACATCACACTACACTACACCACACTACACTACACTTCACCACATCACACTACACTACACCACACCACACTACACCAAACTACACTACACCACACTACACCATATCACACTACACGACACTACACCACACTACACCACACTACACTAAACTACACTACACCACACTACACCACACCACACTACACTTCACCACATCACACTACACTACACCACACCACACCAAACTACACTACACCACACTACACCATATCACACTACACGACACTACACCACACTACACCACACTATAGCACACTACACCAAACTACACTACACCACACTACACTACACCACACTACACAACACCATATCACACTACACTACATCTCACCACACCACACCACACCACACCACACCACACCACACTACACTACACCACACCACACTACACTACACTATACTACACCACACTACACTACACCACACCACACCTCACTACACCACAGCACACCACACCACACCTCACTACACTACACCACACCACACCTCACTACACCACACCACACCACACCACACTACACTACACCACACCACACCACACTACACTATGCCACACTACACTACACCCCACTACACTACACTACACCACACTACACGACACCACACTACATCACACCACACTATACCACACCACACTACACTACACTACACTATACTACACCACCCTACACTACACTACACCACACTACACCACACCACGCTACACTACACTACACCACACCACACTAGCCAACAGAGAAAAGAGGAGGTTGGAGGAGAGAAAGGGAGCGTATGGGAGGTATTGAGAGATTGAGACAGGGTGAGCAGCAGAAGAGAGAGAGAGAGGTGGAGAGAGAGAGACAGAGAAAGAGGGAGAAAAGTGTGTGTGTGTGTGTGTGTGTGTGTGTGTGTGTGTGTGTGTGTGTGTGTGTGTGTGTGTGTGTGTGTGTGTGTGTGTGTGTGTGTGTGTGTGTGTGTGTGCGTCTGCTGGGTGAAAGGGCCCGTGTAGTAAGAGTGACAGGGCAGGATGCCTGGAGGCTGGGGACTGGTAATAGTTATAATCAGACTGTCCTGATGGCTTCCTGTTTGGGGCAAGACGGATTCATCCACTCTGGATTTCTCAAGTTTATTATAACACATACACATTCGCACGAATGCGCACACACACACACACACACACACACACACACACACACACACACACACACACACACACACACACACACACACACACACACACACACACACACACACACACACACACACACACACACAAAGAGAGAGGGAGAGATACTAAAGTGGAGAGTAATCAGGCTTGATGCTGTGTGAGCTGTCATTCCATTAAAATCATTAAGGTCAACTGAGTTGTTGAATGGAATTAAAAAATGTATTATCATAATAACTGAAATTGCTTCATCTAATTACCGAAACCATTACTGCTATCTGTGGAATGCTAACAAAACAATTTTTCCTCACTAATGTTTTAATATCTGCAGTTGTGCAAAATGGTCCCTCTCCCTAGGCCTGTTAGCCCCAGGCATCCAGTCCCAAAGCTCCCTCCCATACCACAGTGTTGTTCTCTCACCACAAGGGGTCAATGTTGAGCTGTCAGATCTTCTTCCTTCAACAGCCTGTTTCCTATTTCCTGTTTTCATACTTGTGCTAACTTGTGTATTTTGGTTAGGACTTGTAATTTCAGTCGTTATCAAAACCACCTGCCACCTGAACAGCTTCTTCCCCCACACTGTGGTCCTCACCAACCGGCCACCTGAACAGCTTCTTCATCCACACTGTGGTCCTCACCAACCGGCCACCTGAACAGCTTCTTCCCCCACACTGTGGTCCTCACCAACTGGCCACCTGAACAGCTTCTTCATCCACACTGTGGTCCTCACCAACCGGCCACCTGAACAGCTTCTTCATCCACCAGGTGGTCCTCACCAAATAGCCACCTGAACAGCTTCTTCCCCCACACTGTGGTCCTCACCAACCGGCCACCTGAACAGCTTCTTCATCCACACTGTGGTCCTCACCAACCGGCCACCTGAACAGCTTCTTCATCCACACTGTGGTCCTCACCAACTGGCCACCTGAACAGCTTCTTCATCCACACTGTGGTCCTTACCAACTGGCCACCTGAACAGCTTCTTCATCCACACTGTGGTCCTTACCAACCGGCCACCTGAACAGCTTCTTCCCCATCACTGTGGTGCTTAGAAACCGGCCACCTGAACAGCTTCTTCCCCATCACTGTGGTGCTTAGAAACCGGCCACCTGAACAGCTTCTTCCCCATCACTGTGGCGCTTAGAAACCGGCCACCTGAACAGCTTCTTCCCCATCACTGTGGTGCTTAGAAACCGGCCACCTGAAAAGCTTCTTCCCCATCACTGTGGTGCTTAGAAACCGGCCACCTGAACAGCTTCTTCATCCATCACTGTGGTGCTTAGAAACCGGCCACCTGAACAGCTTCTTCCCCATCACTGTGGCGCTTAGAAACCGGCCACCTGAACAGCTTCTTCCCATCACTGTGGTGCTTAGAAACCGGCCACCTGAACAGCTTCTTCCCCATCACTGTGGTGCTTAGAAACCGGCCACCTGAACAGCTTCTTCCCCATCACTGTGGTGCTTAGAAACCGGCCACCTGAACAGCTTCTTCCCCATCACTGTGGCGCTTAGAAACCGGCCACCTGAACAGCTTCTTCCCCATCACTGTGGTGCTTAGAAACCGGCCACCTGAACAGCTTCTTCCCCATCACTGTGGTGCTTAGAAACCGGCCACCTGAACAGCTTCTTCCCCATCACTGTGGCGCTTAGAAACCGGCCACCTGAACAGCTTCTTCCCATCACTGTGGTGCTTAGAAACCGGCCACCTGAACAGCTTCTTCCCCATCACTGTGGTGCTTAGAAACCGGCCACCTGAACAGCTTCTTCCCCCACACTGTGGTCCTCACCAACTGGCCACCTGAACAGCTTCTTCCCCATCACTGTGGTGCTTAGAAACCGGCCACCTGAACAGCTTCTTCCCATCACTGTGGTGCTTAGAAACCGGCCACCTGAACAGCTTCTTCCCCATCACTGTGGTGCTTAGAAACCGGCCACCTGGTCCACAGTGATCTGATTCTGATTGTGTGTTTCAAAATTCCAATTGAGATTTTTCTTGCTGCTGTGCCCAACACAGATTTGTGATGATCAGATGAAGTCAGGTGCATGGAACAACTAGGGTAAGTTTTTGAGAAACCAGGTTAAAATAAAGAGAAATAAACAGTTTTCTACATTTCCATTAATCATCTATCAAATGACAGTGAATCGGTTTATAATGCCGTGAAGACAGATATCAGCTTAGATTGCATGTCAATGTCAACCTCTTCTCATTCCCAGCCAAGTTCCCTTCTTTCCTTAACTCTGGTATTTTGTGTGCCACACCTGCCCCCCTTGCCTTGTGTACCAGAGACTACTGTAGTCACTGAAAACGTTTAATCTCGGCACCCTGTAACATTCCTTCATTTTGTGCTGTCATTTCTGCTACGCCTGTGGTGACAGCTCTGTGCTTTGATGAACTATAAAGTTATTTCACTATAAAGAGCTGCCACTTTCTCTACCGTCTTAGAATACTTCAAAATCAAGCGTGGAAAGCATTGCTCTCCCTCTCACATCCATCTCAAGGGAAGCAGAGCTCTGTGAGGAGAGGGGAAAATGTAACGTTAGGCTGTAAGTGCTGCCACACGTTATAGACATGTTCATCATTTAACCAGCACAGCCTGGTAGAAGATCCTGACAGAGCTCAGGCTATACAGTATAGCAGCTTACTGATTAAAAATGTTTTACTGCCAAGAGTTTTTCTGTGTGTGTGTGTGTGTGTGTGTGTGCGTGCGCGCGTGCGTGCATGCATTTGTGCATGCGAGTGACTGTGTGTTCAAGTTTCATTGCGCCAAAACTAGAGTTGTGCCAGACCTGACAGCTACCCCCCTCAGTGTGACGTCTAGAGCTGACTGGATTTGTAAAGCTATCAGCTACAGACCCAGCTAGCACATAACGTGCTAAGAACCATATGTTTCTTAGAGCTTGGTGAGACTGTGGTTGTCCTATAGGTATTTTGCATACAACCTTCCCACAACTTTCTGGGAATGGTGCAGGATAGTTGCTTGGCTTTGGAACATTCTCAGCACATTTAAAGAACTTGACAAAAATAAGTTATTTTCTTGGTATGTCATTACTTTAACAGAACGTTTCCTAAAAGTTCAAACATGGTTACATTTCATTTAAATTATAGTAATGTTCTAGGAACGTTCTCCAATGGTTTGACTTTGAGAATGTTCTCAAATAGTTAACAGAACGTATAGAAACAACGTTCCTCTGTGGGACTTTCAGTACTTCAGCATAAGGTTTCCTACAGGTTTCCTCGTGCTTTTATTTAAAGTCATGCTCTCAAATTGTTCTGAGAACATTAAGAAAACTTATCATAAAAACCACAAGAAAACTTTAGTATTGTTATGAGAACGTTCTTAGAATGTTATTTAAAAACAGACATTTCGTTCTTAGACCATTAAGAAAACTTACCATAAAAACCACAAGAAAAGGTTTGTATTGTTAAGAGAAAATTCTAAGAATGTTATATAAAAACAACAAAACTCTTTCTATTCTCTATATTGTTAACTGTGTTTGGGTGTGTTGGCCGCGCCCACTAATCAGCCACACCTGATCTCGGTGAGTACTTATTACCTTTGAAATGGCGTCTGTTTAAATAGACTAAAATTAACAACTTTAAAAAAACATGGCATGCTAGCTCCATCTTCATTCCATGGAGAGAGAGAACAGGAGATCATAGGTTTACATTTCAGACGCTGTGTCACAATAAAAAATAAATGTGTTTGCATGATTAATGCCTAATTATTTTCCATGTGTCCTGTCTGAGTTTAAAACAGTTAAGTCACACTAAGCTAGCAGTGTTATTTAAAGTCTTATTGAAACATGTTCTCAGAATGTTATTTAATTACCTTCAAATAACCTATAATTTCCGTTCTCAGAACGTTAATATAACCTCCCAGGAAAACTTTCAGGAACCATAGTAAAATATTCTCAGAACCTCCCTGCCACCTAAAAATGTATTTCCCAGAACAAGCAACATTTTTCACTTCCGTTCTCAGAACGTAAAAAAAATAAATAAATAAGTTTTACCATCCAGGAAATGTATGGCTTCATTCCCAGATGTAATGCCCGGGGTGTCGTGGATGAAAGGAGTCACACGCAGGAGACAGAGAGTTCAGAGTAGCGTTCCAAATTTAATTCCCCACACGGGTGAAAACATGACGCTACTCTAAAACAAATGCTTCACCACAAACAAAGTGAGAAACACGGAATAACACAAACCAACGAACACGTACCCTGACACACAAGAATGTACAGACTGTACACACAACATAGAATTCCCACCCAGCTCACGTCCTGACCAACACTAAACAAGCAAAACACATAAGAACTCTGGTCAGGACGTTACAGTACCCCCCTCCTGAGGTGCGGACTCCGAACGCACCCCTAAAACTCAAGAGGAGGGCCTGGGTGGGCATCTGTCCGCGGTGGCGGCTCCGGCGCAGGACGAGGACACCACTCCACCACTGTCTTTGTCCCCCTCCTTAGCGTCCTTTGAGTGGCGACGCTCGCCCACGACCTCGGCCTAAGAATCCTCCCCAAGGCCCCCACATGATTTAGGAGGTAGCTCAGGACAGAGAGGTAGCTCAGGACAGAGAGGTAGCTCAGGACAGAGAGGTAGCTCAGGACAGAGAGGTAGCTCAGGACAGAGAGGTAGCTCAGGACAGAGAGGTAGCTCAGGACAGAGAGGCAGCTCCGGACTAATGGCAGCTCCGGACTGAATGGCAGCTCCGGACTGAATGGCAGCTCCGGACTGAATGGCAGCTCCGGACTGAATGGCAGCTCCGGACTGAGTGGCAGCTCCGGACTGAGTGGCAGCTCCGGACTGAGTGGCAGCTCCGGACTGAGTGGCAGCTCATGACTGGAAGGCAGCTCATGACTGGAAGGCAGCTCATGACTGGAAGGCAGCTCATGACTGGAAGGCAGCTCATGACTGGAAGGCAGCTCATGACTGGAAGGCAGCTCATGACTGGAAGGCAGCTCATGACTGTAGGGCAGCTCATGACTGGAAGGCAGCTCATGACTGTAGGGCAGCTCATGACTGGAGGGCAGCTCATGACTGGAGGGCAGCTCATGACTGGCTGGCGGCTCTGGCAGCTCCTGACTGGCTGGCGGCTCTGGCAGCTCCTGACTGGCTGGCGGCTCTGGCAGCTCCTGACTGGCTGGCGGCTCTGGCAGCTCCTGACTGGCTGGCGGCTCTGGCAGCTCCTGACTGACGGACGGCTCTAGCGGCTCCTGACTGACGGGCGGCTCTAATGGCTCGTGGCAGACGGGCGGCTCTAATGGCTCGTGGCAGACGGACGGCTCTAATGGCTCGTGGCAGACGGACGGCTCAGATGGCGCTGGGCAGACGGAGGGCTCAGATGGCGCTGGGCAGACGGAGGGCTCAGATGGCGCTGGGCAGACGGAGGGCTCAGATGGCGCTGGGCAGACGGATGGCTCAGATGGCGCTGGGCAGACGGATGGCTCAGATGGCGCTGGGCAGACGGATGGCTCAGATGGCGCTGAGCAGACGGATGGCTCAGATGGCGCTGGGCAGACGGATGGCTCAGATGGCGCTGGGCAGACGGATGGCTCAGATGGCGCTGGGCAGACGACGCTGGGCAGACGAGCAGTGCAGGCGGCGTTGGGCAGACGGCCGACTCTGACCTGCTGAGGCGCACAGTAGGCCTGGTGCGTGGTGCCGGAACTGGAGGCACTGGGCTGGAGACACGCACCACAGGGAGAGTGCGTGGAGGAGGAACAGGGCTCTGGAGACGCACTAGAAGCCTGGTACGTGGTGTAGGCACTGGTGGTACTGGGCTGGGGCGGGAAGGTGGCGCCGGATATACCGGACCGTGCAGGCGTACTGGCTCCCTTGAGCACCGAGCCTGCCCAACCTTACCTGGTTGAATGCTCCCCGTAGCCCGTCCAGTTCGGGGAGGTGGAATAACCCGCACTGGGCTGTGTTGGCGAACCGGGGACACCATACGTAAGGCTGGTGCCATGTACACCGGCCTGAGGAGACGTACTGGAGGCCAGATATGTTGAGCCGGCTTCATGGCACTTGGCTCAATGCTCAATGCTCAATCTAGCCCGCCCAGTGCGGGGAGGTGGAATAACCCGCACCGGGCTATGCACACGTACAGGAGACACCGTGCGCTCTTCCGCATAACACGGTGTCTGCCCGTACTCCCGCTCTCCACGGTAAGCATGGGAAGTGGGCGCAGGTTTCCTACCTATCTTCGCCACACTACCCTTTAGCCCCCCCCCCCCCCCCCCCAAGAAATGTTTGGGGTTTCTTCACGGGCTTCCAGCCACGCTTCCGTGCTGCCTCCTCATACCACCGCTCCTGGGCTTTAGCTGCCTCCATCTCTTCCCGAGAGCGGCGATATTCTCCAATGTGAGCCCAGTGTCCTTTACCCTCCAGAATTTCCTCCCATGTCCAGGATTCCTGTGTAGTGGGCCGCTGCTGCTCGTACTCACGCTGCTTGGTCCGAGTTTGGTGGGTGGTTCTGTAATGCCCGGGGTGTCGTGGATGAAAGGAGTCACACGCAGGAGACAGAGAGTTCAGAGTAGCGTTCCAAATTTAATTCCCCACACGGGTGAAAACACGACGCTACTCTAAAACAAATGCTTCACCACAAACAAAGTGAGAAACACGGAATAACACAAACCAACGAACACGTACCCTGACACACAAGAATGTACAGACTGTACACACAACATAGAATTCCCACCCAGCTCACGTCCTGACCAACACTAAACAAGCAAAACACATAAGAACTCTGGTCAGGACGTTACACCAGAAACAATGGAAAACCAAAAACATACATTCCCAGAAACAATGGAAAACCAAAAACATACATTCCCAGAAACAATGGAAAACCAAAAACATTCATTCCCAGAAACAATGGAAAACCAAAAACATTCATTCCCAGAAACAATGGAAAACCAAAAACATACATTCCCAGAAACAATGGAAAACCAAAAACATACATTCCCAGAAACAATGGAAAACCAAAAACATACATTCCCAGAAACAATGGAAAACCAAAAACATACATTCCCAGAAACAATGGAAAACCAAAAACATTCATTCCCAGAAACAATGGAAAACCAAAAACATACATTCCCAGAAACAATGGAAAACCAAAAACATACATTCCCACAATTTCCAAGGAGTTTATGCTCCTAAACTCCATCTCTCCCTTGCAGTCAGTGACCATCACATAGGAATCATACATCAAGCACTGTGAGCCTCAGTCTGTCTGCACCTTCATCTCTCATAGATATGACCGATTATAGACCATTTTTAGGCAAACACATTGCACAGTCAATTGAATTGATAGCTTGGTCACCATAATGTGCATTTTCACATCCTTTTTGATAGTGTGCTTTTCCTCTTAGACCATTTGTCTACTGTATGGAACGCTAGCGATGCTTTTGAGAATGTGAGTTAAGCCACTTGGTATTGTGACAAATGACTTCACATCAACATGTTACTGGCAGTGTGTGATCAAACATTGGGGTCCAGAAGAAGTGGAAGCTGAAAATGATACACAGTTATAGTCTACCTACCTGAATGTACAGAATACATCAAGAGCTTTGTGCAACTGACTTAAGAGCACTATCCTGTGAGGTTTGTCCCACACCATCAGTAGACAATTGTAGGCAATATAATGTCACTTTGCCAAGGAACTATACACACACACAGAGGTACAACATATATTTTACACCACAGTCATATATCTATGGCTCTGGTTCACACCATTTTACACACAAAGGCTGTAGGCTAATAGGCTAAGTAACTGAGTGAGACTGTATACTGCTGTGCATGAGTCTAGAGACGTAACATGAGCCATTGACAGAGTTTGATATTAACAAATCCCTAACCTGAGTTCTCTGCTTTCTCATAACCATTAATAGAGTTTGATATTCCGTTGTAATGTGTAATTTTCTTCTTAACGGCCGTGAAGGATGGGGGCGGAGCTGCAGGTCAGAAAGGAGGGAAGGGGGGAAGGGGGTTAGTGGATCCATCAGGCACAGTGAAGTGTGTGAACTGGAGGGGGTTGGGATGCTGTGACCCATGGGCTTTGAGAGTGAGTGTATTCATTATAACTGAACTATATTGATTCACAGGTGGCCAGGGTGTGTGTGTGTGTGTGTGTGTGTGTGTGTGTGTGTGTGTGTGTGTGTGTGTGTGTGTGTGTGTGTGTGTGTGTGTGTGTGTGTGTGTGTGTGTGTGTGTGTGTGTGTGTGTGTGTGTGTGTTTGTCCAAAGGGGCTTATTGACTAGTTGGTTTGTGCAGCATAGATGGATTTCAGAGTGCATCCTCGGAGTACAGAGAAAAACTCCAAACATCTCATGCAGAGCAGTCAGGCCAATTACCTCTTCTGATTAATATCCAACAAACAGCCAACAAGTGTTATAATCATTAAAAAACAAGTGACCCCCACTCCTACCATTACAAAGCCCTCGTTATTCTTTTGTTGTTTGTTTGGGTGTTCTGAGTAAATAAAGTATCATGAACACGTACCACTCTGCACCTTGGTCCACTTCTTCCCACGGGCGTTACACTGAGGCTCAATTCACTTAACATCTACCAACCCGACAAAGCCTCAGGACAGCACTCAGAAAATCTGTCCCAACCAAATTATTATAAAGCAAAAAAACTAAATATATAACTGATTGGAAAGAAACCACAAAAAATCTAAGTAAACTTCAATGCTATTTGGCTCTAAACAGACAGTACATGGTGGCAGACTATCTGACCTCTGTGACTGATAGAAAACTACTGCATCTTGCCATCTTGATGTAATTAAATGTATCACTAGCCACTTTAAACAATGCCACTTTATATAATCTTCTCATACCCTACATTACTCATCTCTTATGTATGTACTGTACGCTATACCATCTACTGCATCTTGCCATCTTGATTTAATGTATCACTAGCCACTTTAAACAATGCCACTTCATATAATGTTTTCATACCCTACATTACTCATCTCATATGTATATACTGTACTCTATACCATCTACTGCATCTTGCCTATGCCGTTCACCCATCACTCATTTATATATTTTTATGTACATATTCGTATTCATTCCTTTACACTTGTGTGTATAAGGTAGTTGTTGTGGAATTGTTAGGTTATATTACTTGTTAGATATTACTGCATGGTCGGAACTAGAAGCACAAGCATTTCGCTACACTTGCATTAACATCTGCTAACCATGTGTAAGTGACAAATACATTTGATTCGATTTTTTGGGAAAACTGAGGAAAACACTAACTACTGTATGTACAAACTCAGTGAGCACAGCCTGGCCATAGAGACCGATCGTCACAGGCAAACCTGGCAGCCCAGAGAGGACGGGCTGAGCTCATTCTGCCCCCTCGAAGAGATAGAGACAGAGCTAGAGCTGTATTTTCTGTCAAACTGTAACAGATATTCTGACATGAGAAATACATTATTCCCCCAAAATGATGAACCAATACGAAGAATTTAAAAGCCTGAATGATGGAGACAAACATAAAACCATAATTGGTGAAAAACCAAAATGCCGTGGTTTAGCAACCTCCTGACACAAACAGTTTCGTACGTTCCTGTCTTTCACCATCATCTCTATGTGTTTGCTTTGACATTGTAAGTGTTTACTTTCCATGTCAATAAAGTATACTGAATTTAACTGAATTGAGTTGGAGAGAGAGAGAAAATATTTCCTTAGTGAGTGGTTATTGTATAAGGTTTTCTATCCCAATGTGTTAGTCTTTCCTTTACTGGAAGTTTATCCAAGTTTTTAAAGTGTGAGCTCAATTCTCCAATGACAGAGAAAGGATTTCGCAAGGCTTTTAACTCTGTTTGTCCAATTGCTATAGTAGTGTTTGAGCTGTTTCTCACAAAAGGAACCAGTCAAATTGTCAGATTCGATTCTGTAGGTCAATAGTATTTAGTTGTTTTTATGTTGTTGTTTTTTGTGTTGCTTTTTGAGTTCTGTGAGAATGAGACCTAAGCTAAGGAAGTAATTTCTGCCCCAAATATAAAATACAGCTTAAATCAAATAAGGCTAAAGCTTGCACTGTATGATCCTCTGCTTCATGGGTTCCTATTGAGAGCATAATATTTCTCAATTTAAACACTTACTGTAGCTTTGGATCCAGCTAAGAAAAACGGGTTAATCTTTATGAAATATTCAATCGTCAATGCAACTACCCTGAAACACAGTGTAGTATTAATCCTTTGAAAGCTGTTGAGGTCCTGGGTCCTCTACTGTCTATGTTAGATTAGATACTGCATGGATAGATACTGCATGGTACTTGCTGACTGAGAGAGGAGCGTGTGTGCTCAGCCCTTCCTATCCTGCAGTCTGCTCTCTCTGCAAAAGCCCTTATCAATGGCTCTCAGGTTTTTGGAGGAAAACTTTAACTCTTTGTCCTGAATAAGCAACTCACACTGGTTGATTTGTGAGTGTGTGTGTGTGTGTGGGGGGGGGGGGGGGGGGGGGGGGGAGAGCAGCAGCAATTTCAAGACATATTTCAGACATATTTCAGGTGGTGTTGTTAAATGTTGTAAGTCGGTGGTTCTCCACGGCACACAGAACCGAGGCATCCATGTGTCAGCGATAGTACCTGGCCCTACCATGACACAGCCACACCTCTTTGTGGCAGTGTGGTTACTATCCTCTTGTCCACTGCTCCTTTATCCACAGGGGTGATGCTCTATGCTGCTGTCACTGGTTGAGGCCGAGGTGTAGCAGCCTGGCAAACTTGACCAGAAGGCTGCAGTTACAGCAGCCCACCTAACAGCCTGTTCAATGTCTGTCCCTCCTAAACGACATGTACAGTTACAGCAGCCCACCTAACAGCCTGTTCAATGTCTGTCCCTCCTAAACGACATGTACAGTTACAGCAGCCCACCTAACAGCCTGTTAAATGTCTGTCCCTCCTAAACGACATGTACAGTTACAGCAGCCCACCTAACAGCCTGTTAAATGTCTGTCCCTCCTAAACGACATGTACAGTTACAGCAGCCCACCTAACAGCCTGTTAAATGTCTGTCCCTCCTAAACGACATGTACAGTTACAGCAGCCCACCTAACAGCCTGTTCAATGTCTGTCCCTCCTAAACGACATGTACAGTTACAGCAGCCCACCTAACAGCCTGTTAAATGTCTGTCCCTCCTAAACGACATGTACGGAGGCAGTGGCATTTAGGGGCTGAGAAACAACAACAACATTCCACCTGACCTGAGTAAATATGAACAACATCGCCCCAGTCAGGGGCACTGTGTGTGTGTGTGTGTGTGTGTGTGTGTGTGAGCAAGCGTGCATGTGTGTAAATATCAACATCCTCCCAGTTAGCCAGTCAGTCTGCAGTGGATTCACGTTGTACAAAGAGGGGTCTGATTGATTCACCCCTGCCAAGCATTGAAATATTGTATAATCATGATTGGCATTCACACTCAATTAGTTTTATGGTGGCGTTGCCAATTAGTTTGATTACTGTAATGACCTTATGTAAATTGTTCCTCCACAAGCTGCGTTGCTACTGGTTGGTAAAACCTGAGTGGTCTAACGGTCTGGAACACACATCCACATCAATTAAAGTTCATGTACTTCATTATGAAAATACTGGATTAATATTTGTGTAGAAATGTCTTATGTACTGTTCATGTTTGTATCTTTGTGAATGTAATGTGTTATTGGAGGCAATAAATTGTCCTTCTTTATATCGTGATATATAGATATAAGCCTCATAAGCCCCGGGAACATTACAATAGAAATAGTGCCACTTTATTCCCCTCAATAACAAATTAAATTCACATCATGAGTCTTGTTATTCTCATATTGGAATTCATATGAAATTGCTTGAGGTGCTAATATTTTATCTGTGGTTATTATTTTCCCCAACGGACCTGACTTACTCAACTTTACACAGGCAACCATGCAAACTGGGAACATTCCCAGAACATTAGATTTTCATTAAGTTCTAGTTAGGGTTTTATCTAACATTAGGATGATAACATCCCCAAGAACATTCAAAATGTTTTTGATAACAAAATCTTTTTAATTTTCAAAATAGATTTTAAATGAAATGTGCATCTGTAATAACCACCACAGAACATTCCCAAAAATATCTTATTACAGTAGGTATCCAGTTAATGTAATAACTAACCTGTACCTAACCTTATGTAATAACGAACCTGTACCTAACCATATGTAATAACTAACCTGTACCTAACCTTATGTAATAACTAACCTGTACCTAACCATATGTAATAACTAACCTGCACCTAACCATATGTAATAACTAACCTGTACCTAACCTTATGTAATAACTAACCTGTACCTAACCTTATGTAATAACTAACCAGTACCTAACCATATGTAATAACTAACCTGTACCTAACCATATGTAATAACTAACCTGCACCTAACCATATGTAATAACTAACCTGCACCTAACCATATGTAATAACTAACCTGTACCTGACCTTATGTAATAACTAATCTGTACCTAACCTCATGTAATAACTAACCTGTACCTAACCTTAAATAATAACTAACCTGCACCTAACCTTATGTAATAACTAACCTGTACCTAACCATATGTAATAACTAACCTGTACCTGACCTTATGTAATAACTAACCTGTACCTGACCTTATGTAATAACTAACCTGTACCTAACCATATGTAATAACTAACCTGTACCTAACCTTATGTAATAACTAACCAGTACCTAACCATATGTAATAACTAACCTGTACCTAACCTTATGTAATAACTAACCTGTACCTAACCATATGTAATAACTAACCTGTACCTAACCTTATGTAATAACTAACCTGTACCTAACCATATGTAATAACTAACCTGTACCTAACCTTATGTAATAACTAACCTGTACCTAACCTTATGTAATAACTAACCTGTACCTAACCTTATGTAATAACTAACCTGTACCTAACCTTATGTAATCGACTAACTTGTACCTCAGCACATTGACTTGGTACCGGTACCCCATGTATATAGCCTCGTTACTTTTATTTTTTTACTTTCGTTTATTTTATAAATATTTTTCGTAATTCTTTTTTTTCTTACAACTGCATTGTTGGTTTGTAAGTAAGCATGTGACAAATACAATTTTATTTGATAACTCAATGTACCAGTAATATTTTTTCCAGCAAACCAAAATTAGTTCGATGAGCGTTCCCAGATAATTCGGTAGGTAGCGACAAATGTTCTCATAACATGTTTAAAACATTTGCCTGATGTTGCAAGAACGTTCCTAAAAACATTGAAACTGTTATTTCAAGGTTCCCAGAATGTTTCATTAGGTAGTGGGAACAGTCTGGGGGAACATTGTGGGGACATGACAAAATATATGTTCCTAAAACACAAAAACTGTCCAGTTGTTTGAATGATTGTACAATGTTTATTTTAGGGTGGAAGAAACAGTCACCTGATGTTACAAGAACATTCCCAGAATGTTTCATACAATTGTGCTAACATTGTGGGGATATGACAAGAGATATGTTCCCAAAACACAAAAACTGTCCATCTGCTGACTTTGATGTTGCAAGAATGTTGACAGAACAGCCTTTCTTAGTATTTAAAGGTTCCCAGAGCATGTGGGAACAGTGTGGGTACATTATAAGAGTTAGCTTCCCAAAACACAAAATTTGCTCAGTTGTGATGACATTCATACAATGTTTAGGTTAGGTTGTAAGAACGTTCGTAGCATATTCGTTTTAAGTTGAACATAATATTTCATTGATGTTCATGCAATATACATTTTACATTGTCTTGGAGGTCCTCAGAACATTTCAAGAATATTTTGAACATTTTATATTTAAGTTTGACCTAATATTAACACAACATTCTCAGCATGCAAATCAAAGCATAAGAAATCAGATTACTTCCCTTTCATGTTTTTCTCTCCAGATTTAATAGCAATTCACATTTGAGGACTGTATTATAGGTGATACAGAGACAAATGTCATTTTTATTTAAATCTGCACATTACTTTATTCATAGGACATTTCAACAGCATTTGATCATACACATATAACCATATATTTTTTTACACTTCATTTGTTGACAATCTGCACATGTGGGGTTTGAACATAAAATGTTAGATTCCTAAGCCAGGTCTTTTATCCTCTGCTTCATTTTGTATTCTTCTTAACTTCTTTGATATAGGGGGCAGCATTTTCACTTTTGGATGAATTGCGTGCCCATAGTGAACTACCTCCTACTCTGTCCCAGATGCTAATATATGCATATTATTATTACTATTGGAAAGAAAACACTCTGAAGTTTCTAAAACTATTTGAATGATGTCTGTGAGTATAACAGAACTCATATGGCAGGCAAAAACTCCGTCGTCTCCTTGATTCCTGGTTTCGTCGCCGTTCCTCTCTCGCTGCCTCCGCCTGCTTCCATGGCAGGGTCTTGTCCCCTGCCATAACCTATCTCCTATGTCCATGATGTCCTCCACTCACTTTTCTCCCGGGCCCAGGATCCCTGCTCCTCCTGGCCACGCTGCTTGGTCCTTTGGTGGTGGGATCTTCTGTTACGTCCGTCGTCAGATGAAATGAGACCAAGGCGCAGCGTGGTAAGCGTACATCTTTCTTTATTTTAGATGAACACCAAAAATCAACAAAAGATAAACGAACGTAACATTCTGCAGGCTACACAGGCACTGACAAAAGCAAGATCCCACAACTGAAGGTGGGAAAAAGGGCTGCCTAAGTATGATCCCCAATCAGAGAGAACGATAGACAGCTGCCTCTGATTGGGAAACATACCCGGCCAACAAAGAAATATACAAACTAGAATGCCCACCCAAATCACACCCTGACCTAACCAAATAGAGAAATAAAAAGGCTCTCTATGGTCAGGGCGTGACACTCAGGAAAAATTACCCATGTTAGCACCAAGTATAAATGGGGCTTTAGACATAACTAACCCAAGGAAAATTCTGGTAACTGGGTTGGTTATTCACCATCACTTCACCCATCCTCTTTACACGCTGTGTCCTTCTAGACCCATATTTACAAGGTATCCAAGACTATGAGTGCTGATCCAAGATCACTTCTGCTTTTCAGATCATGTAAAATAAGCCAAGGGGGAACATATCAAGCATCTCCAAGTAAGAAATATATCGGGTGCATTCTTTAAAGTTGAACAGTCAATTTTAACACAATGTTTTATTGATTACACTTTTCATTTGACTAAATTTATAAATATGGTCGAAATAAAGACATCCCCTCTTTTAGTAGAGTATATCTGAGCCTAACATTGTATGAATGTCATAACAACTGAGCATATTTTGTTTTGGGAACATATCTCTTGTAATGTTCCCACAACCTAATTCCATTTTCCGAGAACCTTTAAAGAACTCAGAATGGCTGTTCTGTCAACATTCTTTCCAACATCAAAGAAATGTTTTGAGCACCCTGATACAAACATTATATGAGTGTTAGCACAACTGCAAATGTTTGTGTTTTGGGAACATATCGGTTGTCATGTCCCCACAATGTTGCCACATCCTAATTAAACAGTCTGGGAACCTTTAAAGAACAGAGTAAATGTGTTCTAGGAACATTCTTGCAACATCAGGCAAATGTTTTAAACAAACATTCTATAATCTACAACTGGACAGCTTTTGTGTTATGAGAACATTTGCATCGACCTAACTGATGTTCAAGGAACTTTCACAGAACCAATTTTAGGTTTGCTGGGAAGACTCCTGCTCTCTATCAGTTGTGTACATTTTTCTGCCTATCTCATCCATATTAATGGAAAAGTTTTGCATAATGGTGTGTCTCTGTCTGTGTGCCTGCCTGCCTGCCTGCGTGCCTGAGTGTGTATGCAGTTGTGAGTGTGTGTATGTGCAGCTGTGAGTGTGTGCGTGCAATTGTGAGTTTTTGTGTTTGCGTGAATGTGTGTCAGGGTGTGTTTTTTTGTGCTTGCATATGTGTGTATGTGTGCTCTGTGTGCATGCCTGCGTGCGTGAGTGCGTGTGTCTCAGGGAAGAGGGAGAGAGAGAAGGGAATGGATTAAAGCGTGGTGCATGAATAGATTTTTATGCATCAAAGTGTTTGCTGGGTGTCTCCACTCCAGAGGTCAGATCAATTTGTTACCGTGGTAACTGCAGAGAAGGTTTCTCTTTCACCCTGGCACCTCGAGCACGCCCAGTAGCTGCACGCCACCTCGTGCCACGGAGCACCGACATTCTCTGCTTTGATGGTGCAATTAGTGTGGCTGGGCGACACCTGCGTGGGGTAAACCGAATGGCACTGGAAGCTTAGTGGAGGGTGGTCTGCATGGGATCTGGGCATCACTATGGAGGCAAGCTGTGAAGGCTGCATGGGATCTGGACATCACTATGGAGACAAGCTTTGAAGGCTGCATGGGATCTGGGCATCACTATGGAGGCAAGCTGTGAAGGCTGCATGGGATCTGGACATCACTATGGAGACAAGCTTTGAAGGCTGCATGGGATCTGGACATCACTATGGAGACAAGCTGTGAAGGCTGCATGGGATCTGGACATCACTATGGAGACACGCTTTGAAGGCTGCATGGGATCTGGGCATCACTATGGAGACAAGCTGTGAATGCTGCATGGGATCTGTACATCACTATGGAGACAAGCTTTGAAGGCTGCATGGGATCTGGGCATCACTATGGAGGCAAGCTGTGAAGGCTGCATGGGATCTGGACATCACTATGGAGACAAGCTGTGAAGGCTGCATGGGATCTGGGCATCACCATGAATTCAAGCTGTGGCTGCATGGGATCTATCTGGGCATCAACATGGAGTCCAGCTGGGAAGGCTGCATCATTATGGAATCAAGCTCTGTCTCAGAGGAGATGGGTGGAGATGTTGCCACACTGATGTTGGCCACACTGAGACTGTTAGCAAAGAGCTGGGAGCCTATAGAGCAGAGTTGTTCAATTCCGGTCCTGGAGGGTTAAAACACTTCTGGTTTTTATCTTCTGCTTCTAATCAGGGACAAATTCAGGTGAGTGCAATTAACTACCAGGTTTTGGCCGTCCAAGACCGGAATTGAACAGACAGCCCTGTCAGGGACAGTTCAGGAGTAAAAATGTGCTTAACAAATCAAGTTGCATGGACTCATTTTGTGTTCAATAATAGTGGTTAATTTTTGAATGACTATCCCATCTCTGTACCCCACAAATAAAATGATCTGTAAGGTCCCTTAATTTAATACAGATTCAATCACAAACACCAGAGAGGTTTTCCAGTGCCTCTCAAAGAAGGACACCAATTAAATAAATCCCTTTGAGCATGGTGAAGTTATTAATTAAGCTTTGGACGGTTTATCAATACACCCAGTCACTACAAAGATGCAGGCATCCTTCCTAACTCAGTTGCCGGAGAGGAAGGAAACCGCTCACTGATTTAACCATGAGGCCAATTGTGATTTTAAAACAGTTACAGAGTTGAATAGTTGTGATATGGGAAAACTGAGGATGGATCAACAACATTGTAATTGCTACACAATACTAGCCTAAATTACAGAGTGAAAAGAAGGAAGCCTCTACAGAATACAAATATTCCAAAACATGCATCCTGTTTGCCACAAGGCACTTATGCAATACTGCAAAATATATTGGCCAAGAAAACTTTTTTTGGGGGGGGGGGAAATCCAACACAAAACATATTTGAGTATTGCATTACTCAATTATGTATTATGTATTGAGTATTGAGTATTTTATTTTTACGGATAGCCAGGGGCACGCTCCATCACTCAGACATAATTTAAAAAGGACTCATTTGTGTTTAGTGAGTCCGCCAGATCAGGGGAAGTAGGGATGACCAGGGATGTTCTCTTGATCTGTGCATGAATTCTTGTCCTGCTAAGCATTCAATATGTCATGAGTACTTTTGGGTATATGGAGTAAAAATTATATTATTTTCTTAAGGAATGTAGTAAAGTAAAAGTTGTCAAAAAGATAAATAGTAAAGTAAAGTACAGATACCCCCAAAAATGACTTAAGTAGTTGTCACGACTCCCACCGAAGGTGGCTCCTCTTCCTGTTCGGGCGGCGCTCGGCGGTCGTCGTCACCGGTCTACAAGCAGCCACCGATCCCCTTTTCCTTTTCTGTTAGTTTTGTCTTATTGGTTACACCTGTTTCTTGTTTAGGTTTTGGTTAGGGCTATTTAAGCCGGTTATGCCCGCCTGCTTTCGTGCGGGCTTGTTCTTCTGTTCGTTTTGTGGATGTGCTATTTTCTTGTTTTCTCCGGACTGTTTGGGTCCTGTTTTTGGGCCCGTCATTTGTATGCGCCTGGTGTTTTTGGCGTGACCGTTTCTGTCACCGGAATAAATACGATTGTCCTAAACCCTGTGCTCTCTGGGCCTGACTCCACACCCACTACTCCTAGAAGTCGTAACAGTAGTACTTTAAAGTATTTTACTCAAGTACTTTACACCACTGCTCACAGCTGCAATCGCTGCAAAATATGTTTTAAACATGTATTGTCTCAGGGGGTGAATACTTAGCTGATCAGGGCTCCTGAGTGGCGTAGCGGACTAAGTCAGTGCTTGAGGCGTCACTACAGATACCCTGGTTCAAAACCAAGCTCTATCACAACCAGTTGTGTTTGGGAGTCCGGTGGGGCGTCATTTGGGTTTGGCCGGTGTAGGCCGTCATTGTAAATAATAATTTGTTCTTAACTGACTTGCCTAGTTAAATAAAGGTTACATTTAAAATAAAATCAAGATATATTAGTGTTTTCTTTTTCATAACTTTAAAAAAAATAAATGTCAGAATTGTAGTTCCACTTTGACATTACAGAGTATTTTGTGTAGATAGTTTACCAAAACTAAGAACAGATATAGCCCTTGGTTCACTCCAGACTTGACTGCACTCGACCAGCACAAACACATCCTGTGGCGGACTGCACTAGCATCGAAAAGTCCCCGCGATATGCAACTTTTCAGGGAAGTCAGGAACCAATACACGCAGTTAGTCAGGAAAGCAAAGGCTAGCTTTTTAAAACAGAAATTTGCATCCGGTAGCTCTAACTCAAAAAAGTTTTGGGACACTGTAAAGTCCATGGAGAATAAGAGCACCTCCTCCCAGCTGCCACTGCACTGAGGCTAGGTAACACTGTCACCACCGATAAATCCACGATAATCGAGAATTTCAATAAACATTTCTCTACGGCTGGCCATGCTTTCCTTATGGCTACCCCAACTCCGGCCAACAGCTCTGCACCCCCCGCAGCTACTTGCCCAAGTCTCCTCAGCTTCTCCTTCACCCTAATCCAGATAGCAGATGTTCTGAAAGAGCTGCAAAACTTGTACACGTACAAATCAGCTGGGCTAGACAATCTGGACCCTCTCTTTCTAAAATTACCCGCTGCCATTGTTGCAACCCCTATTACCAGTCTGTTCAACCTCTCTTTCATATCGTCCGAGATCCCTAAAGAATGTAAAGCTGCCGCGGTGGTGACACTCTAGACCTAAACTGTTGTAGACCTATATCCATCCTGCCCTGCCTTTCAAAAGTCTTCAAAAGCCAAGTTAATAAACAGATCAATGACCATTTCGAATCCCACCGTACCTTCTCCGCTGTGCAATCCGGTTTTCGAGCTGGTCACGGGTGCACCTCAGCCACGCTCAAGGTACTAAACGATATCATAACCGCCATCGATAAAAGACAGTACTGTGCAGCCGTTTTCATCGACCTGGCCAAGGCTTTTGACTCTGTCAATCACCGTATTCTTATCGGCAGACTCAACAGCCTTGGTTTCTCAAATGACTGCCTCGCCTGGTTCACCAACTACTTCTCAGACAAAGTTCAGTGTGTCAAATCAGAGGGCCTGTTGTTCGGACCTCTGGCAGTCTCTATGGGTGTAACGGGCTTCCTCCTTCTCCTCATCCGAAGAGGAGTAGCAAGGATTAGACCAAAATGCAGCGTTGTGATAAGACATGATTTTTAATCAACAAAACAGAAAACACGACGAACACTTGAATAAATTACAAAACAACAAACGACTTAGACAGACCTGGACGACGAACTTACATGAAACACGAAGAACGCAAGAACAGGAAAACTGACTACATAAAACGAACGAACAAACAAAACCGAAACAGTCCCGCGTGGCGTAACATACACTGACACAGGAGACAACCACCCACAACAATCAATGTGAAAACACCTACCTTAATATGGCTCTCAATCAGAGGAAATGAAAACCACCTGCCTCTAATTGAGAGCCATATCAGGTCACCCTTTAACCAACATAGAAACACATAACATAGACTACCCACCCAAACTCATGCCCTGACCGTCAAACACATACAAAAACAACAGAAAACAGGTCAGGAACGTGACAGAACCCCCCCCTCAAGGTGCGAACTCCGGGCGCACCCCTAAAACTCAAGGGGAGGGTCTGGGTGTGCATCTGTCCGCGGTGGCGGCTCCGGCGGTGGACGAGGACACCACTCCACCACTGTCTTTGTCCCCCTCCTTAGCGTCCTTTGAGTGGCGACCCTCGCCCCCGACCATGGTCCAGGAACCTTCACTAAGGCCCCTCCTACATAGAGGAGACAACTCAGGAACGAGAGGTAGCTCAGGCCAGAGAGGTAGCTCAGGCCAGAGAGGTAGCTCAGGCCAGAGAGGTAGCTAAGGACAGAGAGGTAGCTAAGGACAGAGAGGTAGCTAAGGACAGAGAGGTAGCTCAGGACAGAGAGGTAGCTCCGGACAGAGGGACAACTCTGTACTAATGGCAGCTCCGGACTGGGTGGCAGCTCCGGACTGGGTGGCAGCTCCGGACTGGGTGGCAGCTCATGACTGGGTGGCAGCTCATGACTGTAGGGCAGCTCATGACTGTAGGGCAGCTCATGACTGGAGGGCAGCTCATGACTGGAGGGCAGCTCATGACTGGAGGGCAGCTCATGACTGTAGGGCAGCTCATGACTGTAGGGCAGCTCATGACTGTAGGGCAGCTCTGGCAGCTCCTGACTGGCTGGCGGTTCTGGCAGCTCCTGACTGGCTGGCGGCTCTGGCAGCTCCTGACTGGCTGGCGGCTCTGGCAGCTCCTGACTGGCTGGCGGCTCTGGCAGCTCCTGACTGGCTGGCGGCTCTGGCGGCTCCTGACTGGCTGGCGGCTCTGGCGGCTCCTGACTGGCTGGCGGCTCTGGCGGCTCCTGACTGGCTGGCGGCTCTGGCGGCTCCTGACTGACGGACGGCTCTAGCGGCTCCTGACTGACGGACGGCTGTAATGGCTCGTGGCAGACAGATGGCTCAGAAGGCTCGTGGCAGACGGATGGCTCAGAAGGCGCTGGGCAGACGGATGGCTCAGAAGGCGCTGGGCAGACGGATGGCTCAGAAGGCGCTGGGCAGACGGATGGCTCAGAAGGCGCTGGGCAGACGGATGGCTCAGACGGCGCTGGGCAGACGGATGGCTCAGACGGCGCTGGGCAGACGGATGGCTCAGACGGTGCTGGGCAGACAGATGGCTCAGACGGCGCTGGGCAGACAGATGGCTCAGACGGCGCTGGGCAGACAGATGGCTCAGACGGCGCTGGGCAGACAGATGGCTCAGACGGCGCTGGGGAGACGGATGGCTCAGATGGCACTGGGCAGACGGATGGTTCTGGCCGGATGAGGCGCACTGTAGGCCTGGTGCGTGGTGCCGGAACTGGAGGCACTGGGCTGGAGACACGCACCATAGGGAGAGTGCGTGGAGGAGGAACAGGGCTCTGGAAACGCACTGGAAGCCTGGTGCGTGGTGTAGGCACTGGTAGTACTAGGCTGGGGCGGGAAGGTGGCGCCGGAAATACCGGACCGTGCAGGCGTACTGGCTCCCTTGAGCATTGAGCCTGCCCAACCTTACCTGGTTGAATACTCCCCGTCGCCCGACCAGTGCGGGGAGGTGGAATAACCCGCACCGGGCTATGTAGGCGAACCGGGGACACCATGCGTAAGGCTGGTGCCATGTAAGCCGGCCCGAGGAGGCGTACTGGTGGCCAGATATGTAGGGCCGGCTTCATGACATCCGGCTCAACGCTCAATCTAGCCCTACCAGTGCGGGGAGGTGGAATAACCCGCACCGGGCTATGCACACGTACAGGAGACACCGTGCGCTCTACTGCGTAACACGGTGTCTGCACGTACTCCCGCTCTCCACGGTTAGCCTGAGAAGTGGGCGCAGGTCTCCTACCTGCCCTTGGCCCACTACCTCTTAGCCCCCCCCCCAAGAAATTTTTGGGGTTTCTTCTCGGGCTTCCTTGCTAGCCGCGTACCTTCATATCTGCGGTTTTGGGCTGTGGCTGCCTCCTTCTCCTCCTCAAAGCGGCGATTCACTCCCACCTTAGCCCAGGGTCCTTTTCCCTCTATGATTTCCTCCCAACTCCATAAATCCTGCAATCCTTTTTTCGTGGACCACTGTTCGTGGTCCCGCTGCTTGATCCGGGTTTGGTGGGTGGTTCTGTAACGGGCTTCCTCCTTCTCCTCATCCGAAGAGGAGTAGCAAGGATTAGACCAAAATGCAGCGTTGTGATAAGACATGATTTTTAATCAACAAAACAGAAAACACGACGAACACTTGAATAAATTACAAAACAACAAACGACTTAGACAGACCTGGACGACGAACTTACATGAAACACGAAGAACGCAAGAACAGGAAAACTGACTACATAAAACGAACGAACAAACAAAACCGAAACAGTCCCGCGTGGCGTAACATACACTGACACAGGAGACAACCACCCACAACAATCAATGTGAAAACACCTACCTTAATATGGCTCTCAATCAGAGGAAATGAAAACCACCTGCCTCTAATTGAGAGCCATATCAGGTCACCCTTTAACCAACATAGAAACACATAACATAGACTACCCACCCAAACTCACGCCCTGACCGTCAAACACATACAAAAACAACAGAAAACAGGTCAGGAACGTGACAATGGGGGTACCATAGGGTTCAATTCTCGGGCCGACTCTTTTCTCTGTATATATGAACGATGTCTCCTCATCCGAAGAGGAGTAGCAAGGATTAGACCAAAATGCAGCGTTGTGATAAGACATGATTTTTAATCAACAAAACAGAAAACACGACGAACACTTGAATAAATTACAAAACAACAAACGACTTAGACAGACCTGGACGACGAACTTACATGAAACACGAAGAACGCAAGAACAGGAAAACTGACTACATAAAACGAACGAACAAACAAAACCGAAACAGTCCCGCGTGGCGTAACATACACTGACACAGGAGACAACCACCCACAACAATCAATGTGAAAACACCTACCTTAATATGGCTCTCAATCAGAGGAAATGAAAACCACCTGCCTCTAATTGAGAGCCATATCAGGTCACCCTTTAACCAACATAGAAACACATAACATAGACTACCCACCCAAACTCACGCCCTGACCGTCAAACACATACAAAAACAACAGAAAACAGGTCAGGAACGTGACAATGGGGGTACCATAGGGTTCAATTCTCGGGCCGACTCTTTTCTCTGTATATATGAACGATGTCGCTCTTGCTGCGGGTGATTCCCTGATCCACCTCTACGCAGACGACACCATTCTGTATACATCTGGCTCTTCTTTGGACACCGTGTTAACTAACCTCCAAACGAGCTTCAATGCCATACAACACTCCTTCCGTGGCCAACTGCTCTTAAATGCTAGTAAAACCAAATGCATGCTTTTCAACCATTCGCTGCCTGCACCCGCCCGCCCGACTAGCATCACTACTCTGGACGGTTCTGACTTAGAATATGTGGACAACTAAAAATACCTAGGTGTCTGGCTAGACTGTAAACTCTCCTTCCAGACTCATATTAAACATTACATCTTGGCCAGGTCGCAGTTGTAGATGAGAACTTGTTCTCAACTAGCTTACCTGGTTAAATAAAGGTGCATTATATATATTTTTTTTAAATGACAATTAAATCCATTTTAATTCCACTTTGTAACACAACAAAATATTTTTTTAAATCAAGGGGTGTGAATACTTTCTGAAGGCATTGTACATAATGCAATACATAATACAGTGTAAATGACAATACAAAATCTATAGAAATGTGTGTGTGTCTCTTCACAGTCCCTGTTGTGCCGTAATGTGTTCTTTAATCTGGTTTTATTGCTATCTTGAGTTTCCTGGGGTGGCAGAGAGTTCCATGTAGTCATGGCTTTATTTAATACTGTGTGTTTCCAAGCCTCTGTTCTGGACCTGGAGACTGTGAAGAGACTTCTGGTTGCATGTCTTGTGTGGTACCGATGAGTGACAGACAGTTCGGTACCTTCAACACATGAACACCTTCCACAAAGACCAATACCGATACAGTCAATTGACGTGCATGTTACTGACATTCACCCTCTGTCCACATCTAAGTGCAATATGTGCTGTTCTGTTTTGTACCAACTGCAATTAACCTATGTCCCTCTTTGCTGCACATGACCACACAACTGGGCAGCAGTCCAGGTGTGACAAAACTAGGGCCTGTAGTTACTGTAGCAGTCTAGGGCTGGACATTTCTGCCATAAAAGCTATATGAAAGTGGCTAGCAATCACAGGGTTATTCTATGCTTGCAGACCATCAGGGACCTTTTCATTGTCACTGTTGGAGCTCGATTTGACTGGACGACAGAGTGTATGTCTAATCAAATCAAATCAACAACAAAAAATTGGTCACATACACATGGTTAGCAGATGTTAATGTGAGTGTAGCGAAATGCTTGTGCTTCTAGTTACGACAGTGTAGTAATATCTAACAAGTAATCTAACAAATTCACAACTACCTTATACACACAAATGTAAAGGAATGGAATAAGAATATGTACATATAAATATATGGATGTGCGATGGCCGTACAACATAGGCAAGATGCAGTAGATTGTATAAAATACAGTATATACATATGAGTAATGTAGGATATGTAAACATTATTAAAGTGGCATTATTTAAAGTGACTAGTGATACCTTTTTTAAATCAATTTATTAAAGTGGCCAGTGATTTGAATCTGTATGTTGACAGCTCGCTATGTTAGTGATGGCTGTTTAACAGTCTGATGGCCTTGAGAAAGAAGCTGTTTTTCAGTCTCTCGGTCCCAGCTTTGATGCACCTGTACTGACCTCGCCTCTGTATGATAGCGGGGTGAACAGGCAGTGGCTCGGGTGGTTGTTGTCCTTGATGATCTTTTTGGCCTTCCTGTGACATCGGGTGCTGTAGGTGTCCTGGAGGGCAGGTAGTTTGCCCCCGGTGATGTGTTGTGCAGACCTCACTACCCTCTGGAGAGCCTTGTGGTTGAGGGCGGTGCAGTTGCCTTTTCAGGCAGTGGTACAGCCCGATGCTCTCAATTGTGCATCTGTAAAAGTTTGTGAGGGTTTTAGATGACAAGCAAAATTTCTTCAGCCTCCTGAGGTGAAGAGGCGCTGTTGTGCCTTCTTCACCATGCTGTCTGTGTGGTGGACCATTTCAGTTTGTCCGTGATGTGTACGCCGAGGAACTTAAAATGTTCCACCTTCTCCACTACTGTCCCGTTGATGTAGATAGCAGAGGGAGCACCCTCTGCTGTTTCCTGAAGTTCACGATCATCTCCTTTGTTTTGTTGACGTTGAGTGAGAAGTTGTTTTCCTGACACCACACTCCGAGGGCCCTCACCACCTCCCTGTAGGCTGTCTCGTCATTTTTGGTAATCAAGCCTACCACTGTAGTGTCGTCTGCAAATTTGATGATTGAGTTGGAGGCGTGCATGGCCACGCAGTCATGGGTGAACAGGGAGTCCAGGAGAGGGCTGAGAACTCACCCTTGTGGGGCCCCAGTGTTGAGGATCAGCAGAGTGGAGATGTTGTTTCCTACCTTCACCACCTGGGGTCGGCCCATCAGAAAGTCCAGGACCCAATTGCACTGGGTGGGGTTGAGACCCAGGTTCTGAAGCTTAATAATGAGTTTGGAGGGTACGATGGTGTTGAATGCAGTCAATAAACAGTCAATAAATAGTCAAATAAATAGTCAATAAACAGCCTTCTTGCATAGGTATTCCTCTTGTCCAGATGGGATAGGGCAGTGTGCAGTGTGATGGTGAATGCATCGTCTGTGGACTGATTGGGGTGGCAAGCAAATTGGAGTGGGTCTAGGGTATCAGGTAGGGTGGAGGTGATATGATCCTTGACTAGTCTCTCAAAGCACTTCGATAGTCATTTAGTTTAGTTGCCTTAACTTTCTTGCCAACAGGAACAATGGTGGCCCTCTTGAAGCATGTGGGGACAGAAGACTGGGATAGGAATTGATTGAATATGTCTGTAAAAACACCAGCCAGCTGGTCTGCACATGCTCTGAGGATGTGGCTAGGGATGTCATCTGGGCCGTCAGCCTTGCGAGGGTTAACACGTTTAAATGTTTTACTCACGTCGGCCATGGAGAAGGAGAGCCCGCAGTCTTTGGTAGCGGGCCATGTCGGTGGCACTGTATTGTCTTCAAAGTGTGCAAATAAGTTGTTTAATTTGTCTGGGAGCAAGACGTCGATGTCCGTGACGGGGCTGGTTTTCTTTTTGTAATCCATGATTGTCTGTAGACCCTGCCACATATGTCTTTTGTGTGGGCCGTTGAATTGCGACTCTACTTTGTCTCTATACTGATGCTTTGCTTGTCTGATTGCCTTGCAGAGGGAATAACTACACTGTATTCGGTCATGTTTCCAGTCACCTTGCCATGATTAAATGCGGTAGTTACGCCTTTCAGTTTTGCATGAATGCTGCCATCAATCCACGGTTTCTGGTTAGGGAAGGTTTTAAAAGTCACAGTAGGTACAACATCTCCACTGCACTTCCTAATAAATTCACTCACCGAGCGTATATGTTGATGTTATTGTCTGAGGCTACCTGGAACATATCCCAGTCCACGTGATCGAAGCAATCTTGAAGCGTGGAATCTGATTGGTCAGACCAGCATTGGATAGACCTAAGCATGGGTAATTCCTGTTTTAGTTTCTGACTATAGGAGGGGAGCAACAAGATGGAGTCATGGTCAGATTTGCCCTACAGGAGGGCGAGGGAGGGCCTTGTATGCATCGTGGAAGTTAGAGTAGCAGTGGTCCAGTGTTTTCCTCAATCAGGTACTACAGTCAATGTGCTGGTAGAATTTAGGTAGCCTTGCTCTCAAATTAGCTTTGTTAAAATCCCCAGCTACAATAAATGCAGCCTCAGGATATATGGGGGGTGGGGGGGGGGGGGGGGGGGGGGGGGGTATACACATCTGTGACTATAATTGAAGAGAATTCTCTTGGGAGATAATGCGGTCGGCATTTGATTGTAATGAATTCTAGGTCAGGTGAATAAAAAGACTTGAGTTCCTGTATGTTGTTATGATTACACCATGAGTCGTTAATCATGAGGCATACACCCCCTCCCTTCTTCCTACCAGAGAGATGTTTGTTTCTGTTGGCGCGACGCATGAAGAAACCCGGTGGCTGTACCGACTCTGACAACATATCCTGAGTGAGCCATGTTTCCGTGAAACAGAAAATGTTACGGTCTCTGATGTCTTTCTGGAAGGCAACTAGTGCACTCATTTCGTCCACCTTGTTGTCTAGAGACTGGACATTGGCGAGTAATATGCTCGGAAGCGGTGGATGGTGTGCTCGCCTTCTAAGTCTGACCAGGAGGCCGCTCCATCTCCCTCTCCTGCGACGACGTTGTTTTGGGTCGGCCTCTGGGATTAGATCCAATATCCAGGGTGGAGGTCCCGAACAAAGGATCCGCTTCGGGAAAGTCGTTTTCCTGGTCGTAATGTTGGTAAGTTGACATCACTCTTGTCTCCAATAGTTCTTCCCGGCTGTATGTAATAACAGTTAACATTTTCTGGGATAACAATGTAAGAAATAATACATTAAAAAAAAAATTACTGTATAGTTTCCTAAGGACTTGAAGCCAGGCGACCATCTCTGTCGGCGCCATCTCGTAGTCTAGGATGAGACCTACTTTGTCTAGAATGAGTCTATCTCTCCTACAGCACTCACAACTGGGAGTATAGGCATCGTAAATGTATGTTTTCAAAAGGCAATTTGAAAGGCTACAATTACTTGGTCCAGAGTGTGTTTGAAGTAATGACCATAGAGATAGAAAGAGGCCTCATCATTTTATCCGTGCCATTATGGCGTCTGTGACAGCATGGGCAGCGCCATTGAGGCGATCTCTATTTTTAAGTAGTACATTTTCTTCTTCTTCATGATTGGCTGAGCCCTCCTGATGACATGGTTGGACATGACTCCAACAGGGTCACCAGGAGGGATCAGCCAATAAAGTTGGAAGTCCCACCCAGTTGACTACATTGAAATGGTGGAAGCCCGCAATGGCGCTGCCCATGCTAATACTGCCTTTTGGCCACTATAGGCCTTTATCATTCTCTATGGGCATGATACATGGGGAGATTCTCAATTGGGGAAAAGTCTGTCCTCTCCTCGACTCCTCCTTTTTCCTCTCCTCCGTGACCCGGAAACTGATAAGCGGTCAAGTGGTCGAGGAGAGCATCAATTCGTTAGTAGGCGAACAGAGGAGTATGTTCCCCTCTATCGAGGAAGACTTTTGAAACCAGTCACAGTCTGTCTCTCTTTCTCTCTCTCTCTCTGTCTCTCTCTCTCTTCCTTGATCTCTCTTTCTCTCAATGTAGGAGGCACGGTGTCAGCTTTTTAGAGCAGATAATTATGCAGCAAGTTGAGTCATTTATTATTAAAAGCTTTACCCCCAACACATCACTCTCAGCAGGTAACCTAGCAGAGGATTATTCTACTACCATTGTCATCATTAGAACACTCCCACCCATAGTGTTTTCTTGTCTGGAGAATGTTTTACATCTCCATCACTCTGTTCTATGGTTCTTCTGATTTTTGGTGGAATATAAAGTCTATGGCTGGAATATGAACACTACGTATCTTTCACTTTCCGTTAAACAGTTATCACATACAAAGAAAGAATATGCCTCTTCACTGCTCTACTTTCCACTTTAATCTCTTCTGGTCAACTGCTTCTCTGGAAAAGTCTCTGCTTGCTTTCAAAATCCCTCCCTCCCTCCCTCCCTCCCTCCCTCCCTCCCTCCCTCCCTCCCTCCCTCCCTCCCTCACTCACTCACTCACTCACTCACTCACTCACTCACTCACTCACTCACTCACTCACTCACTCACTCACTCACTCACAGTGCATTTCATAATGGGACTAGACAGGATTAATAAACTGAACATCAAGAGGGCACTGCATACGAGGGGCAATTAGTTGCCCAAGATCTCAGCTTTCCTTTGAGTGTTTCATGTTTGTGGTAAAGAGTGATTCAGGGCTGACCTTTTTATCAGAGTGGAGAAGAAACAGAGTGTCTTGGGTAATAGGTGACCTTTGCAGAACTGATTGTAGCTTTCTCAGCAGTGTGAGTGCATGGGTGTCTTTCGCCTTGCTCGGCTGAGGTGTGTGTGAGTCTGAGTGTGTGTGTGTGTGTCTGAGGAGTGTGTGTGAGTCTGAGTGTGTGTGTGTGTGTGTGTGTCTGAGTAGCCTGTTTGTGCGTGTGTTGCTAAACCCCTCTTTGAGACGGTTTCTTAAAGCTCTCTGTATTTACCTTTCAGAGAGTGGGTGTAAGTGTTGTATGCACATACAGCAGGTGAGTGTCTTTAGCTCTGTCTCTGTCACCGTCAGTAGCATGATCCCTTACCCACCAGCTTTACGTAGAAACCCCACAGCGCTTCTGTCCTCTTAACACTTTATTTAACCTCTTTCTCTATCCTTCTCACTCTCTCTCCCTCTCTCTCACGCTCTCTCACTCTCTCTCACTCTCTCTCGCACGCTCTCACGCGCTCTCGCTCTCTCCTCATCTGATTCAGTGGTGGGTAATGTGTGTATCAGTAATTTTGTGTGGTTCGGATAATTTTGGGCTGCGATGCATTACTGGATCTGATCGGTTGTGTGGCGGAGGTATGGCGTGGGGCAGACTCACAGAGGGGCCTGGGAAGCGGCGTCTCTAATTGCTCTCTCAGGTGATGGTGGAAAAACAGCCTCCTCAGCCACACTAATGACAGTCCAGGGAATCAGTTCAGTCGGACTCTTGATGTTCCAGGAACACAAAGAAAATCAAAGTGTCGCCAATTCCTGGGGCCCATTATTGGAGCTCTCACTGTGTCGATGATTGCAGGGTTGGTGTATGTCGCTCTTCATTTGTTACTGTGATCAGTCAAGTATGAACAGTCACTTTGGGGGGTACTACTCTACTCTTCACCGCTCAATTTGCTTTTGATTTTTCTCCAGGAATGTTTGACTTCTTAGAGGATATAGATTTTCACATTTCATATTGTTTAGGCAAGCAATCAGACAGACACGTTTATTGTTAGAACACAGATGTGGAGGTGTTTCTTAGCTGAGGTGGTGCAGTATTCAGTGTTTCAGACTCAGCAAACTCAAACTTCCTAATGAGTTCTGAAATATAATTAGACAGGTACGTCTGACAACCATGTCAAACTCTACATGCCCTAATTATTATATTCCTGAGCGGAGAGACTTTATTTATTTTCTTTCTTGTCTCATTTGAATGTGTCTCTGAACAGCGAAGGCTTGACAGTTGTAATTGTGATTGAAGACACCCATTTTGTTCAAGGCTGATGTCAAGAAGCAGTCAGATCAAGCTTTATTTTCAAACTCCCAATACAAAACTTTGCTTCTTGTCATGTAATCAAATCACATTCTATTTGTATAGAGCCCTCTGCAAAGCCCTTTTTCTTGTACACTTCAAAGGAACCAGGCCTGAACTCCTTCAAGCAAATCAAGGACTAGAGAGGACAGGCATCTTCCTCTGAGTGAAATCAGTCTATTGAGGATAAACTCTGTTTGATATTTGTTTGACTATCATGGTCAGACAATCAGTTGTCCGTTCAGGGACTGTCTGTCTGCACTTTTGTCAGTTGGTGGAAATGTAGTGTTTGGGTAGTTCCAATGGCACCTATAGTGCTTTTTAGGGTTTAACGAAGGAGAGATTTCAAACCATAACAGCATTTGAGGTGAAAAGGGAGGATGTCGAGGTGGAAAGGGCATTGTGTTGTGTTTACAGTCCTAGATGGCGGAAGTATCCTGATTTGTTGCCCTCTGGACCTCAGAGGCAAAAATCTGAAATATGTATTCTATTCTAACCATTCAGCAGAGTACTCTATTTGAACATCCACAAGTCCATTCTGTTGGGAGGAATCTATTCTGACTTTTGAAATAAAATGAAAGTAAAATGTACAGTACCAGTCAAAAGTTTGGACACACCTACTCATTCAAGGGGTTTTCTTTATTTTTACTATTTG
Organism: Salvelinus namaycush; assembly: GCF_016432855.1. Taxonomy (NCBI): domain Eukaryota; kingdom Metazoa; phylum Chordata; class Actinopteri; order Salmoniformes; family Salmonidae; genus Salvelinus; species Salvelinus namaycush. The sequence goes on along the minus strand of NC_052309.1, from coordinate 11,181,938 downwards.
CTACATTGTAGAATAATAGTTAATACATCAAAACTATGAAATAGCACATGAAATCATGTAGTAACCAAAAAAAAGTGTTAAACGAATCAAAATATATTTTAGATGGTAGATTCTTCAAAATAGCCACTCTTCGCCTTGATGACAGCTTTGCACACTCTTGGCATTCTCTCAACTAGCTTCACATGGAATGCTTTTCCAACAGTCTTGAAAGAGTTCCCACGTATACTGAGCACTTGTTGGCTGCTTTTCCTTCATTCTGCCGTCCAACTCATCCCAAAGCACCTCAATTTGGTTGAGGTCAGGTGATTGTGGAAGCCAAGTCATCTGATGCAGCACTCTGTCACTGTCCTTCTTGGTCAAATAGCCCTTACACAGTCGGAAGGTGTGTTTTTGGTCATTGTCCTGTTAAAAACAAATGACAGTCCCACTAAGTGCAAGCCAGATGGGATGGCGTATTGCTGCAGAATGCTGTGGTACACATGCTGGTTAAGTGTGCCTTGAATTCTAAATAAATCACTGACAGTGTCACCAGCAAAGCACACCCATACCATCACACCTCGTCATCCATGCTTCACGGTGGGAACTACAAATGCAGAGATCATCCGTTCACCTACTCTGCGTCTCACAAAGACACAGCGGTTGGAACCAAAAATCTCAATTTAGACTTAGACCAAAGGACAGATTTCCACCAGTCTAATGTCCATTGCTCGTGTTTCTTGGCCCAAGCAAGTCTCTTCTTATTATTGGTGTCCTTTAGTAGTGGTTTCTTCGCTCAAATTCGACCATGAAGGCCTGATTCACGCAGTCTCCTCTGAACAGTTGATGTTGAGATGTGTCTGGTACTTGAACTCTGTGATGCATTTATTTGGGCTGCAATTCCTGAGGCTGGTAACTCTAATGAACTTATCCTCTGTAGCAGAGGGAACTCTGGGTCTTCCTTTTCTGTGGCGTCCCCATGAGAGCCAGTTTCATCATAGCGCTTAATGGTTTTTGCGACTGCACTTGAAGAAACTTTCAACGTTCCTTTCAACCTTGAAATTTTCCACATTGACTGACCTTCATGTCTTAAAGTAATGATGGACTGTCATTTCTCTTTGCCTATTTGAGCTGTTCTTGCCATAATATGTACTTGGTATTTTACCAAATAGGGCAATCTTCTGTTTACCACCCCTACCTTTTAACAAGACAACTGATTGTCTCAAACGCATTAAGAAGGAAAGAAATTCCACAAATTAACTTTTAACAAGGCACACCTGTTATTTGCAATGCATTCCAGGTGACTACCTCATGAAGCTGATTGAGAGAATGCCAAGAGTGTGCAAAGCTGTCATCAAGGCAAAGGGTGGCTACTGTTAAGAATCTCAAATATAAAATATACTTGATTTGTTTAATACTTTTTTGGTTACTACATGATTCTATGTGTGCTATTTCATAGTTTTGATGTCTTCATTATTATTTTACAATGTAGAAAATAGTGAAAATAAATAAAAACCCTGCTATGAGTATGTGGGTCCAAACTTTTGACAGGTACTGTATGTGATGCGGTCCATTTTATCAGTGTTTTCAGCTCTAAGTGTGCTGTTCATTCCAGTCAGGGTATAATGTCCTAACAGAGATGTCTAATCTCATTGCAGTTGTGAAGCTACAGACCTGGACTGCAGCCCAGACAGAGAGTTGTCTGGCTGGCTGGCTGGCGGTCAGACAGACAGTCTCTCTCTATAGCCAGGAGATTTCATCCATCCCCAGTCTATGGGTTCAACTTCTCTCCTGCCCTGATCAGTCAGCAACATGCCCGCCCCACACACCCGCCCCGCCCGCCTCCACTGTCCTAACAAGCAAAATAACACCTCATACTTCACCGAAGGACAGCACGTTTAGAAACACAGGCAAGAGTCTTTATGACTCAGTAAAGTCAAAACTTCCTGAACAGAACAGATGCCATACAGTTGTGGCTTGACGCAGCAGTCACTGTGTCTGAGGAAGCTTTTTTGATATACAATAGGCCTACTCTCCAGAACCCTGGAGACCAATGTTTATACCACAAACTCAGGGGGATTTGTACAGTCGAGGACCAAAATAAGGGCTTTAGATGACTATGCAAATCATATTTAGGAACTCTTGCATAATACGGTTTGAAAACACTTACTTCTTGGGCATATTTCCCACTCTTTACTGCACATATGGCTCTGTATGCCATCAATAATGTATCTGAGTAGCAGTGGGACTGGGTTCAGAATGTGTATAGGTGTTGTCTTGACAACCCCTTCAGAATAGCAGCAGTGGTTGGTTTATGCATGTGTGATTCTCATTGGGAAATGTGTGTTTAATCTTGGTGTCCACAGCCATAGTTTATCAGTGTTTTAGGGCTCATTTCTTATCTTGCAGGACTCTACACTGAATCACAAGGGCGTATCAAGGATAATTGGACTCTCCGTGACACGTCCATAACTCACAACCAGACGCCAGAAAGACCTCAGAAATCGTAAAAAATACAAAAAATAAAAATATATAAATATGCAGTTATTTTGTATGTACATTAAGGCCAAGATGTGCTAAAAGCAGTAGTGTCACGCCCTGACCATAGAGAGCTTTTTATTCTCTATGTTGGTTAGGTCGGGGTGTGACTAGGGTGGGTCATCTAGGTGATTATGTTTCTATGTTGGCCTGGTATGGTACCCAATCAGAGGCAGCTGTTTGTCGTTGTCTCTGATTGGGGATCATATTTAGGCAGCCATTTCCCCTTTGTGCTTTGTGGGATCTTGTTTAGGTATAGTTGCCTGCGAGCACTACATGAGCTTCACGTTTCGTTTAACGATTGTTTGTTTTCTTTGAGTTTCAATTCCAAATAAAGAGGATGGACCCATACCACGCTGCATCTTGGTCCACTCATTATAATGATCGTGACAAGTAGGCTTTTAATCTGTAGTTTGACATAATTTTATTGAGGAAGCTACACTCATTGTATCTTGCCGTTTAGTGTAAACTTTACAATAATATTTGTTATGTTGTATGCTGGTTTGTGATAACCACTGATGTTAAAAGGGCTTTTAAAATGCATTTGATTGATTGATGGTCACAAAAGCGAGTCCCTTGGCGACGTTCATTTTTTCAAGTTAATGTGAACGGAGGCGTTTATCACGCTTATACCACAGTTGCCAAAGAAAACAATATGAAAGCACATTTTTACCACTACAAATACTTTTATCTCGTTAAAATTATCATTGTTATGAGCAAATTCATACTTTCTCATCTTTTGGTCGTTCGTTCAATTAGTTCAATATTTACGACTTAGTCGTTCATTCTTTATGTTCTGTTCCATGTTCGCTGGCAACCTTATTATCCCTTGCATGCTGCTAGCTACCCAGCTAGCTACGGCTACACAGTCACGACCTCTGCAGCCAGAATAACAACAAAGTAGCTGTTTTCTATTAACATTCATTTGGATGCATCCATAACAATGAGCTGATAATGACTGATTTTGCCTGGCATTGCTAGAAAAGTTTGCCTTCTCATCAGGACACTCGTCAACACTGACTGTTAATTACGAGGAGATCGCTTTGCATATCACTGGGCTAGAAGCTAGCTAAATAGTTTGTTGCTAGCAAACATTCCAATATGACAACCTAATTCAAAAATATCAGTTGCTGAAAACAGCTGGTCAAACTAGGTAATATTATAGTGTGTATTATCATGTGTATACAGGTAATATTATAGTGTGTATTATCATGTGTATAGAGGTAATATTATAGTGTGTATTATCATGTGGATAGAGATAATATGATAGTGTGTATTATCATGTGTATACAGGTAATATTATAGTGTGTATTATCATGTGGATAGAGATAATATGATAGTGTGTTTTATCATGTGTATACATTTAATATTATAGTGTGTTTTTATCATGTGTATAGAGGTAATATTATAGTGTGTATTATCATGTGTATAGAGATAATATTATAGTGTGTATTATCATGTGTATAGAGATAATATTATAGTGTGTTTTTATCATGTGGATAGAGGTAATATTACTGTGTGTGCAGGAGCTGACTTTTTTCATAATGGGGTCATTGAAGTCATGGTGAATTTTATAGGAGGGACATTGAAACTGAATATCAGACATACAGTGCATTTGGAAAGTATTCAGACCCCTTGACTTTTTCCACATTTTGTTACGTTACAGCCTTATTCTGAATGGATGAAATAAAATAATGTATCATCAATCTACTCACAATACCACATAATGACAAAGTGAAAACAGGTATTTAGAAACGCTTGCAAATTTATTAATTGTGTATTATTATCTATTATTAAATATTCAGACCCTTTGCTATGAGACTTGAAATTTAGCTCAGGTGTATTTGTATTTATTAAGAATCCCCATTAGCTGCTGCCAAGGCAACAATATTAATGTCACACTCTGGCCTTTGTTATATTGATTTTCTTTATTAGTTTAGTTAGGTCAGGGTGTGACATGGGATGTTTGTGTGTTTTTGTCTAGTTTAGGGTGTGTGTATTGTTTAGGGGGTTTTGTAGTATGTATGGGGTTGTGTTCAGTGTAGGTGTTTAGGAAAGTCTATGGTTGCCTGATTTGGTTCTCAATCAGAGACAGCTGTTTATTGTTGTCTCTGATTGGGAGCCATATTTAAGGCAGCCATAGGCTTTAGGTGTTTGTGGGTAATTGTCTATGTTTAACGTTAGTAGCTTGTGTGTGCACTTTCGTTTATAGCTTCACGGTCGTTTATTGTTTTGTTAGTTTTGTAAGAGTGTTTCGTGTTACGTCTTCGTCTAATAAAAGGAAGATGTATGTCTCTCACGCTGCGCCTTGGTCCGCTTATTATGACGATCGTGACAATTAAGGCAGTTATACAATTTTAAAAACATTACAAATACATTCACAGATTTCACATCTTGTTCCTATTTCCATTGATCATCCTTGAGAAGTTTCTACAACTTGATTGGAGTCCACCTGTGGTAAATTCAATTGATTGGACATGATTCGGTCTCACAGTTGACAGTGCACGTCAGAGCAAAAACCAAGCCATGAGGTCAAAGGAATTGTCCGTAGGGCTCCGAGATAGGATTGTGTTGAGGCACAGATCTGGGGAAGGGTACCAAAACATTTCTGCAGCATTGAAGGTCCCTAAGAACACAGTGGCCTCAATCATTCTTAAATGGAAGAAGTTTGGAACCAACGTTCTCTGGTCTGATGGAACCAAGATTGAACTCTTTGGCCTGAATGCCAATCGTCAAATCTGGGGGAAACCAGGCACCTCACATCACCTGGCCAATACCATCCCTACGGTGAACCATGGTGGTGACAGCATCATGCTGTGGGGATGTTTTTCAGTGGTAGGGACTGAGAGACTAGTCAGGATCGAGGGAAAGATGAACTGAGCAAAGTACAGAGGGAGCTCTCTGTACTTTGCTTAGTTCATCTTTCCCTCGATCCTGACTAGTCTCTCAGTGATGAAAACCTGCTCCAGAGCACTCAGGACCTCAGACTGGGGCAAATGTTCACATTCCGGCAGGACAACGACCCTAGGCACACAGCCAGAGGTTGATAGGCTCTGAAGAGAAGAATGGGAGAAACTCCCCAAATACAGGTGTGCCAAGCTTGTAGCGTCATACCCAAGAAGACTCAAGGCTGTAATCGCTGGCAACAGTGCTTCAACAAAGTACTGAGTAAATGATCTGAATACTTATGTAAATGTAATATTTCAGTTTTTTATTATTAATACATTTACAAAAATGTCTAAACCTGTTTTTGCTTTGTCATTATGTGGTATTGTGTGTAGATTGAGTAGGAACAAAAACTATTTCATCAATTTTAGAGTAAGGCTGGGACTTATCAAAATACTTTTCTAACACACTGTGCATCCAGGCACTCTGCATTGTGTCGTGCCTATGAACAGCCCTTTGCCATGGTATATTGGCCATATACCACACCCCCTCGGGCCCTGTTTTCTGTTTGGCTGAACCTGAGGTGAAACATCAACCTTGATTTCCTTGTACTGACCTGTACTGTAGCAGCCTCTTGCTATTCAGCTGCTATCATTGATTGAAGTTGAATGTCTTGTTAAGTACTGTACAGTGCCTTATGAGCACATTTCTTTGTGTTTGTTCAATACAAAGGCTTGTCATACACCAACAATAAGCATTTTGTTTCCCCGCAATAAACTGAGATTTATAGCTTGCCCTGTCTCAAACCTCTCTAGCCGCTCAATGGATTTTAAATAATGTCCATTTCTTTGGAGGTTCTGCAACAAAGAGCCACAACACTGAGGGAAAAACACTCATTCAGCAAATCTATGGTATTTCTATCCAAATAAATGCATGAAATGTGTTGGGGACTTTGGAAATTACGCTTGAGAGAGATTATCATCTTCTAATGTTATATAGATAAATAGCCAGCTAGGAAATGTAATTAAGGTTTTAATTAAAATACGGACTTGATGTCTGTGGAATGGCAAGAATATTAAGCTCTATTCAAGTACAAATCCATGGAATCAAACAGTCATTATTCTCTCCACAAGGAAATAAAATAATTATCTGTTCAAATGTTTTTCACTCAGACTACTAATTATGTGTAATTGCAAGGGAAATCTATGAGTATAGACAAAGACTTAATTAGAGAGAATATACTCTCTTGGAATGGGTATTTGTTATTTAATCAAGGATGATCTTCTAGTGAACATTACTAAATCCGTGTAGTGTTTATTATATGTCTGGGCTTTTACGAAGCATACCAGCACCTCTCTGATTCAGAGGGGTTGGGTTAAATGCGGAAGACACATTTCATTTGAATGCATTCAGTTTTGCAACTGACTCAGTATCCCACCTTTCCTTTCCTACTGGCAATATATTTACTCAGGTGACTAGAAGGCAAAATTAAATATAAAATTTGGAAGAGACTGCACTCCTACTACTTGTTCTTAAATCACATGTACATTAGTGAGAATGAAGGTGATTTGTTTGCTATTTCCTTCTGGCACGGTGGAGTGGACAGGTGAACAGGTGGACAGGTGAACATAAAACCAGAGATCTAAGCAGGACCAGTGGGCAGTGAGAGGAGTTCCCATGTATTCCCACGATTTCTGCAGATTTACCTAGACTGGTGCAAGGCCATCATGGAATACCATACAATACAATGTACCATCCAAACACATTAAAGGCAGTGTGTTCATTGGTCAAAGTAATTACGTCAGTCACCGACTAAAGACTATGGAGCATTAGTCTCTCTCTTCCTCCACCCTCTTACCTCCCTCCCTCCCTCCCTCCCTCCCTCCCTCCCTCCCTCCCTCCCTCCCTCCCTCCCTCCCTCCCGCTACCCCTCTTACCTCCCTCCCTCCCTCTACCCCCTTCTCCCTCCCTCCCTCCCTCCCTCCCTCCCTCCCTCCCTCCCTCCCTCCTAAACAGTTCCCACATAGCATAGCAGTGCTGACCTTATCAAAATACTCATATTATTCTTATAAGTTTAGCTGTCATCAGCCCCCCCAAAATGTTCTCTCTCCAACAGAACAGGGTCTATCAGGAATGAAGTGATATGACAGTCAGGGATTGTCTGCACAGTTAGCAGTGCAGAGAGGGAAATCGAGGGTCTGCAGCCACGTCTGAGATATATACAGCAGCATTTTGAAGGATTTCTTAGCCCACTATTTTGACAATGCATCCTGCATGTGAAAGGGAAAGGATTTATGAATTATGCATGGTTAATTATAGGCATTAGGCTTTATATAGTCAACTTCAAGCCAGACACCATGAAATTAGGCAGTTTAATGTAGCTTTAAATAAGTATTTATCATGTTCAGATCATGTTGCTGTGGGCTTTTTATTTCAAGGTAGGGCTTTTTAGCAGGGAGATAGCACTCTAGGAACTCAGGCAATACATTCCAGCTAAATGGATCCACAAAAGGTCACATAATTTGTAATCGTCACAATAATGCCTTTGAAGATGGTAATTGTGGGGTGTTTGCGAGTCGTATCAGTTTTGTACCATTATACACTCTTTGGCATGTTGTGGGAAATATAAACATAGACACACAGACAAAACAACTCAGGTGCCTTTATATATACCAGCTTAGAAAGATTCTTGTTGTGGCATCTTCGGCATCTTTCTGTCCTGCAGAGGTCAGCACTTTATTTGTACTTTTAAAGGTGAATGATTGGTATAGCCTTATACACTTTCACTGCTATTATACTGTATTCAATTGCCAATTTCAGAAGTAATTTATAACTGGTTAAAGCCAGACTCAGTAAGTCCCCAAAAAATATCACATTTTATTTTGTTGTTTAATATAGATTGAAATGGATAGACGAAAGCTTTATTTTACCATTTGCATAATTTCAAAGTGATAGAAAACATGCTTTTACAAGTTATAGGTACTGCAGCTTTGTTTACAAATTGCAAGTCAGATTTCGCCAGGTAATTATGATGCATAGGCTTATTGATCATTTTATCATGTTCTATCTGTTGCTCTGATCCATCCACGACTACAGCAACACATCAACAATACAAATAGCCCTCTCTATTATAAACAAGACTCAGTATAAATAATAGTTGAGTGATACAGAATAAAACTGAAGTTTAGCTGACAAATGCGTGTGGTAACGGTTCATTTTGTAACGACCCTGGGTTTATAAGCGCGGAAATCGACTCTGCCGTTTGAGCATGCTTTTTGGACCTCGGGCTAGAAGGTCGAGAGTTCGAGACCTGCTCCCTGCTCTTTCATTACAATATATTGGCTCCTGGCTGTCAGTCCTTCTGGGGATGTAGTACGCCATCAAATCCACAGAAAAATAAGTCTGTCAGCCGATGATGCATAACAGAGGATTTTTGAAAACACCAGCGGGTCTGTAACAAAGTTGCTTTGATGATGCTAGCTTGATTTTCCGAATAAAACTGAAACTGGAATTGTGGGCAATTTTCATTCAGCAAGGCAGGGATTCCTCACTCACTCAGTGCCAGGATCACGCTGCTGTGGACTGTGCCAATGATAATCACGAAAGTCTGAGCTAGCAGTCTACTGGTAAGTGAAACTATTTATTTATTGTATTTATTTATCCTTTATTTAACTAGGCAAGTCTATGTAGTAAGCTAAGCTAATTTAGCTTGCTAGCAAAGAGCTGTCGATATATTCAAGCATTGCTAAATGTGCAAACTGGTGATGGAGCCAACTAGTAAAAAAAACTTGCTTGCAAACTTTGCTACAGTTGTTAGCTGGCTAATTGTTTTCCTCTTGGATGTTGTGTTTACTACTGAAACCCTTAGATGGCGAATTTATTTTATAATTCAACATAGGTTAGCTAGTTGCTAAGGGTCGACTTTTCCAGACAAGTGTTTGCACTGCAAGACTGAGATCAAGCAGATAACGTCATTATTGTTGCACCGCTGTATATTGCTGTCTAGCTATGTATACTGAACAAAAATATAAACCCAATATGTAAAGTGTTGGTCCCATATTTCATAAGCTGAAATAAAAGATTCCCGACATTTTCCGTAATGCACAAAAAGCTTATTCCGTGCTCAAATGTGTTTACATCCTCTTAGTGAGCATTTCTCCTTTGCCAAGATAATTCATCCACCTGACAGGTGTGGCATATCAATAAACTGATTAAACAGCATGATCATTACACTTTGAAATGTGCAATTTTGTCACACAACACAATGCCACACATGTCCCAAGGTTGAGGGACCTAGCAATTGGCATGGTGACTGCAGGAATGTCCACCAGAGTTGTTGGCAGATCATTTTATGTTTATTTCTCTACCATAAGCCAATGTACAATGTCGTTAATACAATACAATTAACACAATGATACAATGTCGTTTTAGAGAATTTTCAGTGCGTCCAACTGGCCTCACAACCGCAGACCACATGTAACCATGCGAGCCCACAACTTCCACATCCGGCTTCTTCACCTCCGGGATCGTCTGAGACCAGCTACCTGGACAGCTGATGAAGCTGAGTATTTCTGTCTGTAATAAAGCCCCTTTGTGGGGAAAAACTCTGATTGGCTGGGCCTGGCTTCCCAGTGGGAATTCTACAGAGATTTCACAACAAATAAACAATCAGGCATACAGGGGAATAAAAAAAAAAATACAAACAACTCAATACAGATTCAAAATACAAAAACAGAAATAAATAAATGATCAGTAAACCTTAGACAATCTTGCTTGGACTGGATAGCATTATATTGATGACTGTACCTATTATGTAATGACTACTGGTAATACCTACTGGGAAACCTTAAAGTATCTCATCAGAGGGTAGCCTCTGCAAGCCATTAATGTATGATAATAATGGTTGCCATTTTCTAACAAATGTATCATTGGAACCCCTAAGAGAATACTTCATTTTCTCAAGCTTTAGAAAGAATTTAACATCGTTGAGCCATTGAGAAGTAGAGGGGGGCTGAGCAGACTTCCACTGGAGAAGAATTCTATGTCACGCTAATAAGGATGTAAAAGCAACAATATGGGCATGTTTGGGGTCCAGGGAGAACAAGTCTTCTGGAATACCAAAGACAGCTATCAAGGGACAAGGCTGCAGGTTAATTTCAAGCACCTCAGATAAAGTTTTAAAAATAGAATCTCAGTCATTTTTTTGTTTAGAGCATTAAATGAACATGTGACTATCACACTCATCATTTACATTTGGATATATATCAGACAATCTGGATTTGGAAAAATGCCCCCTATGTAAAACCTTAAATTGTATGAGACCAAGACGAGCACAAGATGTAGCATCACCGCCCGCCCGACTAGCATCACTACTCTGGATGGTTCTGACTTAGAATATGTTGACAACTACAAATACCTAGGTGTCTGGTTAGACTGTAAACCCTCCTTCCAGACTCACATTAAGCATCTCCAATCCAAAATGATATCTAGAATAAGCTTCCTATTTCGCAACAAAGCCTCCTTCACTCATGCTGCCAAACATACCCTCGTAAAACTGACTATCCTACCGATCCTTGACTTCGGCGATGTCATTTACAAAATAGCCTCCAACACTCTACTCATCAAATTGGATGTAGTCTATCACAGTGCCATCTGTTTTGTCACCAAAGCCCCATATACTATCCACCACTGGGACCTGTATGCTCTCGTTGGCTGGCCCTCACTTCATATTCGTCGCCAAACCCACTGGCTCCAGGTCATCTATAAGTCTTTGCTAGGTAAAGCCCCACCTTATCTCAGCTCATTGGTCACCATAGCAACACCCACCCATAGCACGCACTCCAGCAGGTATATTTTACTGGTCATCCCCAAAGCCAACATCTCTTTGGTCCCCTTTCCTTCCAGTTCTCCGCTGCCAATGACTGGAACGAATTGCAAAAATCCCTGAAGCTGGAGACTTATATCTCCCTCTCTAACTTTAAGCATCAGCTGTCAGAGCAGCTCACAGATCATTGCACCTGTACATAGCCGATCTGTAAATAGCACACCCAACTACCTCATCCCCATATAATTGTTTTGTTGCTCTTTTGCACCCCAGTATCTCTACTTGCACATCATCATCTGCACATCTATCACTCCATTATTAATGCTAAATTGTAATTATTTCGCCTCTATGGCCTATTTATTGCCTTACCTCCCTAATCTTATTACATTTGCACACACTGTACATAGACCTTTTCTATTGTGTTATTGACTGTACGTTTGTTTATCCCATGTGTAACTCTGGGTTGTTTTTGTTGCACTGCTTTGCTTTATTTTGACCAGGTCGCAATTGTAGATGAGAACTTATTCTCAACTGGCCTACCTGGTTAACTTCTTATGGCTGAAGGGGCAGTATTGAGTAGCTTGGATGAAAGGTGCCCATATCAAATGGCCTGCTCCTCAGTCATAGTTCCTAATATTTACATATTATTATTAGTATTGGATAGAAAACACTCTAAAGTTTCTAAAACTGTTTGAATTATGTCTGTGAGATTAACAGAACTCATATTGGCAGGCAAAATCCTGAGTTGAAATCAAAACAGGAAGTCAGAAATCTGAGCCTGTGTGTATTCACCCTAAAGAAGTCCCTAACCTGTTGAGGACAGAGGGCGCTGTTTTCACTTTGGGGGAAAATCGTGCCCAATTTAAACGGCCTCGTACTCAATTCTTGCTCGTACAATATGCATATTATTATTACTATTGGATAGAAAACACTCTCTAGTTTCTAAAACCGTTTGAATTATATCTGTGAGTAAAACAGAACTCCTTTTGCAGCAAACTTCCTGACAGGAAGTGGAAAATCTGAAATCGATGCACTGTTCTAGGGCCTGCCTATTAAAGTCCTTGATATTTATTAGTTTAGATGCACTTCATACGTCTTCCACTAGATGTCGACAAGCAGTGAGAGAAGAAATGGAGTGTGTAACTTGTTCTGGAGTCGAATAATAGCTCTTGGCATGACGTGTCACCAGTTTCCTGTTTTCTGGAGAGCGCGAGAAGGGACCTGGATTTGCCTTCTGATAAGCTGTCGTTATGGACGACTAATATCTACGGCTTTGATTTTATTTGATACATGTGACAATATCATCGTAAAGTATGTTTTTTCAATATAGTTTAATCAGATTATTGAAATTTTTTCGGGAGTTTTGCCGTGTTCCGTTCTCTGAGTTTGTTGACGATGGAGAGATTCGCGCCACTTGGCAAGTGTGCTTGCTAAATCGAGAGGGAAAAAGGCCGTTCTAAAACCAAACAACGATTGTTCTGGACAAAGGACCCCTTGTACAACATTCTGATGGAAGATCAGCAAAAGTAGGACCCATTTTATGATGTTATTTCATATATCTGTCGTACATGTGAACTAGTAGTTTGCGGCCAGGTTTTGGGCACGCTCTCGCCATAACGTAAACTGCATATCGTAATGAAGTTATTTTTAGAATTCTAACACGGCGATTGCATTAAGAACTAGTGTATCTATCATTTCCTATACAACATGTATTTTTTAGTTATGTTTATGAATAGTTATTTGGTCAGAATATGTGTGTCAGAAAAAGTGTCAGAAAAATATCCGGACGTTGTGGGAAAAAGACGCTACGTTAGCACAATGTATAACCACTGATTTCAGCTCTAAATATGCACATTTTCGAACAAAACATAAGTGTATGTATAACCTGATGTTATAGGACTGTCATCTGATGAAGCATATCAAGGTTAGTCAAAAATTATATATCTTTTGCTGGTTTGTTACGATCGCTAACTTTTGCTGCTGGGAAATGGCTTGTGTTTCTGGCTATTGTGGTAAGCTAATATAACGCTATATTGTGTTTTCGCTGTAAAACACTTAAGAAATCGGAAATATTGTCTGGAATCACAAGATGCCTGTCTTTCATTTGCTGTACACTATGTATTTTTCAGAAATGTTTTATGATGAGTATTTAGGTATTTGACGTTGGTGTCTGTAATTATTCTGTCTGCTTTCAGTGCAATTTCTGATTGTAGCTGCAATGTAAACTATGATTTATACCTGAAATATGCACATTTTTCGAACAAAACATAGATTTATTGAATAACATGTTATAAGACTGTCATCTGATGAAGTTGTTTGTTGGTTAGTTTGGTTGGTTCTTGGTTAGTTAGGTTGGCTTTGTGCATGCTACCTGTGCTGTGAAAAATGTCTGTCCTTTTTTGTATTTGGTGGTGAGCTAACATAAATATACGTGCTGTTTTCGCTGTAAAACATTTTAAAAATCGGACATGTTGGCTGGATTCACAAGATGTGTACCTTTCATTTGCTGTATTGGACTTGTTAATGTGTGAAAGTTAAATATTTCAAAAAAATATATTTTGAATTTCGCGCCCTGCACTTGAAGTGGCTGTTGTCATATTGATCCCGACTTAGGGCTTGCAGCCAGAAGAAGTTAAGAACTAGTGTATCTATCATTTCCTATACAACATGTATTTGTGTATTTTAGTAATGTTTATGAATAGTTATTTGGTCAGAATATGTGAGTGTCAGAAAAATATCCGGACGTTGTGGGAAAAAGATGCTACGTTAGCACAATGTATAACCACTGATTTCAGCTCTAAATATGCACATTTTCGAACAAAACATAAGTGTATGTATAACCTGATGTTATAGGACTGTCATCTGATGAAGCATATCAAGGTTAGTCAAAAATTATATATCTTTTGCTGGTTTGTTACGATCGCTAACTTTTGCTGCTGGGAAATGGCTTGTGTTTCTGGCTATTGTGGTAAGCTAATATAACGCTATATTGTGTTTTCGCTGTAAAACACTTAAGAAATCGGAAATATTGTCTGGAATCACAAGATGCCTGTCTTTCATTTGCTGTACACTATGTATTTTTCAGAAATGTTTTATGATGAGTATTTAGGTATTTGACGTTGGTGTCTGTAATTATTCTGTCTGCTTTCAGTGCAATTTCTGATTGTAGCTGCAATGTAAACTATGATTTATACCTGAAATATGCACATTTTTCGAACAAAACATAGATTTATTGAATAACATGTTATAAGACTGTCATCTGATGAAGTTGTTTGTTGGTTAGTTTGGTTGGTTCTTGGTTAGTTAGGTTGGCTTTGTGCATGCTACCTGTGCTGTGAAAAATGTCTGTCCTTTTTTGTATTTGGTGGTGAGCTAACATAAATATACGTGCTGTTTTCGCTGTAAAACATTTTAAAAATCGGACATGTTGGCTGGATTCACAAGATGTGTACCTTTCATTTGCTGTATTGGACTTGTTAATGTGTGAAAGTTAAATATTTCAAAAAAATATATTTTGAATTTCGCGCCCTGCACTTGAAGTGGCTGTTGTCATATTGATCCGGACTTAGGGCTTGCAGCCAGAAGAAGTTAAGAACTAGTGTATCTATCATTTCCTATACAACATGTATTTGTGTATTTTAGTAATGTTTATGAATAGTTATTTGGTCAGAATATGTGAGTGTCAGAAAAATATCCGGACGTTGTGGGAAAAAGATGCTACGTTAGCACAATGTATAACCACTGATTTCAGCTCTAAATATGCACATTTTCGAACAAAACATAAGTGTATGTATAACCTGATGTTATAGGACTGTCATCTGATGAAGCCTATCAAGGTTAGTCAAAAATTATATATATTTTGCTGGTTTGTTACGATCGCTAACTTTTGCTGCTGGTAAATGGCTTGTGTTTCTGGCTATTGTGGTAAGCTAATATAATGCTATATTGTGTTTTTGCTGTAAAACACTTAAGAAATCGGAAATATTGGCTGGAATCACAAGATGCCTGTCTTTCATTTGCTATACACCATGTATTTTTCAGAAATGTTTTATGATGAGTATTTAGGTATTTGACGTTGGTGTCTGTAATTACTCTGGCTGCTTCGGTGCTATTTCTGACGGTAGCTGTGATGGTAGCTGCAATGTAAAACTGATTTATAGCTCAAATATGCACATTTTTCGAACAAAACATAGATTTATTGAATAACATGTTATAAGACTGTCATCTGATGAAGTTGTTTCTTGGTTAGTTTGGTTGGTTCTTGGTTAGTTAGGTTGGTTTTGTGCATGCTACCTGTGCTGTGAAAAATGTCTATCCTTTTTTGTATTTGGTGGTGAGCTAACATAAATATACGTGGTGTTTTCGCTGTAAAACATTTTAAAAATCGGACATGTTGGCTGGATTCACAAGATGTGTATCGTTCATATGCTGTATTGGACTTGTTAATGTGTGAAAGTTAAATATTTCTAAAAAATATATTTTGAATTTCGCGCCCTGCACTTGAAGTGGCTGTTGTCATATTGTGCCCGGCTTCGGGCTTGCAGCCCAAAGAAGTTAAGGAGAGGTATATCTATAATTCAATGTGTATAACTTGTATTATCATCTATATTTATGATGAGTATTTATGTTGAAACGATGGGCTATGCAAAGTCACTTGATAATTTTGCATTTAGTCAATCTAGTCGCCTCAATGTAAACTCAGATTTTTTTATATAAATTTGAATTTAAATAAAGGTGAAAAAAAAAATGTAGTGGATCCTACTCTATCAATCACCTCAACACATCACTCCTGTGTAAATTCAACACCCATTTCCTGTTCCCAAGCATATTTCATTTTGTTGGTGGAGTGTTTGTCCAATGACAAAATACACAGACAGATCTGAGAAATGACTGCTTTCTGTCGAGGTAATAGAGTCAATATGCCATCCCAGGGTTGGCAAGGGTTGTGGAGCAGGGAAACCAGAAAATTGGGAGGAGAGACAATGCCTAATGTGAAGGTAACGGAAAAAGTGAGATGGAGGCAAAGAGTATTTAGAGGCCAGGTTGGGAAAACTAGAAATAATTATATTTACATGTCAGTCTTGTAAGGACTTTATACCTTTCCTTGTCCAGTAAGAAAAGCATTATCTATTAGAGAAGCAGGGAATAAGTGATTCTTATCAATAGGACCCATAGTAGATGCAGCGGAGAATTTAAAATGTCGTCGAACTGGTACTAAATCTTAAGTGTGGAAAGCACTACAGGATTGTGAGTATAGCGAGAGGGGGATGTTGGGAGAGAAGAGCAGAGTAAAGCAGGAAGAGAAGAAGAGATACAAGAATGTGCCTCTAAGTGGCACCATGGGGTACATTTACATTTACATTTAAGTCATTTAGCAGACGCTCTTATCCAGAGCGACTTACAAGTACATACATTCATACTTTTTTGTACTGGCCCCCCGTGGGAAACGAACCCACAACCCTGGCGTTGCAAGCGCCATGCTCTATCTGGAGTATCTGGAGCATGTAACCAGAATGGGAATTTCTGAAAGTTGGCTGCCCAGTAATAGTATAAAATGTTGGGTAGTGCCAGCCCTCCACTAAACTTGCATCTCTGAAGTAAAGATCTACTGACTCTGGGTACCTTTCCTCCCCAGATAAATGTGGTAACAGCCTGATTGATTGACTTAAAAAAACACTTTGGTAAAAACAATGGGATAGATTGAAATAGATAAAGGAATTTGGGTAAACTGTTAATTTTTACAGCATTAATCCTTCCTATAAGTGATAGTTGTAAGCTACCCCATCTCTGAAAATCAGTTTTCATTTGCGCAAGAAGGGGAGCAAAGTTTGCAGGAAAAAGAAAATGTAATGAACGAGTTATGTTCGCTCCAAGGTATATGAAACCAGAGCGGCTAAGCTGGAAGGGCAAGTATGTCTGCTGGAGCTGTAGCGCTGCTGGATTGATTGGGAAGCACTCACTTTTCTGGAGATTCAGCTTGTAACCGGAGAAGGAGCCAAAGTTCCCCATAATAGAATGGATAGAAGGTAAACAGGTTACAGAGTTATTTACATAGGTTATCATTATTTTCAGATTATTTGTTTCTCTATGTTCAACTCCTTCCCGTGTTACACCTTGGAAAGAGGAGGATGCCCGCAAAGCTACTGAAAGGGGCTCAATGGCGACGGTGAATAATAAAGGGGACAGTGGGCAGCCTTGGCATGTCCCACGTTCCAGGGCAAAATAATCAGAACTGGTGTCATTGGTACAGACACTGGCCTGGGGAGATGTATACAAGAGACGGATCCATGAGCTAAATTTGTCCCCAAATCCATTAGTAGTAGAGTAGTGTATTCGTTTACTAACCAAAATTGCAACCCCTCTGGCTTTGGAGTTAAAGTCTGAATGGAAAACCTGACTAAACCTGTAGATTTGTAGCCTTGAGTGATCTTTAATGCGTAAATGGGTCTCTTGTAAAAATACCACATCTGCTTTTAGCTTTTTCAAATGAGAGAAGACCCTAGACCTCTTGACAGGATTGTTCATTGCCTTAGTATTCCAAGATAAAAACTTTGTAGGATTAGGCCTACCTATAGTACTATTATTAGCGTTGTTAACTATCTAAAATGTTGAAATGAAAAATGTGTGAAAACAGACCAAGCATTTGCAAAGATAACAGAGAAAACTGATGAAAAAAGCAAAGAAAAAATATATATTACAAAAATAGGACCGAAAAAGGTCACTCCCCCTCCCACCCAAATCCAAAGTCTCCTTCCCCAGCGAATGGAGACAGCAAGTTTGCGCATCCTAACGCGGAGAGGCACCATAGCACCAGTCATGAAATACATTTGAAAAGGCATTCACAAAACAATAAAGTAGGTCAGATAACCAAAACAAACACCCATAACAGTGAAACGGAACTGTCCTGACTCGGGGAGTCTTCAATCAGTGCAATACGTACAATGTGTCTTAAGGATGGCCAAATAAGTGTCCCACAGTATGTTACCCTGTTACAAAAAAGAAAAGGGGCCGAGTGTCTGTACATGTACGAATGATCAATAGGGCGTAAAGTGGTGAAAAGTCCTTCAGTAAATATCTAGACAAAAATAAAGAAAAAAACACGAGAAAAGCTCTGCAAAAGCCTGGAATTGCAGCCAAGCATTGCTACGTTAGCCATCTAGCCAAATAAAAAGGACCTCCCAAATGCGTAGCTTAAATGATAACCACAAAAGACAGTATTAGTCATTTCTTTCAGAGTTCAATAACGTTAGTGTTTCTGCCGAGTAGAAAAGGAATAGCAACAGGGAGAAAAAAAAATGCCCTGCCGTAAAAGTCAAACACACCTTCGACTTAGAGGCTAGGCTATGCATGGTACCTGCCAAAATAGTAGGTCATAGATCCAAGATAGGGCTAAGAAGTGACTATCGAACCAACGCTGGGCATCCTAGTCGGAGTCTAATTGTAGCTTCCCCCGGGCATGTTCAATGTGCAGACAAGCAGGGAAGCGGTGTGAGAATTTCACTTTCTTCTCATGAAGTTTGTCACGGTAGTAGTGAAAATGGACGATAAACACTCTAGGCTTGGAGTTGTCGTCTCCGCCCGCTGGGGAGGGGCCAATGCGGTGGGCTCTATCCAGCTTCGGGGGTGATGGAACGATTGCCGGACCCAGCACATCCGCGAAGAATTCGGACATGAACTTAATAAGGCTAGGCGTTCCGCTAGTGGGACAACTTCCAGTGAAACTGGAGGGCGCGCAATTCAAATAAATAATAATAAAAATGATGGATATTAAACATTTAGGTACATACAAGTGTCTTATATTGGTTAAAAGCTTAAATTCTTGTTAATCTAACTGCACTGTCCGATTTACAGTAGGCTTTACAGCGAAAGCATGCCATGCGATTGTTTGAGGATGGCACCCCACATTAAAATATTTTTACACCGGCACAGGTTTCATAAATTCACAAATAGCGATTTAAATATTCACTAACTTTTTGAAAATCTTCCTCTGATTTGTCATCCAAAGGGTCCCAGCTACAACATGTAGTGTCGTTTTGTTAGATAAAATCCTTCTTTATATCCCAAAAAGTCAGTTTAGTTGGCGCCATCGATTTGAGTAATCCACTCGTTCAACATGCAGAGAAAGGAATCCAAAAAGCTACTGCTAAACTATGTTAAAACAAGTCAAAATACTTTTCTATTTAATCCTCAGATACCCTAAAATGTAATTAAACTATAATATTTCATACGGAAAGAAGTATGTTCAATAGGAAAACGATATTAGCAGGTGCGTGTCCTCTTCGTCGCGCGCATACACGAATTTCCAAGTCTGTGTCCCTGTATCAAAACTCCTTATTCTTCCTCGTTTTGGAAGAAACAAGCCTGAAACCTTGAACAAAGACTACTGACACCCAGTGGAAGCCATAGGAATTGCTTACTGGGAGCTAGAGTACATTTTTCCCCCTATACTTTCCATTGGAAGAATTCTGGTTGGTTTTTCTTTGGATTTTCTCCTACCATTACTGTTATAGTCTCCTACATTGTTAAAACATTTCTACAAACCTCAGATTGTTTTATTTCCAATGGTACCAATTATATGCATATCCTGGCTTCAGAGCCTCAGCAACAGGCATTTTACTTTGGACATGTCAGTCAGGTAGAAATTGAGAAAAATAGACCCTGGCCTGAAGAAGTTTTAACTAATTCCCCTCCTTCACGTTTCTCTGGTATTCCAACAACACAAAGATTGCATCGGCGAGAACGGGATTCCAGGTCATCGGTCTTGTCAATCAGCTTTTGGTTTTCAGAGCTCAGATGGGCGACTGTTTTCTCAAGTGCTAATATGCGGTCAATGTAGTCACACAGGTTCAAAGCTGTCAATTCGGTGGCCTTGTTCATCCGCAGCGGCTCGGACACCATCTAGGACGGCGGAGAAGGGGGCCAGAGCTGCATCGATGGCAGTTTTGAGCTGAGTGGCAATGGTAGCTGTAATTTCCGAGACCAGAACCGTACGGAGTTTCTGAAGATCTATGGGGAGTGTGACCGCATGAGGTTCTGTAACAGTTGGACTGGAGTCGACGCCATTATTACCATTCACGTTTGCCATCGCGGTTGAAATGTTAGTTACAGGTCTTCTGCTCCTCAGGTCGTGTGACATTTGAATCAAAAAGGTAACTTACGAACTCATCAATCAAATATGATATGTAAGAAAGTGGAATGCAAAGTACACATTTGGCTAAATTAACTCATGCGTAGGAGCCTAGTCCACAAGCTTCTTCTCCATTCACATGCTAAACCGGAACCCGAGAATTTGATTTTACTGCTGTTACATTCATAGCTGACGTACATTTTTTTTTAAATAACACAGCAGTGTACATGCTTGTTGTAACTAGAAGAGGCATACTGGTTGATATGGCTCAAAGGGTGGCTGGCCCAGCAGCTGCTTGACAACTTTCAGGTAGCCTAGACTATAGAGCATGTTATGACGTCCTGCCTGGGTTTGTTTTGTTGATGCGATAAAACAAATGATAAACTGGGTGGTTCGAGCCCTGAATGCTGATTGGCTGACAGCTGTGGTATATCAGACCGTGTACCACGGGTATGACCCCAAAAATATTTTTACTGCTCTAATTAAGTTGGTAATCAGTTTATAATAGCAACAAGGCACCCCAAGGGTTTGTGATATATGTTGCGTCGTGCGTAAGAACAGCCCTTAGCCGTAGTATATTGGGCATATACCACACCCCCTCGTGCCTTATTGCTTAACTTCTTTATGATAGGGGGCAGCATTTTCACTTTTGGATGAATTGCGTGCCCATAGTGAACTGCCTCCTACTCTGTCCCAGATGCTAATATATGCATATTATTATTACTATTCGATATAAAACACTCTGAAGTTTCTAAAACTGTTTGAATGATGTCTGTGAGTATAACAGAACTCATATGGCAGGCAAAAACCTGAGAAAAAATCCAAACAGGAAGTGAGAATTCTGAGACTGGTCAATGTTCAACTCATCGCCGATTCAATTCCCTGTAAGATATGGATCTGTTTGCACTTCCTACGCCTTCCACTAGATGTGAACAGTCTGTAGAACGTGGAATGAAGCTTATGCTGTGTTGTGAGGCCGGATGGGAGGGGAATGAGTCAGTGGTCTGGCAGATTGCCAGTTCCTGGTCATGCGCTTTCCTCATGATATCGCCTTGCATTCCATAACTTCTACAGACATGAAGGAATGCTCCGGTTGGAACGTTATTGGATATATATGATAACAACATCCTGAAGATTGATTCTCTACTTAGTTTGACCAGTTTATTTGACCTGTTATATAACTTTTTGAAGTTTTCGTCCGAGTTCGCCTGCATTTGTGCGAGCGTTTGGACATGTGCACTAAACATGCTAGCAAAAGTAGCTACTTAGACATAAGTAATGGACATTATCGAACAAAACAACAATTTATTGTGGAACTAGGATTCCTGGGAGTGCATTCTGATGAAGATGATCAAAGGTAAGGGAATATTTATGATGTAATTTCGTATTTCTGTTGACTCCAACATGGCGGAGAAATGTTGTTATGTTTGAGCGCCGTCTCAGATTATTGCATGGTGTGCTTTTTACGTAAAGCTTTTTTTAAATCTGACACAGCGGTTGCGTTAAGAACAAGTGTATCTTTAATTATATGTAAAATATGTATCTTTCATCAAAGTTTATGATGAGTATTTCTGTTATTTGACGTGGCTCTCTGCAATTTCTTCGGATATTTTGGAGGCATTTCTGAACATGGCGCCAAAGTAAACCGAGATTTGTGGATATAAATATGCACATTATCGAACAAAACATAAATGTATTGTGTAACATGATGTCCTATGAGTGTCATCTGATGAAGATCATCAAAGGTTAGTGATTCATTTTATCTCTATTTCTGCTTTTTGTGACTACTATCTTTTGCTGGGAAAATGGCTGTGTTTTTCTGTGGCTATGTACTGAGCTAACATAATCGTTAGGTGTGCTTTCGCCGTAAATCCTTTTTGAAATCAGACATGTTGGCTGGATTCACAACATGTGTAGCTTTAATTTGGTGACTTTCATGTGTGATTTCATGAAAGATTGATTTTTATAGTAATATATTTGAATTTGGCGCGCTACATTTTTTCTGGCTTTTGGCCAAGTGGGACGCTACCGTCCCACATATCCCAGAGAAGTTAAATATAAAATGTAAACAAAATGACGAAACTGACACTGAGTCTGGCTTTAAGGAAAAAATATGCTGTATATATGATAAATTATTTTTAAAAATTGTCCATTTAGTGGACCAACATTCAACGCTAAACTTCGGCTATTCACAGTCAGTATTAAACTGCAAAACCATCCAAGGTCTAACCTTGACCTAGAGGTTAGGTCAAAGGGCCAGTAACCGAAAGGTTGCTGGCTCGAATACCGGAGCAGATAAGGTGAAAAATCTGTCACTGTGCACTTGAGCAAGGCACTTAATCCTAATTGCTCCAGGGGTACTAGACAATGGTGACCCTGGCCTTGACCTCACACCCTGCGGGTGTCTCAGGGGGTGTTGGGATATGCAAGAAACACATTTCCACTACTTGTATGTGTAACAGGAAAATAATAAGCACACCCCACAAATTATTATTACAAAGGAATACTAGTGGTATATTTTTTTAAAGGATCGGAGAAAGCAACACCCCAAAATGTGTCAGGACTTCATGGAAAATTGGCAGTTGTTACTGAGTGAACTATCCTGGCTAAACAAATTAAATAAATGGATTGCAACAATATGATATACTGATACAGTCAATTCGTGGGGCTCTTATTCATTTTCTAATAAGCAGAGTGAGGTCAAAAACCCTGATAACAAACCACTAATAACTCTGTGTAATTGGAGACAATTAGCCCCATGCAGCTCCTGATCCTGTTGGACACTGAGTGATTAATCACCATTAGTCTTTCTCCTCAAACACCCACAAGACCTGCCCATCACACACACACACACACCTTCAACCCCTGACCTCTCATGTTACTATGTAATACCATGCTACAGTGGAGCGTCACGACGGATATCGTATCCCCCTAGTAGGCCGTAGACTGTCAACTACTATCACGCAGTGCGTTATACCCTGTCAGAGCTTCAGGATGTCACCAAGTAGGCCATAGACTGTAAACTAATATCACGCAGTGCGTTATACCCTGTCAGAGCTTCAGGATGTCACCCAGTAGGCCATAGACTGTAAACTAATATCACGCAGTGCGTTATACCCTGTCAGAGTTTCAGGATGTCACCCAGTAGGCCATAGACTGTAAACTAATATCACGCAGTGCGTTATACCCTGTCAGAGCTTCAGGATGTCACCCATAGACCAGCGGTTCCCAAACTAGCGGTTGAGACTGATCTGAAAATGGGGTCGCAGGGGAATTTCCACAAAAATAAATAATAATAATAATATTCTAATATCGTCTTTGTCTCTCAAAATCATTGTAATGTGCTTAACCTTAAACATCTAAATGAAAAAGTAAAAATTCAACTAGAGAGCTCCCTTAGATCGTGGGAAAAGGCCTCACTTGACCGTTGCACTTGAATCATTCCCACAGTAAATAGTTAAGCCCTCTACGCTATGAAACCACACACTATTGCAGAGACTTTGATATTACCGGCCGCAATTGATATGGTGAAAACAATGTGTGGGGAAGCAGAAAACAGAAACTCACATCAATACCTTTGTCAGATAACGCTGTAAAACTAAGAATTGATGCCGTAGCTAGCAAACAAGAGGAAACTCTGAATGACTCAAAAACTCCCTGCCTCATGCTCTCCAAATGGGCGTTAGCTGTGAGGGCCGAGATGCCCATGCATTGACTTTTGTATGCTACGTGTCGGGGGATGCTATTTACGAGGACATATTGTTCTGTCTCACCATTCCCGAGCATGAAACTGCACAGGGGATTTTCAGTGTGCTGCGTGGCTATATTGACGAAAAACAGATTCCATGGGATCGAACGGTGGGGTTTTGCACAGATGGGGCTCCATCTATCACAGGATTCTGCACTCTAGTTATGAATGTGTCTCCCTTTGCCATATGGATGCATTGTAAGATACACCCAGAGCTATATTGGATACCCCGAGAGCAACTGGCGGGAAAAGAGCTGAGCGCAGAACTCATTGATATGAAGCAGGCAACTTCTATTTTAAACTACATTGTGCACAAAACTATGTGGAGATATGGGATCAGAGCTTTTTTTAACCTTTATTTAACTAAGCAAGTCAGTTAAGAACAAATTCTTATTTTCAGTGACAGCCTAGGAACAGAACAACAGATTTTTACCTTGTCAGCTCAGGGATTCAATCTTGCAACCTTCCGGTTACTAGTCCAATGCTCTAACCACTAGGCAACCTGCTGCCCAGCATAACAATGTTCTATTTCACACGGAGGCTTGGTGGTTATCGAGGGGGAGTGTTTGTAAAGATTTTTTCAGTTGAGAGAGGAACTGTTGTCATTCACAATAGATGTATAAAACATACTTGTGTCTCCTTGTCTATGTAACAGATAAAGTACCAGTCAAAAGTTTGGACACACTCATTCAAGGGTTTTTCTATATTTTTACTCTTTTCTACATTGTAGAATGATAGTGATGACATCAAAACTATGAAATAACAAATATGGAATCATTCTTCAAAGTAGCCACCCTTTGCCTTGATGGCAACTTTGCACACTCTTGGCATTCTCTCAACCAGCTTCATGAGGTAGTCACCTGGAAAGCATTTCAATTAACAGGTGTGCCTTGTTAAAAGTTAATTTGGGGTATTTCTTTCCTTCTTAATGCGTTTGAGCCAATCAGCTGGGTTGTGACAAGGTAGGGTTGGTATACAGAAGATAGCCCTATTTGGTAAAAGACCAAGTCCATATTATGGCAAGAACAGCTCAAATAGACAAAGAGAAACAACAGTCCATCATTACTTTAAGACATGAAGGTCAGTCAATCCGGAATATTTCAAGGTCTTTGAACGTTTCTTCAAGTGCAGAAGAAAAAAACATCAAGCTGCAAAGAAACCACTACTAAAGGTCACCAATAAGAAGAAGAGACTTGCTTGGGCCAAAAAACATGAACAATGGACATTAGACCGATGGAAATCTGTCATTTGATCTGATGAGTCCAATTCTGAAAATCTTTGGTTCCAACCGCCGTGTGAGACGCAGAGTAGGTGAACGGATGATCTCTGCATGTGTGGTTTCCACCATGAAGCATGGAGAAGGAGGTGTGATGGTGTGGGGATGCTTTGCCGGTGACAATGTCTGTGATTTATTTAGAATTAACCAGCATGGCTACCACAGCATTCTGCAGCGATACGCCATCCCATTTGGTTTGCGCTTACTGGGACTATCATTTGTTTTTCAACAGGATAATGACGCAACACACCTCCACGCTGTGTAAAGGCTATTCGACCAAGAAGGAGAGTGATGGAGTGCTGCATCAGATGACCTGGCCTCCACAATCACCCAACCTCAGCCGAATTGAAATGGTTTGGTATGAGTTGGACAGCAGAGTTTGGGATAGGGGGCAGAATTTTCACTTTGGATGAATTGCGTGCCCAAACTGAACTGCCTCCTACTCTGTTCCAGATTGTAATATTTGCATATTATTATTACTATTGGATAGAAAACACTCTGAAGTTTCTAAAACTGTTTGAATCATGTCTGTGAGTATAACATAACTCATATGGCAGACAAAAACATGAGAAGAAATCCAAACAGGAAGTGAGAAATCAATTTTCAAAACAGTGCCTATTGAAATCCCTGTTAGTTATGGATGTGCATGCACTTCCTAGGGCTTCCACAAGATGTCACCGTCTTTAGATACTGGTTGTAGGATTCTACTATAAAGGAGGGGCTCATAGGAGCTCTTTTACTGAGTGGTCTGCAGAAAGCCTCGGTCTCATTATGCGCGGTCACGAGAGAGTATGCTCTCGTTCCAATGCTTTTCTTCAGACAATGAAATTCTCCGGTTGGAACCTTATTGATGATTAATGTTAAAAACATCCTAAATATGGATTGCATACATCATTTGACTTGTTTCTACGACCTGTAACGGAACTTTTTGAGTTTTTGTCTGGAAGAATTGCTCGTGCCTCATGAAGATGGATTACTGGGCTGAACATGCTAACAACAAGTGGCTAAATGATGGGCTTTATGGAACTTTATGGAACAAATCAGTCATTTATTGTCGAACTGGGATTCCTGGGAGTGCCTTCTGATGAAGATATTCAAAGGTAAGTGAATATTTATAGTGTTTTTTGTAGCTTCTGTTGACGCCAAAATGGCGGATATTTCTTTGGCTATTTTGGGTTCTGAGTGCCGTTCTCAGATTATTCTTTTTCCGTAAAGTTTTTTTGAAATCTGACACAGAGGTTGCATAGAGGATAAGTTTATCTTTAATTCTGTGAATAACACTTGCATCTTTTATCAATGTTTATTATGAGTATTTCTGCAAAATCACTGGATGTTTTGGAATCAAAACATTACTGCACGTAACGCGCCAATGTAAACTGAGAATTGTTTTATATATATATGCACATTATCGAACAAAACACACAATACATGTATAACATGATGTCCTATGAGTGTCATCTGATGAAGATAATCAAAGGTTAGTGATTCATTTTATCTATATTTCTGCTTTTTGTAACTCCTATCATTGGCTGAAAAAATGGCTGTGTGTATTTGTGACTTGGCTCTGACCTAACATAATCATATGTTGTGCTTTCGCTGTAAATCATTTTTGAAATCGGACACCATGGGTAGATTAACAAGATGTTTATCTTTCATTTGCTGTATTGGACTTGTTAATGTGTGAAAGTTACATATTTCAAAAGAATATTTTTGAATTCGCGCGCTGCCTTTTCAGCGGAATGTTGTGGGTGTTCCCCTGGGCTAGAAAGGCTAAGGAAAAGCAGCCAACAGGTGCTCAGCATATGTGGGAACTCCTTCAAGACTGTTGGAAAAGCATTCCAGGTGAAGCTGGAGAAAAAAAATTGCACACTTCATTATTACATTTTTTAAGCCTTATCCCTCTTGTTATATACTGTATTATATAATTATATTGCGTTGCTTTCTCTCTGTGATGCTGAAGGAGTTTTTTCTAGTTTGTCCTAGTTTGTCCTTATTAATTTAACGACCATGTTTCTGTCCCAGATGATGGTACATCTTATTATAGCCTCTATTGTCCTCTAAAGCCATAACTGCTATCCTGCTGAGCACTTATTGGTATACAACTGATACTGATATACAACACATCTGACACAATGGTTGTGATACAACAGATTTTTTTGTGATGCAACAGATAGTTAGCCTGCACAAAAATTATTACACAACCCATTGTGCAGTGTCTCGACAACCATTGTGTAAGCATTTCGATTCAGAAAAACTGTCCGTTGTCATACACCTCCGTTGTATCTAAAACAGTTATGCCAAATGTGTACATCAGTCATACAACCTGATTTTGTATGGGGGGCCTAGATGTGAACACCGATAAGTACAATGATTGGGATTGATGTTACTGTTGGATAAAGGAAAGAGGAAAGAGGTGGCATACATAGTTGGGTATTAGTAAAGCAGCAAACAAAAGAGCTCACAGTTTCCTTGTCACACAGAGCCTTCTCAAGTGATCGTTGGCCATTGACAATAGTGCAGGTAGTGGAGTGAAATCAATGGGCTTGTATTGCAGAAATCCTCAACTCTCTACAGTAGCAATTCTAAAGATTGAAGACAGAAGAAACACAAGATGAAACCAACAATACAAGGCTGCTATAGATTCAACCAGCTACCGTCTTTTGGTCATTTCTTGTATTAAGATGGATATATTTCCAGAGGGATAGTCATACATACAGTGCATTCTGAAAGTATTCAGATCCCTTCCCTTTTCCACATTTTGTTACGTTACAGCCTTATTCTAAAATTGATTGAATAAACATGTAAATCCCCATCAATCTACATAATGACAAAGACAAAACATGTTTTTAGAAATGAAAAACAGAAATACATTATTTACATAGTTATTCAGACCCTTTGCTATGACATTTAAAATTGTGCTCAGGTGCATCCTGTTTCCATTGATCACCCTTGAGATGTTTCTACAACTTGATTGGAGTCCACCTTTGGTAAATTCAATTGATTGGACATGGTGAAGAAGGTGCAAAAGCGCCTCTTCAACCTCAGGAGGCTGAAGAAATTTGGCTTGTCACTAAAAACACTCACAAACCTTTACAGATGCACAATTGAGAGCATCGTGTTCGGCTGTATCACTGCCTGGTACGGCAACTGCTCCTCCCACAACCGTAAGGCTATCCAGAGGGTAGTGAGGTCTGCACAACGCATCACCGGGGGCAAACTACCTGCCCTCCAGGACACCTACAGCACCCGATGTCACAGGAAGGCCAAAAAGATCATCAAGGACAACAACCACACGGACCACTGCCTGTTCAGCCCCTTATCATCCAGAAGGCGAGGTCAGTACAGGTGCATCAAAGCTGGGACAGAGAGACTGAAAAACAGCTTCTATCTCAAGGCCATCAGACTGTTAAAAAGCCATCACAAACATTGAGTGGCTGCTGCCAACATACTGACTCAAATCTCTAGCCACTTTAATAATTAGAAATTGGATGTAATAAATGTATCACTTGTCACTTTCAACAATGACACTTTATATAATGTTTATATACCCTACATTACACATCTCATATGTACAGTTGAAGTCGGAAGTTTACATACACTTAGGTTTGAGTCATTAAAACTTGTTTTTAACCACTCCACAAATTTCTCACAAACTATAGTTTTGGCAAGTCGGTTATCTACTTTGTGCATGACCCAAGTAATTTTTCCAACAAAATAAAGATTATTTCACTTATAATTCACTGTATCACAATTCTAGTGGGTCAGACGTTTACATACACTAAGTTGACTGTGCCTTTAAACAGCTTGGAAAATTCCAGATAATTATGTCATGGCTTTAGAAGCTTCTGAGAGGCTAATTGACATAATTTGAGTCAATTGGAGGTGTACCTGTGGATGTATTTCAAGGCCTACCTTCAAATTCACTGCCTCTTTGCTTGACATCATGGGAAAATCAAAAGAAATCAGCCAAGACCTCAGAAAAAAAATTGTAGACCTCCACAAGTCTAGTTCATCCTTGGGAGCAATTTCCAAACACCTGAATGTACCACGTTCATCTGTCCAAACAATAGTACGCAAGTATAAACACCATGGGACAATGCAGCCGTCATACCGCTCAGGAAGGAGATGTGTTCTGTCTCCTAGATATGAACGTACTTTGGTGCGAAAAGTGCAAATCAATCCCAGAACAACAGCAAAGGACCTTGTGAAGATGCTGGAGGAAACAGGTACAAAAGTATCTATATCCACAGTAAAACGAGTCCTATGTTGACATAACCTGAAAGGCCGCTCAGCAAGGAAGAAGCCACTGCTCCAAAACCGCCATAAAAAAGCCAGACTACGGGTTGCAACTGCACATGGGGACAAAGATCGTACGTTTTGGAGAAATGTCCTCTGGTCTGATGAAACAAAAGTAGAACTGTTTGGCCATAATGACCATCGGAAAAATGGGGATTCTTGCAAGCCGAAGAACACCATCCAAACCGTGAAGCTCGGGGGTTGCAGCATCATGTCGTGAGGTGCTTTGCTGCAGGAGGGACTGGTGCACTTCACAAAATAGATGGCATCATGAGGGAGGAAAATTATGTGGATATATTGAAGCAACATCTCAAGACATCAGTCAGGAAGTTAAAGCTTGGTCGCAAATGGGTCTTCCAAATGGACAATGACCCCAAGCATACATCCAAAGTTGTGGCAAAATGGCTTAAGGACAACAAAGTCAAGGTATTGGAGTGGCCATCACAAAGCCCTGACCTCAATCCTATAGAAAATTTGTGGGCAGAACTGAAAAAGTGTGTGCAAGCAAGGAGGCCTACAAACCTGACTCAGTTACACCAGCTCTGTCAGGAGGAATGTGCCAAAATTCACCCAACTTATTGTGAGAAGCTTGTGGAAGGCAACCCGAAACGTTTGACCTAAGTTAAACAATTTAAAGGCAATGCTACCAAATACTAGTTCAGTGTTTGTAAACTTCTGACCCACTGGGAATGTGATGAAAGAAATAAAAGCTGAAATAAATAATTCTCTCTACTATTATTCTGACATTTCACATTCTTAAAATAAAGTGGTGATCCTAACTGACCTAGGACAGGGAATTTTCACTAGGATTAAATGTCAGGAATTGTGAAAAACTGAGTTTAAATGTATTTGGCTAAGGTGTATGTAAACTTCCGACTTCAACTGTATATACTGTACTCTATACCATCTACTGCATTTTGCCAATGCCGTTCGGCCATCGCTCATCCATATATTTATATGTACATATTCTTATTCATTCTTTTACACTTGTGTGTAAGGTAGTTGTGAAATTGTTAGATTTCTTGTTAGATATTACTGCACGGTCGGAACTAGAAGCACAAGCATTTAGCTACACTCACATTAACATCTGCTAACCATGTGTATGTGACCAATAAAATGTAATTTGATTTGGAAAGGCACACCCCTGTCTATATAAGGTCCCACAGTTGACAGTGCATGTTAGAGCAAAAACCAAGCCATGAGGTTGAAGGAATTGTCCGTAGAGCTCTGAGACAGGATTTTGCTGAGGCACAGATCTGGTAAAGGGTAGCAAAACATTTCGTCAGCATTGAAGGTCCCCAAGAACACAGTGGCCTCCATCATTCTTAAATCAAAGAATTTTGGAACCAGCAAGACTCTCCAAAACTGAGCAATCAGGGGAGAAGGGTCTTGGTCAGGGAGGTGACCAAGAACCTGATGGTCACTCTGACTTAGCTCCAGAGTTCCTCTGTGGAGATGGGAGAACCTTCCAGAAGGACAACCATCTCTCAGCAATCCACTAATCAGGCCTTTATGCGGGAGTAGCGAGACAGACGGCACTCCTCAGTAAAAAGCACATGACAGCCTGCATGGAGTTTGCCAAAAAGCACCTAAAGGACTCTCAGACCATGAGAAACAAGATTCTCAGGCCTGCTGAAACCAAGATTGAACTCTTTGGCCTGAATGCCAAGTGTCACATCTGGAGGAAACATAGCACTATGCATACGGTGAAGTATGGTGGTGGCAGCCTCATGCTGTGGGGGTGTTTTTCAGTGGCAGGGACTGGGAGACTAGTCAGGATCGAGGGAAAGATGAACAGATCAAAATACAGAGAAATCCTTGATGAAAACCTTCTCCAGAGTGCTCAGAACCTCAGACTGGAGCAAAGGTTCTCCTTCCAACAGGACAACGACCCTAAGCACACAAACAAAACAACGCAGGATTGGCTTTGTGACAGGTCTCTGAATGTTCTTGAGTGGCCCAGCCAGAGCCCGGACTTGAACCCGATCGAACATCTCTGGAGAGACCTGAAAATAGCTGTGCAGCAAGGCTCCCCATCCAACAAGACCAAGCTTGAGAGGATCTGCAGAGAAGAATGAGAGAAACTCCCCAAATACAGGTGTGCCAAGCTTGTAGCATCTTACCCAAGAAGACTTGAGGCTGTAATCGCTGCCAAAGATCCTTCAACAAAGTGAGTAAAGGGTCTGAATACTTATGTAAATGTGATTTCCGTTCATTATTATTGTATTTTTTTGCAAAATCTTCTAAAAGCCTGTTTTTACTTTGTCATATAGATTGATGAGGGGAAAAAAACAATTTATGCACACTGCACAAAGGAACTCTGCCTAGAAGCCCAGCATCCCGGAGTCGCCTCTTCACTGTTGAACTTGAGACTGGTGTTTTGCGGGTACTATTTAATGAAGCTGCCAGTTGAGGACTTGTGAGGCGTCTGTTTCTCAAACTAGACACTCTAATGTACTTGTCCTCTTGCTCAGTTGTGCACCGGGGCCTCCCACTCCTCTTTCTATTCTGGTTAACCTGTCTAGGACTGGGGTGCCGCTAGCGGCACTCCCCCCCCACCCCCACTGAAAAACCAGTGCCGCGAAATTCAAAAAAAATATATTTTTTAAATATTTTACTTTCACACATTAAAGTCCAATACAGCTAATGAAAGACACAGATCTTGTGAATCCAGCCAACATGTCCGATTTTTAAAATGTTTTACAGGGAAGACACAATATGTAAAGATGTAAATCTATTAGCTAAAAACACATTAGCATAATCCACCATCTTTTATTTGTCCACCAACACCAGTAGCTATCACCAATTCGGCTAAACTAAGATATTTATAGCCCCTAACCAAGAAAAAAACTCATCAGATGACAGTCTGATAACATATTTATGGTATGGGATAGGTTTTGTTAGAAAAATGTGCATATTTCAGGTAGCTGGCATAGTTTACAATTGCACCCACCGTCACAAATGGACTAGAATAATTACAATGAGCAACGTGTTTACCTAACTACTAATCATCAAACATTTCGTAAAAATACACAGCATACACTAATCGAAAGACACAGATCCTGTGAATACAGACAATATTTCAGATTTTCTAAGTGTCTTACAGCGAAAACACAATAAATCGTTATATTAGCATACCACATATGCAAACGTTACCCCAGCATTGATTCTAGCCAAAGAGCGCGATAACGTCAACATCGCCAAAAGATATTAATTTTTTCACTAACCTTCTCAGAATTCTTCAGATGACACTCCTGTAACATCATATTACAACATACATATACAGTTTGTTCGAAAATGTGGATATTTAGCCACCAAAATCGTGGTTATACAATGAGAAAAGTAGCCGAGCTGGTCAGAAAATGCCGTGTGCCATATTAGACAGTGATCTAGTCGTATACATAAATACTCATAAACGTGACTAAAAAATATAGGGTGGACAGCGATTGATAGACAATTTAATTCTTAATACAATCGCGGAATTACATTTTTTAAATTATCCTTACTTTTCAATACAGTTTGCGCCAAGCGAAGCTACGTCAAAAAAGATGGCGTCCTAAGCCACTAACATTTTTCGACAGAAACACGATTTATCATAATAAATTGTTCCTACTTTGAGCTGTTCTTCCATCAGTATCTTGGGCAAAGGATCCTTTCTTGGGTCTAATCGTCTTTTGGTGGAAAGCTGTCCTCTTGCCATGTGGAAATGCCAACTGCGTTCGGCATGAACTGGAAGCGTGCCCAGAGATTCACAGCGTCTCAGAAATAAATGTCCCAAAATCGCACTAAACGGATATAAATTGCTATAAAACGCTTTAAATTAACTACCTTATGATGTTTTTAACTCCTATAACGAGTAGAAACATGACCAGAGTAATATTACTCCCTACACTAATGCTTGGAACAAGTGCGGGTCGGTGGCCGCCACGCGCATGACGCAGCAAGAAAAGAGTTCCTAGCTACAGGGTTTTTTTATTTATAGTGCCTGTGATTGCGCAATCGACCCCATTCAAATCGTCATCACGTAAAGGCATCCAGGGGAAGACGTAAGCAGTGTCCGTATACTCATATGAATAACATTGGCCTTAAAACTGACTCCAGAACAGGGGCCAACATTTCTGAAATCTGACTCCATGTCAGGGAAATTGCTGTAGAATGACTTCTGTTCCACTTAGAGACAAAATTTCAACTCCTATAGAAACTATAGACTGTTTTCTATCCAATAATAATAATAATATGCATATTGTACGATCAAGAATTTTGTAGGAAGCCGTTTCAAAAATTACACGATTTCCATAAATAGTGACAACAGCACCCCCTAGCCTTAACAGGTTAAAGCCAGTTTGTGCTGTTCTATGAAGGGAGTAGTACATAGCATTGTACGAGATCTTCAGTTTCTTGGCAATTTCTCGCATGGAATAGCCTTCATTTCTCAGAACAAGAATAGACCAAAAAGTTTCAGAAGAAAGTCCTTTGTTTCTGGCAATTTTGAGCCTGTTACTGAACCCACAAATGCTGATGCTCCAGATACTCAACTAGTCTAAAGTAGGCCAGTTGTATTGCTTCTTTAATCAGAACAGCATTTTTCAGCTGTGCTAACATAATTGCAAAAGGCTTTTCTAATGATCACTTAGCCTTTTAAAATGATAAACTTGTATTAGCTAACACAATGTGCAATTGGAACACAGGAGTGTTGGTTGCTGATAATGGGCCTCTGTACGCCTATGTAGATATTCCATAAAAAATCTGCTGTTTCCAGCTACAATAGTCATTTACAACATTAACAATGTCTGCACTGTATTTCTTATCAATTTGATGTTATTTTAATGGACAAAAAATGTGGTTTTCTTTGAAAAACAAGGACATTTCGACGTGACCCCAAACTTTTGAACGGTAGTGTATAAAGGTAAAAAAATATTAGACAAAGCGGGAGCTGCTAGAAGACGAGATTACAGTCTCTACACTGTACTATTCACCGCAATATGCTTTAATTACAGTATGTTCAGAAGAACATTTGCTGTGTGAATGCTGGGCACACAGCGCTCCGGACAAAATCCTCAGTGACATTTCGAGAATATAGTTATCCCTTGATGTGTTTTAAAAAATAAAACAGACTGCGGGGGGAGGGTAATGCAAGTCCAACTGCCCATAGCATATGATTAAAAAAATATTTTACGGACACTAGTAGCGCTCACACACATGCAACACATTATCCATCAGAAAAACCAGGGGGCAGCAGGTAGCCTAGGCTAAAGGTTGAAGAGGTCGGCCAGCAACAGGAGGGGTGCCAGTTTGAATCTGAAACCTAATACCCCAGCTGGGAAATGAAAAACAGTGTATTGCCTACCAAAGCCTATTACAAACAGCCCAGCATCTGTTCCAAGGTTTCTGCCAAACTGCTTCGAGCTGAGAGGGGAATTATTATACTGTACCTGCACACATACTGTATGGATCCAGTCCACTTGTCACTCACTCCCAGTTTGTTCATGGTCCAGGTGAGTGTTTCTATGTAATTAATTTCCCTGGTGGTTTAAACAGATTAGGAGAGTTCCTCTTGGAACTGTCACAGTCTTAAGGAGACCAACAACTTGAACCCCAACACTGACTCCAGGGCTGCGTTTCCTTCAAGGAAGAAGTTCCTTTAATTCCTTCCCTCTGCCCTTGTTCAGCCCTCTTCACAGAGCTGATAGGACTGGATATGGGAAAGCAACATGGTGCAAACTAGGTGTGGCTATTGCTTAGACCTACATCGGTGTCTTCGAGGAGGGTAGAGGGGAGGTAACATATTCTTGGAATGAAATGCAGCCCACCCGATGTCACCTACCAGATGATACAGCATTTTATCAAGCTGCTTGCTTCAGGGTTCAAGGCACTGAATCATACAGATGCATCTTGTGTTTCTTCTCTCACACATATATTATGCAACACCTTAAAGTCTTTTTGCAATATTATTTGAAAATTGGCTCCAATTTGAACCCCCTGGCTGAGATATTAAAAGGGCCTTGTTGAACAGGTTGGTTTGTTCACTTATTTTCTTCCAGATACTGGAGAAATGAGAGGCAGTCATTTGAGTGATGTGTAAAGGTTCCTAAAGCTACATGATGGTGCTGTTTAAAATGCTCTGCAGCAGAAATTTCAATCAGATGATTGAAGGCTCCTCATATTTCATGTTCTGTCAAGAAGCAACCAGCCAGCGTTCAGAATTTATTGTAGCAGCGAGATTTTAATAATTTGAAAGTGATCTGTCACCTGAAACTAAGCACAGACAAATGGAGAGTGAACCTACTTTATGATGAAAATGACTGAGTGCTTACACGAAGGATGCCTATTGTTTGTATTCAAATATATGTTGGTGTTTTTATAGAATGCAGCACTCCTTGCAAAATGCTTTTGTTGTACAGAGAAACAAACAAACACAAATACAAATGTTCACGTTTATCTTGGCAAGAATAGTGGTCCGTCTGCATGATCTCATGGGAGACAGTAAATTGTGTGTGTGTTCTCTCTATGGGTACCTAGTGGATGAAACAGACTATAAAGTGTTAGCTTAAAGCATTGAAGCAAAGACCAAATCATCGATTGAGAAATGAACATGTACAGTATGAAATCGTTTTCCTCATTTCAACACAAAGTAATGTATTCAGGCTGATAGTGAGAAAACAGTGTGGTACACACACCACCACACTGATAATAGATGGTTGCTGAGGGCAATCCCATTCATTTGTTTGGATTGCAGATTGAGTTTTCCCACTGCCATTAAATCATCCATGCATTCAAGTGAGCATCCTGATGGTTGCATCCTGATGGTTGCAGTTCCTTCCTATCAGGTACACGCCTATCACAGGCTTCTGCTCTCTGCTGCACCTGGACCGCCATGCTTCCTTTACTTCCTGTATTCTCCCTGCATCTTGCTTCTGCTGCCCATATCTATCCAAACACGTAACCCACAGGATCCATCACCGGGAAAAAAACAGATGAGCTTCATCTCTCTGCAGCAAGACGGCACAGATATCATTACTTTCTATAGCCCAGGAAATCAGCCTGCAATCTATAGCACTGAAGAATGATGCATTGAGACCCAGAGAGAGAGGAAGAGAGAGAGAGCTAGAGGGGAGAGAGACAGGGGGAGAGAGGGAGAGATGGAGAGACAGAGAGAGAGATGGGTATTATACAGTATGTATGATTGAAAGCCATGGCACTGACTCAACAGAATCATTATTCAAATGTAGGCAGATGGTAAAATGGTCTACCATATCAAGACTCTGGCTGTTCCACTGCTTGTGAGTGTGTATGTGAGAGAGAGCAAGAAAGAGAGAGAGAAGGAGAGGGGGGGAAAGAGAGAGAGCAAGAAAGAGGACAGGGAAGAGCAGAGATTAACTTTGTATGACACACTATATTTACAAAAGTATGTGGACACCCCTTCAAATTAGTGGATTTGGCTATTTCAGCCACACCCATTACTGACAGGTGTATACAATTTTAATTGAGCACACAGCCATGCAATCCCCATACACAAACATTGGCAGTATAATGGCCTTACTGAAGAGCTCAGTGACACTATGAAGGGACTAGAAATCCAGGACTTAAAAACAAAGGTGTCATTGTATGCTGATGATTCATGTTTTCTTTTAAATTCACAATTTAGATCCCTCCACAGCCTGATAGAGGATCTAGAAAAAAATATCTAATTATGATAAGTGTACTATATTACGTATTGGATCACAAAAATATATAACTTTTACATTACCATGTAGTTTACCAATAAAATGGTCAGACGGGGATGTGGACAGACTCGGTATAGAATTGTATAGAAAGTTAGCAAAAATAGATATTGCTATCATGGAAAGGAAAATACCTGTCTATTTGTGGAGTCATATCCCAGTATCCCTATTTGCTTATGGTCTTGCCTACACCTAGCGACCTGTTTTTTAAATTATATGAGAAAAAATATAACATTTTATGTGGAATGGCAAGCCAGACAAAATTAACATGGCCTATTTATATACTGAATATGAATTCGGAGGGTAGAAATAATTTAATATTAAGGCATTAGACCTCTCACTAAAGGCATCAGTCATACAAAAGTTATACTTCAATGCGAACTGGTTCTCTATCAAATTAGTAAGAATGTCTCACCCCACATTCAAGAATGGCCTTTTCCCATTTTTTCAGATTACAACCTCTCACTTTTGGTTATTTGAAAATTGAATCAAAATATTGCTATTTTTAAATAAAGCAATAGAAAGTTGGTTGTAATTTAAATTTAATCCACCAGAAAAGACAGAATGTCACGTGTGCTCCCTCTCCAGCCTCTAGGTCACCAGACTGCTCGTTATGGCGCACACCTGTCACCATCGTTACGCGCACCTGTGCATCATCAGACTTACCTGGACTCCATCACCTCCCTGATTACCTTCCCTATATACAGTTGAAGTCAGAAGTTAATTAACATACACCTTAGCCAAATACATTTAAACTCAGTTTTCACAATTCCTGACATTTAATCCTTGTAAAAATTCCATGTTTTAGGTCAGTTAGGATCACCACTTTATTTTAAGAATGTGAAATGTCAGAATAATAGTAGAGAGAATGATTTATTTCAGCTTTTATTTCTTTCATCACATTCCCAGTGGGTCAGAAGTTTACATACACTGAATTAGTATTTGGTAGCATTGCCTTTAAATTGTTTAACTTGGGTCAAACGTTTTGGGTTGCCTTCCACAAGCTTCCCACAATAAGTTGGGTGAATTTTGGCCTATTCCTCCTGACAGAGCTGGTGTAACTGAGTCAGGTTTGTAGGCCTCCTTACTCGCACACGCTTTTTCAGTTCTGCCCACACATTTTCTATGGGATTTAGGTCCAGGCTTTGTGATGGCCACTCCAATACCTTGACTTTGTTGTCCTTAAGCCATTTTTCCAGAACTTTGGAAGTATGCTTGGGGTCATTGTCCATTTGGAAGACCCATTTGCGACCAGGCTTTAACTTCCTGACTGATGTCTTGAGATGTTGCTTTAATATATCCACATAATTTTCCTTCCTCATGATGCCGTCTATTTTGTGAAGTGCACCAGTCCCTCCTGCAGCAAAGCACCCCCACGACATGATGCTGCCACCCCCGTGCTTCACAGTTGGGATGGTGTTCTTCGGCTTGCAAGAATCCCCCTTTTTCCTCCAAACATAACGATGGTCATTATGGCCAAACAGTTCTACTTTTGTTTCATCAGACCAGAGGACATTTCTCCAAAAAGTACGATCTTTGTCCCCATGTGCAGTTGCAAACCCTAGTCTGGCTTTTTTTAATGGCGGTTTTGGAGCAGAGGCTTCTTCCTTGCTGAGTGGCCTTTCAGGTTATGTTGATATAGGACTTGTTTTACTGTGGATATAGATACTTTTGTACCCGTTTCCTCCAGCATCTTCAATCAATCAATCAAATGTATTTATAAAGCCCTTTTTACATCAGCTGATGTCACAAAGTGCTGTACAGAAACCCAGCCTAAAACCCCAAACAGCAAGCAATGCAGGTGTAGAAGCAAGGTCCTTTGCTGTTGTTCTGGGATTGATTTGCACTTTTCGCACCAAAGTACATTCATCTCTAGGAGAAAGAACGCATCTCCTTCCTAAGTGGTATGACGGCTGCGTGGTCCCATGGTGTTTATACTTGCATACTATTGTTTGTACAGATGAATGTGATACCTTCAGGCATTTTGAAATTGCTCCCAAGGATGAACCAGGCTTTTGGAGGTGTACATTTTTTTTTCTGAAGTCTTGGCTTATTTCTTTGGATTTTCCCATGATGTCAAGCAAAGAGGCACTGAGTTTGAATGTAGGCCTTGAAATACATCCACAGGTACACCTCCAAATGACTCAAATGATGTCAATTAGCCTATCAGAAGCTTCTGAAGCCATGACATAATTTTCTGGAATTTTCCAAGCTGTTTAAAGGCACACTCAACTTAGTGGATGTAAACTTTTGACCCACTGGAATTGTGATACAGTGAATTATAAGTGAAATAATCTGTCTGTAAACAATTGTTGGAAAAATTACTTGTGTCATGCACACAGTGGATAGTAGTTTTGTGGAGTGGTTGAAAAACAAGTTTTAATGACTCCAACCTAAGTGTATGTAAACTTCCGACTTCAACTGTATGTCACTCCCTTTTGTTCCTTCCCCAGGCATTATTGTTTCTGTTTGTGTCATGTCTGTGCGTTGTTTGTGGTTCTTGTTTTGTTTCAGTTGCGTTTATTTATTAAAACACTCACTTTCTGAACTTACTTCCCGACTCTCAGCGCACTCGTTACACAGAACAAATATTACAACAAATATTGTGGTTAAACTCAAATATACTTATTGATAAACATTAGTTTAGGAGAAAAAAAACATTTACAGTTTTTTATAATCTTTGTAAATTATATCATAAATAGGACTGGTGGAGTAATGTCACAAATGCAGCTAACAGAAATATATGGAAATGTCTGCTTTATCCAAAATTGTGACTAGTTTCAGGAAACTGGGCTGGACATGCCAAGAGATGAGATCGGATTGGTTTTCCATGTAGCCTGCTTCTGTCTATAACATGAGCTGCTCAGTATGAGTAATCCTTTCTAACGCAGCTTTTTTTAATGATATCACAAAGAACTGCAAAAGTGTTGCTAATGCTCTCCAGTTTCTGGAGGACCAAGTTTTGAAATCAGTGGAATGCCCAGTGGAAGCACAGTATAATAGCTAAGGAGATGGAGAAAATTCTGCCGTTTGATTGCAAATATGCATAAGGAGTTGAAAAGAAAGCACACAGGCTGTTGTACAAAACACCTGTCACCGGATTACATCTTTAAACTAAGGGCCACCATGGCATCCGTGACAGAGAGGGTTGAAGCATTCATCCATGTATATGGGTAAGAGAATCTAGCTAGCTACGTTTTCAGATATTATATGTTTCTAATTTAGTCTCAAAGTTGTTTTCATTGCAAGTTAAAGTGTACTTTTAGCTAGCTAGCTAATGTTAGCTGGCTGGCTTGCTAGCTAACATTACGTGTATGATCTGTGTAGTAATATTATTCATATATCAGAATGTAATTTGCATTGCTAAGTTATTTAAAGCCTAACATTAGATAGCTAACATTGAACCTAGTTGGTTAGCTTTAGCTGCCTGCAGATTCATGCATAGTAGGAAAGTTATGAGTTGGGATTATGGTTAATTGTTTTGCTAGCTAGCTAGTTACATGTCCAAAAAAAGACTTTCACCGTACTGTTTACACCTTTGTATCATGTGCATGTGAAAATTAAACTTTGATTTTATTTGATATAGTGTGTGTTTATCAGAGATGGTCATGTGAAGAAAGCATGACCTGCACCAAAGTCAAATAAGGATATAACATATTTTATAAAGATGTTACCTTTATTTAACTAGGCAAGTCAGTTAAGAACAAATTCTTATTTTCAATGACAGCCTAGGAACAGTTGGTTAACAGCCTTGTTCAGGGGCAGAAGGATACATTTGTACCTTGTCAACTCGGGGATTTGATCTTGCAACCTTTCGGTTACTAGTCCAATGCTCTAACCACTAGGCTACACTGCCACTCAACTACCAACAAGTGTGTGTCCAAGTTTTAAAATTGTCCTGCTTTTATTTCGTCACTCAGAACTGTAAGCTATTTTCTGTAATTAGCTTGCCATTAACTTGTAAGTAATGATCTTGTTGTGAGTTTATTTTCCTGTAATAATTAATACAAATTAGCTAAAGTTAAGACAACTGGGAACTCTGAAGTAAATGAGCTCCGACTGGGAAAATGCATTTTCAAAGGTCATCCAACTCGATATTCCAAGTCGGGAATTCGGGTATCTTCTAGAGCTCCGACCAGAAGATCACTAATGTCATGATTCACACAATACCCCATAATGACATTTTTGCAAATGTATTAAAAATAAAAAACGGACATGTCACATTTACATAACTATTCAGACCCTTTACTCAGTACTTTGTTGAAGCACCTTTGGCAGCGATTACAGTTTTCTTGGGTATGATGTTACAAGCTTGGCACACCTGTATATTTGGGGAGTTTCTCCCATTATTCTCTGCAGATCCTCTCAAGCTCTGTCAGGTTGGATGGGGAGCGTTGCTGCACAGCTATTTTCAGGCCTCTCCAGAGATGTTTGATCGGGTTCAAGTCTGGGCTCTGGTTACGCCACTCAAGGACATTCAGAGACTTATCCCAAAACTTCTACTGCGTTGTTTTGGCTGTGTGCTTAGGGTCTTTGTCCTGTTGGAAGATGAACCTTTGCCCCAGTCTGAGGTCCTGAACGCTCTGGAGCAAGTTGTCATCAAGGATCTCTCTGTACATTGTTCCTTTCATGTTTCACTTGATCCTGACAAGTCTCCCATTCCCTGCCACTGAAAAACAATCCCACAGCATGAGGCTGCCACCACCATGCTTCCCCGTAGGGATGGTGCCAGGTTTCCTCCAGAATTGACGCTTGGCATTCAGGCCAAAGAGTTCAATTTTGTCTTCATCAGACCAGCGAATCTTGTTTCTCATGGTCTGAGAGTTCTTTAGGTGTCTTTTGGCAACTCCAAGTGGGCTGTCATGTGCCTTTTACTGAGGCGTGGCTTCTGTCTGGCCACTCCACCATAAAGGCCTGATTGCTGGAGTGCTGCAGAGATGGTTGTCCTTCTGGAGGGTTCTTCCATCTCCACAGAGGATCTCTGGAGCTCTGTCAGAGTGACCATCGGGTTCTGGATCACCTCCCTGACCAAGGCCTTTCTCCGACAATTGCTCAGTTTGGCCGGGCGGCCAGCTCTAGGAAGAGTCTTGGTG
The DNA here is from genome assembly GCF_016432855.1 of Salvelinus namaycush. Lineage (NCBI taxonomy): Eukaryota > Metazoa > Chordata > Actinopteri > Salmoniformes > Salmonidae > Salvelinus > Salvelinus namaycush. The sequence goes on along the minus strand of NC_052309.1, from coordinate 11,139,453 downwards.
GTTTCGATCTTCTTCTATTTATGAATGATGGAGGCCACAGTGTTCCTAGGGACCTTTAATGCTGAATACATTGTTTGGAACCCTTCCCCAGATCTGTGCCTCAACATAATCCTGTCTAGGAGCTCTACAGATAATTAATTCTACCTCATGGCTTGCTTTTTGCTCTGACATGCACTGTCAACTGTGGGACCTTAGATAGACAGGCGTGTGCTTTTCCAAATCATGTCCAAAAATGTAATTTACCACATTTGGACTCCAATCAAGTTGTAGATACATCTCAAAGATGATCAATGGAAACATAATGCATTTGAGCTCCATTTCAAGTCTCTTATCAAAGGGTCTGAATACTTATGTAAATAAGGTATTTCTGTTATTTATTTATTTTTTGGCCAAAAAATCTAAAAAACATTTTCTTATTATGGGCTATTGTACACGTTGATCCAGAGCATCCCAAACATGCTCAATGAGTGATATGTCTGGTGAGTATGCAGGCCATGAGAGAACTGGGACATTTTCAGCTTCCAGAAATTGTGTACAGATCCTTGCGACATGGGGCCATGCATTATCATGCTGAAACATGAGGTGATGGTGGTGGATGAATGGCATGACAATTGGGCCTCAGGATCTCATTACAGTATGTCTGTGCATTCAAATTGCCATTGATAAAATGCAATTGTGTTCATTGTCCTTAGCTTATGCCTGCCGATACCATAAGCCCACCGGCACCATGGGGCAATCTGTTCACAACGTTGACATCAGCAAAACCGCTCGCCCACGACTCCATAAACGCTGTTTGCCATCTGCCCAGTACAGTTGAAACCGGGATTCAGCCGTGAAGAGCGCAACTCTCCAGTGTGCCAGTGGCCATCGTAGGTGAGCATTTGCCCACTGAAGTCAGTTACGACACCGAACTGCAGTCAGGTCAAGACCCTGGTGAGGATGACGAGCACGCAGATGAGCTTCTCTGAGACACTTTCTGACAGTTTGAGCAGAAATTCTTTGGTTGTGCAAACCCACAGTTTCATCAGCTGCCCGGGTGTTTGGTCTCAGACGATGCCGCAGGTGAAGAAGCCGGGAGTGGAGGTGTTGGGCTGGTGTGGTTACACGTGGTCTGTGTTTGTGAGGCCGGTAGGATGCACTGCCAAATTATCTGAAAATCAAATCAAATGTTATTTGTCACAAATCATATTTTATTTGTCACATGAGCCAAATACAACAGGTGCTTTCCTTACTGTGAAATGCTCCCTGACAATCCCTTAACCATCAATGCAGTTCAACATATACTGTAGAGTTAAGGACATATTTAGTAAATAAACTAAAGTAAAAAAAAAATATCAAAAAGTAACATAAAAAAATTACATAACAATAATGAGGGGGTACCGGTAACGAGTCAATGTGCAGGGGTACAGATTAGTAGAGGTAATTTGTAAAGTGACTATGCATAGATAATAAACAGCGAGTAGCAGCAGTGTAAAAACAAAGGGGTGGGGGTGAATGTAAATAGTCTGACATGGCCTAGTATATAGTTCCTGGATGTCAGGAATGGGCCATACGCACTACCCTTTGTAGCGCCTTACGGTCAGATGCCGAGCAGGTGCCATACCAGGCAGTGATGCAACCGGTTAGGATGCTCTCGATGGTGCAGCTGTAGACTTTTTTGAGGATCTGGGGACCCATGCCAAATCTTTTCCATCTCCGGAGGGGGAAAAGGTTTTGTCGTGCCCTCTTCATAACTCTCTTGGTGTGTTTGGACCAAAAAGTTTGTTGGTGATGTGGACACCAAGGAACTTGAAACTCTCGACCCGCTCCCCTTCAGCCCCGTTGATGTTAATAGGGGTCTGTTCAGTCCTCCTTTTCCTATAGTCCACAATCAGATCATTTGTCTTGCTCACATTGAGGGAGAGGTTTTAGTCCTGATACCACACTGCCAGGTCTCTGACCTCCTCCCTATAGGCTGTCTCATCGTTGTCGGTGATCAGGCTGTTATGATCAGGCTGTTATGTCGTCAGCAAACTTAATGATGGTGTTGGAGTCGTGCTTGGCCACACAGTCGTGCTGAACAGGGAGTACAGGAGGGGACTAAGCACGCACCCCCGAGGGGCCTCAGTGTTGAGGATCAGCGTGGCAGAAGTGCTGTTGCCTACCCTTACCACTTGGGAGCGGCCCGTATGGAAGTTCAGGATTCAGTTGCATAGGGAGGTGTTTAGTCCTAGGGTCCTTAGCTTAGTGATGAGTATTGTGGGAACTATGGTGTTGAACACTGAGCTGTAGTCAAAGATCAGCATTCTCACATAGGTGTTCTTTTGCCCAGGTGGGAAAGGGCAGTGTGGAGTGTGATTGAGATTACATCTTCTGTGGATCTGTTGGGGCGAATTGGAGTGGGTCTAGGGTTTCCGACATGATGGTGTTGATATTAGCCATGACCAGCCTTTCCAAGCACTTCATGGCTACCGACATGAGTGCTACGGGGCGGTAATCATTTAGGCAGGTTACCTTTAGGCAGGGTATTACAGACTTGGTCAGGGAGAGGTTGAAAATGTCAGTGAAGATACTTGCCAGTTGGTCCGCACATGCTTTGAGTACATGTGCGAATGTTGACCTGTTTAAAGGCTTTGCTCACATCGGCTATGGAGAGCATGATCACACAGTTGTCCAGAACAGCTGGTGCTCTCATGCATGCTTCAGTGTTGGTTGCCTCGAAGCGAGCATTAAAGGCATTTAGCTCGTCTGGAAGGCTCCCATCACCGGGTAGCTCGCGGCTGTGTTTCCCTTTGTAGTCCACAATACACTGCTCAAAAAAATAAAGGGAACACTTAAACAACACAATGTAACTCCAAGTCAATCACACTTCTGTGAAATCAAACTGTCCACTTAGGAAGCAACACTGATTGACAATAAATTTCACATGCTGTTGTGCAAATGGAATAGACAAAAGGTGGAAATTATAGGCAATTAGCAAGACACTCCCAATAAAGGAGTGGTTCTGCAGGTGGTGACCACAGACCACTTCTCAGTTCCTATGCTTCCTGGCTGATGTTTTGGTCACTTTTGAATGCTGGCGGTGCTTACACTCTAGTGGTAGCATGAGACGGAGTCTACAACCCACACAAGTGGCTCAGGTAGTGCAGCTCATCCAGGATGGCACATCAATGCGAGCTGTGGCAAGAAGGTTTGCTGTGTCTGTCAGCGTAGTGTCCAGAGCATGGAGGCGCTACCAGGAGACAGGCCAGTACACCAGGAGACGTGGAGGAGGCCGTAGGAGGGCAACAACCCAGCAGCAGGACCGCTACCTCCGCCTTTGTGCAAGGAGGAGCACTGCCAAAGCCCTACAAAATGACCTCCAGCAGGCCACAAATGTGCATGTGTCTGCTCAAGCGGTCTTTAGCCTTTAGCTCAGTGCGGATGTTGCCTGTAATCCATGGCTTCTGGTTGGGATGGTCACTGTGGGGACGATGTCGTCGATGCACTTATTGATGCAGCCAGTGACTGAGGTGGTATACTCCTTAATGCCATTGGATGAATCCCCGAACATATTCCAGTCTGTGTTAGCTGTCACGTTCTGACCTTAGTTCTTTTGTATTTTCTTTGTTTTAGTATGGTCAGGGCGTCAGTTGGGTGGGTTATCTATGTTTGTTTTTCTATGTGGGTTTTTTCGTTTGGCCTGATATGGTTCTCAGAGGCAGGTGTTTGTCGTTGTCTCTGATTGGGAACCATATTTAGGGAGCCTGTTTTTCTATTGTGTTTTGTGGGTGGTTATTTTCCGTGTCAGTGTTTGCTCCACACGGAACTGTTTCGGTTTGTTTTTCACGTATCGTTTATTGTTTTGTTTCTGTGTTCGTTCGTTCGTTAATAAAGAGCATGAACACATACCACGCTGTGCATTGGTCCGACATTTCTTACTCCTCGTCAGAGGAGGACGAAGAAAGCCGTTACATTAGCAAAACAGTCCTGTACCAAAGCATCCGTGTCATCTGATCACTTTCGTATTTTAGCGAGTCACTAGTACTTCCTGCTTTAGTTTTTTCTTGTAAGCAGAAATCAGGAGTTCATAATTATGGTCAGATTTGCTAAATGGAGGGTGAGGGAGAGCTTTGTATTCATCTCTGTGTGTGGAGTAAAGGTGGTCTAGAGTTTTTTCCCTCTGGTTGCACATGTGACATGCTGGTAGAAATTAGGTCAAATAGATTTAAGTTTGCCTGCATTCAAGTCCCTGGCCACTAGAAGCGCCACTTCTGGATAAGCATTTTCTTATTTGCTTATGGCCTTATACAGCTCGTTGAGTGTGGTTTTAGTGCCAGCATCGGTTTGTGGTGGTAAATAGACGGCTACGAATAATATAGATGAGAACTCTCTTGGTAGATAGTGTGGTCTATAGCTTATCATGAGGTATTCTACCTCAGGCGAGCAATACCTCAAGACTTCTTTAATATTAGACATCGTGCACCAGCAGTTGTTGACAAATAGACACAAACCCTGCCCCTCGTCTTACCAGACATAGCTGCTCTGTCCTGCCAGTGCACTGAGAAGCCAGCCAGCTCTATATTATCTGTGTTGTCGTTTAACCACATCTCGGTGAAACACAAGATATTACAGTTTTTAATGTCCCTTTGGTAGGATAGTCTTAATCGTAGATTGTCCAGTTTGTTTTTCAATGATTGCACATTGGCCAATAATACGGAGGGTAGTGATGGTTTACCTACTCGTAGGCAAATTCTTAGAAGGCATCCAAAAGATGTTGGAGACGGATTATTGTAGATAAATGAACATTCAATAGTCTGGTAACAGTTCTGGTGGACATTCCTGCAGTCAGCATGCCAATTGCATGGCTCCCTCAAAACTTGAGACATCTGTGGCATTTTGTTGTGTGACAAAACTGCACATTTTAGAGTGGCTTTTTATTATCCCCAACACAAGGTGCACCTGTGTAATGATAATGCTGTTTAATCAGTTTCTTGATATGCCACACCTGTCAGCTGGATGTATTATCTTGGCAAAAGAGAAATTCTCACTAACAGGGATGTAAACTAGCAATGCAAATAGGTTTCTGAGATTATATTACTACACAGATCATACACGTAATATTAGCTAGCAAGCCAGCCATCTAATGTCAGCTAGCTAACAGTACGTTTTAACTTTTTTTTTTTGACATGTCGCTAGCTAGCTAACTACTCCCATGGAGTATTAGCAATACAAACCGATTGTCATAGCTAGCGAAAGTTAAACAAATAAGTTCAATGTTAGCTGGCTAACATTTGGCTATAACTAGTGCAAATGGCTTTCTGAGATAATATTACTATAAATATCATACATGTAATGTTAGCTAGTGAGCCAGCCACCTAACGTCAGTTTTAACTTGCAATGAAAACAACTTTCTGACAAAATTAGAAACGTATAATATCTGAAACTGTAGCTAGACTCTTACCCGTATACATGGATGAACGCTTCACGGCAGATTGCAACTTTCTGTCAAATCGCTCTGGTTCACATCGTCTGATTCATTTTCAGAGTCAGAGAGAGTCAGCATGGTACAGTGTGATCGTCCTCCTGAATGTAGTTCATCACGACTTTTTCCCACAGACCTTTTTTAATAACGTCTGATAAATTCAGGGCAGCAATGTTATTGAGAGCAGTAGCAACACATTTGCAGTTCTCCATGGCTAACGTTAAATATATATTTTTTAAACTGCAGTAGAAAGGATTATCTACACATAACGAGTTAAAATAGACAGAAGATGCTACACGGCAGACCAAATCCGAAAGTCATCTCTCAGCATGCATTATCTCAGCCTATCATGGCTAGCGGGAAGGTTCCTGGCTTTTTCTTTGGCTAAACTGACTAGGCTTGTAATTTAACAACTTTATTAGTATTTACAGATGGCATACAAGTTTGGTATTAACGTACATGAAAGTTCAAATGTTCAAGAAGGGATTTCTGCCAAAACACGTCTATTGATATAACATAAAAATAAAGTTCAAACGCCTCTCCCGTGAAGTCGTGACATGCGACATACGCCTAGTTTCCTGAAACTAGTCACAAATGTGTACACACAATTTGTGATAAATACAGGAAGCTTCATATGAGTATTGAAACATTCTGGGATCTTTTATTTCATTGAAACATTCTGGGATCTTTTATTTCATGAAACATGGGACCTTAACATGTTGTGGCTATATTTTTGGTCAGTGTAGTATAAAATCATTTCCCAATTGTTTTGCGCATACAATATAGCCAACAATGGCTTGAATACCAAAGGGGAAACTAAGGTATAGCATGAACGTTGGAGCAATGCAGAGGATGATATCAAAGGAACTGTGAGGGTTCTCACACTAATGTGTTGCTGGCAGAATGGATGCCTGCATGGTATGAACGCTGGAATCTTAATTGGGTTGTCATTGATTGTGTCTAACACCCCATCCCAGTGTTGAGTTTGATCCGAAAGCAATGGAATAATGTTAGAATCAAAGGCTCCCACGGTTGCAGATCTCACAGAGCACTAAGCACCTCCCTACATTTCCTCCCTGCGTCTCCTCCTTCCTGAGCCTCCTCCTGAGACAGACCGTCAGAGACCATACGTCTCCTCCTCCCTGTGCCTCCTCTCTGTGTCTCCTCCTCTCTTAGCCTCCTTCTGAGACACTCTCAGAGACCATACGTCTCCTCCTCCCTGAGCTTCCTCCCTGCATCTCCTCCTTCCTGAGCCTCCTCCTTAGACAGGCCCTCAGGCATCATATGTCTCCTGCTCCCTGAGCCTCCTCTCTGCGTCTCCTCCTCCCTGAGCCTCTGAGACAGATTCTCATTTTGCATGACTGTCTAATTGTTGTCATGCTTAATTTCCCTTTGTAGTAGAGGAAGTGGAGACACTGTCATTTATGATGCAAGTAAGTGGAAGTAACAAGTAACAGTGAAGGTGGTGAAATGAGGTTTTAATGAAAAGAGGTTTTAAAAGTGCTATCTAGAACCCAAAGGGGTTCTTCGGCTGTCCCCATAAGAGAACCCTTTGAAGAGGCTGGGTAGTAGCCTAGCGGTTAAGAGGTTGGGCTAGTAACTGAAAGGTTGCTGGTTCGAATCCCTGAGCTGAGGGGGTGAAATATGTTGATGTGCCCTTAAGCAAGGCAATTTACCCTAATTGCACTGGATAAGAGCGTCTGGTTCCAGGTAGAACCCTTTGGGGTTTGATTTAGAAATGTTTCCACAGAGGGTTCTACTGTACATGGAACCCAGAAGGGTTCTCCAATGGGGACAGCCTGAGAACCCTTTCTAAATGTACCTGGTTGAAGTAACAGTGATGTTGGGAAAAGGAGGTTTTAATGATAACTAGCTGAAGCATCAATACAATAAGAGGAAATTGTAGCCTGGTTCTTGCAGATCTGTTTGTGCTCGTATCTACTCCATTGCTGTCATTGTCAAGCAAAACATGTTTAGTAAAAAGCTGAGCTGACACCACCCAATTTTTTTTAGATGTGCTAACTAACAACTTCAAAAGAAAACAACTTTCTTTTTAGTAATATTTTTTGTCCACTGTTGATACAGTCCCAAAATGTTTTGCATGTCAGCAGTCAAGTTTTCAAGATATAGGATTTTCAAGAAGCAAAGTGTCATTTACCACATGTGGCAAGTGACAAAGAAAATCAAAAAATAAATAGATTTAAATAGATTTTTTCTTGAACGGGTGTGATCCCCTCAGCGGCAGGACTATCACTAACTATCACTCTTACGTCAGTGGTGTGCTAAGTGCGCTGGGCATGCTAGGCTAAGACCTAGAGGTTTATGATTGTGTATTAATGTAGTGGGGATTAGACGGTGGCCCCTTAGGGTCACAGCTAGGTTGTGTTATCAGCCTGTAGATGCTGGGTGACTGTTGGAGACCCAGGGGACTGAGGGGAGGGAGCCAGAGGCTGGGAGCGGTGCCTGGAGCGCTAAGCGGTGCCTGGAGCCCACGGCACTGTCTCTCCCACACGAGGCAAGTCTACAGCGATAGTGCTCAGCCAAAAACATACTCAACCAACCTCAGGATGCATCCCAAATGGCACGTATTTTGACTAGGACCCAGATACACTAATATAGGGAATAGGGTGACATTCGGGACATACCCTCAGCCTCATGGAACAGTGATAGCTCATCACTCAAACACAGGGCTGGGAGTCACTCAAACAAAATTAACTGTGCTAGAGGCGTCACTACAGACCTTGGGTCGATTCCAGGCTGTATCCCGACCGGCTGTGATTGAGAGTCCCATAGGGTGGCGCATAATTGGTCCAGCATCATCTGGGTTAGGGTTTGCCTGGGGTAGGCCATCATTGTAAATAAGAATTTGTTCTTAATAACTGACTTAGTTATTAAGGCTATGGTTAGCATTGAGGATGAGGGTAAGGGTTGAGGCTATTGTTAGGGCTGAGGGTTAGCGTTGAGGGTTAAGGTTGAACCGGGATTTGGACATGAGGTTAGGTTTAGCGTTAGCATTAGGGTGAGCGTTAGCATAGGGCCAACTAGGGCTATTTTTATGATCAACAAGTTCTGGAGTGACCTGGCTGTTTATGGTGCAATACAGTACAGTACACATTATAGGTGCAATACCATTCACCCAGAGCTCCAGACCGTGGGCGTACAGTATAATGGCTTCCAAACAGCATTTTTGGAATAAGAATGAAATGGCTGCTAGCAGCTAGCAGGCCCGTCCCAGCCTGCTACTACGGCACTGTGCTTTTGGCCAAATTAATAAGGCAAGGTGACTTTATTTTTTACATCAAAATGATGATGCATTGGCCCATGCAGTGCCACCTAATTTTCTGTGTCCTGGAGACTTTGGTCAATGATACAAAATGGTAAAGCAGTTGGCTTATCTAAATCCCTAATCTTAATGTTAGCCGCCTCAATAGGTCTTGTAATTACACACACACACACACACACACACACACACACACACACACACACACACACACACACACACACACACACACACACACACACACACACACACACACACACACACACACACACACACACACAATAGCAGCCAGTACACTGATTGATTAAAAATAATTTATTCCCTGCTATTTAGCTGAATAATGAGAGAGAGTGATTCCGATGATTACAGCGCTTTGGAGATTGTGCTCATTTAACACGATCAGAGATAGTAGATGCTATTTATTAGAGGTGTGCCTAGTAGTCAGACAAAACGAGTATTATAACGGATATGGGCAATTTTCTAGATACGATTATGATTAAAGTATTTTTTGTAATTATCCGTGATCGGAGAAAATTATATTTTCAGGTGCCAGCAAGCATCTTTCTCATGTCAGTCAGTCAAGTGAGGTACTACGTGCTCTAAATAACTCAACTGGCTAGTTTGCCTGTCTGTAAAAAGAAGGGTGGGCTGTACGTTGATCCTGCTGCTCTGATTGGATATAGTGAAGGTGTATATCTCTGTCCACTTCCTTCATAATTTCAGCCGATCACTTTCACTTCTCTGTTAAGGTTTTATCATTCAGACTGCTGCAGCCTCCTGTTAGCCTGCTACTATGATAAATCACATGGCAAGGATGTTTGCTGTCAAGCTATCAATGTACATAATATCTAACAAGCGGGGCTAGGGTAGGGAAAAAATATGAAACGCCTTGGCGCATTCTGACTGATAGCAAATTTGTCTGCCCACTGCAAGTTGAGGACACACAGACACAGGTCAGACACACACAGACACAGGTCAGATAAACGCACAGACACAGGTCAGACACATACAGACACAGGTCAGATAAACACACAGACACAGGTCAGATAAACGCACAGACACAGGTCAGATAAACACACAGACACAGGTCAGATAAACGCACAGACACAGGTCAGATAAACACACAGACACAGGTCAGATAAACACACAGACACAGGTCAGATAAACACACAGACACAGGTCAGATAAACACACAGACACAGGTCAGACAAACACACAGACACAGGTCAGACACACACAGACACAGGTCAGATAAACGCACAGACAGAGGTCAGATAAACGCACAGACAGAGGTCAGATAAATACACAGACACAGGTCAGACACACACAGACACAGGTCAGACACACACAGACACAGGTCAGACACACACAGACACAGGTCAGACACACACGGACACAGGTCAGACACACACAGACACAGGTCAGACACACACAGACACAGGTCAGACACACACAGACACAGGTCAGACACACACAGACACAGGTCAGACACACACAGACACAGGTCAGATAAACACACAGACACAGGTCAGACACACACAGACACAGGTCAGACACACACAGACACAGGTCAGAAACACACGGACACAGGTCAGATAAACACACCCCTCCACTGCTCCTAATCTGCAGTTTGTTGTGGCTATAAACATCTACTTAGGCATATTAAAACTTCTCAGTTTTTTCCCTTCACGAATGTCATCCGATCCGACAATCAACTGTCAATTTAGGGATACGATTACAAATATGAGTATGGCCATGTCGGCACACCCCTACTATTCATTCATTCATTCATTCATTCATTCTCTGTCAGTGTGTGCGTGTGCGTGTGTGTGTTGGAATGCTTCAGGTTGGTTATCATCTTGTTTGATCAGTTTGTTTTTTAAGTCTCTCTCTAGTCTGACTGTGGTTCATCAGGACTGTTTGATCATGTCGATGTACAAGCTTCTGGGTATCTAGATGGCTTGATTTGTTGTTAAAGTGATTCAAGTGTAAAACAGATAAGGTGTTGTGTTTCATCCCATGTAGCATCAAGTTGGTATAATCATTTGGGTAAATAGAAATATGAAATATTCAAAATTCTTAATTCCAAAATGAAATGGGATAATTTTCTTGATCTGAGGACTTCAGAGCTCATATGAATAGAATATTATATTGCCTTAAATGTCTGTTTAATTTACAGAGATAATGTAATGTTTGCTCATTCATGATTGTATCATTGCTCATTCAACCACACACACACACACACACTAATGCAGGTATGGACACACACATACACACGCACAAACACACACATTTTGTTCTTCTATCCTCGTGGGGACCAAAAATGTATTTCCATTTAAAATCCTATTTTCCCTAACACCTATCCCACCCCTAACCCTAACCTTAGCCCGTAAACCAAACCCTAAACCTTAGCCCGTAAACCAAACCCTAAACCTTAGCCCGTAAACCAAACCCTAAACCTTAGCCCGTAAACCAAACCCTAAACCTTAGCCCGTAAACCAAACCCTAAACCTTAGCCCGTAAACCAAACCCTAAACCTAACTCATAAACCTAACCCTAAAATCTAACTCATAAACCTAACCCTAAATCTAACCCCTTAACTTCAAATAATCTTTGTCTTTATTGGGACTTGGGAATTTTCCTTGTTTTACTATCCTTGTGGGGAATTTTTAGGATTTTAGGTCACCATAAGAATAGAAGAACCCACACACACACACACACTCTCTCTCTCTCTCTCTCTTTCACCAACAAGATATCACAGTCTGACTTCATTTCCAAATGTCCTTGGACAAACAAATATTTTTTTTTACAAATAAACTCATCTCTCGTATCCCGACGTTCTTTGACAATCATCTTAAATTTAGGCACACAGAAACAACTCTATGGTTAAGTTTTAATTCTGACTGAATCATTCAGATAATGATTAAGGTTTGGGTTAGGGTTCAAATAGAAAAACAATTGCATGGTTAAGTTTAGCCATTCATTCCGACTGGGCTTGCTAAATCATTGCAAACAGATGGTGGAGTGGTCTAAGCCGCTAGTTCCCGCACCGTAGACTGCGCGTTCAAGGCCAGTGCGTGGCTGGTTTTGACAGCGTCTCCCAAAACGTTGAATTTCGTCTTCAATCTAGTGTGATCTCTCCCTCCACATTCTCCCCACACGCTCCAGAGGGTGCCATAATTGAATAGAAAATGTCTATATCGATCTATAAAGTTGCCAATGATGGTTTGCTGACACAAAGTGTCATGGTGGTCAGGAGAGTATTCACCTGGGCTTCACCCTGGGAGCAGGTGTCACATTACTGTAAAGTGTTCTCCAATTTCAGTACTGTGGGATCCTCTTACTGCTTACAGGTAATGGGTGAGAATCAGTGAACTGGTGAAGCTTGAAGGACCAAACCCTGATGATGCAGCTGACTGGCCTCTGTCCAGAGTCAGACCCATGCAACACACACACACACCTGACTAACTCAACACTGACTTTCTGTCCAGGCATATAGCCCATCACTGTCCAGGCTTCTAGCCCATCACTGTCCAGGCATCTAGCCCATCTCTGTCCAGGCTTCTAGCCCATTACTGTCAAGACATCTAACCCATCACTGTCCAGGCTTTTAGCCCATCACTGTCCAGGCTTCTAGCCCATCACTGTCCAGGCTTCTAGCCCATCACTGTCCAGGCTTCTAGCCCATCACTGTCCAGGCTTCTAGCCCATCACTGTCCAGGCATCTAGCCCATCACTGTCCAGGCATCTAGCCCATCTCTGCAGTGCAGTGACCCAATAAGTGAAAGTCAGCTCAGCAGCCAAGTCACCTATGATACAAGACAGTTTGAGGACGTTGGGAGATGATGTGGAAACTGGCCTCTAGGGGCAACAGTGAGCGCTGTTAACATCAATTAGGTACCTTGCTAGGGTTTTGCATACGGGGATGATGGATGGGTATAAGCATCTGCCTCTGATTCCAAAGATTGCAAGTTTGAATCCAGCGATAGATAGTTTTTTTTAATATTTTTGTTTTCAGCCTATCCCAAACCTTAACTTTTACCTTAACCATTTGGAGTTAAGGCCCAACATTAACATTTCGTAGTTAATGCCTAAACTTAACCCTAACCTTAAACATTCAGAGTTAATGCCTAAACTTAACCCTAACCTTAAACATTCAGAGTTAATGCCTAAACTTAACCCTAACCTTAAAACATTCAGAGTTAATGCCTAAACTTAACCCTAACCTTAAACATTCAGAGTTAATGCCTAAACTTAACCCTAACCTTAAACATTCAGAGTTAATGCCTAAACTTAACCCTAACCTTAAACATTCAGAGTTAATGCCTAAACTTAACCCTAACCTTAAACATTCAGAGTTAATGCCTAAACTTAACCCTAACCTTAAACATTCAGAGTTAATGCCTAAACTTAACCCTAACCTTAAACACTTAGAGTTAATGCCTAAACTTAACAGAAACCTTAAACATTCAGCATTATTGCCTAAACTTAACCTTAAACACTTTGAAATGTGATGTTTGGAACACACTGAAAATATGATGTTTTGAGAAACATGGATGAACGTCTAATTGTGAAGTGAGACTGTGAGAGCTAGATGACCTGGACCAAAGTTTTAAAACAACGTTTTTTTCTCACCTCCACAAACAACAACAACAATGGAAAAAAACAAGTGTTTATTTTGACCTCTGTCAAAAAAGACCAGAGACTGAGTATAGAGGATACGGAACAATAATTGTGTATCTCACCTTTAATTTTTCAAGGTATTTGGACATTAATTGACTCGTTTTCCATAATTTAGATGTCCCTGAGTTCCAATAACAGTCACACGACACGGAAATTAACTACAGAGTATATCACAGACTTCCCAGAATGGTGGCTGTGAGCCCCAAAAAAGTGCCCCCAGTGTATCAGACAGTAGTTTATTTGGCGTTGTTCTTAGCAGCATTGGCTTTACTTGGCTATTTGTGTATATCATCATGTGTTCTTGAGTGAGTCATTGTTGCTTTTTGACTGCTTTGCTTTTGTTTGTGATGCAAGGGTAAAGTTGAATGAATAGAATAATGAATTGTTGTCCCTGGCCGCACCAGATGAGTGAATCACAGGACCCATCAATAATTCCCACTCCACACCTTCTGTTAATGTTGGAAAGCAATTAATTAGAACCACCTCAATATCACCTACTGTAATGTTTTGTACACTCAGTGTATATATCCATGTGCTTGGCTTGGCTAATGGGAAATTGTAATTATAAAATGCAAAGAGAGAGGGAGCGAGAAAGAAAAAGAAGATTCCTTTTAGCCAGTGTCTTTTTTTCTATCCTTACCGACTTGACAGACAGACGGCGGGGCTGGAAGGTGTACTTGTTAAGAAGGACATAGATGTCCAGTCAGTCCACACAGTAGCCAGCCGTACAGATAAGGGGGAATTGGAAGGGATTCAGAAAGCCTGGGAAATAAGAAATGATATCAGCTTGAATGTTCTGTCGCGTGATAAGAGGTTCATCATTCGGGCATTTTAAGGCTTTTTTTTCAACGGTGATGGACAGGTGTGTCTCTTTACCTGAGGGGACTTTGTTTCTTCGGGGACAGTCCATCCCCAGCTCCTAATCGCCAGGCCAGAGGGAATGAAATGGCTTTTTATGGTATGGGAGAGCAGGAGCAGGCTATTCTATAGCTATATCGTTCCTGGCGCGGACGTCTGTGAAGGGTAATGTTTTGTAAGATTACAGATTTAGTCTGTCTGATTGCATTGCACCGTAAACAAGGGAAATGAAGAGTGGGAGAAAAAAGTATAATTCAAAGACAAAGAGGATAGAGAAGGTATTGACTGAAATCGCACACACAAACACACATGCACGCACATGCAGACACGCACTTCCTCACAGACACTCACACACATTCACACAAACACACACAAACACACACACGGTTACGGCATTAAAGGCCTCACAGTACGTCTGCAAATTAAAACAAAGACCAGATAAATGATGGGGATAGAAAGCTGAATCCTTGGCGAGGAGATGGTAGCTGGATCAGAGAGCCTGTCAGTGAGCGAGCTACAGTACATGGACCAACTGCCTCCTGAAATCCTAGAAGCCTCAGGAGAACAAAGGAACTAGAAAATAAAGAAGCTCATCATTTCACCTTGAATGCATTTTATCAGGCTTCTTATCATGGGTCCTTCTCTCCCTCGCTCTCACCTTCTCTCTCGCTCTCTATCTCTCTCTATTGCTTTCTCTCTCCATTCCTCTCTCCCTGTCTATCTCTCTCCCCCTTTCTTTCCCTCTCCCTCTCTGTGAGCAGCGCTGGCTGTTTGTCACTGAGGGGACAATGTGGGCTGTCACAGCGTGAGTGGTGCCCACTGGAGCCTGACTGTCTGATTCTCAAAGCCTGTGGAAAAACAAAGCCCTTACACTGGAAAAACACTGGCCTGTCAGACATGCACTGTATGGAGCATCTAGACAGCATTACACAAGGACACTGGCGTAGTGGAAACCCCCACAGCCCCTGCAAGGCTCTGGGGGCCCATGCACCCGTAATCTCAAACCTATGTCTAAATGTTATATATTTTTTTAATAAATACATTTTACAATAACCCACCTTTTTAATTTCCACATATAGCAAGTGAAGTGTTTGTGTTGTCCAATCTACATGGCAGTAGGTGACTCAGATCTATATATATATATATATAGTTGTCAAGCATCTAGTTAGCCCATTTCGTTCAGCCCACCTCGGCCTCCAAATTGGCTATCAAATTCCCAAAAGTTACGTGAATCAGGTCGGACTCGGATGGAATGAATGCATTGTTCAAGATGGATAAACAAAAGGCAAGACCAAGTGGTGCAAAAAAACGAATCAAGAAAAGCTGTATCTGATCAAGCTCGTGCCAAATTACCGAAGATAACCACATGAGCAAAGCTACCACCTTGGCAGGTGGAAGCTAGTAGGCCTTATGCAGCAGCTAGCGCTAGCAGCCTCCCAGTCCCGACAGAGACATCACTGCCCCGGCCCAGCCATGACAGTTGCCTTGCTTCTCCTCTTCTTCCACCTCTCGAGAATAGTGACAGTTCCTCTAGTGAGTGTGCTGACCCTCCTTCTCTTCCTCCTCCTCCTCTCCCAGAAAACCAAGCTGATGACTGCCAGAGACCCAGCGGCACTCATGAGAATGACCCCGCCTTCTGTGAACACTGGTAAGCTTACGAGGGACAAGACGGATAGCTCCAACAGCATGGAGTCCGAGTTCAAACGTTTAATATAAATACCAGCTAAATACTGTATATACTGTAGCTATAGATAGGCTAGTAGACTAGTTTGTATTGTCTGCATAATGAAACAATCCCTAGTAAGCTATTGTTTTGACGGTGGACTGATTGCATTATTTGACATTATAGACTGGTTACACAGCACAAATGTTCTATCCAAGCTGCAAAAGAGCACAATAACGGCCAAGGTAGGCTATAGGCCTACAGGACAGCTGTAAATATACAGTACCAGTCAAAAGTTTGTACACACCTAATCATTCAAGGGTTTTTCTTTATTTGTACTATTTTCTACATTGTAGAAAAATAGTGAAGACATCAAAACTATGAAATAACACAAATGGAATCATGTAGTAATCAAAAAAGTGTTAGACGAATCAAAGTACATTTTACATTTTATAGTCTTCAAAGTAACCACCCTTTGCCTTGATGACAGCTTTGAACACTCTTGGCATTGTCTCAACCAGCTTCATGAGGAATACTTTTCCAACAGTCTTGAAGGAGTTCCCACATATGCTGAGCACTTGTTGGCTGCTTTTCCTTCACTCTGCGGTCCAACTCATCCCAAACTATCTTAATTGGGTTGAGGTCGGGTGATTGTGGAGGCCAGGTCATCTGATGCAGCACTCCGTCACTCTCCTTGGTCAAATAGCCCTAATACAGCCTGGAGGTGTGTTTTGGGTCATTGTCCTGTTGAAAAACAAATTAAAATCCCACTAAGCGCAAACCGGATGGGAAGACGTATCGCTGCAGAATGCTGTGGTAGCCATGCTGGTTAAGTGTGTGTCACGTTCTGACCTTAGTTCCTTTGTTTTGTCTTTTGTTTTAGTTGGTCAGGGCGTGAGTTGCGTGGGTAATCTATGTTTTCTATTTCTGTGTTAGTTTTCTGTGTTTGGCCTGATATGGTTCTCAATCAGAGGCAGCTGTCAATCGTTGTCCCTGATTGGGAACCATATTTAGGTAGCCTGTTTTCTGTTGGGTTTTGTGGGTGGTTGTTTTCAGTCTTTGTGTGTCTGCACCAGATAGAACTGTTTCAGTTTTCACTTTGTTGTTTTGTATTTGAAGTGTTCAGTTGGATTATTATTAAATAAGATGAACACTAAACACGCTGCGCTTTGGTCCTCTCGTTCCACCGTTGACAGCCGTTACAGAACCACCCACCAAAAAAGGACCAAGCAGCGTGGTAATGGGCAGCAGCAGCGATTGCAGGACTCCTGGACCTGGGAGGAAAATCTGGACTATACAACATGGGACGAGATAGAGAGGTGGTCGATCAACCCAAGGAGAGTGCCGGAGCCCGCCTGGGATTCTCTGGAGCAGTGCGAGGAGGGATACCGGCGAATGGAGTTGGCACGGCGATTAAGGAGGTCAGAGAGACAGCCCCAAAAATTTCTTGGGGGGGGGGCCACACGGGGAGTGTGGCTAAGCCAGGTAGGAGACCTGAGCTAACTCCCCGTGCTTACCGTGGAGAGAGAGCGACCGGGCAGGCACCGTGTTATGCAGAGATGCGCACGGTGTCTCCGGTAGGCAGGCATAGCCCGGTGCGGTACATAGCAGCACCTCGTATCGGCCGGGCTAGAGTGGGCATCGAGCCAGGTGCCATGAAGCCGGCTCTACGATTCTGGTCTCCAGTGCGTCTCCTCGGGCCGGTGTACATGGCACCAGCCCTACGCATGGTGTCCCCGGTTCGCCAGCACTGCCCAGTGCGGGCTATTACACCTCGCCGCACTGGCCTGGCTACGGGGAGCATTCAGCCAGGTAGGGTTGGGCAGGCTCGGTGTTCGAGACCTGTAGTGCGCCTCCACGGTCCGGTCTATCCGGTGCCTTCTCCACGCACCAGTCCGCCTGTGGCAGCCCCTTGCACCAGTCCAGTACCACAAGTGCCAACACCACGCACCACGCACCAGGCTTCCTGTGCGTCTCCAGAGCCCTGTACGCCCTGTTCCTCCTCCCCGCACTCGCCCTGAGGTGCGTGTCCTCAGCCCGGTACCACCAGTGCCGGTACCACGCACCAGGCATCCAGTGCGTCTCCAGGGTCCAGTACTCCCTGTTCCTCCTCCCCGCACTCGCCCTGAGGTGCGTGTCCTCAGCCCGGTATCACCAGTTCCGGCGCCACGCACCAGGCCTACTGTGCGCCTCAGCAGGCCAGAGACTTCCATTTGTCCAGCGCCGCCTGAGCTGCCCGTCTGTCCAGCGCCGCCTGAGCTGCCCGTCTGTCCAGCGCCATCTGAGCCGCCCGTCTGTCCTGAGCCGCTAGAGCCGCCCGTCTGTCCTGAGCCGCTAGAGCCGCCCGTCTGTCCTGAGCCGCTAGAGCCGCCCGTCTGTCCTGAGCCGCTAGAGCCGCTAGAGCCGCCCGCCAGTCAGGAGCCGCCAGAGCCGCCCGCCAGTCAGGAGCTGCCAGAGCCGCCCGCCAGTCAGGAGCTGCCAGAGCCGCCCGCCAGTCCTGAGCTGCCCCTCAGTCCGGAGCTGCCCTTCAGTCCTGAGCTGCCCCTCAGTCCTGAGCTGCCCCTCAGTCCGGAGCTGCCCCTCAGTCCGGAGCTGTCCCTCAGTCCGGAGCTGCCCCTCAGTCCAGAGGCGCTCCTCAGTCCAGAGGCGCTCCTCAGTCCAATGGGGCCCTTTATTAGGGTTCCCAGGCCAAGGTCGGCGGCGAGGGCCGCCGCTCAAAGGACGTCACTGAAGCGGACAAAGACAATGGTGGAGTGGGGTCCACGTCCAGCGCCAGAGCCGCCACCGCGGACAGATGCCCACCCAGACCCTCCCGTATAGGATCAGGTTTTGCGGCCGGAGTCCGCACCTTGGGGGGGGGGGGGGGGGGGGGGTACTGTCACGTTCTGACCTTAGTTCCTTTGTTTTGTCTTTTGTTTTAGTTGGTCAGGGCGTGAGTTGGGTGGGTAATCTATGTTTTCTATTTCTGTGTTGGTTTTCTGTGTTTGGCCTGATATGGTTCTCAATCAGAGGCAGCTGTCAATCGTTATCCCTGATTGGGAACCATATTTAGGTACCCTGTTTTCTGTTGGGTTTTGTGGGTGGTTGTTTTCAGTCTTTGTGTGTCTGCACCAGATAGAACTGTTTCGGTTTTCACTTTGTTGTTTTGTATTTGAAGTGTTCAGTTGGATTATTATTAAATAAGATGAACACTAAACATGCTGCGCTTTGGTCCTCTCCTTCCACCGACAACAGCCGTTACAATGTGCCTTGTATTCTATATAAATCACAGACAGTGTCACCAGCAAAGCACCCCCACACCAACACACCTCCTCCTCCATTCTTCACGGTGGGAACCACACATGCGGAGATGATTCGTTCACCTACATGTACTCTGCGTCTCACCAAGACACGGCGGTTGGAACCAAAAATCTCAAATTTGGACTCATCAGACCAAAGGACAGATTTCCACCGGTCTAATGTCCATTGCTTGTTTTTCTCTTCTCTCTTCTTCTTATTGGTGTCCTTTAGTAGTAGTTTCTTGAATGCCTGATTCACTCATTCTCCTCTAAACAGTTGATGTTGAGATGTGTCTACTACTTGAACTCTGTGAAGCATTCATTTGGGCTGCAATCTGAGGTGCAGTTAACTCTAATGAACTTATCCTCTGTAGCAGAGGTAACTCTGGATCTTCCTTTCCTTTGACGGTCCTCATGAGAGCCAGTTACATCATAGCGCTTGATGATTTTTGCGACTGCACTTGAAGAAACTTTCTATGTTGTTTAAATGTTCCGTATTGACTGACCTTCATGTCTTAAAGTAATGATGGACTGTAATTTCTCTTTGCTTGTTTGATCTGTTCTTGCCACAATATGGACTTGGTCTTTTACCTAATCGGGCTACCTTCTGTATACCACCCGTACCTTGTCAACACACACACACACACACACACACACACACACATATATATAAAGGTTACTGATTAGTATGCTTTTGCAAAGACGTTTTATTTTATAGTCTGAAATGTTTGAATTTCCCACTTTAATTGCTGAACAAGTAAATACATTATTGCTGTCAACCAACATTTTAAATAGCAGCATTGCGACAGCGTAGGCCTATGGCTTCGTGAAACATAAATGTTAGACTTAACATGAGAAAATGAGTATAAAAGCAAAGCTATAGGCTACTACAAGCACTAGCACCACATAAACTGATATGCAGCCTCGTAGACATGGCAATTTCAGAACCATGGACAGCAATCGTGTCATGCTTCTTCTACAATTGAACCCAGAAGCAGACTAGGACAAGGAGAGTAGGATGAAGGTGAGTATTTATTTACAAGTTTAAACGTAGCGGTAGAAAGATCCAGGTGGCGGAGCGGGCAGTGGAGGTGAGTTGATGGGAGTGAATAGGCAGATCCAAGGGAGTAACAGAAGCCACCGACGACCAGGCAGGAATGGGGTGAGTGTTCCTGGTGAATGACTGTAGACAGAACAAACGGAGGTAAGTTCAAGGCAAGCAAGACGTACAAAACAACAAAACAAACTCTATCAAACTGGAGGCTGATACGCTGGCACAACATACTGTTCATGGCTAACGATCCGGCAGTGAATGGATGTCAGGTCAGCGCTTATGAAGTGGAGGGGTGATGATCAGGACCAGGTGTGCAGATAGCTGATGGGATACAGGTGCGGGTACTCAGAGATCTTCCAACTAGCTACGTCGCCCGGCAACCAGACAGGGTGCGTTCCAGGACACCGGAAAAAACACTCCAGGACAGAACACAGGCAAAAACAGACTCAGGAAGCGGGATTCGTGACAAATCGGTTGTCTATACTTGGCTGACGCATTAGATTCTTTAGGGAGGGGAAGGAGGTGGCCCAAACACAGTGTAGAAAGGATAGTAGTATGGTAATTTATGGACACTAAAGGAGTCAGAGGGGAGTGCTGATGATTTTACCAATCAATGTGCCTTATGGAACATGAGTTGAGACAGACTGGAGAAAGCTCGACCCATCATATTCATGCCAGAGGATAGCAGTGTAGAGAGAATACTAATATATTAGATAGGTCAAATTCAAAATATAATAGCAGTGAGCAGCCAGATCGAGGAAATTCAACTAGTCAAGGCACTAAATGAAACAGCAGAAAAGAGAAAAAGTATCATCAATAGGTGTGGTTCAACATAGTGAGTCACGAAGGCTTACAGCCCAAAACAAATGCATCTATATTCCTTCTGTATATTTATGTGAGACATTTTTTAAACACACATTTGTGTTTTGTGTGTGTTTTTGTGTGTGTGTGTGTGTGTGTGTGTGTGTGTGGGTGCGTGTGTGTGTGTGTATGGACGTTGTTAACTATTCTTGTGGGGACCAACAAGAACAGTCTTGGGACATTTTGTTAGGCCCCACAATGTCAAATGCTATTTCTAGGGGGTTTAGGGTTGAGGTTATAATTCGTGTTAGGCTTAGAATTACGTTAAGGGTTAGGGTGAGGAACTAGAGTTAGGAGCTAGGGGTTAGGGTTAGGAGCTAGTGTTAGGTTTAGGGTTAGGGTTAAGGTTAGGTTTTTTGGGTTAAGGTTAGGGTTAGGGTAAGAGTATGGGTTAGGTTAGGTTAGCCGTACAAGACTTGTGTGTGTGCATGTGTGTGGTAAAAGCAGACGAAAGGCTAATGAGCAGACAAATAGCTTAAGGGTATTGTCTGGAGCACAAACCCAAGGCAACCAAAACTACTCTTTTACTACGATTTATGGATTAACACACGCTTAAGATAAACAAGTCGATACGTCACCAGCTACCTCTTTCTGCTGCGAAAATACATCTTGGAATTAATTAGGCATTCCACTCCTAATAAACCCACAAGAATAATCTCTTACTCAAGACAAATGGGACGCCTTTACCTTGTAATTGTGCCACACATCAGATGAAACGGAAAGCCAAAACCAGAGAGAGAGAAAATGATGGAACACTGCAAACGAGGAAATAGACAAAAGTAGGAGGCAAACAGACATTGACAGGAGGCATGTAAACATAAACAGAACAGAACGGGATGAGCCTCAGGGCTAGCACAGAGAAGAGAGACAGAAACAAATCAAATCAAATCGTATTTGTCACATACACATGGTTAGCAGATGTTAATGCGAGTGTAGCAAAATGCTTGTGCTTCTAGTTCCGACAATGCAGTAATAACCAACGAGTAATCTAACCTAACAATTCCACAACTACTACCTTATACACACAAGTGTAAAGGGATATAGAATATGTACATAAAGATATATGAATGAGTGATGGTACAGAACGGCATAGGCAAGATGCAGTAGATGGTATCGAGTACAGTATATACATATGAGATGAGTAAAGTAGGGTATGTAAACATAAAAGTGGCATAGTTTAAAGTGGCTAGTGATACATGTATTACATAAAGATGGCAAGATGCAGTAGATGATATAGAGTAGAGTATATACATATACATTATATATTAAGTGGCATTGTTTAAAGTGGCTAGTGATACATTTTTGATAAATTTCCATAAATTTCCATTATTAAAGTGAGCTGGAGTTGAGTCAGTATGTTGGCAGCAGCCACTCAATGTTAGTGGTCCAGCCATTCTTCCTCTACTCCTAAAGAATGCCAGAAGCGGTTCTGGGATGCTTCCCCGATGGCACCCTATTCCCTATGGGCCCTGGTCAAAAGTAGTACACTGTATAGAGAAGAGTGTACCGTTTGGGATGCATCCAAGATGTCTCCAGATTAATGTTTCTTATGGGGGTCTCAGTTTGAGCTTAGTTATAGCTGCATCTTTTCTCAAAGTTCATTATGAAGATTACCCTGTGTTAGAGTAGTGTCTCCCTCTTGGAATTTAATTCCTTCCCCGTCACACTTAATCTTGAGCGAATCGATCAGACGTTTTCTAAAGAGCGATGGTATCAGTGCAATCAAGCTATCGCTAAATCTTTGGTTGCTCACTCAGTCATATGCCATGCTGCAGTGTCATATCCACTCTAAAGCTCTTTTCCCTTCACCAACCACATGATATTGGATTAGGATTTTAGGATTAAAAGTTTCATTGAGGATTCAGGAGTATTCATCAGCCAGGTAATCAACGAGTGTCAATACTGTCCCATGGTACAGTGCAAATGAAGACACTATGCAGGGACGGAATGGGACCAGAAATCAGCCCTGACAATTCTAACACACCGGCCCATTTTTTTCTTTGAGGCCTCCACTCTTAGCCAGATAATAATAATTTTGCGCAAAAAACCCAAGTTAGACAGGCCCACTAGGCAAAAAAACATCTGAACAAAAATATACGTGTAAAGTGTTGGTCCCATGTTTCATGAGCTGAAATAAAATAGCCCAGAAATGTTCAATAGGCATAAAAAGCTTATTTTTCAAAAATGGCTCTGTTAGTGAACATTCTCCTTTGTCAAGATAAACCATCCACTTGACAGGTGTGGCATATCAAGAAGCTAATTAAACAGTATGATCATTATGCAGGTGCAGCTGTTGCTGGGGACAATAAAAGGCCACTAAAATGTGAATTTTTCTCACACAACACAATGCCACAGATGTCTCAAGTTTTGAGGGAGCGTGCAATTGGCATGATGACTGCAGGAATGTCCACCAGAGCTGTTGCCAGATAATTGAATGTTAATTTCCCTACCATAAGCCGCCTCCAATGTCGTTTTAGAGAATTTGGCAGTACGTCCAATCGGCCTCACAACCTCAGATCACGTGTAACCACGCCAGACCAGGACCTCCACATCTGGCTTCTTCACCTGCGGGATCATCTGAGACCAGCCACCCGGTCAGCTGATGAAACGGAGGAGTATTTATGTCTGTAATAAAATCCTTTTGTGGGGAAAAGCTCATTCTGATTGGTTGGGCCTGGCTCCCCAGTTTGTTGGCCTGGCTCCCAAATGATTGGGCCTATTCCCTCCCAGGCCAACCCATGGCTGCGCCCCTGCCCAGTCATGTGAAATCAATAGATTAGGGTGTAATGAATTTATTTCAATTGACAGATATCCTTATATGAACCGTAACAGTAAAATCGTTGGAATTGTTACATGTTGTGTTTATATTTTTGTTCAGTTACAATATTTACAGTTTTTTTTAACCACTAAGCAGATACAAATGAGGTTGCACACTCCCATCAGTGGCAGGCTGGAATGGGGGCATTTGTATTCATTATTGTGCATTAGCATGTATTTCACTATATTATTATTGAGTGCAGCGTTGCACGGAGGTGAAAGGGGACTGTAGGGGAACAACAGGAATGAACATGTTCCACACACAGCTTTTGGGCCTCAGTGGGTGACAGCAGGGAAACCAACGCAGTTCAGTGGAAAACACTGACAGGTACAGAACTTTCAGGGCAATATCGAGTTATAACACTTCACAAATAACTAACAACAGGAACATACTTTACCACAGCCTCTGGGCCTCAATGGGTGACAGGGGGAACAAATACAGTTCAATGGAAAACTCTGACAGGAATAGGATGCTGTGACTCGTTTCCTGACTCGTTTCAGGAAACTAGGCATATGTCACGCGTCACTACTTCACAGGAGAGCCATTTTAACATTTGTTTTTATCAAAATCAAATATTTGGCAGAAATGCCTTGTGGAACATGTGAACTTTCATGTGCTTTAATAACAAACTTGTATGTCATCTGTAAATACAAATAAAATTGTTAAATTATGAGTCTAGTTGGTTTAGCCACAGAAAAAGTTAGCAACCTTCCCGCTAACCATGATTGGCTGATATAATGAGTGGGTTGGACATGCCGAGAGATGAGTTCAGATTGGTCTGCCATGTAGAGGGCTTCTGTCTATATGAGCTGGTCAGAATGTGTAGGTAATCCTTTCTAACGCAGCTTCTTTTTTTTAAGACATTACGTTGTAGAACTGCATAAGTGTTGCCTTCCACTTTCTGGAGGACCAAGTATGATAGCTAAGGCGATGGAGAAAACACCTGTCTCCGGATCAGATCTTCAAACTAAGGAAAACCATGGCATCCGTGACAGAGAGGGAGAAGCGTCCATCCATGTATACGGGTAAGATAGTCTAGCTAGCTAATTTTTCAGATATTACATGTTTCTAATTTTGTCAGAAAGTCATTTTCATTTCAAGTTAAAGTAGCTAGCTAATGTTACCTGCCTGGCTCGTTAGCTAGCGCTACGTACAGTACCAGCCAAAAGTTTGGACACACCTACTCATTCAAGGGTTTTTCTTTATTTTTTACTATTTTCTACATTGTAGAATAATAGTGAAGACATCAAAACTATGAAATAACACATATGGAATCATGTAATCGCCAAAAAAGTGTTAAACATCTAAATAGATTTATATTTGAGATTCTTCAAAGTAGCCACCTTTTGCCTTGATGACATCTTTGCACACTCTTGGCATTCTCTCAACCAGCTTCATGAGGTAGTCACCTGGAATGCATTTCAATTAACAGGTGTATCTCAGAGCCATTTGCTTTGCAGAATTATGCTGGGTAGTAACGTCATGAGTTGAGATTATGGTTCAGTGTTTAGCTGGCAGGCTAGCTACGTGTCTTAACAAAAGACTCCACTATGCAAGTAACCATTTCAATAGATTGTTTATGATGTCACTGCGACAACTGTTGATAGACATAGCTTGTAAATTCACTCTGGCTATCTACTCCGATTTCAGAGCACTCTCGTCTGAGTGTGCCAGAGAGCAGAATAAATGACGAATTTACAAACGCTCAACACCCGTTGAATATGGCCGGTGTCAGTAAACGTTGGCAAAAAAGCGTAATAAAATTGTTGCCAGGAGCACAGTTGCAGTCACCAACGCTCTGGATAACATAAAAACAGCCTAACCAGCTCTGCTAGGGCGAGTACAATGGTCAGCGTGAGCTGGTCTCTCATTTGTGTCTGGAAGTAGTTAGCAAGCTAACCAACGTTAGCCAGTTAGCTTGGGTGCTTGACTGCTGTTGTTAGGTCAACTAGCTAACGTCATGTGTATGATCTGTGTAGTAATATTATTCGTATCTCAGAGCCAATTGCTTTGCTAGTTATAACCTAATGTTAGCTAGCTAACATTGAACCTGGTTGGTAGACTACCTGCAGATTCATGCAGGGCAGTAACGTCATGAGTTGGGATTATGGTTCATTGTGTAGGGTGCTTGACTGCTGTTGTTAGGACAGAATGCTCGGAACAACCCTACTCCTAGGCCAGAGCGTCCAGCGTCCGCTCTGAATGCTCCGTTAGCTAAATGCTCTGAATTTACGAACGGACAATCTGACAACGCTCTGAGTTTATGAACGCCCAGAGCACACATTGGCACTCCAGATTAAATATACGAACACACCCGTAGTATAAACCAGCCTTTAGTCTTGAAATCTTTGGTTGTTTAGTACATGGCCTAACATGTGAATCCTTAAAGAGATGGATGGTGCTAAAGTTTAAGAGGGTGTGAACGATGCTGAATGGGTGTAGACAAGCTCTCCAGTAGGTGTACCAAAACATTCAAAGACTATTTTCTCAAAAGTGAGGTTACAAGTTTATCAACTTTCAAAGCACAATTATTTTCCCATTGTTCCTCAACTGTATTGTATGATATACCATTTTCTAGCTCTGAGTCTCTACTTTTATCCAATGTAAAAAACACAATTTCAAAATTTGCTACATGGACCGAATCGAGTCGGTCGATCACTTATGTACACCATAGGATTAGAATGCTACTGTTTATAATAGCTTCATAAGCATGTTATTACTATGTAATAACTATCACCTGATCAGTTTAGTGAAAACACTGACAGGAACAGGATTTGTTTTGATGGTAGCTAGTTCAGAGACCATTTCAGATAATAGCCTACTAGCACAATGCTACTACTGTCCCATGACTACCTTTACTATTGGACAACTATAGGGCTTGTTAAGATAATGATAGCACATACAATTTATACCACAACTCAGTGGCAGATTGGAGTCCATTGGAGTGAATCATATAGTAAAATAACAATATATTCCCATATGTTTAAACAACTGATTGGCTTCAGCAATGACAGGCTTTATTTCCCTGAGAACTAGAAGGGGCCAAGAAAAAAAAAAACTGTCATGTATCTGGCTGATAACTGCCGTTGTCAGATGAAGATCATTGTTTACAGTCATATCTGCTTCAGATTGCCTCTAATTGCAACATTCTGCATGGATCCCAATCTGCTCCTTCTTGAAAACACTTCAATGAATTGATGAGGTGCACTTCAAGCCATTTCAGGTTAATTTCCTGTCGTAACACACAGAGATAATCCATGTCTTTTGCAGCTGTAATGGACATAATTGGACACGAAACTATACTTAACTAAAGTGGGTTGGTGTCACTCTCTCATTGCCGATGTGTGTTCAAATGATCCCTGTCTCCATGTCTTCTGTAGTTTCCAGATAAATATGTCAAGTTAAAAAGTCACTTGCTGAAATACCGGAGAAATACAAATGCTTGTGAGATGATGCTTAAAAGACCGTAATCCTAGCAACTAACACATTTTCACTCATAAAGACAGAGTATACAGAAATAGCTGACAATTGGTCAGTTAATCCTTTCCTGGATTTGTACTGTGGCCATTTTAATGTATTGACAATACTTTATCGTATTGAGTTTGTGTACTGTGGTTAGCTACAACATATCCACTAGGCTTTTTCCAAATTGTAGAGCAAAGAAAGCTTTATCTTTAAGCACATTAAAGGAAAGTGCTGTACTTTGTACACTGCATGCTAGACCAGAGAGATATGGTTGGAGAGAATATGAGGGAACATGGCCCATCCAACTTCAAACTCAGAAAACTTAAAACCCTTTTTTTAAACCCACTTACTTTCTAGCACTAATTCAAAACTTCTATGTTAAACAACTATCATTAGGCCAATGAATTGCACCGGGAGCACTCTATTCCTGTCATACTCAACACTTGTTGCTTGGCAAGTGGTGCTTTCAATAAGGGTGTCTGCCAAATAGAAAAATAATGATGATATTAGCATTCATTGTGTGGTCTGATTGTGAGGAGTTAATTAAGATTCAGGGTGGTAGTGTTGTGTTGTTAGGGGTCTCAGCCAGCAGGGCCTGGTGGAATCAAAGGCCTGATCATGACACTGGTGTTTACACAGCAACACTGGGAAATTACCCAGGAGGCAACGGAACGAGGCCACTGCAATCTGGCATGGCACTGAGCTGACAGAGCTAGCTGACACTGACAGAGCTCAGTAACAAGCTTTTTGCTGTGAACTGGAGACCTGCTGGGACCACAGACTCATAAAAGACTGAATTCGTAATGAGAAGCGAGGATTAGTGTGATAAGTGCTTTTAAACTTTTCACGAGGATGTTAATCCTTATATGTGTTCATTTTATCAAGAAAAGGCTGAACATTCTGATAGAAATGCCCAAATGATATATATTGGTTTGTTATATTGTTATTATTATTTTTTTGGTTTGTTCTATCATTTCTAAAAGGTGTTGAACTGACTGAATAAAGTAAATCACCTGTATCCCTTTGCTATTCATAAATCACATACCGTAGATATGTCCATGGTATTGCATCGGGACAAGTAAACCAAAGATCTTGTATTTTCCTAGGATTCAAAGCCCATTTTGAGACTTGGCAGTGACTGCTGAAGTGACTCCTCAGTGTAGCCGAGTGATGGCTATCAAGGTGATTATAAAGGCTATCAAGGTGATTACAGACAAAACTAGTCAGAGACATTGATATGCTTCAAATTATGCTAAAATTAATATGTATTAGATGTGTAATGACTACAGGTGCCGTCTTTTAATGAAGTGTGAATTTCATGCCTCTAAATATGTCTAAGTAGATGTTAAATACATGACACGTTTATGATGATACAGAGAGGGGTTTACTATCAACCTGTTCTGCTTGCTGTTGTATATCATGGGATATAGGAATCAGGCTCTGCCTCCTGATCTGTCTCTCTTTAGTCTCTTCCCTCTGACGTCACACCAAGCCAGAGGAGGCAGAAATGTTCCTACTTTTGTTTGTATCTCTACAAACTGCCAGATCACATAGGATGATTAGAGTACAGCTGGTAAAATCACTGGGTCCATTTTCAGGCCAACATATTATCTTTGTATTAACTTATCAGACTATTGTGCACAGTGTCAGAAAAAAAACATTTTTACGGTCACTTACTGGCAGCCAGTTACCTGTAAGTTACTATAAAAAAGGTACAGTATGTTGTTACCATACTGGCTGCCAATAACTTACAGTAGAAACAACAGGATTTTTTTTTTTTTTTTTTTACAGTGCACCACAACAATATTACCATTCGAAATGCAGTGTCACAGAAGGGGTCATTCAGACCAAGTCTAACATGCCATTGTCTGGAACATTGGCAAATTGTTTCTAACAGTGTTGAATAGAGTCTGTCTGGCCATGCCTGGCCAAGGGAGGTATTTAGTCATCAGTAAGAGAATATGCTAGCTAGGGGAACTAGAATTCCTTGATTGATAAGTCCTGGAACTTCACATATTTTACAGAAACACTGAGTCAGAGAGAATGCCCAGCGGTTCCACAGTAAAACATTGAGTCAGCGAGAATGCCCAGCGGTTCCATGGTAAAACACTGAGTCAGAGAGAATTCCCAGCAGTGCCACAGTGGCCTTGGCTGAACTGTGTTGAGTTAACTACTGTACAAGTCAAACTCCAAACAAGTAAGCCAGGCCTAAATCTAGGGCAGGCCAGGATGGAATGTGAAAATAATAATTGAATCTAAATCTAAACTACACAACCTAATCCATAACAATGCCAATATTGAAATCATAAGCATTTGCCAAGATATAAATAAGTTATATTATTATCTGAATAACCTTTAGTCCCTGAGAAAAATGGTACATTGGAAAGACAAGCACAGATTATGCTCCTCATGAGCAGTGGTATCTCTTAATACAGCATTCTCTTACAAAGGCAAATAGACAAACCATATGCTTAATTAAATTCTCAAGGTTTCTCCATGGCTGTTGTATAATGTGTTTTTATGGAAATAACTTATAGTAAGAATCAGGCCATCACAACATTTAGTTGTTCTAACTATGGGTAAATGAGAAAATGGTTTCTAAATCAGAATCAAAAAGATAGCGAAGCAGTTGCACTTTTGGGTCACTTGCACTTAACTTGAGGTTTTTCTTTTCCTTGTCTTAAAACAGCTGTAGATTGGAAGTTTATGAAAAGGTAGGAGGATCAACAGTAATGTATAAGCTTATATGAGGTTTTCTGAATCTGGTACTTTTGATCCTAGCTCTGTGTTTAAAGTGCTATAGGGAAGTCTTACCCTGAGGAGCCATGACGTTTTCAAACTCAGAATGAGGCCCTTGAGAGTAGAGTTAAAAGAACCTCTCCAAAGCTGAGAAATATCAGAGAGGGATAGTGGGTGTTGATTTACCAAGCTCCTTGTGTGTGTGTAGGTGGGTTTGTGGTGAACTGTGACTGAATGGATGCCCCACAGCAAACATTTCATTGAAAGTGAATCCCGAGAGATTACTCATGTCTTTTTGAAAGTTTGTAGCCCAAGCGAACAAAGTCTGATTGGTGTGACTGGTTAACTT
Source organism: Salvelinus namaycush (assembly GCF_016432855.1). NCBI lineage: Eukaryota > Metazoa > Chordata > Actinopteri > Salmoniformes > Salmonidae > Salvelinus > Salvelinus namaycush. Next base: position 11,108,962 of record NC_052309.1, on the reverse strand, counting down.
TTTCTCTTTCTCTCTCTCTCTCTCTCTCAAACACGCATGCACCCACAAAGGAACACACAGACAAACGTCGTACTGAAATGGCATCTGCATTTCAAAATAAGACATGAAACGACCATGAAATATCTCTTCATCTCCACCATGCTGTGTGACTGTCTTACGCCTCCTGATAACAGCCAGTCATTAATAGATGAGAAGGGCTTAGTCTGCACACAAGGCGTGGAAAAGACTAATTTATTACTGTAGTCTGCCTATCAGGAGAACACTTGGTACCTAGTTGGAGAACTAGGGACTGTACCAGTTCAAGGACACAATATTTGGGCATGACAATTCCCCTAAAAATATTAAATGCTCAGGTTACAGACATTTTGAAATGATATAGGCTCTCATTGATTCCTTCTCCCAATAGAATGTTGGTGTAAATTCACTTTGGATTGTTACCCACTTGTTGCTACCAAGGTCATTATCACCACTTGGTCAGTTAGAGCCCTTAGCTCTCCTGCTTCATCATTCTCTGTAGTTGTGCTGTCACGTTGTTCGTTATAATGATGGTCAGACCAAGGTGCAGCGTACGTAGAGTTCCACATACTTTTAATGAATAAAGTGAAAGCAAATACAAAACAAATAAAGAATAACCGAACCGTGACGACAATGCAGTGCTAACAGGCAACTAAACATAAACAATATCCCATAACCCACAGATGGAAAAAATGCTACTTAAGTATGATCCCCAATTAGAGACAACGATAACCAGCTGCCTCTAATTGGGAATCATACAAATCACCAACATAGAAAATCAAACATAGAACCCCACATAGAAAATATAAACTAGAACATCCCCCCAGTCACGCCCTGACTTACTCTACCATAGAAAATAAAAGCTTTCTATGGTCAGGACGTGACATGTGCATTGTTAACATATTTGAATTAATATAGTCATATACTTTATCTTCCTGTCACGCTCAACGAATTGACATTCCATGGAAGATACAATCATAGAAAGAGAATGAATCATTCTATTTCTATGGATACAACAACAATCAACTTAATTCAAAGGTTGATGAGAGTTGATGGTAGCCTGGCTGACACGTGATCCATGTGACTACACAGCGAGCTGTGAATCACTGGTCTGGTAAGTCGGGCTTGTAAAAGGGGAGGCTAGCTCAAATTATGAGCGACTTTGAGCAACTTTTGTATTGGTTCTCATATCAATCAAATGTATTCATAAAGCCCTTTTTCATCAGCAGTCAGAAAGTGCTTACAAAGAAACCCAACATAAACCCCAAAGAGTAAGCAATGCAGATGCATGGTGGTTAGAAAATGGTGGTTAGGAACTTAGGAAGAAACCTAGAGAGGAACCAGGCTCTGAGGGGTGGACAGTCCTATTCTGGCTGTGCCGGGTGGAAATTATAAGAGTACATGTTGGCTTTTCATAGCCGAGCATTCAGTCGAGACAGCAGATGTGGAAGAGAGGGAGAGAGAGGGGGAGGGAGAGAGAGAGAGAGGGTCAAAAACAGCAGGTTTGGGACAAGGTAGCAGGTACGGTGAACAGGTCAGGGTTCCATAGCCGCAGGCAGAACAGTTGAATCTGTAGCAGCAGCACGACAAGGTAGCACGTCCGTTGAACAGGTCAGGGTTCCATAGCCACAGGCAAAATTCAGCAGAAACTGGATCCGCAGCACGACCAGGTGGACTGGGGACGAGGACAGCCAGGAGTCGTCAGGCCAGGTAGTCCTGAGGCATGGCCCTAGTGCTCAGGTCTTCCGGGAGGGGGGTAATAAAGAGAGATGGGCGAATTTGAGGGAGCATACTTAAGTTCACACAGGACACCAGATAAGACAGGAAAATTACACCAGGTAAGACATGAGAATTACACCAGATAAGACAGGAGAATTACACCAGATAGGACAGACTGACCCTAGCCCCCCAGCAATTAGACTATTGCAGCATTGATACTGAAGACTGAGACAGGGGGGAGTCGGGGGACACTGTGTCCCCGGCAATACTCCAGGACAGGGCCAACCAGGTGGGATAACCCCACCCACTTTGCCAAAGCACAGCCCCCACACGACTAGAGGGATATCAACAGACCACCAACTTACAGTACTACCCTGAGACAAGGCAGAGTATAGCCCACAAAGATCTCTCCCACTGCACGAACCCGAGGGGGCACAAAATCGGACAGGAAGATCACGTCAGTGACTCAACCCACTCAAGTCGAGTATAGAAAAAAATCCTGGCACGATGTGACACACCCCTCCTAGGGACGGCATAGTAGAACACTAGTAAGCCAATGACTCAGCCCCCATAATAGGGTCAGAGGCAGAGAATCCCAGAGGAAGATGGGAGCCAGCCAGGCAGAGACAGTAAGGGCGATTCGTCACTCCAGTGCCTTGCCATTCAGCTTTGCACCACTGGGCCAGACTACATTCAATCATAGGACCTACTGAAGAGATGAGTCTTCAGTAAAGACTTAAAGGTCGAGACCGAGTCTGCGTCTCTCACATGGATAGGCAGACCATTCCATAAAAATGTATCTCTATAGGAGAAAGCCCTGCCTCCAGCTGCTTGCTTAGAAATTCTGTGGGAAAATAAGGAGGCCTGATTCTTATGACCATAGCGTATGTGTAGGTATATATGGCAGGACCAAATCGGAGAGATAGGTAGGAGCAAGTCCATTTAATGCTTTGTAGGTTAGCAGTAAAACCTTGAAATCAGCTCTAGCCTTAACAGGAAGCCAGGTTAGAGAACCTAGCACTGGAGTAATGTGATCACATTTTTGGGTTCTAGTCAAAATTCTAGAAGCAATATCTAGCACTAACTGAAGTTTATTTGGTGCTTTATCCTGGTAGCCAGAGAGTAGAGCATTGCAGTAGTCTAATCTAGAAGTGACAAAAGCATGGATTATCTTTTCTGCATAATAAAAAAAAGAGATTCGATATAGGCCGATAGTAAAAAATAAATAATCCGGGTCAAGGTTTCGCTTTTTCAGGAGAGGCTTTATTACTGTCACCTTATTGAGTTTGGTACACATCTGGACGACAGGGAGATGTTTATTATGTTCAACATAGGCGGGCCAAGTACAGGAAGTAGCTCTTTCAGTAGTTCAGTTGGAATAGGGTCCAGTAGGCAGCTGAAAGGTTTAGAGGCCATGACTATTTTTGTGAATGTGTCAAAAGATACAGGATTAAAAAACTAAAGTGTCTCCATTGATCCTTGGTCTTGGCAGTTCTGTGCAGACTCAGGACAACTGAGTTTTGGAGAAATACGCATATTCAAAAGAGGAGTCCGTGATTTGCTTTCTAATGATCATGATCATTTCGGGGAAGAAGTTCATGAATTCATCACTGCTGAAGTGAAGGCCATACTTCTTAGTTCACTTTGCAACAGTATAAAAAATATATTTTGTATTGTTTTTATTCTCCTCAATCAGGTTGGAAAAGTAGGCTGATCAAGCAGCAGTGAGGGCTCTTCAATATTGCATGGTACTGTCTTTGTAAGCTAGCTGGAAGACTTCCAGTTTGGTGAAGCGCCATTTCCATTTGCTTCAGGGCTCAAGTATTTTATGTATACCAGGGAGCTAATTTCTTGTGACAAATGTTTTTTGTTTTTAGAATTGCTAGTCCTGCGACTGCATCTAGGGTATTACACAAGATTAAGTTTAGAACCTCGGTTAGGTGGTTAACTGATTTTTGTACTCCGACGTCCTTGGGTAGGTGGAGGGAGTCTGGAAGGGCATCTCGAAATCTTAGCAGATTATTTGTTGTGATTGCAAACGTAATCAGGTGGTGGTCAGATAGTCCAGGATTATGAGGAAAAACACTTAGATCCTGAATATGTATTCCATGGGACAAAACTAGATCCAGCGTATGATTGTACATAGGTCCCGAGACATGTTGGACAAAACCTACTGAGTTGATGATGGCTCCGAAAGTCTTTTGGAGTTAGGATGTGGACTTTTCCATGTGAATATCGAAGTCACCAAAAATGTGAATATTATCTGTCATGACTACGAGGTCCAATAGGAATTCAGGGAACTCAGTGAGGAACACTGTATATGGCCAGGAGTCCTGTAAATAGTAGCTATAAAAAGTGATTAAGTAGGCTGCATCGATTTCATGACTAGAAGCTCAAAAGACGAGAACGCAGCCCTTTTTTTCCTTGCTGTCGTAAATGTAGCAACACCTCTGTCTTTGCGGGATGCGTATGGGATATGGTCACTAGAGTAACGAGGAGGAGAGGGCTCATTTAACACAGCAAATTCATCAGGCTTGAGCCATGTTTCAGTAAGGCCAATCACATCAAGTTTATGATCAGTGATTAGTTCATTGACTATGTCTGCCTTGGAAGTGATGCTCTATTTTGAGATGTGAGATATTATCATAATCTCTTTCAATAATGACAGGAATGGAGGTCTTTATTCCAGTGAGATGGCGAAGGCGTACACCACCAGATTAAGTTTTGCCCAACCTAGGTCGAGGCACAAACATCGTCTCAATGGGGAAAGCTGCGCTGACTACACTGATTGTGCTAGTGGCAGTCTCCACTAAGCTGGCAGACTGTCTAAGAGCCTGCTGCCTGGTCTGCAACATATCTCATTGTGGAGCTAGAGAGGTTAGATACCTGAGAGCACCCCTACAGCTTGGATGGAATCCATCATTCCTGAGCAGGCCAGGCTTGGTCCTGTTTGTGGGGGAATCCCAGAAAGAGGGCCAGTTCTCTACAAATTCTGTTGGGAAGGGCAGAAAACAGTTTTCAACTAGGGATTGAGTTGTGCGAGTCTGCTGTAGAGCTCATCACTCCCCCTAACATGGAGGGGGCCAGAGACAATCACTCAATGCCAACACATATTTCTAGTTAATGGGTTTCCATGGCCGAAGAGCCGCACACAAGCTTAAGATCACCATGTGCAATGCCAAGTGGCATTGGTGTAAAGATTGCTGCCATTTAACTCCGGAGTGATGAATCACGCTTCACCATCTGGCAGTCCGACGGACAAATCTGGGTTTGGCAGATGCCAGGAGAACTCTACCTGCCCCAATACATTGTGCCAACTGTGTAACGGGCTTCCTCCTTCTCTTCATCCGAAGAGGAGTAGCAAGGATTGGACCAAAGTGCAGCGGGGTGTGAATTCATAATGATTTATTAAACAAAACGACGAAACACGAAATAACACTTAGAAATACAAAATAACAAAAACGAACTAAACAGACCTAAACTACGAACTTACATGAAACGAAGAACACACGAACAGGAACAGACAAACCGAAACAGTCCCGTGTGGTAACATCTACTGACACGGAAGAAAATCACCCACAAACAAACAGTGAGAACAACCTACCTTAATATGACTCTCAATCAGAGGAAACGTCAAACACCTGCCTCTAATTGAGAGCCATACCAGGCAACCCAAAACCAACATAGAAACAGAAAACATAGACTGCCCACCCAAAACTCACGCCCTGACCAATAAACACATACCAAACAACAGAAAACAGGTCAGGAACGTGACAGAACCCCCCCTCAAGGTGCGAACTCCGGGCGCACCCCTACAACTCAAGGGGAGGGTCTGGGTGGGCATCTGTCCGCGGTGGCGGCTCCGGCGGTGGACGAGGACACCACTCCACCACTGTCTTTGTCCCCCTCCTTAGCGTCCTTTGAGTGGCGACCCTCGCCCCCGACCATGGTCCAGGAACCTTCACTAAGGCCCCTCCTACATAGAGGAGACAGCTCAGGACAGAGAGGTAGCTCAGGACAGAGAGGTAGCTCAGGACAGAGAGGTAGCTCAGGACAGAGAGGTAGCTCCGGACAGAGAGGTAGCTCCGGACAGAGAGGTAGCTTAGGACAGAGGGACAACTCTGTACTAATGGCAGCTCCGGACTGGGTGGCAGCTCCGGACTGGGTGGCAGCTCCGGACTGAGTGGCAGCTCCGGACTGAGTGGCAGCTCCGGACTGAGTGGCAGCTCCGGACTGAGTGGCAGCTCCGGACTGAGTAGCAGCTCCGGACTGAGTGGCAGCTCATGACTGAGTGGCAGCTCATGACTGAGTGGCAGCTCATGACTGGAGGGCAGCTCATGACTGGAGGGCAGCTCATGACTGGAGGGCAGCTCATGACTGGAGGGCAGCTCATGACTGTAGGGCAGCTCATGACTGTAGGGCAGCTCTGGCAGCTCCTGACTGGCTGGCGGATCTGGCAGCTCCTGACTGGCTGGCGGATCTGGCAGCTCCTGACTGGCTGGCGGCTCTGGCAGCTCCTGACTGGCTGGCGGCTCTGGCAGCTCCTGACTGGCTGGCGGCTCTGGCAGCTCCTGACTGACGGACGGCTCTAGCGGCTCCTGACTGATGGACGGCTCTAATGGCTCGGGACAGACGGGCGGCTCTAATGGCTCGTGGCAGACGGATGGCTCAGAAGGCGCTGGGCAGACGGATGGCTCAGAAGGCGCTGGGCAGACGGATGGCTCAGAAGGCGCTGGGCAGACGGATGGCTCAGAAGACGCTGGGCAGACGGATGGCTCAGACGGCACTGGGCAGACAGATGGCTCAGACGGCACTGGGCAGACGGATGGCTCAGACGGAGCTGGGCAGACGGATGGCTCAGACGGAGCTGGGCAGACAGGCAGTGCAGAAGGCGTTGGGCAGACGGCCGACTCTGACCCGCTGAGGCGCACAGTAGGCCTGGTGCGTGGTGCCGGAACTGGTGGTACCGGACTGGAGACACGCACCTCAAGGCTAGTGCGGGGAGCAGGAACAGGGCACACTGGACTCTCGATGCGCACTATAGGCCTGGTGCGTGGTACCGGAACTGGAGGTACCGGGCTGAGGGCACGCACCTCAGGGCGAGTGCGGGGAGAAGGAACAGTGCGTACAGGGCTCTGGAGACGCACAGGAGGCTTGCTGCGTGGTGCCGAAACTGGAGGCACTGAGCTTGAGACACGCACCACAGGAAGAGTGCGTGGAGGAGGAACAGGACTCTGGAGACGCACTGGAAGCCTGGTGCGTGGTGTAGGCACTGGTGGTACTGAGCTGGGGCGGGAAGGTGGCGCCGGATATACCGGACCGTGTAGGCGTACTGGCTCCCTTGAACACTGAACCTGCCCAACCTTACCTGGTTGTATGCTCCCCGTCGCCTGACCAGTGCGGGGAGGTGGAATAACCCGCACCGGGCTATGTAGGCGAACCGGGGACACCATGCGTAAGGCTGGTGCCATGTAAGCCGGCCCAAGGAGACGTACTGGTGGCCAGATATGTAGAGCCGGCTTCATGGCACTTGGCTCGATGCTCAATCTAGCCCTACCAGTGCGGGGAGGTGGAATAACCCGCACCGGGCTATGCACACGTACAGGAGACACCGTGCGCTCTACTGCGTAACACGGTGTCTGCCCGTACTCCCGCTCTCCACGGTTAGCCTGGGAAGTGGGCGCAGGTCTCCTACCTGCCCTAGACCCACTACCTCTTAGCCCCCCCCCCAAGAAATTTTTGGGTTGTACTTGCGGGCTTTTCGGGCTTCCGTGCTAGACGCGTCCCCTCATAACGCCGGTTCCTCTCTCCGGTTTCCTCCGCTCTCCGAGCTGCCTCCAGCTGTTCCCATGGGCGGCGATTAACTTCAACTTTAGCCCATGGTCCTTTTCCTTCTATGATCTCCTCCCAAGACCAGAAATCCTGCTTCGTGCGCTGTCCGTTAACCCGCTGCTTGATCCGGGTTTGGTGGGTGATTCTGTAACGGGCTTCCTCCTTCTCTTCATCCGAAGAGGAGTAGCAAGGATTGGACCAAAGTGCAGCGGGATGTGAATTCATAATGATTTATTAAACAAAACGACGAAACACGAAATAACACTTAGAAATACAAAATAACAAAAACGAACTAAACAGACCTAAACTACGAACTTACATGAAACGAAGAACACACGAACAGGAACAGACAAACCGAAACAGTCCCGTGTGGTAACATCTACTGACACGGAAGAAAATCACCCACAAACAAACAGTGAGAACAACCTACCTTAATATGACTCTCAATCAGAGGAAACGTCAAACACCTGCCTCTAATTGAGAGCCATACCAGGCAACCCAAAACCAACATAGAAACAGAAAACATAGACTGCCCACCCAAAACTCACGCCCTGACCAATAAACACATACCAAACAACAGAAAACAGGTCAGGAACGTGACAAACTGTAAAGTTTGGTGGATGAGGAATAATTACCTAGGGCAGTTTTTCATGATTCAGGTTGAGCCCCTTAGTTCGAGTGAAGGGAAATATTAGCTCTACAGGATATAATGATATTCTAGATGATTCTGTGCCTCCAACTTTGTGGCAACAGTTTGGGTAAGGACCTTTCCTGTTTCAGGATGACAATGCCCACGTGCATAAAGCGAGGTCCATACAGAAATGGTTTGTCGAGATCGGTATGGAAGAAATTTACTGGCCTGCACAGAACCCTGACCTCAACCCCATCGAACACTTTTAGGATGAATTGGAACGCAGACTGCGGGTCTAATCGCCCAACACCAGTGCACAACCTCACTAATGCTCTTGTGGCTGAATGAAAGGAAGTCCCCGCAGCAATGTGCAAACATCTAGTGGAAAGACTTCCCAGAAGAGTGGAGGCAGTTTTAGCAGCAACGGGGGGGACCAGCTCCATCATTTTGAGATGAGATGTTCGACGAGCAATTGTCCACATATTTTTGTGGACATGTAGCGTACATCTTCACTGAATCTACATCTTCAAATTGCACAGTCATTCCATGTTTGCGTCATGCATTATCTCATCCTGTAAAGTAAAGTACATTGTGTACATGCTCTCTCTTTTCTTTATCATTACATTAGTAATTGTTGCATTAGATAGACAGGTTGACTTGATGAAAGATGATTCATATCTCTTTTGTTTTTGTTGGTCATACTTGCTGTAGTTAATATTTAGGGTATTTCATGTTCATGTATTGCCAAAATAAGGGGGCATGCAGGAAACTTGCCAAAAGTGAACATGGGTAATACAATAGCTAGGTAGCCATGGGCGATCGACACATTCACAGCTAGCTATGCTAGCTAACGTTAGTTGCTACTTGCTAGCCACAAGATTGTAACGTTTAACAAGGTGCAGTTGTCTAATATGTCACTCGTTTTAGTATAGAAGGGCTGTTATAACGTTAAATATAAATGTCTGTGATAATCTATTCCCCCTATTCATGATGTTAGTGGCAAACGATGTCAGAACTCCAAAGGTTTTGCTAGCTAGCTAGCTACTGTATCTGTTTGCTTATCCCGGAAAGGCTGGCTGGATGAGGAAGGGCTGGGGCAGTCCTATGTAAAACAATCGATCATGATTCATTAAATTTAAAATGGGGATATTCAACCAGCGTAGGGTGCAGCCTGGAAGTCTGAGGGCACACCTCCCTCATTATCGATGCTTCATGCTGACACATGAAAGCAGCCGTTCCAAACTCTCAAGTCAGGAAGAGTTTGAGAGCTGTCAGTAAGGAAACGCAGAGGGAATATTTCACCAACCATTCGAAAGTGTCTGACAGCATTCCAGTGACAAGTTCATTTGCTTGATTTTTAAACACAACATTTTCAATGTCTCCTGTAGTTCAGCTATCTCTATTTTCCACTTTTTCCTTCTGTCTCTCTCTCTCTCTTTCTCTTTCTCACTCTCACTTTCTCTCTCTTACTTTCTCTCTCACTTTCTCTCCCTCTCTGCTAAGCACTGACCTTGGGCCAGTAAACAGTGTTAGTGATGTATTACAAGAGCAGAGGGTGAATAATTATCCTGAAGCGCGGTGGCCCCTCAACACAATGACTCTGAGCTGTAAATCTGGATTGGATTTATAAAATATGGATGCCATCTATCTCAATAAAGGTGTGATTTGAATATGGATATTATTATAAATGTGATTATATGGTTTAACATGGTAATCATGTACATACATTAGGGTCCGAAATTATTGACACCTTTGATAAAGATACGCAGTAATGACTGTATAAAATAAATAATTCAAATACTGAGCTACACTGAGTGTACAAAACATTAGGAACACCTGCTCTTTTCATGACATAGACTGACCAGGTGAATCAAGGTGAACACTATGATCCCTTATTGATGTCACTTGTTAAATCCACTCCAATCAGTGTAGATGAAGGAGAGGAGACAGGTTAAACAATTATTTTTAAGCCTTGAAACAATTGAGACATGGGATTGTATATGTGTGCCATTCAGAGGGTGAATGAGCAAGACAAAATATGTAAGTGCCTTTGAACGAGGTATGGTAGTAGGTGCCAGTTACACCAGTTTGTGTGTGTCAAGAACTGCAACACTGTTGGGTTTTTCACGCTCAACAGTTTCCCGTGTGTATCGAGAATGGTCCACCACCCAAAGGACATCCAGCCAACTTGACAAAACTGTGGGAAGCATTGGAGTCAAGATGGGCCAGCATCCCTGTGGAACGCTTACGACACCTTGTAGAGTCCATGCCCTGACGAATTGAGGCTGTTCTGGAGCTGTGGAGTGGTTTGGGGGGTGGGGAGTGGAGGGGGAGGGGGAGTCTCGGATGGTTGAGGGGAAGTTCTCGGGGGAACTGTGGGGGGGATCTTGGATAGTTGGTGGCCTGGCAGTTGGGAGCTTGGGCCGGTGGCAGAGAGGTCGCTGGTTCTTGTCCCCAATTTGACTTGGTGGGAGATCTGCTCTATGGGCGGGGCGTTTGACCCTGGTTGCTCCGGTGGGTCGCTCTGGATGGGACTGTCTGCTAGATGACAATGTAATGTAAATGTTGAGCAGCTTCACTGAAGGTAGATTGTATGTTTTAAAATTCAATAAAAAGAATAATAATAATAAAATCCTACATCTGTAACGTCCTGACCAGAGTTCTTATGTGTTTTGCTTGTTTAGTGTTGGTCAGGACGTGAGCTGGGTGGGAATTCTATGTTGTGTGTCTAGTTAGTCTGTTTCTGTGTCCAGCCTAATATGGTTCTCAATCAGAGACAGCTGTCAATCGTTGTCCCTGATTGAGAATCATATATAGGTGGCTTGTTTTGTGTTGGGGATTGTGGGTGGTTGTTTCCTGTCTTTGTGTTTTGTCTGCACCAGCTAGGACTGTGACGGTTAGTTTGTTTTGTAATTTTGTATAGTGTCTTGTTTTGTGTTTATTAAATAATGGAAAATTACCACGCTGCACATTGGTCCTCAGATCCTTCTCGCCTCTCCTCGTCTGAGGAGGAGGACGACTTAGACTGCCGTTACAGAACCACCCACCAAACTCGGACCAAGCAGCGTGAGTACGGGCAGCGACAGCAGCAGCAGCGGCCAACTACACAGGACTCCTGGACATGGGAGGAAATTTTGGAGGGTAAAGGACCCTGGGCTAAGGTTGGAGAGAATCGCCGCTCTCGGGAGGAGATGGAGGCAGCTAAAGCCCAGGAGCGGTGGTATGAGGAGGCAGCACGGAAGCGTGGCTGGAAGCCCGTGAAGAAACCCCAAAAATTTCTTGGGGGGGGGGGGCTAAAGGGTAGTGTGGCGAAGGCAGGTAGGAGACCTGCGCCCGCTTCCCATGCTTACCGTGGAGAGCGGGAGTACAGGCAGACACCGTGTTATGCGGAAGAGCGCACGGTGTCTCCTGTACGTGTGCATAGCCCGGTGCGGGTTATTCCACCTCCCCGCACTGGCCGGGCTAGATTGAGCATTGAGCCAAGTGCCATGAAGCCGGCTCTACATATCTGGCCTCCAGTACGTCTCCTCGGGCCGGTGTACATGGCACCAACCTTACGCATTGTGTCCCCGGTTCGCCAACACAGCCCAGTGCGGGTTATTCCACCTCCCCGCACTGGACGGGCTACGGGGAGCATTCAACCAGGTAAGGTTGGGCAGGCTCGGTGCTCAAGGGAGCCAGTACGCCTGCACGGTCCGGTATATCCGGCGCCACCTTCCCGCCCCAGCCCAGTGCCTCCAGTTCCGGCACCACGCATCAAGCCTCCTGTGCGTCTCCAGAGCCCTGTACACACTGTTCCTTCTCCCCGCACTAGCCTTGAGGTGCGTGTCTCCAGTCCGGTACCACCAGTTCCGGTACCACGCACCAGGCCTATAGTGCGCCTCGAGAATCCAGTGTGCCCTGTTCCTGCTCCCCGCACTAGCCTTGAGGTGCGGGTTTCCAGTCCGGTGCCACCAGTTCCGGCACCACGCACCAGGCCTACTGTGCGCCTCAGCAGGTCAGAGTCGGCCGTCTGCCCAACGCCGCCTGCACTGCTCGTCTGCCCAACGCCGCCTGCACTGCTCGTCTGCCCAGCGCCGTCTGAGCTGCCTGCCTGCCCAGCACCATCTGAGCCATCCGTCTGCCCAGCGCCATCTGAGCCATCCGTCTGCCCAGCGCCATCTGAGCCATCCGTCTGCCCAGCGCCATCTGAGCCATCCGTCTGCCCAGCGCCATCTGAGCCATCCGTCTGCCCAGCGCCATCTGAGCCATCCGTCTGCCCAGCGCCATCTGAGCCGTCCGTCTGCCCAGCGCCATCTGAGCCGTCCATCTGCCCCGAGCCATTAGAGCCGCCCGTCTGTCCCGAGCCGTCAGAGCCGTTCGTCAGTCAGGGGCCGCTAGAGCCGTTCGTCAGTCAGGGGCCGCTAGAGCCGTCCGTCAGTCAGGGGCCGCCAGAGCCGTCCGTCAGTCAGGAGCCGCCAGAGCCGCCAGCCAGTCAGGAGCCGCCAGAGCCGCCAGCCAGTCAGGAGCCGCCAGAGCCGCCAGCCAGTCAGGAGCCGCCAGAGCCGCCAGCCAGTCAGGAGCCGCCAGAGCCGCCAGCCAGTCAGGAGCCGCCAGAGCCGCCAGCCAGTCAGGAGCCGCCAGAGCCGCCAGCCAGTCAGGAGCCGCCAGAGCCGCCAGCCAGTCAGGAGCCGCCAGAGCCGCCAGCCAGTCAGGAGCCGCCAGAGCCGCCAGCCAGTCAGGAGCTGCCAGAGCCGCCTTCCAGTCATGAGCTGCCTTCCAGTCATGAGCTGCCCTCCAGTCATGAGCTGCCCTCCAGTCATGAGCTGCCCTCCAGTCATGAGCTGCCCTCCAGTCATGAGCTGCCCTCCAGTCATGAGCTGCCCTCCAGTCATGAGCTGCTCTACAGTCATGAGCTGCCCTCCAGTCATGAGCTGCCACTCAGTCCGGAGCTGCCACTCAGTCCGGAGCTGCCACTCAGTCCGGAGCTGCCACTCAGTCCGGAGCTGCCATTAGTCCAGAGCTGCCCCTCTGTCCTGAGCTACCTCTCTGTCCTGAGCTACCTCCTAAATCATGTGGGAGCCTTGGGGAGGATTCTTAGGCCAAGGTCGTGGGCGAGGGTCGCCACTCAAAGGACGCTAAGGAGGGGGACAAAGACAGTGGTGGAGTGGTGTCCTCGTCCTGCACCGGATCCGCCACCGCGGACAGATGCCCACCCAGACCCTCCTCTTGAGTTTTAGGGGTGCGTTCGGAGTCCGCACCTCAGGAGGGGGGTACTGTAACGTCCTGACCAGAGTTCTTATGTGTTTTGCTTGTTTAGTGTTGGTCAGGACGTGAGCTGGGTGGGAATTCTATGTTGTGTGTCTAGTTAGTCTGTTTCTGTGTCCAGCCTAATATGGTTCTCAATCAGAGACAGCTGTCAATCGTTGTCCCTGATTGAGAATCATATATAGGTGGCTTGTTTTGTGTTGGGGATTGTGGGTGGTTGTGTCCTGTCTTTGTGTTTTGTCTGCACCAGCTAGGACTGTGACGGTTAGTTTGTTTTGTCATTTTGTATAGTGTCTTGTTTTGTGTTTATTAAATAATGGAAAATTACCACGCTGCACATTGGTCCTCAGATCCTTCTCGCCTCTCCTCGTCTGAGGAGGAGGACGACTTAGACTGCCGTTACAACATCTGTGTGAGTTTCAAAGACTTCTATGTTTTCAAAGATTGTTATACATGCAACCAACTAAATCGCTTCAATCAACCATGTTGGTAGAGCCTAGGCCACAATTGATGATTTTCGATAGAGACCTCAATTTAAGACAGTGGTTGGTAGTGGCTGAAAACATACACACAACATTTGTCAAAGATGTCAAGACTGACAAACTGGAAAGATCGATGTACAATGCAATCACAACTAAAGACTGGGTGTATTACACCAAGATCTACAGGCACATTTAGAGAGTGTCTTCAATCAGCAAACTGAGATTCCTTGCTGAAACCTTTGTATTCTGAACACCTTGACAAGCTCAAAAGCAAGCTGCTGTAAAGGACAGATGTAATGCCAATCTATCGAAAATGGAAGTGCAACTGCCATATTCAAATACGTTTTACAGTCTCGGCTTTAACTGACTAATCCCAGGTTAGACATTAATCACAAGCAATCTTGCTTTTCATAATGGTTTATACAGAAAGGGAGAAATTGAACATTGTCTGCCATAATGAATACAATGATTGCCATTTACTTTTCTTTCCTAGCAAGTCCCATTTCAATCTTATGAAATCATCAAATATAGTGAAAGATGAAAAAATCAAAAAAGATTGAAGAAAATTGAAGGCTAGATGGATAGAAGATACTGAAAGTGACAATTAAGTGAAGTTACGCCAGGCAAAATGCCAACAACGAGGGTTGGGTTTGCCCCCACTGTACTGCTGCCAGGTAGCAGATAACAACACATCTAAATCTCCATTCTAAATGTCAGGTTGCAGATGTGGCAATCTGTGTCGTGACATGAGGTAAATGAGAGGTTTAACAGTGAGAGCCAGGTAAGATCCACTACAATGGGACAGCTTAGCGCCAATCTGTTGTTCCCTTTTGATAAATGGTGAGCTATCTATACGATAGCTCTGTGTAATTGATAACGTGTGTAATTGAAAACATGGCTCTTGGATGAGTTTCATCTCCAACACAGGAAGGAAGCACACTTGCCTGTGATAGCTATCATGATGTGCTACCTGTCCCAGACCTGCTGTTTTCAACTCTCTAGAAACAGCAGGAGTGGTAGAGATACTCTCAATGATCGGCTATGAAAAGCCAACTGACATTTACTCCTGAGGTGCTGACCTGTTGCATCCGTGACAACTACTGTGATTATTATTATTTGACCATGCTGGTCATTTATGAACATTTGAACATCTTGGCCACGTTCTGTTATAATTTCCACCCGGCACAGCCAGAAGAGGACTGGCCACCCCTCATAGCCTGGTTCCTCTCTAGGTTTCTTCCTAGGTTTTGGCCTTTCTAGAGAGTTTTTCCTAGCCACCGTGCTTCTACACCTGCATTGCTCACTGTTTGGGGTTTTAGGCTGGGTTTCTGTACAGCACTTTGAGATATCAGCTGATCTAAGAAGGGCTATATAAATACATTTGATTTGATGATTCGATTTGATGATGATCGTTATTAATAATCTCGGGCAGCGAGAAGCTAGAAGCCATCTCGTCTCCCCTGTGTCACCCAGGTAGGTGAAAATAGATCCTTTAAGATTACAGGCACATTATTTTATTTAACCTTTATTTAACTAGGCAAGTCAGTTAAAGAACACATTCTTATTTACAATAACGGCCTACAAGGCCTATTGACAAACCTTTGAGGAGCAGAGGGTTCCCCGAGATATAAAGTTCACCTTATATAATGCCTGGCCTGGTTGCTATCAGTCTTCTCATCATCTTTTTGCTAGAAAAAGTTTGATAGCTTTTAAAGCAACATCACTCTCTCTTCTCAATTTGCGAAAACTTTTTTTGTGGGTAAAAGGTAAAAGGTAACTGGAAACATGTTTTATAACGTTCAAGTTTAAAACACCTTAGCATTCATTAAAGGCACTACAAAGGCGTTACATATACAGTCAGCGTACGTCATTCTTCAAGGAATTGTGCGTTTGAAGTTGCCTACAGATGACTTATCAACCGACCCACTGACATGGAAGGAAGAATGGACTCAAGGTGTTGTGGACATCAATAAAACATGAGGTGAAGGAACCTAACGTCTTTAAAAACCCTGTTATTTATAAATGTAGTCCGCTTCAGCATACTCTGAGATGTAATCTGGGGCATACAAAAGCCCATGATCTATGCCTTTAGACTTATCCGATCTCAGAGGGCTTAAGTCGGCGAATGAGGAGAATGGGAGAGACGTTCGTAGTGTAGTTAATTAATTGCCCAGTTGTATGGGAGCTACAACCAATTCCTATACCCTCAGCCAAACCAGTGCCACTTCACAGAGCTATTCAAGGGTGAGGTGATATTGAATTTTTTTAGGAAGAAATCCATTTATTATACGATTGCCAGGCCCAAGGTGCCTTAAAGGGCAGAAAATTGATATGTATTAGAAATACTAAATCCCTTTGTAAAGTCAGAGGGGGGGGGGGGGGGGGGGGTCTGGTCTGGCAACTCTTGAGAGGAGATGAAAGTAAGTAGGTAGCAGGACACTCTTTAAAGTCTCACTCTCATCTTCTGAGAAACCTGTTTCAAAAGTGTACAGATTAAGTGTGAAGTCCTGTGTTATCGCACATTCATAAAAGATAAAGCTAGAAACATTCACAACAATTGACCTTAGGCCAAGGCCTACACAAGAGGCCAAGACTATTCCATCCCATAAGTATTCCTAGCTGACATTGTGAGTCCCTACTTCTAGACTATTCCATCCCATAAGTATTCCTAGCTGACACTGTGCTTCCCTGCTTCTTTAAAACATTTATTCTGTTTCCCTTCATCTGTTTCAAGACTATTCCCATGGCAATCAAGAACGAGAGACACATTCACTGAAAGCATGCTTTTGTCAACTGATGTCTGTTGGGACTATACTGGGTGAGAAAACCGGAGCTTTCTCTTCTTTCAGCATAATGTACCCTGTACACTTCAGTCAGATATTTATGAACAATATCTTTGGCTGGGCTTTAACAGCTTATCTGTATGCTATTTTGAACAGTTTAAATTATTTGAAGGCTGCCTACGTAGGCTTACATTTGAGCATACCAACAGTAATGGTAAGAGCAACAAATTCATCACACCCATATTACAGCTCTATTAATATGGAATTCAATAATATCTTAGATCCTGCAGCACAAGATGAGTCATTCCCTCCCATAGTGAAGCCTCTCTCAGCAGAGGCAGAGCCACAGGGAAGTAACCAGTAGGAAGTAGTACAAGTCATTAAGTGAACTCTCTTTGAGTTACTGTTCAATTTGAACATCTTGGCTCCTAACACCTGACCCCTGCCCACTGATCCCTGACAAACCCTCTCCCTGTTCTGTCACTGCATCCCAGTGTCCCCCTGCACCAACTAACACTCCAACGGACACACCAACTGACACACCAACAGACACACCGACTGACACACCAGCAGACACACCGACTGACACACCGACTGACACTAACTGACACACCAACTGACCATCCAACTGACACTCCGACTGACACACCGACTGACACACCGACTGACACTCCGACTGACACTCCGACTGACACTCCGACTGACACTCCGACTGACCCACCAACTGACACTCAGGAAGCGGCCAAAAGCTCAAGAGAGAAGATGTCACGGCAGGACAGACAGCGTTGTGTTATTCAGCCTCTTTTTCATCAATAAATGTCACATTGATATTCCAGGCACATTGCGCAGCGTGATAATGATGGATACAAACTGACAACGGAGGTCTGTGGTGTCATTTGTAATTGGTCGGTGCGTGGAGATGTTTTCCGTTTACCGTTGGGTCCCACGAGATGGCTAATCAGATAGTGGACCAGCAGTAATTATGTCTGCCCACCTACGGTATGTAGAGAAACATGGCACTGAAGAATCAGCTCGCTCACTCTCTCTCATCTCATTTCATCTTACCAGAGAGGAGTGGAGATGCTGCTGTAATCAACTAACCTCATTCATATGTGGCTCCCTTTATTCTGGGGCGCTTCGCCTTGACACCTGCCTTGACTGTGCTGCATATTAAATTCAATTACCATTCAACAGTGGGCTACTGCAAAATCAAAGCTTGAGGAATATATGAATATATCAGTAAGTAAACACAAGTCTTAATGCTATTAGGGTATTAGGGTAATATCAATACCTGTAAGCTTAGCAATTATTGTTATACACGATAACAATGTCATGTTCAATAGGGAAAAGGGATATTACCATTTGATCACTGAGAGGAAAACCAAGGACCATGTCTTTTGAAAGTAAAGTTATGTTATTAAAAACAGGGCAATCAATAGCACACATTTTAAAGCAGCATTATGTAATATTCCATTGCCATTTCAGAAAAAGTCCTTAATATATCTGCAGTAATGATAATGTTTCACAATATTGCATTCTGATGGTACATCCTTCCAATTTGTCAACCAAAGACTGTCTGAATGGACATGTAAACTAGTGATATAACGCTGCTACTATTAAAGGGAAGGTGTACAGCACAGATACAGTTGTGAAGCTGCCTGCATGACAACCCTACACTGAGTATACCAAACATTAGGAACATTTTGAGTTGCCTTCCACAAACTGTTTCCACAAAGTTGGAAGCACAGAATTGTCTAGAATGTCATTGTAGTTTCCCTTCGCTGGAACGAAGGGGCCTAGCCAGAACCATGAAAAATAGCCCCAGACCATTATTCCTCGTCCACCAAACTTTACAGTTGGCAATATGCATTGGGGCAGGTAGTGTTCTCCTGGCATCCGCCGAACCCAGATTCTTTCGTAGTACTGCCAGATGGTGAAGCGTGATTCATCACTCCAGGGAACGCGTTTCCACTGCTCCAGAGTCAAATGGCGGCGAGCTTTACACAACTCCAGCCAACCCTTGGCATTACGCATGGTGATCTTAGGCTTGTGTGTGGCTGCTCGGCCATGGAAACCCATTTCATGACAATGCTGATGAACAGTTCTTGTGCTGACGTTGCTTCCAGAGGCAGTTTGGAACTCGGTAGTGAGTGTTGCACCCGAGGACAGATGTTTTTAACGCGTTACATGCTTCAGCACTCGGCAGTCCTGTTCTGTGAGCTTGTGTGGCCTACCACTTCGCGGCTGAGCCATTGTTGCTCCTAGACGTTTCCACTTCACAATAACAGCACCTACAGTTGACCGGGGCAGCTCTAGCAGGGAAGAAACTTGACGAACTGACTTGTTGGAAAGGTGGCATCCTATGACGATGCCACGTTGAAAGTCACAGAGCTCTTCAGTAAGACCATTCTACTGCCAATGTTTTTTCCTATGGAGATTGCATGGCTGTGTGCTCAATTTTATACACCTGTCAGCAAAGGGTGTGGCCGAAATAGCGAATCCACTAATTTGAAGGGTTGTCCACATACTTTTGTATATATAGTAGCTCTCACCTGGATTCATCTGGTCATTCTATGTCATGGAAAGAGCAGGTGTCCTTAATGTTTTGTATACTCGTTGTATAGGGCTGCTTTTCACATACAGTAATCTGATGGATAATTCTAAAAAGGTACTGTAGGCACATCACAGTATTGCTTGGTGCAGTATGCACAGCAGCAGATGCCCAATTTTTGAAAAATATTCAACAAGAACAACCCATTAATGTTAGATTCATAGTACACAGGCTGCCTTTCACATTTTCTGCTTGTTGTAGCAGAAAATACATTGGTATTAAAGCACCATTGGCACATTTACTCTCCGTATGAAGGCACTTCAATGCCGCTCAGAGACCCATTTCATCAATTTCGTTCACAGTTTTACTGTGTAGGTTTCATTTTCCTGACACGTTGAATAGCCATTGCAGTAAATTTGATGCATTGAGCCTTGGACTGAAATCAGTAAAGGTAGCAGATGTATTTGGTTCACTTTGCAAAATATTCTGATTTTAATTATTCTGCTTTTTAGGGGGGGCAGTGTTGATGTGGGGTTAGGATAACTCCTACTGGGTAAATTGTGCATCACAGACTCTCATCTGCATAATCTGACCGGTCTACTGGGAGAAGCTACTCTTCATGCAGATCACAGATGACCAAAAGTAATTCATGCAAAAAATGTATATCCAGAAAGAGAGAGAGAGGAGGAGGGGGGGGGGGGGGGGGGTGTAGAGAAGGAGAAGCAAGGCAGAGAGAGAATTAGGGCTCCTTCTCACTGGGGTGGGTTTCTCTCACTATAAATCAGTGATAAGTGGAGGAACATCCGAATGCATAGGAGGATGTTTCAGTCAGGGGGCCTCATAGATTGCAATTATATATTCAACGAGTTTAAGAGTGTACAGTATGGGCCATCAGATTGCATTTAAAATGCGGGAGCAAAATATGCATTCCATAAAGCAGGTTTCCATCCAACCATTTTATGTGAGTAAAGTACGTCGGATAGGCCTGATGGAAACAGGATATTCTTCAGTAAACTGTCCAAATGTCAACAAAACAAAATACATTAGACAAGGTGGGGTCTTTTTGTGTCAGTAAAATGAATAATGCGAAAAATGGCAGTGGAAAAGCTTTTTTGACATGTCTAGTCCTCCCACTAGTCCGGGAAAGCATGTCGGTTTATTTGGCTACAGATGAAACAAGTTAGGAACTTCACAAGGTGGTGAAAGTGCAAGGTGATGAGCTTGACGCTCCTTTCCAATAAAAAAAGGGGAGGGGGAGGGGTTCTGTAGATTGGCGGGATGGTGGAGGCCCCGAGCCGTCCATGCATGCGGAGAGGGGAGGGAAGGCTGGTGAGCTCCGGCGGGCAGGGCGGTGGGAAGAATGGCCTGGAGGCCAGCCACGGCATTCCGGTTCTTTGAGACCTGGAATTGTGGCAGGGCACCAAGACAACAGACATCTGGTTAGAGTGGGTGTCCCCATGATAATGGCAAATCTGGGACTTGGTCTGAAAACGTTGTGGAATCTAAGACGGTGAGATCAATCTACATTGTAAGCTATCTTAAGTAACTAAGTACACTTTTGCTACAGCAAGGCTCGTCACACTGTGTCTTGCATGCAACACAAAACAGAGAGGAGGAATGACTGTTTGATCAGGTTTAAGTAGGGTGGCAGTGCTGATTAAGGAGGGTGAGAACAGGTGTTAAGGCTGATTAGCAGTTAGTAGCAGCTGGAGTTTGTTTTAGGTGTTAGTTTAAGGCAAATAGTTAAGCGGTGCAAACATTAGTTGAGGCTGATTGGCAATGGTTAGCAGCTGGTGCTTGTTGAGATGCTTGGGAGCTGCGTTCAAGGCAGCTAGTTAAGTGTTACATTCAAATCTGGTCCTTAACACCATTAATGGTGTTTTACTGTATTGCTGAGGGAATGAATAATACATTTGAGAGGTGATCTAAGTTTATCATTATCATTGGTCACATGCTTTGAGACCATATGAAGAGTCTATATGCTCTGTTTTTTTGAGGGAAGTTCTGTTTAGCCTTTCCAGTGTTCCAAATGGCACCCTATTCATTTTATAGTGCACTACTTCTGACCAGAGTCCTATGCTCCCTGGTCAAATGTAATGCACTATATAGGCAAAAGGGTTTCATTTGGGAAAGACATGGAATCCAGAACAACAAACATATTCTTCATATAATATGTCCAGCATTGTAAATCCTACTTATTTACTATCTAAATGTACTTTAACTCAGCTCGTAATATGTTAGCTTAGGGAGAGTTATCACAAAGCTGCAGTATATCACATGTGGGGATAGAGAGAGAGCGAATGATTAAGAACAATTGAGAATGATAGTGAAAGGAGAAAGGCAAGCACTCCACAAGAGTGAGAGAATCCCTTGGCATGGGGTCCTGTCAGTCACTGGGGGTCTTTAGCAAACTACCTCATGAGTATTTGTATGAGTGGGGACTGCGGAGGAGAAATGAGAGGGTATGGGCCTCCAGATAGGTAACCTCCAGTTAAAATGTTTGCCATTTAACTGGTGTGGAAAAGTACAGTACTTACACTTAGCATACTCCTAGTTCATTAGCTGCAGGGACAAGGCAGGGAAGAGATGCCTGGCTTACTCACACATCATTATGATTGATGAGCCTTGCCTAGCGATTAGCCCTGATAGCGCTACAGACTCAGGCTGCCATTACAAGACTAAAGACATACCTGCTGCACTACATACTTACTGTACACGTTTTGTAGAACAACTGTAAGGTCACTTCTGGTAACCTTTTAAAAGGACGTTCTACTCCAAAATGCATAACAATTTAATGATGTTGACACCATCTGAAATATAACTGATGCTCGCCACTGAACTGTTGGGAGATGACGAGGAGCAAGCGGTGGCTGTGCGCTCGTGGCTCTCATTCAAGGCACTGCTCCCTCTGTTTGCAAAGAATATATGTTGTGACTTGCCACTCTGATCTTTAAGGGATAGTGCAAGATTTTGGCATTGAAACCCTTTTTCTACTTTAACAGTGTCAGATGAACTAACTGATGGATGCCATTTGTATGTCTCTGCGTGCAGTTTGAAGGAAGTTGAGCCACTGCGAACTAGCGGTAGCGCTGATAGGTTTGGATTTCTGAACTTTAAATGTTATTAGTCATTAGCTGTAATAGAGACCTGAGGGGAGCCATAGCCGAGGGCTACACCAGAGGTTCATGGTGATGTGTAGGAGGAAAGTATATAGTGGGTGCAATTAAGCATGGAATGTACTGAGTGTAGGGAAAGCGATCACGTGGCAGGTATTGATAAGGGGAGAGAGCCATGGATTAGTGATGAAGGGGGTCAAGGTCAGGTCAGGTCACGTTAAGGGAGAAAGAAAAGTTTATGGCCCGTATCACTTAGTTTTCTGCCTAGCAATAAAGATGCAATGTTTGTTCAGATGTGTAGGAGGAGACTCAGCATAGAGAAAGGGTTAAATATCAGTGCTTGTGTGAACAATGTCTTTGTCTAATGCAGCTGTATTGATCCTCTGGGAAGAGTAAACTTGGTTTGAACTTTCATAGTGTCCGTTGAGTTTATTAGAACCTAACAGCACAATGACTGAAAGTGTTTGGTAATAGCTAGCATGCATTGACTGGAAGTCTATGGGAACAGCAAGCATGCTAGCTGTTCCAATAGACTTCCAATCATTGCACTAGCTTCCTTTAAAATGCATTCAGAGACATACAAATTGTATCCATTAGTTAATCTGACTCGAGGTAAGTAGAAAAAGGGCTTCGCACTATCTCTTTAAAAACACATCTCGGGGGAGCACCGCTGGTAAATTAATCTAGGGGAAACACAACATGTTCGACTTAGTGTGGTCTAGGAAAAAGGCCTATGTCAATAGCTTTATTCTGAAAATCCTGCTGTACTCTATCCTGAGTTAATGGCAATACTTACATTGTCAACATCGTGTTCTGGTCATTTAAGGCAGTGATTTATGTTTGCTAAATTACATAATGTTTTGGGATTTTAAATCTTTTTTCTTGTCCAGGACTGAACTTTTCAAGTTGTGGGGGAACCCTACATTATTAATTTCTTGGGAAGGCAAAATAATAAAATATAATATTTTATTTTCCTGTTGAAACATCATGGTGGTGCAGAATGTTTTCTCAACAATGAATTGAATTAACTTTGACATCTGTATTGTTGTTCCCTCTGCAAACATCCAGTCTCTATCTGAAAATTCTCCATATGCAGAATGACATTTTCATAGTCATTTATACGCAACAGTCTGTGGAGTCATGATAAAGTAACTGCCTATGCTGTGAAGCAGAGCACTGTGTGCCACAGGGACTCTAGACTGAAAACGGTTGACTAGCTCCCTGTGAAGACAGAAGTCAGTCTCCTTCAGTTTGAAAAAGGAAATGCCAGTGATTACACAGCAATCTACTGCATGGCATAATCCCCTTCTGTGCTGAAATCAGTCGTGAAGTGGGGTCGAAGAAGTAACCAGAGAACTAGAAAACTAAATGAAACCATTTTCTGTGAGAGGAATGTCTTGTCTTTTACATTAATTGACACCAAAAGTGTATTTATTGATTTGAATAAAGGTATTTCAACCAAATGTGAATTTTCAAAACATCCTTGCTAATTAATGTGGTTGATATGACTTATTCTGCAAAAACATTTAAAGTCAGACCTTCCTTCCTCATCTTTTATCAAAACTTAACCTCTGACCTACAGGTAACTGCCAAAATAAAGTAAATACTTTAGCTACAAAGAATAATTAAAGCAGGTGCTTCCACACACAGGTGTGGTTCCTGAGTTAATTAAGCAATTAACATCCCATCATGCTTTGTGTCATGTATAACAATGTCCAGTTGCCCATTATTTTTGGCTACCATGGCTAGAAAAAGAGAGCTCAGTGACTTTGAAGAGGGATCTCAACAGAGCATAGGGACTTTAAAGTGTGGGTGGGTCGGTCACCAGATCTCAACCCAATTGAACACTTACGGGAGATTCTGGAGCGTTTTCCACCACAATCAAACCACAATCAACAAAACACCAAATTATGGATTTTCTCATGGAAGAATGGTGTTGCATCCCTCCAATAGAGTTCAAGACACTTGTAGAATATAGACTATATATAAAAAAAAGTATGTGGACACCAATTCAAATTTGTGGATTTGGCTATTTCAGCCACAACCGTTGATTGACTAGAGTATAAAATCGAGCACACAGCCATGCAATCTCTATAGAGAAACACTGAATGGCCTTACTGAAGAGCTCAGTGACTTTCAACTTGGCACTGTCATAGGACGCCACCTTTCCAACAAGTCAGTTCGTCAAATTTCTGCCCTTCTAGAGCTGCCCTGGTCAACTGTATGTGCTGTTATTGTGAAGTAAAAACTCATAGGAGCAACAATGGCTCAGCCGCAAAGTGGTAGGCCACACAAGCTCACAGAATAGGACTGCCGAGTGCTGAAGGGTGTAGCGAGTAAAAATCGTCTGTCCTCGGTTGCAACTCTCACTACCGAGTTCCAAACTGCCTTTGGAAGCAACGTCAGCACAAGAACTGTTCATCGGGAGCTTCATGAAATGGTTTTCCATGGCCAAGCAGCCGCACACAAGCCTAAGATCACCATGCGCAATGCCAAGCGTCAGCTGGAGTGGTGTGAAGCTTGCCACCATTGGACTCTGTAGCAGTGGAAACGCGTTCTCTGGAGTGATGAATCACGCTTCACCATCTGGCAGACCGACGGATGCCAGGAGAACGCTATCTGCCCCAATTTATAGTGCCAATTCTAATTTTTGGTGGAGGAGGAATAATGGTCTGGGGCTGTTTTTCATGGTTTGGGCAAGGCACCTTACTTCCAGTGAAGGGTAATCTTAACGCTACAGTGTGTGTGACGATTCTAGACGATTCTTTACTCCCAACTTTGTGGCAACAGTTTGAGGAAGGCCCTTTCCTGTCTCAGCATGACAATGCCCCAGTGCAAAAAGCGAGGGTCCATACAGAAATGGTTTGTCAAATTCGGTGTGGAAGAACTTTACTGGCCTGCACAGAGCCCTGACCTCAAACCCATCGAACACCTTTGGGATAATTTGGAACGCGGACTGCGAGCCAGGCCTAATCGCCCAACATCAGTGCCGAGACCTCACTAATGCTCGTGTCTGAATGGAAGCAAGTCCCTGCATCAATGTTCTAATATCTAGTGGAAAGCCTTTCCAGAAGAGTGGAGGAAGCAAAGGGGGGTCCAACTCCATATTAATGCCTATGATTTTGGAATGAGATTTTCGACAAGTAGATTTTCCACATACTTTTGGTCGAGTAGTGTATGCCAAGGCACACTGATACTGTACTGGCGGCTCGTGGTGGCAAAACGCCCTATTAAGACACTTTATGTTGGTGTTTCCTTCATTTTGGCAGTTACAGTTGAAGTCGGAAGTTTACATACATTTAGGTTAGAGTCATTAAAACTCGTTTTTCAACCACTCCACAAATTTCTTGTTAACAAACTATAGTTCTGGCAAGTCGGTTAGGACATCTACTTTGTGCATGACACAAGTAATTTTTCCAACAATTGTTTACAGACAGATTATTTCACTTATTATTCACTGTATCACATTTCCAGAGGGACAGAAGTTTACATACACTAAGTTGACTGTGCCTTTAAACAGCTTGGAAAATTCCTGAAAATGATGTCATGGCTTTAGAAGCTTCTGATAGGCTAATTTACATAATTTGAGTCAATTGGAGGTGTACCTGTGGATGTATTTCAAGGCCTACCTTCAAACTCAGTGCCTCTTTGTTTGACATCATGGGAAAATCAAAAGAAATCAGCCAAGACCTCAGAAAAAAAATTGTAGACCTCCAGAAGTCTGGTTCAACCTTGGGAGGAATTTCCAAACGCCTGAAGGTACCACTTTCATCTGTACAAACAATAGTACGCAAGTATAAACACCATTGGACCACACAGCCATCATTCCGCTCAGGAAGGAGACGCGTTCTGTCTCCTAGAGATGAACGTACTTTGGTGCGAAAAGTGCAAATAAATCCCAGAACAACAGCAAAGGACCTTGTGAAGATGCTGGAGGGAACAGGTACAAAAGTATCTATATCGACAGTAAAACAAGTCCTATATCGACAAAACCTGAAAGGCTGCACAGCAAGGAAGAAGCCTCTGCTCCAAAACTGCCGTAAAAAAAAGCCAGACTACGGTTTGCAACTGCACATGGGGACAAAGATCGTACTTTTTGGAGAAATGTCCTCTGGTCTGATGAAACAAAAATAGAACTGTTTGGCCATAATGACCATCATTATGTTTGGAGTAAAAATGGGGATGCTTGCAAGCTGAAGAGCACCATCCCAACCGTGAAGCACGGGGGTGGCAACATCATGTTTTGGGGGTGCTTTGCTGCAGGAGGGACTGGTGCTCTTCACAAAATAGATGACATCATGAGGGAGGAAAATAATGTGTATATATTGAACATCTTGAACAACATCTGAAGACATCAGTCAGGAAGTTAAAGCTTGGTCGCAAATGGGTCTTCCAAATTACCCTGACCTCAATACTATAGAAAATTTGTGGGCAGAACTGAAAAAGAGTGTGCGAGAAAGGAGGTCTACAAACCTGACTCAGTTACACCAGCTATGTCAGGAGGAATGGGCCAAAATTCACCCAACTTATTGTGGTAAGCTTGTGGAAGGCTACCCGAAACGTTTGACCCAAGTTAAACAATTTAAAGGCAATGCTACCAAATCCTAATTGATGTATGTTAATTGGTGTATGTAAACTTCTGACTCACTGGGAATGTGATGAAAGAAATAAAAGCTGAAATAAATCATTCTCCCTACTATTATTCTGACATTTCACATTCTTAAAATAAAGTGGTGATCCTAACTGACCCAAGACAGGGAATGTTTACTTTGATTAAATGTCAGGAATTGTGAAAAACTGAGTTTAAATGTATTAGGCTAAGGTGTATGTAAACTTCTGACTTCAACTGTACCTGTATATTGTTAAGTCCTTTATAAATAAACTAAATTCACATAATGACTTTTACACAGCTCCTACTGCTGAACCTGAAAAGACTATGTGCTAGTGCTATAAAAGTCCAAGAAATACATTATCAACCAGCACAGACATACAGTAACTTTTGCAATACAGTAACTTTCTTCCAAAGTATTTCACTGTCTGGCAGATTGCTTGCCCATCACATTCTGTTGAGTAATGTTTTACATCTGCCATAGATTAAGTCTTGTTTAGCTGAGGTCAGTGACAGAGAAGAGTTCAACTGAGCTTGAAAGACTTAAAATGTCAAAGAAATGAACAGTAAGTTGAGAGGGGAAATAATTTGTGAATCATGAGAGAAGAAGGGATGTTGCTAGAACCCCCCCCCCCCCCCCCCTCTCTCTCTCTCTCTCGTTATGAAGAGGTTTTCCAGAATGAGAAGTGGCATAATTATGCTATAATGGTCCCTTGGGGATTCCAGGGGTGACGTATAAGTGCCCTTATGGAAGAAATAGGGATAACACTGAGGAACACTTTGAATTAATTAACAATCAGTCATTATGCATACATTTCCTGAGGTGCACAGAAGCGCACTACCCAGCTAACACACAATATTCTGAGAACCATACAGTATGTTTCTTAATGCTTGGTTTTGTTGTCCATTGGTTAGTTGCATACATCCTTCCCATAACTGTCTGGGAATGGTGCAGGATAGTTGCTTGACTTTGGAACATTCTCAGCACATTTAAGGAACTTGACAAAAAAGGTATAAAAATCGTGTAATTTAATTACTTTAACAGAACGTTTACTAAAAGCTCAAACATGGTTACATTTAATCAAATGTTTGGTAATGTTCTAGGAACGTTCTCCAAATAGAGTGACATTGAGAATGTTCTCAAATAGTTTAGAGTATGTTAAGAAACAATGTTCTTGTGTGGGAATTTCAAGACTTTAGCATAATGTTTCCTACAGTTTTTTTTTCATTTTTCTATTTAAAGTAATTTTGTCAAATGGTTCAGAGAACTTTAAGACACAATGTTCTTCTGTAGGAATTTCAGTACTTCATCATAATGTTTCCTAAAGCTTTCCTTGTGGTTCTATTTAAAGTAATGTTCTCAAATTGTTCAGAGAGCTTTAGAAAACAAGTGTATTCTGTGGGAATGTCAGCACTTCCACAGAACATTCCACACAAATACTTTTATGTTAGTATTTGTCAATATTTTGGGAATGTTCTATATAATGGAATTCTACATTAACATGAATAAGCTCTAAATTCCTTTCTCAGAACATGATGAAGACTTTCCATAAAAAAACTCAAGAACACTTTAGTAACGTTGTAAGGTTGCATTTACACAGGCAGCCCAATTCTGACATTTTCTTTACTAATTGGTCTTTTGGCCAATTAGATCAGACCAGAAAATGATCTAATTTAAAAAGATCTGATGTGATTGGTCAAAAGACCAATTAGTGTAAAAAATATAAGAATTAGGCTCAGTTCTCAGGGTCATCAAAACTCTCTGTTTCCTCTATCTTGTTATGTGTGTTCAGGTGTGTTGTCTGTGCCACTAATTGGCCACACCTGATCTTAATCTTGTTTCCTTTTAAATGGAGTCTGTTTGAATCGACTAAAATTAACAGCTTTATATGATTGATATGATTGACTAACCAGGTTTCAACCTTTTTATACGAGTAAAGTACATGTCGGATAAATAATGCTGCGACAGGCCTGACGGAAACAGCAAATTTGTTGGTAAACTTTCCAAATGTTGACAAAACAAAATACATTAGTAAAGGTGGGTTCTTTTAGTGTCAGTAAGATTAATAATGCACTGAAATATACAGCGTTCCTCTCTGAGTTCCCTGAATTCCTATCGGACCTTGTAGTCATAGCAGATAATATTCTAATTTTTGGTGATTTTAATATTCATATGGAAAAGTCCACAGACCCACTCCAAAAGGCTTTCGGAGCCATCATCGACTCAGTGGGTTTTGTCCAACATGTCTCTGGACCTACTCACTGCCACAGTCATACTCTGGACCTAGTTTTGTCCCATGGAATAAATGTTGTAGATCTTAATGTTTTTCCTCATAATCCTGGACTATCGGACCACCATTTTATTACGTTTGAAATCGCAACAAATAATCTGCTCAGACTCCAACCAAGGAGCATCAAAAGTCGTGCTATAAATTCTCAGACAACACAAAAATTCCTTGATGCCCTTCCAGACTCCTTCTGCCTACCCAAGGACGTCAGAGGACAAAAATCAGTTAACCACATAACTGAGGAACTCAATTTAACCTTGCGCAATACCCTAGATGCAGTTGCACCCCTAAAAACGAAAAACATTTGTCATAAGAAACTAGCTCCCTGGTATACAGAAAATACCCGAGCTCTGAAGCAAGCTTCCAGAAAATTGGAACGGAAATGGCGCCACACCAAACTGGAAGTCTTCCGACTAGCTTGGAAAGACAGTACCGTGCAGTATCGAAGAGCCCTCACTGCTGCTCGATCATCCTACTTTTCCAACTTAATTGAGGAAAATAAGAACAATCCAAAATTTATTTTTGATACTGTTGCAAAGCTAACTAAAAAGCAGCATTCCCCAAGAGAGGATGGCTTTCACTTCAGCAGTAATAAATTCATGAACTTCTTTGAGGAAAAGATCATGATCATTAGAAGGCAAATTACGGACTCCTCTTTAAATCTGTGTATTCCTCCAGGGCTTAGCTGTCCTGGATCTGCACAGCTCTGCCAGGGCCTGGGATCGGGAGAGACACTTAAGTGTTTTAGTACTATATCTCTTGACACAATGATGAAAATAATCATGGCCTCTAAACCTTCAAGCTGCATACTGGATCCTATTCCTACTAAACTACTGAAAGAGCTGCTTCCTGTGCTTGGCCCTCCTATGTTGAACATAATAAACGGCTCTCTATCCACTGGATGTGTACCAAACTCACTAAAAGTGGCAGTAATAAAGCCTCTCTTGAAAAAGCCAAACCTTGACCCGGAAAATATAAAAAACTATCGGCCTATATCGAATCTTCCATTCCTCTCAAAAATTTTAGAAAAAGCTGTTGCGCAGCAACTCACTGCCTTCCTGAAGACAAACAATGTATACGAAATGCTTCAGTCTGGTTTTAGACCCCATCATAGCACTGAGACTGCACTTGTGAAGGTGGTAAATGACCCTTTAATGGCGTCAGACCGAGGCTCTGCATCTGTCCTCGTGCTACTAGACCTTAGTGCTGCCTTTGACACCATCGATCACCACATTCTTTTGGAGAGACTGGAAACCCAAATTGGTCTACACGGACAAGTTCTGGCCTGGTTTAGATCTTATCTGTCGGAAAGATATCAGTTTGTCTCTGTGAATGGTTTGTCCTCTGACAAATCAACTGTACATTTCGGTGTTCCTCAAGGTTCCGTTTTAGGACCACTATTGTTTTCACTATATATTTTACCTCTTGGGGATGTTATTCGAAAACATAATGTTAACTTTCACTGCTATGCGGATGACACACAGCTGTACATTTCAATGAAACATGGTGAAGCCCCAAAATTGCCCTCGCTAGAAGCCTGTGTTTCAGACATAAGGAAGTGGATGGCTGAAAACTTTCTACTTTTAAACTCGGACAAAACAGAGATGCTTGTTCTAGGTCCCAAGAAACAAAGAGATCCTCTGTTAAATCTGACAATTAATCTTGATGGTTGTAAAGTCGTCTCAAATAAAACTGTGAAGGACCTCGGCGTTACTCTTGACCCTGATCTCTCTTTTGACGAACATATCAAGACTGTTTCAAGGACAGCTTTTTTCCATCTACGTAACATTGCAAAAATCAGACATTTTCTGTCCAAAAATGATGCAGAAAAATTAATCCATGCATTTGTTACTTCTAGGCTAGACTACTGCAATGCTCTACTTTCCGGCTACCCGGATAAAACACTAAATAAACTTCAGTTAGTGCTAAATACGGCTGCTAGAATCCTGACTAGAACCAAGAAATTTGATCATATTACTCCAGTGCTAGCTTCCCTACACTGGCTTCCTGTTAAGGCAAGGGCTGATTTCAAGGTTTTACTGTTAACCTATAAAGCGTTACATGGGCTTGCTCCTACCTATCTTTCCGAGTTGGTCCTGCCGTACATACCTACACGTACGCTACGGTCACAAGACGCAGGCCTCCTAATTGTCCCTAGAATTTCTAAGCAAACAGCTGGAGGCAGGGCTTTCTCCTATAGATCTCCATTTTTATGGAATGGTCTGCCTACCCATGTGAGAGACGCAGACTCGGTCTCAACCTTTAAGTCTTTACTGAAGACTTATCTCTTCAGTAGGTCATATGATTGAGTGTAGTCTGGCCCAGGAGTGTGAAGGTGAACGGAAAGGCTCTGGAGCAACGAACCACCCTTGCTGTCTCTGCCTGGCCGGTTCCCCTCCACTGGGATTCTCTACCTCTAACCCTATTACAGGGGCTGAGTCACTGGCTTACTGGTGCTCTTTCATGCCGTCCCTAGGAGGGGTGCGTCACTTGAGTGGGTTGAGTTACTGACGTGATCTTCCTGTCTGGGTTGGCGCCCCCCCTTGGTTTGTGCTGTGGTGGAGATCTTTGTGGGCTATACTCGGCCTTGTCTCAGGATTGTAAGTTGGTGGCTGAAGATATCCCTCTAGTGGTGCGGGGGCTGTGCTTTGGCAAAGTGGGTGGGGTTATATCCTTCCTGTTTGGCCCTGTCCGGGGGTATCATCGGATGGGGCCACAGTGTCTCCTGACCCCTCCTGTCTCAGCCTCCAGTATTTATGCTGCAGTAGTTTGTGTCGGGGGGCTAGGGCCAGTTGGTTATATCTGGAGTACTTCTCATGTCTTATCCAGTGTCCTGTGTGAATTTAAGTATGCTCTCTCTAATTATCTCCTTCTCTCTTTCTTTCTCTCTCTCGGAGGACCTGAGCCCTAGGACCATACGTCAGGACTACCGGGCATGATGACTCCTTGCTGTCCCCAGTCCACCTGGCCTTGCTGCTGTTCCAGTTTCAACTGTTCTGCCTGCAGTTATGGAACCCCTACCTGTCCCAGACCTGCTGTTTTCAACTCTTAATGATCGGCTATGAAAAGCCAACTGACATTTATTCCTGATTATTATTTGACCATGCTTGTCATTTATGAACATTTTGAACATCTTGGCTCTCTCTAATTCTCTCCTTCTCTCTTTCTTTCTCTCTCTCGGAGGAACTGAGCCCTAGGACCATACGTCAGGACTACCGGGCATGATGACTCCTTGCTGTCCCCAGTCCACCTGGCCTTGCTGCTGTCCCAGTTTCAACTGTTCTGCCTGCGGTTATGGAACCCCTACCTGTCCCAGACCTGCTGTTTTCAACTCTTAATTATCGGCTATGAAAAGCCAACTGACATTTATTCCTGATTATTATTTGACCATGCTTGTCATTTATGAACATTTTGAACATCTTGGCCATGTTCTGTTATAATCTCCACCCAGGACAGCCAGAAGAGGACTGGCCACCCCTCATAGCCTGGTTCCTCTCTAGGTTTCTTCCTAGGTTTTGGCCTTTCTAGGGAATTTTTCCTAGCCACCGTGCTTCTACACCTGCATTGCTTGCTGTTTGGGGTTTTAGGCTGGGTTTCTGTACAGCACTTCGAGATATTAGCTGATGTACGAAGGGCTATATAAAATAAACTTGATTGATTGATTGACTGAAATGGTGATGGAAATGCCTTTTATAAACTAATATCGATATAATAACCATCATATGGAAGTTAACTTGGTCACGTTTTGATCTGTTGTGTCGTCCTCCCACTACGACTTGTCGGGAAATAATGCAGTTTTAGGCTACAGATCAAATGCAACATGAACTTCACAGAGTGGTGAAAATGCTTGTTGTGATTGACGCTCCTTTCCAATAAATATCTTATGGTCTTAGGGTCTTATTATGGAAACATTATGATTGACGCTTGGCTGCCTTTTGACAAGTAAAAATAATCTTGCTCTTTTGTCCTTAATAATCTCATCATGTTGGCTATCCTACCCCATCTGTGTGTGAGCTCTTGGCTAGAGCGCACATGCCAACACCAGAGTGTGCACATTCGCAACACATAACTTATTTTTTGACAAAACTGACAAAACCATCTGTATTTTTGAAAATGCAATGGAAACCCATTTAACTTGTATGTTTTATTTAACCGCCAAAGTCTTTTCATGTGCACTATGTCATTATGAACAGCCTTTGATCCACAACAGGTCAATTTCATGGCAACACATCTCTGGTAGGAAAATTTTGTTTTTTATTCACATGAAATTGGATGGAATCCAAGCTACTAATATTATTTAAGTGTCATACACCTACCTCTGCCTAGCCCACATGGGCTTACAAGTTACTTAAAAAAATATATCACCAAACACCAACTCTTGTGGCCCAGTGGACTAATTCCAGGGATAGAAAACAGAAGATCATAGGTTTGAATCGCACTGATGCCATGTCAATATATATATATATATATACAGTAAATGCTTTTCCAACAGTCTTGAAGGAGTTCCCAAATACAGTATGCTGAGCACCTGTTGGCTGCTTTTCCTTCACTCTGCAGTCCAACTCATCCCAAACCATCTCATTTGGGTTGAGGTCGAGTGAATATGGAGGCCAGGTCATCTGATGCAGCACTCCATCACTCTCCTTGGTCAAATAGCCTTTACACAGCCTGGAGGTGTGTTGGGTCATTGTCCTGTTGAAAACAAATGATAGTTTGACTAACCGCAAACCAGATGGGATGGTGTATCACTGCAGAATGATGTGGAACCCATACTGGTTATGTGTGCCTTGAATTCTAAATAAATCACTGACAATGTCACCAGCAAAGCACCCCCACACCATCACAGCTCCTCATGTTTCGCGATGAGAACCACACATGTGGAGATCATCCGTTCACCTACTCTGCGTCTCACAAAGACACACAAAGACATTCTGATACTATGGCTGTCCTAATATGGACACCATACGTACAATATGTATAATAGCACATTGATATTCATGATCTAAGAGGAGAGAAGGATGAACCCAGGTTAGTTTTCTAACATTAGAACCAGGGTATATCAGATTCCTGTGAACATGACATTTTCTACTTCTGTGCTGGCTTGAAGACGCAAACAAACACATACACACGCATGCACACACACACGTAGATGAGCCTACGTGTAATGTGTAATAATAATACATTTATCAATCATTGTAAAGGAGTGGAAATGCCCTCCGACTGAAGATGACAGAAATGAGTGTAGGAGTAATATGACCAGGCCCATCTTAAGAAACCTGGGGCTTTGGTTTTTATAGGCCCCCCTCCCATCCCAGCACACCCTAACTTTCCGTAAACAAATCCATGCACAGAGATGCAATTTGGCGCATGGTAAATTTACTGTTGAAGAAAAAGCCCCTTTATGAAGCCATAATATTTGCGATGCGGCATAGGTGACAGTTGAGCAGAGGAATTTTTAGGATTTCCACACGTGTAAATATTTTTACCATGGTCCCATTTATTTTTGGGGGCCTTTTCTAAACACATGACATGCAGTTCTATGTAATTTACATGTTGGAAAACATTAGGAGAACATGTTTTTATACCACACAAATAACCGAAAGGAGTGGCTACTCTGAAACTGAGATCAATAAAAATGATCTGGTCCTGAAATGAGAACATAATCCCAGTCCAATGGAGCGGCACATAGATTGTACAATATTTGGAGGAAATATACAGTATATATATATATATACAGTAGATACACAGTGTCTTCGTAAAGTATTCAGACCATTTGACTTTTTCCACATTTGTTAGGTTACAACCTTATTCTAAAACTGATTAAATAGTTATTTTTCCTCATCAATCTACACACAATACCCCATAATGACAAAGCAAAAACTGTTTTTTGGAATATTTAGCTAATTTATAAAAAAAAAACTAGGTATTCAGACCATTTACTATATATATATATATATATATATATATATATATATATATATATATATATATATATAAAATTTATTAATGATTTATTTATTTATTTATATATACATATACAGCACCAGTCAAAAGTTGGACACACCTACTCATTCAAGGGTTTTTCTGTATTATTATTTTTTTCTAATTTTAGATTAACAGTGAGACATCAAAACTATGAAATAACACATATGGAATCATGTAGTAATCAACACGTGTTAAAAAAAATCGAAATATATTTTATATTTGAGATTCTTCAAAGTAGCCACCCTTTGCCTTGATGACAGCTTTGCACACTCTTTGCATTCTCTCAACCAGCTTCATGAGGTAGTCATCTGGAATGCATTTCAATTAACAGGTACCTTGTTAAAAGTACATTTTTGGAATTTATTTCCTTTTTAATGCGTTTGAGCCAATCAGTTGTCTTGTGACAAGGTAGGGGTGGTATACAGAAGATAGCCCTAATTGGTAAAATACCAAGTCCATATTATGGCAAGAACAGCTCAAATAAGCAAAGAGAAATTACAGTCCACCATTACTTAAGACATGAAGGTCAGTCAATCTGGAACATTTCAAGAACATTTCAAGTTTCTTCAAGTGCAGTTGCAAAAACCATCAAGCGCTCTGATGAAACTGGCTCTCATGAGGACCACCACAGGAAAGCAAGACCCAGAGTTACCTCTGCTGCAGAGGATAAAGTCAATAGAGTTACCAGCCTCAAAAATTGCAGCCCAAATAAATTCTTCAGAGTTCAAGTAACAGACACATCTCAACATCAGCTATTCAGAGGAGACTGCGTCAATCAGGCCTTCATGATCGAATTGCTGCAAAGAAACCACCACTAAAGGACACCAATAAGAAGAGGAGACTTGTTTGGGCCAAGAAACACGAGCAATGGACATTAGAGTGGTGGAAATCTGTCCTTTGGTCTGATGAGTCCAAATTTTAGATTTTTGGTTCCAACCGCCGTGTCTTTGTGAGACCCAGAGTAGGTGAACAGATGATCTCTGCATGTGTAGTTCCCACCATGAAGCATGGAGGAGGAGGTGTGATGGTGTGGGGGTACTTTGCTGGTGACACTGTAAGTGATTAATTTAGAATTCAAGGCACACATAACCAGCATGGCTAGCACAGCATTCTGCAGCGATACGCCATCCCATCTGGTTTGCACTCTGTGGTACTATCATTTGTTTTTCAACAGGACAATGACCCAACACACCTCCAGGCTGTGTAATGGCTATTGACCAAGAAGGATTGTGATGGAGTGCTGCATCAGATGACCTGGCCTCCACAATATCCGACCTCAGCCCAATTGAGATGGTTTGTGATGAGTTGGACCGCAGAATGAAGGAAAAGCAGCCAACAGCATATGTGGGAACTCATTCAAGATGGTTGGAAAAGCATTCCAGGTGAAGCTGGTTGAGAGACTGCCAAGCTGTCATCAAGGAAAATGGTGGCTACTTCTTTATATGCTTTGGTAGGTTACTAATTAAACTTTCCAATGGCACACTGACTCACCCAATGATGACGATGAAGCTATAGGCTATTCACCAGTGATGGCCAATGCACTCATTGTGGCAATAGCTGGTCTCAAGATAAACTACTTTGTAAAACAGTGCTGCTGTTCACTCAAAATTGGGTGTTGTTGAGAAAATAAATATCTATTAGTTCTACACACAGATTAGTCTTTCCAAACTATGTTTTTTCCACAATTGTATTTTGAAATATGCAAAAACCAAACAAACAGCCACAACGAACAAGAAATATAATCCATAAATGGCTGTTCCCGTTCAAGTCAGACTGGCAGTGATTGCTAGTGTATGACTTTAACAGTCAAATTGTAAGAGGTTCCAAAACTCTTCCATGGATTATATGTCTATGGCCACAATGCAGCAAGCTGTATATTTGGCGCACATGCTGCCCAAATTGCGGCCTTCCTGACTGTAGGCTTAACGGTAACTGCCAAAATATAGGAAACACTTGAGTAAATTAGGGATATGAAGAATATGTTATGATGTGAGTTGCATTTTCCTGGCATAGTTTTGGTCCACTTGTAGAATCTATGCCAAGGTGCATTGCAGCTGTTCTGGCAGCTCGTGGTGACCCAACACTCTATGAAGACACTTTATTTTGGCAGTTACCTGTATGTGCTTGTGATAAAACTTAATCTACAGTTATTTTTTTATAAACTATTGATCCTCTGTGGCTAAATGATGCTTTCTGGTGTATTTTGAACATTGAGAGTATTCTCCTGTGGTTGGATATTTATTTTAATTCCAAATGTTCCCACTTTTTTTTCTGTCTACAAGCATGGGCCCAGGGGCTTCAGCCATTGTAAGGCCCTACATTAATCAGTCCCTGAATACGACCATAATATAATATTCAATCTGACTCAATTTCCTTGTAAATGCTACAGACCCATGTAGGTTATATTTTATATTTTTATAATGTGATATATTCCCAGCATTAAATGATTGAGTTAACCTTATCTCAGAGCTGCACAGTTAGAAGCCAAGCATATGCTATGTGTATTGTGAATAACATTTACCACTAGACCATACATCAAATAATAATTAAAGGAATATTACTCAGAAATATGAGAACTACTGTTCATATCCATTTAAAAGTAATCCGATGTATTACAGTTATCCAATAAGAATAGTATACTATTTAGTATTTTATTAGGATGCCCAACTAGCCTCTGCCAAGGCAGTGGCTACTCTTCCTGGGGTCCAAACAGGAAACAAAACACAACAACTAAAATGCATAGTATACATAACATTATGTAATACAATACAATACAAAATGCAAAATACAATACAAAATACAGTACAATACACAATACAAAATACAGTACACAATACAATGCAAATTACAATACATAATACAATACACAACACAATGCACAATACACAATACAAATCAAATAAAAATATCTAAAGAAATTGTATTTGTCACATGCGCCGAATACAACCTAACTGTGAAATGCTTACTTAATAAAATGCAGTTTTAAGAAAATTGAGTTATGAAAATATTTACTAAATTAACTAAAGTTTTTAAAAAGTAACACAATAAAATAACAATAACGAGGCTATGCAGAGGTTAACGTTACAATGTGCAGAGGTACAAGTTAGTTGAGGTAATTGAGGTAATTTGTACATTTAGGTAGGGGTAAAGTGACTATGCATAGATAATAAACAGCGAGTAGCAGCAGTGTAAAAACTATCTTTCCACAGTCCCCGTTGTGCTGTAAGGTCTTCTTTAATCTGTTTTTTGGATCTGGTTTCGTTGCTAGCTTGAGTTACCTGGGGTGGCATGGAGTTCCATGTAGTCATGGCTCTATTCATGTAATACTGTGCATTTCCCAGCCTCTGTTCTGGACCTGGGGACTGTGAAGAGACCTCTGGCTGCATGCCTTGTGTTGTACCGATGAGTGTCCTAACTGTGTGCCAACTGCTTGAACAGACAGTTCTGTACCTTCATCACATCAACACAGCCAGGAGAGATTGGCAGGCATACCACTGACATTCGTCCTCAGTGTACATCTAAGTGCAATATGTGCTGCTCTGTTCTGAACCAACTACAATTTACCCATGTCCAATTATCAAATGGTACATACCAGAAGTCTTTAATGTCAAAGGATACAAAATATCCAACTACCTTTCACAGTCTTGCATCAGAATTAGACGTTCATCCATGTTTCTCAAACATCAAATTTAGAAGTTGTTGCAAATGTAAATAGTTGAAGTGTTTAAGGTTAAGTTTAGGCAATAACTCCGAATGGTTAAGGTAAGGGTCAAGGTTTGGGATAGGCTTAAAGCAAAAATCTCAAAAACAACTTTCTATCACTGAATTTGAACTTGCAGACTTTGGAATCAGATGCTTATGCTCATCCACCATCCCCGTCCACAATGCCCTAGCAAATCCCAAACCTACTTGAACGTAACAGCGCTCACTGTTGCCCCTAGTGGCCGGTTCTACATCATCTCCTGACGTCCTCAGACATGGGTGGATGTCCAATACTGACTTGTATCACAGGTCACCTGGCTGAAATATCTTTAGTATAAAAGTATAAAAAACACACTATAGTGTAAAGAAACCTATACCAGGAGATATTTTGGTTGTCCCGCATATTATTTGGAAAGGTTAATCTTTCTGCTTTGTTTGCTTAGCCTACGCCTACCTATTGTATTGAAACCACATATTTTTGGCATTTTTCACACACTCAGAATTCGCTGCTTCATCTTCAGTTGCCTACCTCTCCTCTCCTAGTTGGGCGTGCAAGTTCAAGTGTGCCTAGTATGTGTGGTCTCGTTAAAATAGAGTAGCCTGCCTACATGGGCTGGGAATCACATGGCAGTTAATGTAAATATGTAATTAACTTAAATATGATTAGACTGTAGTTTACTACAGTGTCTGTAAATAAATATTGATAATGGAAAGAAGTGGAGGGCGCTCAACCAAAGTGAGTCGAGGTGCAATCAGAAAATGTGATCATCATTGAAAAGGAAAAGGCACTTTTCACTTTTCAAAATTGTATAACTGCCTTAATTCTGCCAGACCCCAGGGATCCATAATAAATACAAATACAACAATTATTATCCATTTATTTGTCTCTGAATTCAAATCGTCCTCCTAAAAGGTAAGCTATATCTTATATCCAAAACTAGCAAGTATCACTGTCATCATTCTTGCTGCTTCAAGTTCAGTAGCCATACCTGCGAGATCAGGTGTGCGTGTGATCTCAATTAAATAGAGTCGGGGCAGTTATCTTTCCAAGGAAATGTACTTCCTAAATATATTCTTTGTGCGGGATTGTTATATTGTAGCTTTTGGATTTCGGGAGTGGATATTGTTATTGTGGACTGGGTTTGTTTCTCGTGTCGTTGGACCGTTGTGTATGACACCCAGTACGTCCGTGTTGGACATTTTGTTTGCCAGTTGGGCATTAAAGACTCAACATATTGAAGCTCTGCTGTTCCTGCGTCTGACTTCGCACCCCCCGACACCCAGGTCGTTACAGAATCCCGCACCAGCTAAATGGAGTCAGCAGGAGCAGCAGCCAACCCTCTCCCATGATGGAGGAACGGGTTCTCCACCACACCACCGTCCTCCATCGGATCGGATCAGCCATGGACCAGATGATGGAGAGAATGGAGCGATGGGAGAGGAGTGGGCTCCTCTCTCCACCTTCGGCTCCCCTCCCTCAGGACTCTCCATCCCCCGGCTCCAGCGCGCTCCGTCTTACGCTCCCGAGGGATTATGATGGAGCGGCGGCAGGGTGTCAGGGGTTCTTACTCCAACTGGAGCTATACCTGGCCACTGTTCGTCCCACTCCCTCGGGAGCGGAGAGGGTGAGTGTCCTCGTCTCCTGCCTAACGGGTCGTGCTCTGGAGTGGGCCAACGCAGTCTGGAATGGCCCGGACTCAGCGAAGGAGCACTACCCGGAGTTTACCCGTCGTTTTCGTGCCGTGTTTGACCACCCCCCAGAGGGCCGAGCGGCGG
Organism: Salvelinus namaycush; assembly: GCF_016432855.1. NCBI lineage: Eukaryota > Metazoa > Chordata > Actinopteri > Salmoniformes > Salmonidae > Salvelinus > Salvelinus namaycush. Next base: position 11,068,226 of record NC_052309.1, on the reverse strand, counting down.
GTGAGAGACTATTTCATCTCAGGCAGGAGAAGAGGAGCGCACAGGATTTCGCGCTGGAGTTCCGGACCTTGGCCGCGGGATCAGGGTGGAACGACAGGGCCCTTATTGACCACTACCGGTGTAGTCTCCGGGAGGACGTCCGCAGGGAGCTAGCGTGTCGGGACATCGCTCTTTCTTTGGATGAGCTCATTGACATGTCCATCCGACTGGACAATCTGCTGGCTGCCCGCGGGCGTTCGGAGAGCGTCCTGTGCGTTCCACCACCCAGCGCCCCGGCTCCCATCCCGATGGAGTTGGGAGGGGCCGCGCCTAGGGGTATCGGAGGAGGAGGCCTCCCCTGCACCAGCTGTGGTCGGAGAGGACACACGGCCGATCGGTGCTGGGGGGGTCTGTCTGGGAGTCGAGATGTCAGGCGGAACGCTTCTCGATCACCCCAGGTGAGTCAGCACCAAACTCACTCAGAACCCCCTGTTGGTCACATGTTTGTCTCAATTTTTTTCCTTTATTTTTTCCCCTCTTCCCAGCATAGGGCACTAGTCGATTCAGGTGCAGCTGGGAACTTTATGGATCGCGGACTCGCCCGAAAGTTGGGCGTTCCGCTTGTGCCGATAGATTCTCCCTTTCCCGTGCACTCCCTAGATAGCCGGCCATTAGGGTCAGGGGTGGTCAGGGAGGCCACAGTTCCCCTGGACATGGTGACGCAGGGGAATCATAGGGAACGTATCAGTCTCTTTATTATTGATTCGCCTGCGTTTCCAGTGGTGCTGGGTATTCCCTGGTTGGCCCGGCACAATCCCAATATTTCGTGGAGACAGGGGGTTCTCCAGGGGTGGTCAGAGGAGTGTTCTGGAAGGTGTCTGGGAGTTTCCATTGGTGCCACGTCGGTGGAGAGTCCAGACCAGGGTTCCACGGTGCGCATTCCCCCCGAGTATGCCGATTTGGCAATCGCTTTCTGTAAAAAGAAAGCGACGAAATTACCACCACATCGACCGGGTAGGGATTGTGCGATAGATCTCCAGGTTAACGCTGCGCTTCCCAAGAGTCACGTGTACCCTTTGTCCCAAGAGGAGACGTTGGCTATGGAGACATATGTCGCGGAGTCTCTGGGACAGGGGTACAGTCGGCCCTCCATCTCACCCGTCTCCTCGAGTTTCTTTTTTGTGAAGAAGAAGGAGGGAGGTTTGCGTCCGTATATTGATTATAGAGGTCTAAATGCCATCACAGTGGGGTTTAGTTACCCACTACCTCTCATCGCTTCGGCGGTGGAATCATTTCACGGAGCGCAGTTCTTTACAAAACTGGACCTCAGGAGCGCGTACAGTCTGGTGCGTATTCGGAAAGGAGACGAGTGGAAAACCGCATTTAGTACCACATCGGGCCACTATGAGTACTGCATCATGCCGTATGGGTTAAAGAATGCTCCAGCCGTTTTCCAATCCTTTGTAGACGACATTCTCAGGGACCTGCACGTGCAGGGGGTAGTTGTGTATATCGATGACATTCTGATCTACTCAACTACTCACGCCGCGCATGTATCTCTGGTGCGTAAAGTGCTTGGCAGACTGCTGGAGCATGACCTATACGTCAAGGCTGAGAAGTGTGTGTTCTCCAAACAAGCCGTCTCCTTCCTGGGTTATCGCATTTCCACCTCGGGGGTGGTGGTGGAGAGTGACCGCATAAAGGCCGTGCGTAATTGGCCGACTCCAACCACGGTGAAAGAGGTGCAGCGGTTTTTGGGTTTTGCCAACTACTACCGGAGATTTATCCGGGGTTTTGGTCAGGTAGCGGCTCCCATTACCTCACTGCTAAAGGGGGGCCCGGTGCGGTTGCGGTGGTCAGCGGCGGCGGACGGAGCTTTCAACAGGTTGAAGGCTCTGTTCACGGATGCTCCCGTGTTGGCGCATCCGGATCCCTCTTTAGCATTCATAGTGGAGGTGGACGCGTCCGAGGCTGGGGTGGGTGCCGTGCTATCACAGCGCTCGGGTACGCCACCAAAACTCCGCCCCTGCGCTTTCTTCTCTAGTAAGCTCAGTGCAGCGGAGCGTAACTATGATGTGGGGGATCGGGAGTTGTTAGCGGTGGTCAGGGCTCTGAAGGTGTGGAGACACTGGCTTGAGGGGGCTAAGCACCCCTTTCTCATCTGAACCGACCACCAGAATCTGGAGTATATTCGGGCAGCTCGGAGACTGAACCCGCGTCAGGCAAGGTGGGCCATGTTTTTCACCCGGTTTAGGTTCACGTTGTCCTACAGACCCGGCTCCAAAAACGTAAAGGCTGACGCACTGTCCCGCCTTTACGACACGGAGGATAGGACCACCGAACCCACTCCCATCATCCCCGTCTCGAGGCTGATAGCGCCAGTGGTATGGGAGGTGGACTCGGACATCGAGCGGGCGCTACGGGCGGAACCCGCGCCTCCTCAGTGTCCGGCAGGCCGTAAGTACGTACCGCTTGGTGTTCGGGACCGACTGATTCGGTGGGCTCATGTCCTACCCTCCTCGGGTCACCCTGGGGTGACGAGGACAGTGGGGAGCCTTCGGGGAAGGTATTGGTGGCCTACCTTAGCTCGGGACGTTAGGGTTTATGTCTCCTCCTGTTCGGTATGCGCTCAGAGTAAGGCTCCTAGGCACCTTCCTAGAGGGAAGTTGCAACCCCTCCCCGTTCCACAACGGCCATGGTCTCATCTGTCCGTGGACTTCCTGACCGATCTCCCCCCTTCTCAGGGAAACACTACGGTTCTGGTAATTGTGGATCGGTTTTCTAAGTCCTGCCGTCTCCTCCCGTTGCCCGGTATCCCTACTGCCCTACAGACTGCGGAGGCCTTATTCACCCACGTCTTCCGGCACTACGGGGTGCCGGAGGACATCGTTTCTGATCGGGGCCCCCAGTTCACATCCCGAGTATGGAGGGCGTTCATGGAGCGTCTGGGGGTCACGGTCAGCTTGACTTCCGGTTTTCACCCCGAGAGTAATGGGCAGGTGGAGAGAGTGAACCAGGAGGTGGGTAGGTTTCTGCGGTAGTATTGCCAGGACCGGCCAGGGGAGTGGGCGAGATACATTCCCTGGGCCGAGATGGCCCAGAACTCACTACGCCACTCCTCTACTAATGTGTCCCCCTTTCAGTGTGTGTTGGGGTACCAGCCGGTCCTGGCACCATGGCATCCAAGCCAGACCGAGGCTCCTGCGGTGGAGGAGTGGGTACAGCGCTCCAAAGAGACCTGGAGGGCCGTCCAGGAGTCCCTCCAACAAGCTACTAGTAGGCAGAAGAGGAGCGCTGACCGCCACCGCAGTGAGGCTCCCGTGTTTGTACCGGGGGAAAGGGTCTGGCTCTCGACCCGAAACCTACCCCTCCGCTTGCCCTGCCGGAAGCTGAGGCCGCAGTGTGTAGGGCCCTTCAAAGTCCTGAGGAGAATAAACGAGGTGTGTTATCGATTAAAACTCCCTTCCTATTATCATTTTAACCCCTCGTTTCATGTGTCTCTCCTCAGGCCGGTGGTAGCTGGTCCCCTGCAGGACGGTGAGGTGCCGGAGGTCCCTCCCCCCCCTCTGGACATCGAGGGGTCCCCGGCGTACACGATACGGGCCATTCTGGACTCGAGACGCCGGGTGAGGGGCCTGCAGTACCTCGTGGACTGGGAGGGGTACGGTCCGGAGGAGAGGTGCTGGGTACCGGTGGAGGACATTTTGGATCCATCTATGTTAAGGGATTTCCATCGCCTCCATCCGGATCGCCCCGCGCCTCGTCCTCCGGGTCGACCTCGAGGCCGGTGTCGGCGCGCTGCGGGAGCCGCGCGTCAGAGGGGGGGTACTGTCACGACTTCAACCGAGGCAGGCTCTCCTTCCCGTTCGGGTGGCGCTCGGCGGTCGTCGTCACCGGCCTACTAGCTGCCACTGACTCTTTTTCCTCCCCCTCCTTATGTGTTTATTTGTATCACCTGTGTTCAGTTAGTTGTTAATTAGTGTGGCTTTATTAGTCAGCCAGCCCGTACGCTTCTTTGTGCGGGATTGTTATATTGTAGCTTTTGGATTTCGGGAGTGGATATTGTTATTGTGGACTGGGTTTGTTTCTCGTGTCGTTGGACCGTTGTGTATGACACCCAGTACGTCCGTGTTGGACATTTTGTTTGCCAGTTGGGCATTAAAGACTCAACATATTGAAGCTCTGCTGTTCCTGCGTCTGACTTCGCACCCCCCGACACCCAGGTCGTTACAACTGCCATGTACTGGACAGAGATAAACTGACAGGTACTGGACAGAGCTAAACTGCCATGTACTGGACAGAGATAAACTGACAGGTACTGGACAGAGCTAAACTGCCATGTACTGGACAGAGCTAAACTGCCATGTACTGGACAGAGCTAAACTGCCATGTACTGGACAGAGCTAAACTGCCATGTACTGGACAGAGCTAAACTGACAGGTACTGGACAGAGATAAACTGACAGGTACTGGACAGAGTTAAACGGACAGGTACTGGACAGAGCTAAACTGACAGGTACTGGACAGAGCTAAACTGACAGGTACTGGACAGAGCTAAATTGACAGATTCTGGACAGAGCTAAACTGACAGGTACTGGACAGAGCTAAACTGACAGGTACTGGACAGAGCTAAACTGCCAGGTACTGGACAGAGCTAAACTGACAGGTACTGGACAGAGATAAACTGACAGGTACTGGACAGATCTAAACTGACAGGTGCTGGACAGAGCTAAACTGACAGGTACTGGACAGGGCTAAACTGACAGGTACTGGACAGATCTAAATTGACAGGTGCTGGACAGAGCTAAACTGACAGGTACTGGACAGAGATAAACTGACAGGTACTGGACAGAGATAAACTGACAGGTACTGGACAGAGCTAAACTGACAGGTGCTGGACAGAGCTAAACTGACAGGTACTGGACAGGGCTAAACTGACAGGTACTGGACAGATCTAAATTGACAGGTGCTGGACAGAGCTAAACTGACAGGTACTGAACAGAGCTAAACTGACAGGTACTGGACGGAGCTAAACTGACAGGTACTGGACGGAGCTAAACTGACAGGAAGGTTATTAGTTACTAATGAGTAGGAGAAACATCACAGATTAATATCATTTCTTCAGTATATTAGGAGATAGTCACAACACCTGATAAGGAGCTGGAACTACACACCTGATAAAGTGATGGAACTACACACCCATAACCCTAACCTTAGCCCTTTTAGCTAACCCTTCACATAACCCTAACCTTGACCTTAACTCTAACCCATAACCCTAACCCCTAGCTAATGTTAGACACCTAGCCAACTAGCTAGAATTCGTAACATATCATACATTTAGCAATTCATAACATATTGTACGTTTAGCAAATTCATGACATATAATACGAATTGTAATTCGTTACATATCGTACGAAATGGGGGGTGGACATCCACAAATTAATACATACAATACAAAACGTAACACATCATACTAAATGGAGGGTCTCGGATTTAAGTACAGAATAATACGAAATACTCTGAGACCAGATTCGATAAGGAGCTGGAACTACAAATCTGATAAGGAGCTGGAACTACAAATCTGATAAGGAGCTGGAACTACACACCTGATAAGGAGCTGGAACTACACACCTGATAAGTAGATTGAACTACACACCTGATACGGAGCTGGAACTACACACCTGATAAGGAGCTGGAACTACATACCTGATAAGGAGCTGGAACTAAACACCTGATAAGGAGCTGGAACTCACACCTGCAAGCTGTGTTCATCAAAACAGTCTGCAAAGAAAACAATATGTCCCTTATTCAAAGACTGAAATCTGAACAAAACTCTTATGATATTGATCAAAATTAATAAACAGTTTTTCCACACTAAATGCTACAATGAATCACAAACATGTATACCCATTGTATCTATAGCACATCATCCTTCAAGATAAAGTAATGAACCACCCCAAGAGGAGATAAATATGAATCCCAGCCCAGACAGGGCTGTGTTCCAAATGGCACCATATTCCCTATTTAGTGCACAACTTTTGATAGGTCTCTGGTCAAAACGAGTGCATTAAATAGGGAATATGGTGACATTTGGGACGTAGCCCTGATTAAGGGATTGGAATGTGTGACCAGGTAGAATTGGAGGAGGCATACATACGACTCTAATCAATGATTGGTCACAGTGTACTCTAACGGAAAATTGCTGTCTTGGAATGTGGAACGTAGCAGTCTTATCTGGCTCAAGGTAAACTGTGCTTAATTGCTGTTACACTTGATTATGCTCCAAATATTAGGCAGCCTAAGAAACCTGTAGTGTGGTGCATCTTAAGCAGTATGCTGTAACAGTGTATGCATAATATACAGATTTCTGTTCACATTCCGGGATATCTCTGCTGCCAATATTCTATTTATATTCCAATAGCGCTCATCCATGCAAAGTCAATTTACTCATCTGAAATCATATTGTCTTTACACGCTTAATATGGGTTACTATGGTTATGAATTAAGGAATAAAACCACATATTTCTCTGTTTTGCATATGTGACTAACCGGCTCGATTCGGTCTTAAGTAGCAAAATTTGAAATAGTGTTTTTTTAAACATTTTTACAAGCCATGAGGCCGAAGGAATTGTCTGCAGAGCTCCGATACAGGATTATGTCGAGGCACAGATCTGGGGAAGGGTACCAAAACGTTTCTGCAGCAATGAAGGTCCCAAGGAACACTGTAGCCTCCATCATTCTTAAATGGAAGAAGTTTGGAAACACCAAGACTCTTCTTAGAGCTGGCTGCTCAGCCAAACAGAGCAATCGGGGGAGAGCAATCTTGGTCAAGGAGGCAACCAAGAACCCGATGGTCACTCTGAGAGAGCTCCAGAGTTACTCTGTGGAGTTGGGAGAACCTACCAGAAGGACAACCATCTCTGCAACACTCCACCAATCAGGCCTTAATGGTAGAGTGGCCAGAAGGTCAAACACAGATCAAACATGTAACGTTAGCTAGCGAGTCAGCCAGATAATGTTAGCTTGCTTGCTAACAGTACGCTTTAACTTGAAAATAAAATGACTTTCTGACAAATTAGAAAAGTATAATATCTGAAAATGTAGCTAGCTAGACGATCTTACCCATATACATGGATGGACGTTTCTCCCTCTCTGTCACGGATGCCATGGTTGCCTTTAGTTTGAAGGTAATACAGAGACAGGCGTTTTATACGACAGCCTTCTGTGTGTTCTCTTTTTGATTCCCTCTACATATTTGCAATCAAATTCCATAATTTTCTCTATCTCCTTAGCTATCATACTCTAATTCCACTGGGCATCCCACTGATTTCAAAACTCGGTCCTTTAGAAAGTGGAGAGCAACACTTTTGCAGTTCTACTAAGTGACATCTTTCAAAAAGAAGCTTTAGAAAGGATTACCTACACATACTGACCAGCTCATGTTATAGACAGAAGCGTGCTACATGGCAGACCAATCCAAACTCATCTCTCGACATCTCCAGTCCATCCATTATCTCAGCCCATCATGGCTAATGGAAATTAACTCTTGGAAGGAAGATATTCGGGAGGACATAGTCTTGGACGAATGGAGTAGTATATGTACTAAGGCTCAGACACAGATTGTGAATACTCGGCTAAAACTATTGCAATACAATTGGTTGATGCGAACATATGTAACCCCTGCTAAGTTAAATACGTTTAATAGTACAATTCCAGATATATGCTACAAGTGCAATCACTCTAAAGGGATTCTGTTCCATTGTCTGTGGGACTGTGAGAAAATTCTAGATTTTTGGAAGGAGGTATCACGTATGATATCCCAAATAGTATCAGTAAAATTGCCTCTCCATCCCAAAGTGTTTACCCTGGGGTTGTACCCAATCAATCATCATCTAAAGAACCAAGAACAAACTCTTATAGGTATGTGCTTGTTGCAAGCAAAAGGCTTGATAGCTCTTGCCTGGAAAAGTGTGAACAGGCCTAGTATTGCCCAATGGCATAGGGAAATTTTTGATGTGGTTTTTGCTGTTATATTTTTTTCATGTAATATTTCTGCTAATATATGTCTTGTTAAAGAATAAAAATAAATAAATATATTGTTTAAAATATATATATAATGGCTAATGGGAAGGTTTTAGTTTTTTTCCGTGGCTAATCCAACTAGGCTCGTAATTTACCAATTTTATTCGTATTTACATATGGCATACTAGTTTGTTATTAAGGCACATGAAAGCTTAGAAAAACAATGTTAAAATGCCTCTCCTGTGAAGTAGTGATGGTGACATACAGTAACAGTCAAAAGTACTCATTCAAGGATTTCTTTACTATATTTTATTTTACTATTTTCTACATTGTAGAATAATAGTGAAGACATCAAAACTATGAAATAACATATGAAATCACATAGTAATCAAAAAGGTGTTAAACAAATCAAAATAGATTTTATATATTAGATTCTTTAAAGTTGCCACCCTTTGCCTTGATGACAGCTTTGCACACTCTTGGCATTCTCACAGCCAGCTTCATGAGGAATGCTTTTCTAACAGTCTTGAAGGAGTTTCCACATATGCTGAGCACTTGTTGTCTGTTTTCCTTCACTCTGCGGTCGAACACGTCCCAAACCATCTCAATTGTGAAGGCCAGGTCATCTGATGCAGCACTCCATCCCTCTCCTTGGTCAAATAGCCCTTACAAAGCCTGGAGGTGTGTTGGGTCAATGTCCTGTTGAAAAACAAATGATAGTCCCACTAAGCGCAAACCAGATGGGATGGCGTATCGCTGCAGAATGCTGAAGTAGTCATGCTGATTATGTGTGCCTTGAATTCGAAATATATCACTGACAGTGTCACCAGCAAAGCACCTCCACACCATCACACCTCCTCCTCCATGCTTCACTGTGGGAACCATACATGCGGAGATAATCCGTTCACCTACTCTGCATCTCACAAAGACCGAGAAGGAGAGTGATGGAGTGCTGCATCAGATGACCTGGCCTTCACAATCACCCTACCTCAACCCAATTGAGATGGTTTGGGAAAAGTTGGACTGCAAAGTAAAAATGCGAAGAGTGTGCAAAGCTGTATAATCAAGGCAAAGGGTGGCTACTTTGAAGAATATAAAATATATTTTAATTTGTTAAACACTTTATTGGTTACTACACTTCCATATGTGTTATTTCATAGTTTTGATGTTTTCACTACAATGTAGAAAATAATAAAAATAAAGAAAAATCCTTGAATGTAGGTGTGTCCAAACTTTTGACTCGTACTGTATATGTACAGTTGAAGTCGGACGTTTACATACACTTATATCGAAGTCATTAAAACTAATTTTTCAACCACTCCACAAATGTCTTGTTAACAAACTATAATTTTGGCAATTCGGTTAGGACATCTACTTTGTGCATGACACAAGTCATTTTTACAACAATTGTTTACAGACAGATTATTTCACTGTATCACAATTCCAGTGGGTCAGAAGTTTACATACACTAAGTTGACTGTGCCTTTAAGCAGTTTGGAAAATTCCAGAAAATGATGTCATGGCTTTAGAAGCTTCTGATAGGCTAATTGAAATCAGTTGAGTCAATTGGAGGTGTACCTGTGGATGTATTTCAAGGCCTACCTTCAAACTCAGTGCCTCTTTGCTTGACATAATGGGAAAATCAAAAGAAATCAGCCAAGACCTCAGAAAAAAAATTGTAGACCTCCACAAGTCTGGTTCATCCTTGGGAGCAATTTCCAAACGCCTGAAGGTACCACGTTCATCTGTACAAACAATAGTACGAAAGTATGAACACCATGGGACCACGCAGCCGTCATTCCGCTCAGGAAGGAGATGCATTCTATCTCCTAGAGATGAATGTACTTTGGTGCGAAAAGTGCAAATCAATCCCAGAACAACAGCAAAGGACCTTGTGAAGATGCTGGAGGAAACAAGTACAAAAGTATCTATATCCACAGTAAAACAAGCACTATATCGACATAGCCTGAAAGGCCGCTCAGCAAGGAAGAAGCCACTGCTCCAAAACCGCCCAAAAAAAGCCAGGCTATGGTTTGCAACTGCACATGGGGACAAAGATCGTACGTTTTGGAGAACTGTCCTCTGGTCTGATGAAACAAAAATATAACTGTTTGGCCATAATGACCATTGTTGTGTTTGGAGGAAAGAGGGGGACGCTTGCAAGCCGAAGAACACCATCCCAACCATGAAGCACGAGTGTGGCAGCATCATGTTGTGGGGGTGCTTTGCTGCAGGAGGGACTGGTGCACATCACAAAATAGATGGCTCCATGAGGAAGGAAAATTATGTGGATATATTGAAGCAACATCTCAAGACATCAGTCAGGAAGTTAAAGCTTGGTAACAAATTGGTCTTCCAAATGGACAATGACCCCAAGAATACTTCCAAAGTTGTGGCAAAATGGCTTAAGGACAACAAAGTCAAGCTATTGGAGTGGCCATCACAAAGGCCTGACCTCAATCCAATTGAAAATGTGTGGGCAGAACTGAAAAAAGTGTGTGCGAGCAAGGAGGTCTACAAATCTGACTCAGTTACACCAGCTCTGTCTGGAGGAATCGCCCAAAATTCACCCAACTTATTGTGGGAAGCTTGTGGAAGGCCGAAATGTTTGACCCAAGTTAAACAATTTTAAAGGCAATGCTACCAAATACTAATTGAGTGTGTGTAAACTTCTGACCCGCTGGGATTGTGATGAAAGAAATAAAAGCTGAAATAAATAATTCTCTCTACTATTATTCTGAAATTTCACATTCTTAAAATGAAGTGGTGATCCTAACTGACCTAAGACATTAATTTTTTAATAGGATTAAATGTCAGGAATTGTGAAATACTGAGTTTAAATGTATTTGGCTAAAGTGTATGTGTTGAGTCAAGTAATGCTGACTTGCTGACTTGCAACTGTATAAAGGGGTCCTAAAATTCTAATAGCTTAATGATTCTTGGTATGACCATTTTGCTCAAACAGCACTCCACCCATGGTACAAACACAGTATTTCACCTGACAAAGTCACAATGACTGCAGTGGACCATCATCATGATTGTCTTCAGTGGAGGCTACTCAGAGTAGGAAAGGGAATTTCACACACCCTTCAATAGACTTAAACAATAATTATTGTTGACTCAAAGAAAGAGAAAGACAATAGTTGAACAGATTTTAACAATTTATTTAAAAATGAAAGAGAAGTAAGAGAGAGAGAGAAAGATATATTTCTAATTTTTTTCCACTTTCACTCAGCTAGAGAATACAGCTAGCTAGTTTAGCCTACTCAAACACCTGGCTCAAGCGGAGAGGGAAGCTATTCAACACTAGAACTCTTCCAAGTCAGGGTAAGCTTTTCATTTTATAAATGTATTTGCACCGGGGCCCGCCAGTGGAACTGCTAAACTGCTTGCTGACTGTACACTGTACTGCAGGATTGTAGCAAGTTTACTACTGCATTAGCTGTAGTAGCTATGGTATCTCTGACATTAGCTTATGTGGTGACAACGATGTAGGCTGGGTGTAGTGGTTATGATATGAAGGTTTGACTTGGAAAGGTTTTTTCACCTGGTCAAAGACAGCTGATGAGTTGAGCACTGAAGTCCACAAGCGAAGGGAAAGGGTGAGAAGGTGAGAGCGCGTAGCAAAATGATCATGCTGTTTGTATGTGGCTGCTATGAAAGTGAACTGTGTTTAAGTGTGATCAAGGGTGTATTCATTCCAGCTGATTCTGTTGGAAAACATAAAACGGAATCAAATGGAACAAAACGGGGAAAAGCAAACCTGAACCTCGTTTGCAACTGTTGGACTAATGATTACACCTTAGATCAGCTAGTGTGTGCAAGGTGGTACTGAATTTGTCACTGTCTGTCACCGTGATTACACAAATTTTTCTCAACCTGTGCACCTAAGTTGTAAACGTTTATTCATAGGCTAGCTAGGTTGTCGGAACCTCATGATGCATAAAGGGAAATTTTGAGTATCACGTAGTAGACTTAACCTATCGATGTTATATTGAGCTGGGTGAATAGAATATGAATGACAGTCATCCAATATGCGATAATAGAAATAAGGCCATGCTCATAAAAAATATAACCTTCCTCCCTCATTTTAAACGTCACCGACTGCCACTGATTGTCATGCATGAGCACGTTAAATACAATGTCCTAACAACAATGAGATTTATTCAAATGAACACTTTCCATGTTCGATGAAAACCCAGAGATGAATATTTCCCCTGAAACAGAATCAGAAACAGAGTTTTTTTATTTTTCAGAACCAGACTCACTGACGGTTGGGCATGATTAATTTACTGTAAATTGGAGTCTGTAATTTCCATGCGGTTTGAGTGTATCCAGGAAATTGTGTGCCCATGTGATGTCATAGTGGTAATGCTGACTTGCATGAGATCAGAATAATTAATTGATAATGCCCGAGAAGCCGGTGTGTGGAGAATATATTGGCACGGGTGTTGTTAGGCCCGAGACTAATATACAGGTTACCAACATATTCAAATAATGATTGACATATTTTCATAACATTTTCATTTTGATGAATTTATTCGTACTATTTCGTCCTTCCACAAGACATAGTCCCAACACTAATCTAGGGTTGCGCTACCAAAGCCGGCTGGTCTTTCGTTCTATGGGTTCAGTTGCTAGAGACGCCACCAAGTCGTTCAGTCTTTTTGTTCTGTATCTATCTATGGACGCAACACAGTCGTTCGTTCTAAGTGATCCGTTGCCATACTGGCTGGCAACATTCTCATCCCTTGCTTGCTAGCTAACCAACTACAGCTAACTTACAGTCACGTAAAAAAAAAACAGAAAAATGCAAAGTAGTTGCATTTGAATAAGTTGTTTTCTTCTGAGATTTATTTGGATACATCCAAAACAATGAACTAATGAGGCGCGATTTCGCCTGGCATAGAAAGTGTGCTTACTTGTCAGAACACTGTTGTTTAGAGCAGAGGAGCTAGCCAACAACACAGCTAACACAATCACTTCAAATTGATGCTGTAAAAACTGAAAACTAGCTTCAGTTCAATTTACCTTTTTTCCAATTTATATTTCTATGTATCCATAAAAATTTTGTCAGCTGATTCATGATTTAGACTGGCTGAGAAACGCTGCCCGTCACGTTCATTAGTATGGGACAGCTGGAGATCGAATTTGAATATTGAAACAATGTTGCAAATGTCGAGGAGACAGACAGACAGCAAATGTCCGCTGTTGAAAACGAAATGTTAGTCTTAAAGAAATGTGAGATAACGCCTTGATGCTTTTTATAGTGGAGATCAAGTTTTTACATTGCTTGGCTGATGAGACAGTGGATTGCGCAGTCAGATGGAACAGAGTAAATAGGCATTTTAACTTCATAGATTTAGCCGGTGGAATAGACACTGGATGGAAGTCGCTTTTAACCAATCAGCATTCAGGATTAGACCCACCCGTTGTGTACTGATCAGAGAACTTGTTATGGATAGGGGGCAGCATTTTCACATTTGGATGAAAAGCGTGCCCAGAGTAAACTGCCTGCTACTCAGTCCCAGTTGCTAATATATGCATAGTATTAGTAGATTTTGATAGAAAACACTCTGAAGTTTCTAAAACTGTTTGAATGATGTCTGTGAGTATAACAGAACTCATATGGCAGGGGCAAAACCTGAGAAAAATTCAACCAGGAAGTGGGAAATCTGAGGTTTGTAGATTTTCATCTCTTGGCCTATCGAATACACAGTGTCTATGGGGTCATTTTACACTTCCTAAGGCTTCCACTAGATGTCAACAGTCTTTAGAACCTTGTTTGAGGCTTCTACTGTAAAGTTGGGGCGAATGAGAGGGGAATGAGTCAGAGGTCTACCAAAATGCCTTGAGCTCGTGACGCTCGTTCACGTGAGAGCGAGCTCTGTTACATTGCTTTTCTACAGACAAAGGAATTCTCCGGTTGGAACATTATTGAAGATTTATGTTAAAAACATCCTAAAGATTGATTATATACTTCATTTGACATGTTTCTACGAACTGTAATATGACTTTTCGTCTGAACTTTTGCCTGGACCTGCTCGCGCGTCGTGAGTTTAGATTGTGTACTGAACGCGCGAACCAAAAGGAGTAATTTGGACATAAATGATGGACTTTATGGAACAAATCAAACATTTATTGTGGAACTGGGATTCCTGGGAGTGCATTCTGATGAAGATCATCAAAGGTAAGTGAATACTTATAATGCTATTTCTGACTTATGTTGACTCCAACCTGGCGGATATCTTTTTGGGTTGTGTTGGTCTCTGAGCGCCTTACTCAGATTATTGCATGGTTTGCTTTTTCCTTAAAGTTTTATTAAATCTGACACAGCGGTTGCATTAAGGAGAAGTATATCTTTAAATATGTGAATAACACTTGTATCTTTTATCAATGTTTATTATGAGTATTTCTGTAAATTGATGTGGCTCTGTTCAAATTCACGGGATGTTTTGGAGGCAAAGCCAAATGTAAACTGAGGTTTTTGGATATAAATATGAACTTGATCGAACAAACATACATGTATTGTGTAACATGTTGTCCCGGGAGTGTCATCTGATGAAGAATATCAAAGGTTAGTGATTAATTTGATCAATATTTCTGCTTTTTGTGACACCTCTCTTTGGTTGGAAAATCGCTGTATGCTTTCTGTGACTAGTTGCTGACCTAACATAATGATATGTTCTGCTTTCGCCGAAAAGCCTTTTTGAAATCAGACACTGTGGTTGGATTAACGAGAATGTTATCTTTAAAATGGTGTCTAATACTTGTATGTTTGAGATTTGAATTATGAGATTTCTGTTGATTGAATTTGGCGCCCTGCACTTTCATTGGCTGTTGGCGAGGGGTTCCGCTAGCGGAACGGGGTTCCACTAGTCCTAGACAGGACAACCGAATTCTAAAGGTCTGACTATGGCTCTGAGGGAACTAGTTACAGAGGCATATACCTAGTATTGAAAGGTCAATGGTATGGTAGCGGAGTTTAGCGGAGCTAAACTTACAAGTACTGGACAGAGCTAAACTGGCAGGAGAGTTAATAGTGAGTAATGGGTAGGAGAAACATCAGGGATTAATATCATTACTTCAGTATAGTGGAGTTAGTCACAACATCTGATAAGGAGCTGGAACTACACATCTGATAAGGAGCTGGAACTACACATCTGATAAGTTCAGGAATATACATTTGCTTAACAAGTCACATAATAAGTAGCATGGACTCACTCTGTATGCAATAATAGTGTTTAACATGATTTTTTAATGACTACCTCATCTCTCCACCCCACCTGTACAATTATCTGTAAGGTCCCTCAGTCGAGCAGTGAATTTCAAACAGATTCAAGCACAAAGACCAGCGTGGTTTTCCAATGCCTCGCAAAGAAGGGCACCTATTGGTAGACAAATAAACAACAGACAATGAATATCCCTTTGAGCATGGTGAAGTTATTAATACACTTTGGATGGCCTATCAATACACCCTGTCACTACAAAGATACAGGTATCCTTCCTAACTCAGTTGCCGGAGAGGAAGGAAACTGCTCTGGGATTTCACCATGAGGCCAATGGTGATTTAAAACAGTTACTGAGTTTAATGGCTGTGAAAATATCAAACTGAGGATCGATCAACAACGGGCTCCCGAGTGGCACAGTGGTGTAAGGCACTGCATACAGTACCTGGTTCTAATCCAGGCTGTATCACATCCGGCCATGATTGGGAGTCCCATAGGGCGGTGCACAATTAGCCCAGCGTCATCAGGATTTGGCCAGGGTAAGCCGTCATTGTAAATAAGAATTTGTTAGAAAAAAATAAATACAAAAATAAAGAATTTGTTCTTAACTGACTTGCCTAGTTAAATAAAAAATACATTGTAGTTAATCCACAATACTAACCTAAATGACAGAGTGAAAAGAAGGAACGCCTTACAGAATACAAATATTCCAAAACATGCATCATGTTTGCAATAAGGCACTAAAGTAATACTGCAAAAAAATGTGGCAAAGCAATTAACTTTTTGTCCTGAATACAAAGTGTTATGTTTAGGGGCAAATCAAATACAGCACATTACTGAGTGATGGGTGATGGACATCCACAAATTAATACATACAATATGAAATGTAACATATCATATAAATGGAGTGTCTCAGATTTACATACAGAATAATACAAAATGCTCAGAGAACAGATGGGATTAGGAGCTGGAGCTCACACCTGATAAGGTGCTGGAACTCACACGTGATAAGGTGCTGGAACTCACACCTGCAAGCTGTGCTCATCAAAACAGTCTCCAAAGGAAACATTGTACCACACAGCAGGAATATGTCCCTTCTCCAAACACTGAACAAACCTCTTACGATATTGATCAAAATTCTACACTAAATGCTTCAATGAATCACAAACATTCATATCCATTGTATCTATATCTACATCTTCCCTCAAAGCAAAGTAATTAACCACCCCAAGAGCACAGAAATATCAACGCCAGACCTGGACTGCGTCCCAAATGAATGTACTACTTAATGTACTACTTTTGATAGGTCTCTGGTCAAAACGAGTGCATAAAATAGGGAATATGGTGACATTTGGGACGTAGCCCTGATTAAGGGATTGGAATGTGTGACCAGGTAGAATTGGAGGAGGCATACATACGACTCTAATCAATGATTGGTCACAGTGTACTCGGAAAATTGCCTTCTCGGAATGTGGAACCTAGCAGTCTTATCTGGCTCAAGGTAGTCTTCGCTTAATTGCTGATACACTAGATTATGCTCCAAATATTAGGCAGCCTAAGCAACCTGAAGTGAGGTACATCTTAAGTATTAAAATTTAACTGTGTATGCATAATACAGATTTCTGTTCACATTCCTGGCTATCACTGCTGCCAAAGCCAATATAACATGTATATTCCAATAGCTCTCATCCATGCGATTTACATATATTTATGTGAAGTCACCTTGTCTTCAAACACTTAATGGGGTTAAGAATTTACAAAAATTCAGGAGAGAGGACCAGACTTGAATGCAACACTTAACTGGTTACCTTGAACGCAGTTCCCTACTAACTCAACAAGCACCAGCTGCTACTAACTTCCAATCAGCTTCCACACCTGTTGCAATACTTTAACTAGTTGCCGTGAACGCAGCTCCTCAACAGCATCAGCTGCAACTCATTGCCAATCAGCCTCCACACCTGTCCTGACTCTCCTTAATCACCACTGCCACCCTACGTAAACCTTACCAAACTAACATTCCTCCCGTGAGGGGATACAGGAAATTAGTTTATTATTAAGGGGCATATTGAGTAGAACATGATTAGATACGGTCTCAAATATTTAGTTGTCTTTTTATTTTTAAGAGAAACTGGGCTGGCAGGTAAGCTGTAGTTTCTCCCTGTCTCTGGCCCTCACTCCAGAACAGTCGGTGACGGTAATGCATCATAACGTTGGATGCCATACACCCATAATCCCCACCGAAGAAGCATTCCTCCTGTGTTCCACAGTGCGTGTTGTAGAACACTGGCGTTACTAGCCTTGTCAAGTTCTGCTGAGCAAGTTTGCTGCACAGCAGGTTAATTGTAATATTTTGTCGAATCTCGCACCAGCTCCTCTCAGGTCTTGTTCTCTAACCTTGTATTGTTTCTATATTTAACCTTGCTGATGAAGTCAGTTGGCCCTTGCTGCTTAATGCTTTAGTTTTATTTCGTTGTCAATTGCAATTTCTATCCCTTGTTCCTCTCATATAATGGCCCAACAAGCTGCCTGCTTTCACACCGTTTCCTCTCCGACAAGCTGGCCAACTCCGTGGTCCATTTCCACGTGCCCTCCCGAGCGCATTTCCCAAAGATCCATGACCCTGCTTCACTGAACGTACCAGCACATCTTCCGGCCACATGCCCCGCTCCTTTGTGTACCTATTTACCATATTGGCCACACCCATATCCTGCAGACTGACCTTCTCACTCTAGAAATGCCATCTTCATGTCACTGCATGGTCCAGCCATGATTGTTCTCACTTATGTTGCTATCTCCCTCATGCCCCCACTAAACTAATTCTCACTCTCTCTGTTTGGTTGACTATGGCTGCCAATCCTGGTGGGACCACAACCACCTCCACCCATGTTGCTACGGCATGAGGACACCACGCATCCAAGGGCCACCATGATAACATCGCAACACCACCAACTTGGCTTCCAAGTCTCAGATCAGGCCTGAAAGACTTCGACCCAGGCCCCCAAACCAGCTCTGGACCTGGCTTCTCCCTCAGCCTCAGATTACGACTTGACATTGGACACAGCCTAAGTCAAACAGCAGCTACCCCCAAGAGCTCAGCAGGCCCACATTCTTTCCCGCCCTCTATCTAATACCCGACACAGGTACACATCTCTCTCCCTTATCTCATCCACTCTCCAAGCCGGCAGTGCACTACCTGCATCCAATGGCCTCTCTGGCCCCCAGGCTCCCTTGCTTCTTGCAACTACTTTTTATTCCGGCCCCACTGATCGCTGCTCTGGAAGTGGCTCACCTACCCTCTCTGCCAGCGTCAGCCTATCTCTCTCAGCATACTGCTTCCTCTACCCCCCCATATGCTCTGTCTCTGCCGCTGGTGCAACTGGTTTTCCAGTTGCCCGCTCTGGCCTCCCGGCTCCCTTGCCAGCTCGATCTTCACAGCCTTTGGATCCTCTTGCCCCCAGGTCTCACTTGCTCCATTTGTGCTTCTCTGGCAGCAGCTCACCCTCTTTCTCTGTCAGTGTTGACTGCTTTCCCTCAGGTCTCGCTGACCTCCTGGCTTCCTTGCCTACTCCTTCTTCACAGCCTCTGGCTCCCCTCCCCCATGCCCAGGTCCTACTGGCCCCGTCTCAATCCAGTGATTCACCCTCTATCTGCCAGTGTTGACCACTTTCACTCAGGCCCCGCTGCCACCACTGCAATGTCTCCTCTGCTCTCTGCCAGCAACGAATCCTCACATCCCCCACCTACTTAGCCAGATGTGCCCACTGCCACCACAGCAGTGCTGCCCCTGGCCTTCCCAGCTGCAACCCTGTCCCAGTTCAGTGAACCAACTGCTTCGCGGTTCATCATAACTGCTGGCCGTCTGGCCCTGGCTACAGCCACCAGAAACTCTCCCCACCTCAGACCCCGCTGGCCCATGACTGTGACACACAGTGGTGGCTCATCCCCTCTGCCAGTGACGACTTCTATTTTCATCGCTGGTCCCATGACTGCAATCTGTGCAGTGCGTCACCTTCCATCCCTACCAGCCATGAAATCCCAGGCGGTTACGTGCCAACTAATCCTGCAGCGGTTCGGCCCCTGGTTTTACCAGCTGAGACCCTCTCCTCGATCAGTGAACCATCTGCCTCTGTTCAAGTCTTCAACTGCCTGCCACAGCCCAGCCTTGCCAATATCCCCCAATCTCCTTTTTCATCCTCTCTGTATGCATCCAGATGCTGAGGTTATTTCTCCATCGCAGTCTCTACGCTGGGATTTGTTTATTTTGGTGTTCTTTGGCTTCCTGCAATGTTCTGAGTTTATATCCTAATTTTCTACCTACATCTCTTCTCAGCATATCAGACATCGCCATCCTCGACAAAGATCCCTTCACCATCACACAGGAAACTGACCAGTTTGGCAGAACCTCAAGTCTACCTGTTCTGGCTAACATCTGCCTTTACTAACCACTCACCTACTTCCTACAGCTCGGACAATCTCAACATGCCTCCATCTGATCCACTGTTCATCACCAAATGTGGTTTCATCGCCTCACCAATGGTTCCATTCCCATCTGAGACAAATACGATCACTGTATGGCTATCTTGTTGATCAATTCTCCGGACACTACTTCCACATCGGCGCTGCATCCATGGAATCTCGAAACAGCATCCCAGACCATACCATACAATTCCTTGCACGCTGGTCCTCTCAAGCCTATCGTCCAATAGAGCCCAAAGTGTTCGTCAATGGAAGCTTCGAGAACCTTTTCACGAGAGTTCCAAATCAAACTTTTTATTTTATTTATGAAGAACATTTCAAACAGGGAATGCAATGCAGTGTGCTTAACAGGAAAAAACAATGAAAATAAAAGCTGAAATATTTACTACACAACAAACATAAGATAAAATAATGACAAACTGAACAACTTAAAAGCAAGGAAAAGCAAAGCTACAAATCTTTTAAGATTTCTTGTAAATATGTCCATTTTCGCCCCCCCCCCCCTCAGGTTCTCTGGCAGGGGGCTGGGGGCATAATAACTAAAGGCTGCCTCTTGGTCCTAGGCTGTGGGGTAGTTTAAAGGCCAGTGCCAGAGGACCTGAGGGAACAGTAGCAGACCCAAAATGTGACCTTGTGGAAGGCCACATGATATGTATTTTCTCTGAGGTCCTAAACCAATTTTAAAACTGGACTGGCGATGCCAACCCACCTCTCCAGTTTGTCCAGAAGGACATGATGGTCAACAGTGTTAAATGTAGCACTTTTTAAATCTCAGAGGACAAGGACAGAGAGCTGTTTGGCATCTAAGAACATTTACCACTTTAAGTAAGGCTGTCGCTTGGCTGTGATGGGCACAGAAATCAGATTGGAATTTTTCTGAAATACAGTTGTCACTTAAATCATTTAGCTGTTTGAACCCCAATTTCTCCAGACTTGTGCTTAAGAATGGAAGGTTGGAGATTATTCAGCTCAAAGCAATTTTGAACCAGTCTAGATTACTTTTCTTCAGAAGGGATTTCACCACAACAATTTTTTTGTGCAGTGGGGAAAGTGCCTTTGAACAGGGAATGATAAACAATATTTTGCACTTCAGATATGTAATTCACCCTTTTGAAGGTGGTGGGGATAGGATTGAGAAGGCAGGTAGAAGGTTTAAGTTGTGATGCCACTTTCCTGAGCATGTCTGTGTCAACCAGGGACAATTAAATCCATAGTGCCTGTGTGTGTGGTAGGCTAGGGCACATATTATCAAACTTCTCATCAGGTCTTGCTTGACTGATACCCAGCCTAATGTTGGTTATCTTATCTCTGAAATATGCAGCAAACTCATCACATTTAGATGTGGAGGAAAGTTCGCAGGTTTGTGGGGGTAGGCTTTATCAGGCCATCCATGGTTGAGAAGAGCATTCTCGAATTATTCTGATTTAATAATGATCAAGTTAGACATCATCAGGAGAGCACACATGCTCATCTCTCAGAACCTGCATTAACTCAAGCAGTGTCCTCTAGTCCCTGCCTCCTATCACGGACATCATCTACCTAACGCACTGAATCCTACCGATCCAGCCAAAAGAGGATTGGCTTCCTAGCTGAACCTGGTTCCTCAAGGTTTTCTTCCTTCAAGGGATTTTTTTTTTCTTGCCACAGTCACTTCTTCTTGCTCTCCTGGGGTCTACACGCTGTACTACCTCAACTATATTGCCAACCATTCAGCACCTGCAGTCCAGAATGGCTCACTTCCTCTCCAGGGTCAGAGTAATTTGGCCTTCTCTTCTTGGGGATTGGCACTACCATGGCCTGACGATAATGTCTACCTGAGACGCCAAACCAAAATCTAAAGTCCACTTCCGGATCCTTCATCTGCAGCCTTAGGCTTAATCCGGCCCATTTTCATTCCCCTCCTGAATTTTTCTCATGTCCATTAAATTGCCTCTAAATATTTTTAACTAATTTCAATGTCTGGTCCTTAAACTTGAGAAATATGGGTTATTTTAAGGTTATGAATTTAATAATAGAACCACATTTCTCTGTGCTGCGTATGGGTAAACTTGTGATAAAGGCCTGCAATTAATACCTCATAGATGCAATTGGTAAAATGTAGTGATGTCGACAGTACTTGAGAATAAAATCACACTCTTGTTTATCACAAATGTTCTGTTATCTGGTGCTTCCTTTCTCTGGCGAGGATATTAGTGGATAGCAGATGCAGCGCCTTTAAAAACACCTCAAGACACCCTTGCAAGGCACCTGCCTAATTTCTACCTGACTGTAGGGATGTTGGTCATCTGAAAGGAGATGGAACGTTTCCATGTCATCTTTTCAGATGCAGAGAAAATTAACTTGCCGTGACCCAAGAATTGTAGTCCACCATTGTCAAGGTGGCTGCTTGCTGGAGGAACATTTTGCACAGAGCTCTCTCACCTGCATATAGGCTTTGTAAGCAGTGATGTGGTAAAAAATGTTTTGTTAAACTATAAACTCCAGTGGACGATCAAGATAATATGAGAGTTTTTTGTTTTATTTGGGTGATGTCTGTAGACACGGCAGGAGTTGCAGACTATTTTAAAAGTTGCCTTATATCCAGCACCTCACAAACCTGTCAGTCGTGTCTATAGTTGCCTCCCTTGTACAGCCACTTGCCGTTGGTCAGTTGAGCTCGACTCCAAGCTGGGGTAGTTCATTTCACGTCTCACTGGGCATCGGCTTGTGCCGCATCTCGTGAGAAGGTGGAGTTAGCCGTTTGAGTAGTGAATTTGCTTGCTAACTGGGCAAACTCTGGACTGATGGTAATTGCATCATGGTAGTCACGGTGCTTTCAAGACAACTGGGAACATTGGAGATGGGGGGGAACGAGGTCAAATCATGTCAGTGATTGGAAGGTCGGAGCTCTAGAAAGATGTTAGTCTCAGTGGAGGGAGCAGCAAAGGGTCCGCCCCTCATGGTCCCTGCTCTCTCCTTCCTTTCCTCTGGTGAACCTGACCAGAGAGAGGGGACACAGTCTTCCACCTGACGGCGAACTGGAGTTGCACCGCATCTGCCTCATGCACAAATTCATGTTGCTCTTATGACCAGAAAATGTGAAATATTCCTCTATTAAAATAGACAAGACACCCTGCTAATAATAATAAAAACTGCAGCGCGGGTGGAAGTAGGGAGAAGCGTTTCTAATGTTGTAAGAGTCTTGAATAAAAACTGTGACAATGCTGAATAAAAACTTAGACATGAACTCAATAAAAACAGCAGCTATTTGCCCTATTCTATTAGTCTTTCTCTCTGGTCATGGTTTTAAAAGTTACGAAATCTCACATAGGCTAGGGGTTGTGGAAGCTGTAGGAACAGTGATATGAGCTAACCGAGTAGGCACACTAGATGGCTTTTCTACATAAATTACTTCTAGGAATGCTTTGACTGATTTGGTTGGTGACCACTGGATTAGTGTCCGCACTGAGATTAAAAGGTTGGGATTACGATCCCCATCTGAGTCATACCAAAGACTGTAAAAATGGGACCTGGTACTCCTCTGCTTGGCACTCAGCATTACGGAGATAGATTGGGGGTAAGGCCCTGCAATAGACTAGCGTCCTGTCCAGGGGCTGTACTTGTGCAGCAAGCTGCCTCACACTACAGAAACACTGGATAGGCTCCTGCTCCTACTAGCTCTTCCGATTGCACAAGCCAATGCTCGTGCAAGGCTACTTAGTATACCTATTCTAGCCTTTGTCTTCAATTCAGTGCCTTTGAACATTGAATTAACTACTGTAGAATATTCTTTGTGTTCACAGTTGGCAATGCATATAGTAGTTCGTCCTACCAATAGAAGTCTTAATGCCATAGGGACATTCATATAGAGCATCAAAGAGTACTATCAAATATTTGTAGCCATAGAAATGCTGGGTAACTATTCTGTGATGTTGATGACAGATCATTTAAAGAGGGTTGTATTCTGGGAAATGAGTGGTCGGGGGAGGGTTGATCCCATGGGTTCAAGAGTTTATATATAATTCAGATACAAATCTCATATCAATTGGCTGTTCAATAACAGTACGTACCGGTGGCTTAGTAATACTGTTGTAGGGGAGAGAGCAAATTTTTTTCTCAGTTTGACAGATGTAGCCAATTGAATAGCCTATTATTATAGAAATCAAATCAAATTTTAATTGTCACGCTTCGTAAACAGGTGTAGACTAACAACGAAATGCTTACTTTTGGGTCCTTTTCCAACAATGCAGAGTTAAGATGAAGATAAAAAACAAAATATAGAAATATGCATAAAATGCAACCTCCAATTGCAACGTCTGCCCATGCCTCCACATATTGTCTAAATATTTGTTTTATATATGTTTAATACCCTCAAACACCAAGTTAGGCATAGGCTACCTAATTTCAAAATAGGCCATCAATGCCAATCGTGAATTATAATTCTTCACGTTTTACCTGTGAAATGTCCAAACTGCAACTCCATGAAAATCTTCTTGAATTACCTTTTCGTGTGCGAATTAGTGTTGGTGTTGACTATTAGCCTTGTATTTTGTTTCAATCAAGTCATATATCCTGCCCAGTGGAGGCTGCTAAGGGGAGGACGGCTCATAATAATGGCCAGAACGGAGTGAATTTTGAGGGGTTTGTCATGTGTTTGATACCATTCCATTCACTCCATTCCAGCCACTGCACTACATTTCTGCCATTATTATGAGCAGTCCTCCCCTCAGCAGCCTCCACTGATTTGCCTGGTGGCACGCTCTGAGTTTTGATGCATTTTCATAATTTTTTTACTTTTCAGCTTCAGCTAAGCATCCTAAAATCTCATTAGAAATGAGGATGTGTTTTTAGTGTAACAGTAACGTTAGAGGCCTACAATGCTATGCTATTATATTCAGTTCTGTTATGTAACATGCAAATTAATCATCATGTGATCTTGCAAGACATTGATTCAGCTTTGAGATAACTTTACTTAACGAGCACCATTGTGAGAAGTTATAATCTTCTACTTGTAATAGAAATTTGGCTTGGCACCTAAAACCCTCACACACTTTTACAGATGCACAATTGAGAGCATCCTGTCGGGCTATATCACCGCCCGCAACTGCAGAGCTCACCAGAATGTGGTGCAGTCTGCCCAAAGCATCACCAGGGGCAAACTACTTGCCCTCCAGGACACCTATAGCACCCGATGTCACAGGAAGGTCAAAAAGATCCGGACAACAACCACCTTTACTGACCTCCAGAAAGTGAGTGCATCAAAGCTGGAACCAAAAAAACGGAAAAACAGCTATCTCAAGGCCATCAGACTGTTAAATAGCCTTCACTAGCACATTAGTGGCTGCTGCCTATAGACCTAGACTTGAAATCACTGGCCACTTTAATAAATGGAACACTAGTTCCTTTAATAATGTTTACATAGTTTGCATTACTCATACGTATATACTGTATTCTATTCTACTGTATCTTAGTCTATGCCGCTCTGACATTGCTCGTCCATATATTTATATATTCTTAATTCCATTCCTTTACTTAGATTTGTGTGTATTGGGTATATGTTGTGAAATTGTTAGATATTACTTGTTAGATATTACTGCACTGTCGGAGCTAGAAACATAAGCATTTCGCTACACCCGCAATAACATCTGTTAAACATGTGTATGTAACCAATTAAATGTGATTTAATTTGAATAAGTGATGCTGAAGGATAGCTGAAAGATAGCTCTGCCATTTGGCCAGTTCACTAACAAACAACAATTTCCAGTAGGCCTATATCCTAATAGCTATATCATGTAATCGTAGGCCTAAATGTAGACTATAGCCTGATGTAAATACAAATACATTTAACTTAAAAAATCTAGAGTTGATGTCCGCACCACGTGGAAATTGAATTAGCATAATAAAAAAGTCCCCATAAAAATCTGTCTGTGAAAGCTAGATATCAGTTGTTTTGCATGGGCTATGTCTCAATCGATCACATCCACCGATGTGAGCCATCTGCAGCTGCGGTGAAAGGTAGCAAAGCTACAGCGGTGTGTCAGACCATGAGACATACAAAAATAATCAGTCTTATCGCAAAAACGTCTATCGTTTCTGAGCAGAAAGATGAGACGCTCACGAACACGATGGTGTTCTCTGTTTTGCTCTACACGCTGCAAAGACACCCTAACTCTTCGCCATTGTACACGATGGCCCATTGCTCTGAGACTTCCTTTGACCATTCTAAAGCCCGCATGGGGCATCCTTGCCTTAATGGCGCTGACTTTCTGGTCTAACTCTTCATCTGAGATATCAGAATAGCATTCCCTGACAGACATATTATGTTCTTTCATCCTTCTGTAAAAAAAGCTAACTGTTACACTGTCATGAAATATGATTATATATTGACTATGAAACAAATAGGACATGGCCTGCTTATGAGTTGCCATGAAAGAAAGTTTGATTAATTCAACTGAAATGACAAGAACAGGTGTTCGTAGCTAAATGCTTTTGGTAAGCTTGAGAATACAAATTGTATGATTTATCATTCTACGGTGTGTATGTGTGTAATGTAGTAGAATGTTATGAACCGACACTGAATCGTAGAAGCTAACTACTAGCTATGTAGAAGTTGGACGGAAGAACGCCCAGTACTGCTTACCTGAGATGCCATCATCACACAGTCCTTCTTCGTAGGTGTCCGCTATGACTTCCTTTGTGTTGGAAAAAAGTTGCTTTCAGGAAAAAAATGTTTGATTGAAAATAAAGAAGTTGTGCTCTCGACAAAAATACACAAATGTACCTCAATAGCATATAACAATTTGCCTGTGAATAACCAGACCGTCATACAAACTTGCTCTGCAGAATTCTTGACGCATAACTGAAGGTGCTGCCATAACCTGCAACCACGCCCACAAGCGAGCCACTCAGGCGCATAATGACGCGTGGAAGAGGGCGAAGAACGAGTTGGGAGTAACAACAATTTGTTGCAAGTTGGGGAGGGGGGCTAATAGCTGAACAATAGACTATTCAACCTTTACTAAAGACCAGTCTCAATGTCAACAGTGAAGAGGCGACTGGCCTTCTAGGCAGAGTTGCAAAGAAAAAGCAAAGAAAAAGCCATATCTCAGACTGGCCAATAAAAAGACAAGATCAAGATGGGCAAAAGAACACAGACACTGGACATAGGAACCCTGCCTAAAAGGCCATCATCGTGGAGTCGCCTCTTCACTGTTGACATTGAGACTGGTGTTTTGCGGGTACTATTTAATGAAGCTGCCAGTTGAGGACTTGTGAGGCATCTGTTTCTCAAACTAGACACTTTAATGCACTTGTCCTCTTGCTCAGTTGTGCACCAGGGCCTCCCACTCCTCTTTCTATTCTGGTTAGAGCCAGTTTGCGCTGTTCTGTGAAGGGAGTAGTACACAGCATTGTACAGGAATAGACTGACATGTTTCAGAAGAAATGTCTGTGTTTCCTGCCATTTTGAGCCTGTTACTGAACCCACAAATGCTGATGCTCCAGATACTCAACTAGTCTAAAGAAGGCCAGTTTTATTGCTTCTTTAATCAGGACAACAGTTTTCAGCTGTGCTAACATAAGAGTTTTCTAATGATCAATTAGCCTTTCAAAATGATAAACTTGGATCATCTAACACAATGTGCCATTGGAACATAGGAGTGATGGTTGCTTATAATGGGCCTCTGTACACCTATGTAGATATTCCATTAAAAAATCTGACATTTTCAGTTACAATAGTCATTTACAACATTAACGATAACTACACTGTACAGTGGCTTGCGAAAGTATTCACCCCCTTGGCATTTTTACTATTTTGTTGCCTTACAACCTGGAAATAAAATCGTTTTTTGGGGGGGGTTATCATTTGATTTACACACCATGCCTACCACTTTGAAGATGCAACATATATTTTTTTATTGTGAAACAAACAAGAAATAAGACAAAAAAAGGAAAACTTGAGCGTGCATAACTATTCACCCCCCAAAGTCAATACTTTGTAGAGCCACCTTTTGCAGCAATTACAGCTGCAAGTATCTTGGGGTATGTCTCTATAAGCTTGGCACATCTAGCCACTGGGATTTTTGCCCATTCTTCAAGGCAATACTGCTCCAGCTCCTTCAAGTTGGTGTACAGAAATCTTTAAGTCATACCACAAATTCTCAATTGGATTGAGGTCTGGGCTTTAACTAGGCCATCCAAGACATGTAAATGTTTCCCCTTAAACCACTCGAGTGTTGTTTTAGCAGTATGCTTAGGGTCATTATCCTGCTGGAAGGTGAACCTCCGTCCCAGTCTCAAATCTCTGGAAGACTGAAACAGGTTTCCCTCAAGGATTTCCCTGTATTTAGCGCCATACATCATTCCTTCAATTCTGACCAGTTTCCCAGTCCCTACTGATGGAAAAACATCCCCAAGGCATGATGCTGCCACCACCATGCTTCACTGTGGGGATAGGGTCTCGGGGGGATGAGAGGTGTTGGGTTTGTGCCAGACATAGCGTTTTCCATGATGGCCAGAAAGCTCTCATCACCCCGAGTACCTTCTTCCGTATGTTTGTGGAGTCTCCCACATGTCTTTTGGCAAACACCAAACGTGTTTGCTTATTTTTTTCTTTAAGCAATGTATTTTTTTCTGGCCAGTTCCGTAAATCCTAGCTGTGTGGAGTGTACTGCTTAAAGTGGTCCTATGGACAGATACTCCAATCTCCGCTGTGGAGCTTTGCAGCTCCTTCAGGGTTATCTTTGGTCTCTTTGTTGCCTCTCTGATTAATGCCCTCCTTGCCTGGTCCGTGCGTTTTGGTGGGTGGCCCTCTCTTGGCAGGTTTGTTGTGGTGCCATATTCTTTCCATTTTTGAATAATGTATTTAATGGTGCTCCTTGGGATGTTCAAAGTTTCGGATATTTTTTTATAACCCAATCCTGATCTGTACTTCTCCACAACTTTGTCCCTGACCTGTTTGGAGAGCTCCTTGGTCTTCATGGTGCCGCTTGCTTGGTGGTGCCCCTTGCTCAGTGGTGTTGCAGATTCTGGGGCCTTACAGAACAGGTATATATATATATATATATATATATATATATATATATATATATATATATATATATATATATACTGAGATCATGTGACAGATCATGTGACACTTAGATTGCACACAGGTGGACTTTATTTAACTAATTATGTGACTTCTGAAGGTAATTGGTTGCACCAGATCGTATTTAGGGGCTTCATAGCAAAGGGGGTGAATACGTATGCACACAAGTTATTTTTTTCATTTCACTTCACCAATTTGGACTATTTTGTGTATGTCCATTACATGAAACACAAATAAAAATCAATTTAAATTACAGGTTGTAATGCAACAAAATAGGAAGAACGCCAAGGGGATGAATACTTTTGCAAGACACTGTATTTCTGATCAATTAGATGTTATTTGAATGGACAAAAAATTTGCTTTTCTTTCAAAAACAAGGACATTTCTAAGTGATCCCATACTTTTGAACGGTAGTGCATATATATAAATATATATTTTTTGTTTTGCTAATTAAAATAAACTGAATAGCAACTATAAGGCATTAGCAACTATAAGGCATTAGCAACTATAAGGCATTTATCATTAATATGATAAACATAGCACACAATATATACAAGGCCAACTTGCATAGGTAATAAGTTAGCATGCTAGGCTAGCAGGCTGGATAAGGCCATGGGGGCCGTTATCTTAGATTGCATAACAACAACAACAACACTGGCCGGCTGCCATCTTAAGGCCGATGGCAGGAATGGCAATCAGATAGTTACATACTAGCTTACAGTACAACCAGACATAAAGTGCCCAGAGTGCTCCTCACTCTGCCACTGCTTGCTGAAGACTGTCCTGCCACCCCAATGGTGGAACCAGCTTCCCCCTGAAGCTAGGACAGCAGAGTCCCTGCCCATCTTCCCGAAAACTCCTGAAACCCTACCTCTTCAAAGGGTATCTTAAATAATCATCCTCTTCACCTTGACCCCCCCCCCCCCCCCCAAAAAAAAACATTTATTTTTTTTAAAGACTGAACCGCCCCCACCCCTTCTAGTTCTTTCTTTGCTGATAGCTACTTTGAGGAAATGTGTACTTACTATGTGGTGTACCTACTATGTTGTCCCACCTAGCTAGAAGATGAAGGCACTAACTGTAAGTCACTTTGGATAAAAACGTCTGCTAAATGACTAAAATGTCAAATGTAACAGTGAGATTTATTCAATTGAGCACTTTCCATGTTTGATGAAAACCCAAAGAAAAATATTGCCCCTCAAACACAATCTGAGTGTTTGAGTTTATAGATTTTTTTCGAGAACCACACTGACTGAAGGTTGGGCATGATTGATTTACTGTGAATTGAGGTCTGTAATTTCCAATGCGATTCGAGTGTGCCCTGGTGATTGTGTGCCCATGTGATGTGGTGGTGGTCAGCATAATGAGCAGATAAGGAAGTTCTAAACGTCTGACTATGGCTCTGAGGGAACTAGTCACAGAGACATATACCTAGTACTGAAAGGTCAATGGTATGGTTTCTTCGCAAATCAAAAGATTAAAATGGGGGGTATATTTCTTTATCCTAACAGCTGCCCTATATGCAAAGAGAAGACACTCCAAATCCGCCTACATATCGTGTTTCTGAATTCGGCAGCAAATTGCTTCACTGTTTTTATCAATGAGCTGCTTCCTTTGGCACACAGTATCTTGCATATCAATAAAAAAGCTGATTTTCCTGCAATTGTAAAGATCATCGCTATACATGAGGAACATATGCCAACACTAACACTGTGTTTTCCTCTGAACAGACTCATCTGACTGGCCCTCAGTTTGTTCCCGGAGTCTAGCTCTCAGCATGTGGACTGGGTGACAAAGTCAAGCATTTAGCCATCTGTTCTTGGTTATTGTCTGCAGTGGCAGGCCAATAACCCAGCATTCAGCAGCAGATGTATGGACGGGCCACAAGGCCTGGGAAATGTAATCTCACTGCTCAAAAGTGTGAATTGTTACAGAATGGATAAAAAAAGGTGTGAGGAGAATGAAGCCAAGATTTTTCCATCTGTGTGACACACCAGACAGGTATTTGGGCAGAGCTAAAGTAGCGGGTCAAATTTAGAAGGATAATTCCTTGAACAATGAGAGATACTGTTGAAATGCTTCTCAGAATAATGTTGCATTGTCATATCTTTTCTTGCATGGACATATACATTTTTGGAATAGATATTACCTACATAAAGACAAACACCAACATAAACAAATCCTTAAGCCTTGTGCCATAGGTTTCTCAATCTTCAAATGCATCTTGCCATAAAGTTACACAGAATGAGCTCTTCCATTACGGACAGTGGACAGGAGTTTGATATTGAATGGAAGCATTAGTAGTGACAGAAGTGGTGGATGGTTTCAATTGTCAACACTTCCTTACAATCCTTTACACATATATGGTGTATCATGATTTTGTCTATAGTGCATCAAAAACATGTTTCTCATTCAACACTATTCAATAACTGATAGATTTGAATTGTTTTGAACAGGATATAGTTGTTAATCAAAACAACCTGAATATAATGAAAACAGTCACTGACGTTATACTGCTAATCACCAATAAGCATCATTCCATTATAGTTACATTGAGTAGTGTTCAGTTCAATCCCAACCATGTGTAATGTACAAAAAAGTGAAACTAAAGGCTCCCAAAAAGAATAAACCTTTAATACCCCTCAAACTTCAGTTATGACAACATGCCCATTACTGTATAGTTAGCACTTCGTTTCTTCAACTTACGGTATACACAGCTTGTCCCAGAAATCAAAATGAATGTCTTCACACCTCCGATTGGATCTATTCCCAGGCATATTGACACTGCTTTGCATGACAAAATACCACAGGGATGTGAAGAGTAGGTCGTTTAGGTTTTTATACTCATTAGGCAGACTCAATATGCTGTTTCTGTCCATAGGTATTTTAGATTGGACTCTCTGTGGTCCTATAGTCCATGATATTGTCTAGTATCCTGCCCTAAAACATACCAACATGGGAGTGTGAGGGTTTTTATACTGAATAAAGGGATACTAGGCAGAGACTCCATATCAGCTATCCATTTGTTTCTGTCCATGGGTATTTTAGACTGCGCTCTCTGTGGGCTTATTATCAGAGGTTGTGTCCCAAATGGTACCCTAATCCCTATATAGTGTACTACTTTTCACCATTGCCCTATGGGTCCTGGTCAAGGGCTCCAGAATGGTGCAGCGGTCTAAGGCACTGCATCTCAATGCTAGAGGTGTCACTACAAACCCTGGTTCGATACCAGGCTGTATCACAACCGTCTGTGATTGGGAGTCCCATAGGTCAGCACACAATTGGCCCAGCGTCGTCCGGGTTAGGGGAGGGTTTGGCCGGGTAGGCCGTCATTGTAAATAAGAATTTGTTCTTAACTGACTTGTCTAGTTAAATATTGTGCAGCGGTGTGACTTTGAGGGCTGTAGAAAGACCTCCTTATGGTCACCTGTCTCCAACCAACATCTAGTAGATTCATACAATGTTTAACGCTTGAGAACATCTAATCTGACCAGGAAAAAAAGCACTGTAGAAATGTAGAAATTGTCAAAATTCTTCCATTTAAAGTACTAGCTATGTTCTCCAGGGTTCCAACTAACACAGAGAGCAGAGCAGTGTTTGTGTGATGAACAGCAACTGATGACGCCAATCCTCTCCTCTTTACCTTCCTGATCTAGTCTGTACCGCTGTTTGAACCGAATGAAGACACGCAGACAGATCGACAGGTTGGCATTCATCAGATCCATCTCCTCTTCTCTGACTCTGTCAGCGTGTCTCAGATGAACTTCCTCTGATTATCATTCTGCTTCCTATGAATCACCAATCCCACCAAACCTGTCTGTCTGTGTGACAAACCAAACTGTGTATTCTCATAAAGATTAGCACCTTGTGAAAGGAAGGTGGCGATTAGCCAGAGTGTTTTAGAGTGAGCCTAATGTTGTGAGTTCCGTTCAAAGCTTTTCTGAGAATTTGGTCTGTCAACGTGTTCTAGCTGTGGGTGGTAAGGAAGCAGTGTTTCAAAGAAAACCGTTAAATGGCTATGCTTTTATTTTTATCCAGGATAATGCAGAGCAAGCACACAAAATTACAGGTTATGCTTGCCACGGAACTTTCTGAAGTACAGTGAAGTAATAAAAATA
Source organism: Salvelinus namaycush (assembly GCF_016432855.1). NCBI lineage: Eukaryota > Metazoa > Chordata > Actinopteri > Salmoniformes > Salmonidae > Salvelinus > Salvelinus namaycush. The sequence goes on along the minus strand of NC_052309.1, from coordinate 11,035,336 downwards.
AAAAAAATAGACAAAAAAAACAACATTTGGAACATAATACTGTATTTACATAAGTTTTGTCAGTGGGATGTTCGATTCGATATGTTTGTTCAATACATGTTCTCATGTATTTTGGTCAACAGATTTTGAGATGTTATTACTGTAATACACAGTACAGTATATACTGTGTGTGCTGTAGAGGGAATCTCTATGGCTAAGACATCTAAATCTCTCAATGAAGCAAATGCATCATCATAATACCAAAATACTTTCAACTCAATAGTCCACACATGTATTGTATCATCTTCATAACCGTACTGCAGGTACATACAGTATAAATCCATCCAGGCATTATTATTATATTTTCAGTACTGTACCACCGGAGAGAAATATTAGACAGCGATTGTTATAAAGACATTAATTAATTCAACATTTACATTTTTAAAGAATATTTACACTCCCATGAATGACAGTATCAACACCTTTCAAAGTCTATCATCTACACTTGTGTCATATTACCAGTACAAACAGTGTGTACAAAACACAGTAAACAATGTGGTCATCACTAGTTACTACAGCCACAAAGTCATAAACCCAGCCTATTGCTACAATTTCTCTAAAATATGGTTTCAAACCTAACCCTAACCTTAACCCAATCCTTAACCACACTGATAACCTTATGCCTAACCCTAACCTTAAATTAAGACCGAAAAGCAAACTTTAGTTTCCATTATTGTTTACGATATAGCCAATTTTGGTTTTGTGGCTGTGGTAACTACTTGAAACCACAATACATGGATGCATTTACATATTATTTGTTGTCTTCTTCAAATCTTGGTCAGCCATCTTGTTTTGACAGTTGCTGATGGTCTTTTACTGCATGTACTGTGTGTATAATGTACTGTGAATGTAATTAACGTCTCTAGGGCTTGGCAAGGCATGTCCTTCCTTAATCAGATTCACTGGATTAGTCCAACATCGAGAAGGTCGAGAGGTGGATAGTTGGACCTATATGAAATACTCCTTTTGGTTTTCACTTAGTATGTTCTGTGAGGTGGGCTCGCTGTGGAAAGGGTATTCAGGACTGTCGGCCTCAGGTTTGATTCCCTGGGGTTCTTGGGTGTGGAATGTCTCTTTCCGTCGATACAGGAACCTTGCCATTATTGCCAACGCACACAGAATCACAAATATCCCCACAGCAATCACACCTGCAAAGGAGTACAAAACATTAAGTTAGGAAACAACAAAACAGCACTCATTTGAAAACAGAAAGATCAAGTCCAATTTAATGGTGTAAAAATGCACTTTAACAGAGTGCTTTTTTAAGACGTAAAACACTGAAGAATTCTAACGTGAAACCAATTAACATCATTTCACATTGTGACATCTCTATAGGTTTCCTTTTTCAGAAGCAAAAATAGAGAAAGCACAGTGGCTTTCAGAACACATTAACTCCTTTCTCAGCATTCTCAAGTTTAGTTCTGCGACATTTGTCTACGGCGTAGAAGCCTTAAGATAAATAATATGCCAATTTCTCTTGTGGGTATTTCATTGCTATTACCCGGCCTGCCTGATTTCCGTTGCTAATCTAAACTCTAAAAGGCATTACACAAGCTTCTAAAAGCTGTAAATTCATATCTGTACAAGGCACAGCACAAAGATCTCCAGTTCAATTCTCACAAACGTAGCAGGCATTCATTTCATAAACCTTAGCTACAGTCCTTGTACACTGCAATGCTATGTATGGTGCGTTTCATTATCAAGAGAAAATGATACATCTTTTTGGGAAACCAGAACACACCCAGACTCAATTTAATGGTAAATTACAATGGTTCTAAAAAGAAAAAATATTTGAAGATAGCTGTAAAACTTCCTTAATCAGCAAATAATTTCTTTAAAAGTTTAATTCGTTTTGGTGTCCTTTGTGCATTTGGCACTGAGTCAGCCTGTATAAGGAGGACTTTGAACTACTTTCTATATTCCAGCAACTGAACCAACTGGAACCTAATCAACCACCGCTTCAAAGCTTTGGGATGTGATGCTGCAAACATGCCATACATTATGTTGAAATATTGTATTTATTTATTTCACTTTTATTTATCCAGGTTTGTCTCATTCAGAAAAACATATTTTTTTCAAGTGACCTTTATCTTTACCTTTGTCTATTTTGAACAGGATCATTTCTTATCTGACATGTTGTTTTACTGACTACAATATAAGTATGGTTTATTATGACACTATAAGTGAAACACATGAGAAACATGTTCCCGTTACCTCCAATCAATGCAGAGTCACTCTTGATTGCATTGACTATAGGCTCACCAGTACCTACTGTACCTAAATGATCTACAGCAGAGAGAGACAGAGATTGAGAGAGAGAGAGACAGAAAGACAGAGAGCGAGCAAGAGAAACACAGACAGAAAGAGAGAGATACACAGAGAGAGAGCGAGCGAGAGAGAGAGAGACATACAGAAAGAGAGAGAGACAGAAAGACAGAGAGAGCGAGGGAAACAGACAGAAAGAGAGAGATACACAGAAATAGTGAGAGGCAGCAGAAAGAGAGAGATACACAGAAAGAGAGAGAGAGAGGCAGCAGAAAGAGAAAGAGAGAAAAGGGGACAGGAGAGAGAGAGAGTCAGTAACATCAAGGGTCATCAGTCCATGCAGGATTCATTTAACACTACACCCTCAGTCCTAAACTGCATGAGGAGGACCACAGAAGATAGATTATGCAAATGAGAAATGCCTCTCATCCAAATGAATGAACTCATCTGTCACAATGTAATCACTTTCATTCTCATCTAATTAACAAGGAAGATGGTGTATGTATTAAATGGGCCCTTGATAAAGTTTGAAAAAGCAGTTTGGAAAAAAGTGTAGATTCTCAAGTGGAATTAAAGAAAAACAAAAGGCACTCAAGCAGAAGATGGAGTGGGAGAGAGAGAGAGAGAGAGAGAGAGAGAGAGAGAGAGAGAGAGAGAGAGAAAGAGACGGAAAAGGGTTGACCAAGAGTCCCTGCTATTACCACAGACTCCGCCCATCATAGGGAACTTGACACCTCCCCTCTTACCTGATAGGGAGTGTGTAGTTTCAGCTGGGTAGGGATTGGCTGGAGATGAGGAGCCACAGGTGGACTCTGCTAGGGATCCAATCACTATAACTGGGCTGGTGTTGGGGTAGAGCAGCGCTGCCTTCAGTGGGGCTACGGAGTTAAACTGGACCACCGACAGACAGCCACTGAAACCCTGGGAGTTCAGCCTGGCAATCTCTGGATCCAGCTCACCAGACTCTAAACACAAACGCACACACACACACCCATGCACACAACCAAAAATGCAGAAACAGTCAGTGAGATCAGAGGTAAGTCAGATCATTACGTACTGTAATGGATGAAGGTATAGATTAAAATAGATCCCCTACATCAGGGGTGTCAAACTCAATCCATGGATGGCCTAGTGTCTGCTGGTTTTTGTTTTTCCCCTTTCAATAAAGACCTAGTCAACCAGGTGAGGGGAGTGCTTACTAATTAGTGATCTTACTTCATCAATCAAGTACAAGGGAGGAGCGAAAACCCGCAGATACTCGGCCCCCCACTAATGTGCAGTATAGTGATCAGTCTAAGGTAAAAGAAGTGGGATTCATTGCTCTCAGAGTAATATTGATTGATTAGGCAGAAAGTTCATAAACAGCTCACAATACACAAAGTAGATAATGAGAAACCCCAGTAACACTGCTTCCATTTGAAAGTAGATAATGAGAAACCCCAGTAACACTGCTTCCATTTGAAAGTAGATAATGAGAGACCACAGTAACACTGCTTCCATTTGAAAGTAGATAATGAGAGACCCCAGTAACACTGCTTCCATTTGAAATTAGATAATGAGAGACCCCAGTAACACTGCTTCCATTTGAAAGTAGATAATGAGAGACCACAGTAACACTGCTTCCATTTGAAAGTAGATAATGAGAGACCCCACTAACACTGCTTCCATTTGAAAGTAGATAATGAGAGACCACAGTAACACTGCTTCCATTTGAAAGTAGATAATGAGAGACCCCAGTAACACTGCTTCCATTTGAAAGTAGATAATGAGAGACCCCAGTAACACTGCTTCCATTTGAAAGTAGATAATGAGAGACCCCAGTAACACTGCTTCCATTTGAAAGTAGATAATGAGAGACCCCAGTAACACTGCTTCCATTTGAAAGTAGATAATGAGAGACCCCAGTAACACTGCTTCCATTTGACTGGCTAATATCCAGTAAAACCCTATGTTTGCCAGGGTATCTGCCTCTTCAGAATGACCAAGTGACTATGCATTTAATTAATGGTATGAATTTGCATGGTTATCAGTACCCTTGAGCAAGGCAGTTAACCCACTGTTCCCCGGGCGCCCGAAGACATGGATGTCGATTAAGGCAGACACATTTCAGTTGAAGGCATTCAGATGTACAACTGACTAGGTATCCCCCTTTCCCTTCCTTAAAGAAGTCAGTGAGCCGATGGCATTGTACTGCATCACACAAGCTACTGTATCCTGACTGTAACTTTCCCTTCTTACAGCAGAGGAGCTATTCCTCCTCAGTCAGGCCTCATCTCTCTGTCTCTCTCTGTCAATTCAATTCAAGGGGCTTTATTGGCATGGGAAACATGTGTTAACATTGCCAAAACAAGTGAGGTAGATAATATACAAAAGTGAAATAAACAATAAAAATTAACAGTAAACATTACACAGAAGATTCAAAACAATAAAGACATTACAAATGTCATATTATGTTTATATATAGTGTTGTAACAATGTACAAATGGTTAAAGCACACAAGAGAAAATAAATAAGCATAAATATGGGTTGTATTTACAATGGTGTTTGTTCTTCACTGGTGCCCTTTTCTTGTAGCAACGGGTCACAAATCTTGCTGCTGTGATGTCACACTGTGGAATTTCACCCAGTAGATATGGGAGTTGATCAAAATTGGGTTTGTTTTCGAATTCTTTGTGGATCTGTGTAATCTGAGGAAAATATGTGTCTCTAATATGGTCATACATTGGGCAGGAGATTAGGAAGTGCGGCTCAGTTTCCACCTCATTTTGTGGGCAGTGTGCACATAGCCTGTCTTCTCTTGAGAGCCATGTCTGCCTACGGCAGCCTTTCTCAATAGCAAGGCTATGCTCACTGAGTCTGTACATAGTCAAAGCTTTCCTTAAGTTTGGGTCAGTCACAGTGGTCAGTTATTCTGCCACTGTGTAATCTCTGTTTAGGGCCAAATAGCATTCTAGTTTGCTCTGTTTTTTTGTTAATTCTTTCCAATGTGTCAAGTAATTATCTTTTTGTTTTCTCATGATTTGCTTGGGTCTAATTGTGCTGCTGTCCCGGGGCTCTGTGGGGTGTGTTTGTGTTTGTGAACAGAGCCCCAGGACCAGCTTGCTTAGGGGACTCTTCTCCAGGTTAATCTCTCTGTAGGTGATGGCTTTGTTATGGAAGGTTTGGGAATCGCTTCCTTTTAGGTTGTTGTAGAATTTAACGGCTCTTTTATGGATTTTGATAATTAGTGGGTATCGGCCTAATTCTGCTCTGCATGCATTATTTGGTGTTCTACGTTGTACACGGAGGATATTTTTGTATTTTTAGCCAGATCCTAATTGGTATGTTGAATTTTATGTTCCTTTTGATGGCATAGAATGCCCTTCTTGTCTTGTCTCTCAGATCGTTCACAGCTTTGTGGAAGTTACCTGTGGCGCTGATGTTTAGGCCAAGGTATGTATAGTTTTTGTGTGCTCTAGGGCAATGGTGTCTAGATGGAATTTGTATTTGTGGTCCTGGCGACTGGACCTTTTTTGGAACACCATTATTTTGGTCTTACTGAGATTTACTGTCAGGGCCCAGGTCTGGCAGAATCTGTGCAGAATATCTAGGTGCTGCTGTAGGCCCTCCTTGGTTGGTGACAGAAGCACCAGATCATCAGCAAACAGTAGACATTTGACTTCAGATTCTAGTAGGGTGAGGCCGGGTGCTGCAGACTGTTCTAGTGCCCTCGCCAATTCGTTGATATATATGTTGAAGAGGGTGGGGCTAAAGCTGCATCCCTGTCTCACCCCCCAGCCCTGTGGGAAGAAATGTGTGTGTTTTTTGCCTATTTTAACTTCTTATGGCTGCAAGGGGCAGTATTGAGTAGCCAGTTAAATCGTGCCCATTTCAAACGGCCTCGTACTCAATTCTTGCTCGTACAATATGCATATTATTATTACTATTGGATAGAAAACACTCTCTAGTTTCTAAAACCGTTTGAATTATTTCTCTGAGTGAAACAGAACTCATTCTGCAGCACATTTCCTGACCAGGAAGTGGAATGTCAGAAATCGATGCTCTGTTCAACTTCCTGCCTATACATGGGCATGATACGTAAGAGTCTACGTACACTTCATACACCTTCCCCTGGTTGTCAAGAGGCGGTGAGAGAAGAAATTTCGTGTTTATCTTGGTCTGAGGTGGAATTAAAGCTCTTTGTATGACGTGACCGTCCATTTCCTGTTTCTGGAGCGCGCGAAAGGGGACATGGATTTGCCTTCTGTTTAGCTGTCGTTATGGACGACTAACATCTCCGGTTTAGATTTTATTTGATACATGTGACCATATCATCGTAAAGTATGTTTTTTCAATATAGTTTAATCAGATTATTGAAATTTTTTCGGGAGTTTTGCCGTGTTCCGTTCTCTGACTTTGTTGACGTTGGAGAGATCCGTGCCACTTGGCAAGTGTGCGTGCTAAATCGAGAGGGAAAATGAACGTTCTGAATCCAAACAACGACTGTTCTTGACAAAGGACACCTTGTCCAACATTCTGACGGAAGATCACCAAAAGTAAGAAACATTTTATGATGCTAATTCATATATCTGTCGTGCATGTGAATTAGTCGTGGGCGCCCAACTTTGGGGTACTCAGCTATACCGAAGCTGGATGTCGTAATGAAGTTATTTTTTAGAATTCTAACACTGCGATTTCATTAAGAACTAATGGATCTATCATTTCCTATACAACATGTATTTTTTACTTATGTTTATGAATAGCTATTTGGTCAGAATATGTGTGTCAGAAAACATGTCAGAAAAATATCGTTGCTGTTTAGACGTTGTGGGAAAAAGATGCTACGTTAGCACAATGTGTAACCACTGATTTCAGCTCTAAATATGCACATTTTCGAACAAAACATAAGTGTATGTATAACCTGATGTTATAGGACTGTCATCTGATGAAGAAAATCAAGGTTAGTCAAAAATTATATATCTTTTGCTTGTTTGTTACGATCGCTAACTTTTGCTAATGGGAAATTGCTTGTGTTTTTGGCTATTGTGGTACGCTAATATAACGCTCTATTGTGTTTTCGCTGTAAAACACTTGATAAATCGGAAATATTGTCTGGAATCACAAGATGCCTGTCTTTCAATTGCTGTACACTATGTATTTTTCAGAAATGTTTTATGATGAGTAATTAGGTATTTGACGTTGGTGTCTGTAAATATTATGGCTGCTTTCGGTGCAATTTCTGATTGTAGCTGCAATGTAAACTATGATTTATACCTGAAATATGCACATTTTTCTAACAAAACATATGCTATACAATAAATATGTTATCAGACTGTCATCTGATGAAGTTGTTTCTTGGTTAGTGGCTATTTATATCTTTATTTGGTCGAATTTGTGATAGCTACTGATGGAGTAAAAAACTGATGGAGTAAGAAAAGTGGTGTCTTTTGCTAACGTGGTTAGCTAATAGATTTACATATTGTGTCTTCCCTGTAAAACATTTTAAAAATCGGACATGTTGGCTTGATTCACAAGATGTGTACCTTTCATATGCTGTATTGGACTTGTTAATGTGTGAAAGTTAAATATTTTAAAAAAATATCTTTTGAATTTCGCGCCCTGCACTTTGAGCTGGCTGTTGTCATAAGTGTACCGACGTCGGGCTTGCACGCCAAACAGGTTAACCGCACACTTGTTGCTTGTGTACATGGATTTTATAATGTCGTATGCTTTACCCCCAACACCACTTTCCATCAATTTGTATAGCAGCCCCTCATGCCAAATTGAGTCGAAGGCTTTTTTGAAATCAACAAAGCATGAGAAGACTTTGCCTTTTGGTTTTGGTTTGTTTGGTTGTCAATTAGGGTGTGCAGGGTGAATACATGGTCTGTTGTATGGTCATTTGGTAAAAAGCCAATTTGACATTTGCTCAGTACATTGTTTTCATTGAGGAAATGTACGAGTCTGCTGTTAATGATAATGCAGAGGATTTTCCCAAGGTTGCTGTTGATACATATCCCACGGTAGTTATTGGGGTCAAATTTGTCTCCACTTTTGTGGATTGGGGTGATCAGTCCTTGGTTCTAAATATTGGGGAAGATGCCAGAGCTAAAGATGATGTTAAAGAGTTTTAGTATAGCCAATTGGAATTTGTTGTCTGTATATTTGATCATTCCATTGAGGATACCATCAACACCACAGGCCTTTTTGGGTTGGAGGGTTTTTATTTTGTCCTGTAGCTCATTCAAGGTAATTGGAGAATCCAGTGGGTTCTGGTAGTCTTTAATAGTTGATTCTAAGATTTGTATTTGATCCTGTATATGTTTTTGCTCTTTATTCTTTGTTATAGAGCCAAAAAGATTGGTTTCTCTCTGTCTCTCTCTTCAATTTTAATTTAGAGGCTTTATTGGAATGGGAAACATATGTTAACATTGCCAAAGCAAGTGAAGTAGATAATAAACAAAAGTGAAATAAACAATAAAAATGAACATTAAACATTACTCACAAAAGTTCCAAAAGAATAAAGACATTTCAAATGTCATATTGTTTGCAAATAGTTAAAGTACAAAGGGGAAAATAAATAAACATAAATATGGGTTGTATTTACAATGGTGTTCGTTCTTCACTGGTTGCCCTTTTCTTGTGGCAACAGGTCACAAATATTGCTACTGTGATGGCACACTGTGGTATTTCACCCAGTAGATATGGGAGTTTATCAACATTGGGTTTGTTTTCGAATTCTTTGTGGAATATTTGTGTAAACTGAGGGAAATATGTGTCTCTAATATGGTCATACATTTGGCAGGAGGTGCAGCTCAGTTTCCACCTCATTTTGTGGGCATTGTGCACATAGCCTGTCTTTTGAGAGCCAGGCCTGCCTACGGCGGCCTTTTTCAATAGCAAGTCTCTCTCTCTCTCTCTCTCTCTCTCTCTCTCTCTCTCTCTCTCTCTCTCTCTCTCTCTCTCTCTCTCTCTCTCTCTCTCTCTCTCTCTCTCTCTCTCTCTCTCTCTCTCTCTCTCTCTCTCTCTCTCTCTCTCTCTCTCTCTCTCTCTCTCTCTCTCTCTCTCTCTCTCTCTCTCTCTCTCTCTCTCTCTCTCTCTCTCTCTCTCTCTCTCTCTCTCTCTCTCTCTCTCTCTCTCTCTCTCTCTCTCTCCATTCATTACACTTCAATTTGTTAGCGTGATTGATGACAGGCGTCGCTGGGAATGACACAGAATCCACTTTCATGCCAGCTCTTTGATCCTGATATGACACACAGACTGTGGGGTTAGAAAAGAGAGTATGGGGAGGACCCGGTCACGTGTTAACATGGTCCATGGCACCTGAGATACATTCCACTACCACAGAGCAGTTTGTTTGTGTGTGTGTATGTGCCGGATGACTGCCCCTGCAGGCATAAGAAGTTAAACTAATGGAGCTTTTGGATTAGTCTGACTTTATACTAATGGAGCTGTTGGATTAGTCTGACTTTAGACCAATGGAGCTTTGACTTTAGACCTATGGAGCTTTTGGATTAGTCTGACTTTAGAATAATGGAGCTTTTGGGTTAGTCTGACTTTAAACTAATGGAGCTTTTGGATTAGTCTGACTTTATACTAATGGAGCTTTAGGATTAGTCTGACTTTAAACTAATGGAGCTGTTGGATTAGTCTGACTTTAGAATAATGGAGCTTTTGGATTAGTCTGACTTTAGAATAATGGAGCTTTTGGATTAGTCTGACTTTATACTAATGGAGCTGTTGGATTAGTCTGACTTTAGACCAATGGAGCTGTTGCATTAGTCTGACTTTAGACCAATGGAGCTGTTGGATTAGTCTGACTTTAGACCAATGGAGCTTTGACTTTAGACCTATGGAGCTTTTGGATTAGTCTGACTTTAGAATAATGGAGCTTTTGGGTTAGTCTGACTTTAAACTAATGGAGTTTTTTGAAAGTTCATGAATAAGTCAATAACAATATCACAGTAGCTACTGTTTAACTTTGTTATTGTGACATTCTTGACATTGTTACATATGGATAGAAATGGATTTGCATCTGAAATGAGTAGCAGTGCATTGTGTATTTTTGTATACAGGCATAGTATGGGAGTATTATTTCCATTTGACATGGAATATTTTGTTAATTATATTGTATCAGAATGTACTGTACGACTGTAACTGCTGTATTTTATGTGTCTGTTTCCTTTAATCATTCCTCATTACAATTGAAAGCAGGCCTCCTATTTTAAAACAAAGACATTAGCAATAGGCCTTCATAAAGTGGCCTATTTCCGAAGCAGGGGATAGACAATAATTACACATAAAGACGATATTATTCAGATTTTAAGTAAACAGACACACAACAACGCTCCGATGATAACATGTCATGTCGAACTGTGATTACCTGAGTGAACAGGTAATATTTTCATTTTAACAATCTTTGTCATTTTAACAAGCTTTAGGTTATATTAACAAGCTTTATGTAACAGCTTCAGACAGGAGGGATCCTCACAAGCTCTCCAGTTCTGTGATTGAAACATACAGCGAAACACCTCTGAGCTCTTTATTAAATCACAATTTCTTTGCAAGTTTTAACTTAAATGGCCTTCTCCTTTGTCATTTGAATGGAGTCTTCTATAACTCACCATGCACTTTCCCCAGGACAACTGACTTGATAGCATTGAATTCTGCATCAGATGTGAGATTGAAGTCTTCCCTTTCGTGCTGGTCAATCTGAAACAAATTGCAGAACAGGACCTGTAAACACTTTGTCGAATGGTCAAATTGAGGATTTAAAAAAAGACAATTAACACTTTCAGATGATGGAGAATGTACTCTTCCATGTAGACTGTTTAATTAAACCCTGCTCTTCAAAGTACTTTAAACACATTATCACTTGGCTGTTTAGTATCTGTCATTCAACTAAAAAAGGAAAGTAGTGAAATAGCTTGGAAAGGTTTTCTAGTTGAACTTATATGATTGAAAACGACTCAAAGCTTACAATAATTGATGCAGTTTTGCTGGGACTTGCCAAACAGCAGCTTTACAAAATTGATTGTTTTTTTGACTGGTCAAACTAGACAGACTGAAGAAGCCACAACGTGCCAAAACATTTGGGAGCATAATTAGAATGTGATACTTTCATTCTTTCTTTTTATAGTTTACTCTCCATTAGTCAACACCTGTAAAAAAACATTTTTGGGTGTCCGCAGTGCTGGAAAATACCTCAATTGTCATACTCAAGTAAAGATTACTTGAGTAAAAGTCATAAAGTAAAATACTTGTTGAGTAACAGTCTAAAAGTATCTGGTTTTAAATGTACTTATGTACAGCGGTGGAAAAAGTACTCAATTGTCATACTTGAATAAAAGTAAAAAGTAATTGTTATATATCAAATTATATATATTAAGCAAACTAGACAGCGCACTTATTATCATTTGTTTATTTATGGACAGACAGGGGCACACTCCAACACTCTGATATAATTTACAAATGCAGTATTTGTGTTTAGTGAGTCCACCAGATCAGAGGCAGTAGGGATGACAATGTGTTATATTGATAAGTGCGCAAATTTAACCATATTGGAAGGGAAAGGGGGATACCTAGTCAGTTGTACAACTGAATGCCATCAACTGAAATGTGTCTTCTGCATTTAACCCAACCCCTCTGAATCATATTGCTGTCCTGTCTGAGCATTCGAAATGTAACAAGTACTTTTGGAAGTCAGGGAAAATGTATGGGGTAAAAAGTACATATTTTCTTTAGGAATGTAGTGAAGTAAAAGTAAAAGTTGTCAAAAACATAGATAGTAAAGTAAAGGACAGATACGCCAAAAAACAACTCAAGTAATATTTCAGATAGCCTAATGGTTAGAGCGTTGGGCCAGTCACCGAAAAGTTGCTGGATAGAATCCCCGAGCTGACAAGGTAAAAATCTGTCATTCAACCCTGAGCAAGGCAGTTAACCCACTGTTCCCTGGGTGCTGTAGATGTCGATTAGGGCAGCCCCCCCAACCTCTCTGATTCAGAGGGGTTGGGTTAAATGCGGAAGACACATTTCAGTTGAAGGCATTCAGTTGTACAACTGACTAGGTATCCCTTTTGATGTATTTTACTTAGTTACGCTACACCACTGGGTGTGCGTCATCTTATTCCTTTTACTAGTCAGACTAGTACATGCTGGGTGGTCGGAAACATGGAAGTAAAAACTTTTAAGTGTGCTGTCCACTAAGTGATTACTATGGAAGGGTAGTACATTAAAGAGGTTTATAAATGGGGTGTCTAAATTTGGGCGTTTGTATGGCCTTGCTGTTATAGTTGGGTTGCTGTACTGTAGTTCAAATCCTCAAAGAAGGGTTAATACAGGATGATCCCTGGCGAAAAAGACTTTACCTTGCTTCAGCAAATACCCAGCAAGCCATGACCTTCAATTTGTATTGCAGATCACTTAGTTAAGAACATTACACTGTTATTAAAAATAGCTAAGGGTGATGCGGTGGGGTTAATATCATGTTAACTAGAGTGGCAGTTTCAGATCACATCAGGGCAATGCTAAACAGGAATTCAGAATGATCTAAATAATAGATTTTACTATATGGGGTAAAAAACGCAACTTGCTTTCCATGTGTCTGTCGAAGAATGGCTGAAAAGAAGAATGTCGACCAACTTTGTGGTTCAATTCTTGAAATGTGTGTTCAGTCTCCTCACAGATTTCAGTCCCTTACGCTAAAACTGTATCGATTTCTCTCTACTGTTCTCTTGTCTGCCATCCTATTCCTTTAATTCTTTAGAGTCATTCATGTTGCCTGAAATGTCTCTGAATTGTGAATGAGTGGGCCTACTAAACGACTGAGAGTTGGAATGTGTCTGTGCATTCTGAGTAAGTACAGCTCTGGAGCAAGGCCTGGGTTTGTGTCCTGCTGTGCAAAGGGCTTGGACTTGATGATAGATACATATGTAGGATCTTAATTTTATCACCCTGTTGCAGGAGAACTTTCCTGCACTGCAGGAAAAACTTGTAGTGTATTTGAGGTTTAAAAAGTATCCTGACGTTTTTCATCAATGACCATTACTCATAATCTGAATAATTATTTCCTGTTGCTGTAGGATTATTTCCCTGATGTAGCAAACTGTTTCAAATTAAGATCCAACATCTCTAGGGTTGGTTTCTCATGTGAGGTTAGCAAAGAACTTGGACTCCATGATAGATACAGAGTCCCAAGAGGTAGAACTACACTATAGAAAAAACCTGCATCACCCTTTATCCACTATCCTCAAGTGGTATCACATCTCACTGTATATTTAAATATTTTGGGAGTAATGTTATTTTCCTTTTGAATTAGTTTTACCATGATAAAGATCCCACACTGCTAACATGTATACACTTACAGCTCAGCAGGTTAGTTACATTACATATAGGCCTACTTGTCTTTAAATACCCCTTGCTGACATCCAAGGCAGTGATTCTCAATCTTTTTACGTTATGCTACACCCAATTACCCTTTTCTCTGCCTGCAGAACCTCCTCATGTGCAACCAATTTTTAGGCCTATGTTTTTATTAATATTCCCAAGTACCCCTTGTGGATAGGCCAGGTACCCCCAGGGGTACTAGTACCTAAGGAAGAGATCCACTGCACCAAGGTAACTGCTCAGCTTTACTTTATTTTGAATGAGAATAAGTTACCTGAACAGTGACAGAATAAGTTACTTGAACAGTGACAGAATAAATTACCTGAACAGTGACAGAATAAATTACCTGAACAGTGACAGAATAAATGACCTGAACAGTGACAGAATAAATGACCTGAACAGTGACAGAATAAATTACCTGCACAGTGACAGAATAAATTACCTGCACAGTGACAGAATAAGTTACCTGAACGGTGACAGAATAAGTTACCTGAACGGTGACAGAATAAGTTACCTGAACATGGACAGAATAAGTTACTTGAATAGGAACAGAATAAGTTACTTGAATAGGAACAGAATAAGTTAAATAAGTTACCTGAACAGTGACATAATAAGTTCCCTGAACGGTGAGGGAATAAATTACCTGAACACTGACAGTCTCTGAAAGCCTTCTGATGGAGACTCTGTGAAGTTGTCCGTTGGCCAGGTTCCTAACGCTGGTCCTGAACACCTCAGCATCTCTACTGTTCTGCAGCTTGTATTTAACGTCCAGGTAACCTTTGAGAGATATAGAGACAACTTTCATACCAGGTAACTTTCAGAAACATTATGGGACAGTTGTCCAGAAACAGATTAAACAGACTCCTGCACTGAAAACATTCTAAACTGATATTCTCATTTGAAAGACACTTTTAGTCCAGGACTAAAGTTAACTGAAACTCCCATAGAGATGAAACTTGAACAATAATCAACACCATTTAAATGCAGACAGCCACTGAACAATCCCACTTCTACATGTGCAGCATTCACAATGTACCCAGATTTTTTTTTTTTTTAATACAGCAGTACAGATGTAGGATCTTAAATTGAGCCAATTTGCTACAGCAGGAGAATAATCCTGCAGCAACAGGATATGGGAATTATTATGTTGATTATAATTAACTGACATTTTTATTCTAGGGCAAAAACAAAAATGTGTACCCTTGGGGTCCCCAGGACCGAGTTTTAAAAACTCTGTACTAAGCGGATTAATCTCTAATTCCCTATCAATAACAGAGATAATAAATCAAATTAATTTTCATAATTTGCAGGGAATTAAGTATCTGAGGGGCTCTGAGTAATACACTAGTGTGTTTGTATTGTCAGTCAGCACCAAACTAATCATTCACATTCAGATGAATGGACAAATTGGAAATGTATTACATGGCTTAAAAAACACATTCTCACTGATGCTGCAGCACACAAATGATCACTTCATACAAAGGTGTCTTTTTTATTATCTTTAAGCCAACATGAAAGCCCTTCATGATAATTACAATAACATAATCACAATTCTTCATGGAGGGATTGGGGGTACAAATATTATACTGAACGAAAATATAAATGCAATATGTAAAGTGTTGATATCATGTTTCATGAGCTGAAATAAAAGATCCAAGAAATTATTCATACGCACAAAAAAGGTATTTATGTCAAATTTTGTGCACATATTTGTGTACATCCCTGTTAGTGAGAATTTATCCTTTGCCAAGATAATCCATCCACCTGACAGGAAGCTGATTAAACGGCATGGTCATTACACAGGTGCACCTTGTGCTGGGGACAATAAAAGGCCACGCTAAAATGTTTCGTCACACAATGCCGCAGATGTCTCAAGTTGAGGGAGCGTGCAATTGAAATGCTAACTGCAGGAATGTCCACCAGAGCTGTTGCCAGAGAATGTAATGTTAATTTCTCTACCATAAGCACAGACCATGTGTAACCATGCCAGCCCAGGACCTCCACATCTGGCCTCTTCACCTGCGGGATCGTCTGAGACCGGCCACCCGGACAGCTGATGAAATTGTGGGTTTGCACAACTGAAGAATCTCTGCACGAACTGTCAGAAACCATCTCAGGGAAGCTCATCTGCGGGCTCGTTGTCCTCACCAGGGTCTTGTCAGTCACTGTCTGTATTTAAATAGTGTTGATTATTGTTGAAGTTGACCTGACTGCAGATCGGCATCTTAACCGACTTCAGTGGGCAAATGCTCACCTTTGATGGCCACTGGCAGGCTGGAGAAGTGTAAGAATTTGGCACGCTCTTCACGGATGAATCCCTGTTTCAACTGTACCGAGCAGATGGAAGACAGCGTTTATGACGTTGTGTGGGCGAGTGGTTTGGTGATGTCAACGTTGTAAACAGAGTGCCCCATGGTGGGGGTCGGTTATGATATAGGCAGGCATAAGCTATGGACAACGAACACAATTGCATTTTATCAATGGCAATTTGAATGCACAGAGATACCGTGGCAAGATCCTAAGGCCAATTGTAGTGCCATTCATCCGCCGCATCACCTCATGTTTCAGCATGGTAATGCCCGGCCCCATGTTGCAAGGATCTGTACACAATTCCTGGAAGCTAAAAATGTCCCAGTTCTTCCATGGTCTGCATACTCACCGGACATGTCACCCACTGAGCATGTTTTGGATGCTCTGGATCAACGTGTACGACAGCGTGTTCCAGTTCCCACCAATATCAAGCAACTTTGCACAGCCATTGAAGAGGAGTGGGACAACATTCCACAGGCCACAATCAACAGCCTGATCAACTCTATGCGAAGGGGATGTGTCACGCTGCATGCGGTGAATGGCGGTCACAGCAGATAGTGACTGATTTTCTGATCCACGGCACTACCTTCTTTTTAAAGGTATCTGTGACCAACAGATGCATAGCTGTATACACAGTCATGTGAAATCCATAGATTAGAGCCTAATGCATGTATTTCAATTGACTGATTTCCTTATATGAACTGTAACTTAATAAAATCTTTGACATTGTTGCATGTTACATTTATATTTTTGTTCAGTGTTAATAAAACATGAATTAGTTACACACATCCAGGTGAAAGAAAATAATCTTTGAGAGGGTAAGAGTGTTAAATAGACATTAAAATGATTTGCGCCATTGGACAAATGAAACAACTATTTTATAAATGAGGGAGAGGGCCCATTCTTTGATTAAAGCACAGGGCCATCATATCAGAAAGTCTACAATTACTGAGGCACTGTAAGGGCAGGAGTATTTCATTTTATGATTTATGATTTGTGCCCTGGGAAAAAGAAACTCTTATATAAGTGGAAAGGGCGCATTCCTATATTCAAGTAGAGGGCCATCACATTAGATAGGCCACAATTACTGTCACACATTGACATGGGCAGAGTGTCTGCCAGTGGGGCGTCGCTGACCACTCGGAGAAGAAGCTATCCAGGGTTTCCGAGAACAACCGCTCACTGAGCTCTAAATGGACGATCGTTCAGGAAGAAGTGCGTTAACTAACTGGATGACTGTACACTGCACAGTAACGCACTTGGCAGTCCATCACACTTCTCAGGACCATATTTTTTTTTAATCAGAAGCAACCTTTCTGAATTTGCATATTCGTTAGACATACAGCATAGCAGTGGAGGCTGGTGAGGGGAGGCCGGCTTATATTAATGGCTGGAATGAAGTGAGCCGTCCCCTCCCTCACCAGCCCCCACTGTAGTACAGTACATGGTAATGTAGAGGCAGTCTTACTGCAACTTCTGTACAGTAGAGAATATCAAACTTCTTAAACACCTACTACACTTTGAGTTTCTTTAACCTCTGCAGTTAGTTTTTGAACATGCTGTAGCTAACAGTATCTACATAAACCTTGCGTGGTGTTCATGTTTTTGTTATTCACCCAATGTTCGCGGGTCTGATGGACCCACAACATTATTGGGTTTAAAAAAAAATACAGCCATAACAATTTACGTAAAAATACTTAGATGTTGACTTATATCAATTACAAGCAATATAGACAGCATACATGGTTAATATTTGCCATTTACCTCTGCTAGATCACATTTATCAATAAAAGCGCTAGTCGTTATTTTTGATAAAATGTGATTTTTGTAAACAAAAATCTATTATAATCAAGACACGGGTGGAATAAATCATGTACATCTCAAACAAATATACATGAAACATGGTTTTCATCACTATTGATGTTTATTGCTTTGAACTGAACAAATTGGAAGAACTAATTTTACATTCAGTATTTTATGGAAATGATAAATGAGCCCCCGGTCTACAAACCACACGAGGGACAGAGTTTTACTGTGTGTGTGTTGCAAATGTATTTCCTGCACTTGATGCATGTGTCCTTGTTTTCCTGTCCTTCTTGGGACCACACACATCGCAACGCTTCTTCTTGTTGCTACCGGCTGCAATCTAGAATGATGAAAACACTTAGTTCAGGAATTTTACTAACATCTCACTCACTCACATATATAGTTGTAGCAGGCCAAGGTAGGAGAGTCAGACACACACACATGCAACAACATCACTCACACTTACTTCCGGTATTGAAGTTGTTGGTTCTGTGGGTCGGGCGGATGGGGCACCAGCATCCTCCTCACAATGGCTGCAGAAGCTGGGGTCCTTGGGATATGTGGCCTCATCTGGATTTGAGGTCTTACCAATGCCTTGCAAGAAAGAGCCGTCTCCTCTGGAGCTTCCCTCTGTTCCAATCTGGGTTCAACGCCATCCAGTTGACAAACGCGTTGTACGCCGAGATGTCCAAGATGTTGAAGAATATCACAAGTGGCCAGCGTAGGGTTTTTCTTTTGCAGCTGTAGCCAGTCACCAGCTTGTCTAAATTGTCCACCCCTCCTTTTGTGGCATTGTAATCCATTATGATTTCTGTTTTATGTTCCTGGCCACAGATTCTACCATCCCTATGCAGCGTACTCATGAGTACCACATTTTTGCCTTTCTTTGGCATGTAGGACACTAGGGGCGTGTCGGCCGTGAACACAAACTTAGAGGAATTGGTAGGCCAGTTCCATGTATTCAACAGCTGAGGTGGGAGCTCTGACTTGTTTTTTCGTACTGTTTCTACCATCGTCAGCTTCCTCGAGGAGCTCCTGTCCCAGCTTGTGCGAAGTAAAACAGTTATTGCATGTAATGTTATGGCCACGGTTGTCCCTGTCACGTCCAGGACAACCTGCATCCCTTGGTTCTTCTCAGGGGCTCCTACATCTGGCGTCCCTGTTCTTAACTGACTTCCCTAGTTAAATAAAGGTTAAATAAAAAATATATAAAACACTACACTTGCAAGTTCCACGCATATGAGGAAGCAGCACCACAGGCAGCCCAGATCTTGATTCCATATTTTCCAGGTTTAAACAGTTTGTACTGCCTGAAGGGGCAGCGGCCCCTAAATGGCATAAGCTGCTCATCAACAGTAACGTTGGGCCCAGGGTTGTAAAACAGGGGAAGGCGGTCCACCCACTTGTCCCACACTGACCTGATTGCAGCTATCTTGTCTCTCTGCCGACGAGCTGGTTTGGTGTCTTGATTATCGAAGCTCATAATACTGGAAATAATGTGGAAGTTTTCCAGAGACATTGTTGCATGGAAAAGTTCTGTGTCAGTTTCTGCATCCCGCAGGGATTCCGTGGATTCCCCATTGGATCTGAAAACACCAGCAAGGATAAGAACCCCAAAGTATGCATGCAAATTAGTTTGGTCCATCTCCTTCTATTTCTCTCCAAAAACACCAGTCCAGAATTATTTTCTGGATGGTGTCTGGGATGAACAGTTCAAAAGAAGACTTTATGTCCTGCACATTTGTAACCGCCATCCACGTCGGCCCTGGTTGCATCCTTATCACATTGGCAGCCATGCGGGGTGGCTCACTCCTTGGGCAGGCAGACCATTCAATTTCACAATTTTTTGACATCCATATTTCTCCTCCTGCAGGCTGTTGATGAGCTGGTTGCTGACGGGCTGGTCCTGGGGCTGGCTGAGGGTCAATCTCATCCTCTTCTTCTAGTTCACTGTCACACCCCGAATTGACAGGGACATTAGCTTCTCTCTCTGCAAAAAAATTCTAAGGCCCTCTGAGTAGAGATTATTTTTGTAATACTGATTGATTGTTGTAAGGAGCCACACATGCAAAGCTATTTATTTTTTGTGTCCCTCCCCCAATTTGCACCTGGCTGGGGTAGTGTGGGAAAATACAGAATTTTTTATCGAAAAAATGTATTTAAATAATGTATTGTAATAACATTGTGCAGGTTCCCGCAAGACATTCGGTAGTTTCACACACTACAAAGGGTAAAGAGTTCGAGAAAAGCGGCAGACAGGAAGGGAGACAGACAGGTTCTTGGTGCTATGTTGAAACAGCAGGGCCAGGGAGGAGGAAGACAGAGTGAAGGCACACAGCAAACTTTTGTTTCATTTTTACTTGTTTTCACCTACACACACACTTTCTACACTTTTATTACCCTCGGGTCCAGTGGACCTGAACACCACATACGTAATATAAATGTGTAGGGGGGTGCACAGTATGCACTTAATGAAAATCTGTTATTTTACATGTTCTTCACAGAAAATGAGCCAAGGCCAATGAGTCTCCCAATGAATTGTGTAATTTTTATTTTAGTAAACATTGAAAATGGGTCCCACAGACCCGAACACCACACAAGGGTTAAAGGAATTTACTGTGTAGCTGGAGACACTAGTAGTAGCCTAGCTACCAGGCATAATATATTCATTTAATATTCAAATTCTCCTCATTAATATCACATCTGATACAGAACAAACAGAAGATCCAAATCAAATCAAAAAGAGGCATGGCAAGTTGATAAACTGTCCCTTTGTATTTAGATATGTTGACTATATTTACTATCAAGAAAGACATATTTTGCACTTTCTTACTGAGATATCTTGCATGTGCTCTCTTAGAACAACCGACAATGCCACACATGTTACTGTGGATGAATTAAGAGGCAGTGGTGTCTGACAAGCCTGGTGTCTACAGGGATGAAATCCGAGCAAGGGTAGCATTCCAGAGAGACATCAGAGACTGTAACGTTCTTTGCTTCACGGAAACATGGCTCACTCGAGAGACGCTAACGGAGTCGGTGCAGCCAGCTGGTTTCTTCACGCATCGCGCCAACAGAAACAAACATCTTTCTGGTAAGAAGAGGGGCGGGGGGGTATGCCTTATGATTAACGAGACGTGGTGTGATCATAACAACATACAGGAACTCAAGTCATTCTGTTCACCTGACTTAGAATTCCTCACAATCAAATGTCGACCGCATTATCTACCAAGGGAATTTCCTTCGATTATAATCACAGCCGTATATATTCCCCGCCAAGCAGACACATCGACGGCCCTGAACGAACTTTATCTGACTCTATGTAAACTAGAAACCACACACCCTGAGGCTGCATTCATCGTAGCTGGGGATTTTAACAAGGCTAATCTGAACACAAAACTCCCTAAATTCTATCAGCATATCGATTGTGCTACCAGGGCTGGTAAAACCCTGGATCATTGTTATTCTACCTTCCGCGACGCATATAAGGCCCTCCCCCGCCCTCCTTTCGGAAAAGCTGACCACGACTCCATTTTGTTGCTTCCAGCCTACAAACAGAAACTAAAACAAGAATTTCCCGCGCTCAGGTCTGTTCCTACGCTGGTCCGAACAATCTGATTCCACGCTTCAAGACTGCTTCGATCACGTGGATTGGGATATGTTCCGCATTGCGTCCAACAACAACATTGACGAATACGCTGATTCGGTGAGCGAGTTCATTAGAAAGTGCATCAGTGACGTAATACCCACAGCAAAGATTAAAACATTCCCAAACCAGAAACCGTGGATTGATGGCAGCATTCCCGCAAAACTGAAAGCGCGAACGACTGCTTTTAACCAGGGCAAGCTGACCGGAAACATGACCGAATACAAACAGTGTAGTTATTCCCTCCGCAAGGCAATCAAACAAGCTAAGTGCCAGTATAGAGACAAAGTAGAGTCGCAATTCAACAGCTCAGACACAAGAGGTATGTGGCAGGGTCTACAGTCGATCACGGATTACAAAAAGAAAACCAGCCCCGTCGCGGACCAGGATGTCTCGCTCCCAGACAGACTAAATAACTTTTTTGCTCGCTTTGAGGACAATACAGTGCCACTGACACGGCCCGCTACCAAAACCTGCGGGCTCTCCTTCACTGCAGCCGAGGTGAGTAAAACATTTAAACGTGTTAACCCTCGCAAGGCTGCAGGCCCAGACGGCATTCCCATCGGCGTCCTCAGAGCATGCGCAGACCAGCTGGCTGGTGTGTTTACGGACATATTCAATCAATCCTTATCCCAGTCTGCTGTTCCCACATGCTTCAAGAGGGCCACCGTTGTTCCTGTTCCCAAGAAAGCTAAGGTAACTGAGCTAAACGACTACCGCCCCGTAGCACTCACTTCCGTCATCATGAAGTGCTTTGAGAGACTAGTCAAGGACCATATCACCTCCACCCTACCTGACACCCTAGACCCACTCCAATTTGCTTACCGACCCAATAGGTCCACAGATGACGCATTCGCAACCACACTGGACACTGCCCTAACCCATCTGGACAAGAGGAATACCTATGTGAGAATGCTGTTCATCGACTACAGCTCAGCATTTAATACCATAGTACCCTCCAAACTCGTCATCAAGCTCGAGACCCTGGGTCTCGACCCCGCCCTGTGCAACTGGGTACTGGACTTCCTGACGGGCCGCCCCCAGGTGGTGAGGGTAGGTAACAACATCTCCACCCCGCTGATCCTCAACACTGGGGCCCCACAAGGGTGCGTTCTGAGCCCTCTCCTGTACTCCCTGTTCACCCACGACTGCGTGGCCATGCACGCCTCCAACTCAATCATCAAGTTTGCGGACGACACTACAGTGGTAGGCTTGATTACCAACAACGATGAGACGGCCTACAGGGAGGAGGTGAGGGCCCTCGGAGTGTGGTGTCAGGAAAATAACCTCACACTCAACGTCAACAAAACAAAGGAGATGATTGTGGACTTCAGGAAACAGCAGAGGGAGCACCCCCCTATCCACATCGACGGGACAGTAGTGGAGAGGGTAGTACGTTTTAAGTTCCTCGGCGTACACATCATGGACAAACTGAATTGGTCCACCCACACAGACAGCGTGGTGAAGAAGGCTCAGCAGCGCCTCTTCAACCTCAGGAGGCTGAAGAAATTCGGCTTGTCACCAAAAGCACTCACAAACTTCTATAGATGCACAATCGAGAGCATCCTGTCGGGCTGTATCACCGCCTGGTACGGCAACTGCTCCGCCCACAACCGTAAGGCTCTCCAGAGGGTAGTGAGGTCTGCACAACGCATCACCGGGGGCAAACTACCTGCCCTCCAGGACACCTACAGCACCCGATGTCACAGGAAGGCCATAAAGATCATCAAGGACAACAACCACCCGAGACACTGCCTGTTCACCCCGCTATCATCCAGAAGGCGAGGTCAGTACAGGTGCATCAAAGCAGGGACCGAGAGACTGAAAAACAGCTTCTATCTCAAGGCCATCAGACTGTTAAACAGCCACCACTAACATTTAGTGGCTGCTGCCAACATACTGACTCAACTCCAGCCACTTTAATAATGGGAATTGATGGAAATTTATGTAAAAATATATCACTAGCCACTTTAAACAATGCCACTTAAAATAATGTTTACATACCCTACATTACTCATCTCATATGTATATGTATATACTGTACTCTATATCATCTACTGCATCTTGCCATCTTTATGTAATACATGTATCACTAGCCACTTTAAACTATGCCACTATGTTTATATACCCTACATTACTCATCTCATATGTATATACTGTACTCTATACCATCTACTGCATCTTGCCTATGCCGTTCTGTACCATCACTCATTTATATATCTTTATGTAAATATTCTTTATCCCTTTACACTTGTGTGTATAAGGTAGTAGTTGTGGAATTGTTAGGTTAGATTACTCGTTGGTTATTACTGCATTGTCGGAACTAGAAGCACAAGCATTTCGCTACACTCGCATTAACATCTGCTAACCATGTGTGTGTGACAAATAAAATTAGATTTTGATTTGACTTGGAGACTCAAATTAATCCAAATGAATCTGCTAGTGGAGGAAAATGAGCAGCGAGATGAGGACCTGCTCAGTTCAGCAGCTTTTTCCAACCATGCTCTCTCTATCTCCCCCTCTCTCTTCCCCATCCCCCCTGTTTCTATCTCCCCCCTCTCTCCCAACCCTCTTCAGCCCACCCCCCTCTCTCTCCTCTCTCGCTCTCTCTCCCAGCCCTCTCCCCACCTCTCCCTCTCCCAAATCTCTTCCCTCACCCCCCCCCCCTCTCTCTATCTCTTCCCTCTCTCTCCCCCAACACCCCACCCCCTCTCGCTCTCACTTACAGTCATTGTTAATAACCGTTCTAAATCTAGTAATACGACATAACTAATATCACAGGTTGGATTTTGAAATCACTCCGCCTCTTACCATTCCTATTGAGCAGCACAGCCAGGTACTCTCTATAGTAGGAGTTGACATAGAGGAGCAGCGCTGGGCTCTGGGAGCTACGGAAGCTGAATGACACGTTCTCTCCCCGTAGCTTGAGGTCAGAGTAAATGGAGGAGGACTGGGTGCTGGTGTTCCTGTTCAGCTCATACGGCTCCTTGAATGTGTACTGGACCGATGTCCCAGGTTTGAAGTCAGCCGAGACCTCTGGAGGACAAGGAAGAAAAAGAGGGGGGGGGGGGGGGGGGTTTCTGGTTTGAATTTAATGGTTTTGCTATGACTCTTATGTGGATGACGTTAAACATACTTGGTTGTCTGATGTGATTAATAAGGAGTAAGCACCTGTTAAGAAACTGACTGTTTGAACTGTTAAGGCTCCATGGATTGATGAGGAATTTTAAAACTGCATGGTTGAAAGAGATGGGGCAAAAGGAGTGGCTAATAAGTCTGGCTGCACATCTGACTGTCTAACTTACTGCAAATTGAGAAATGATGTAACTAAACTCAACAAAAAGAAGAAGAAACTGTATTATGAAGCCAAGATCAATGATATAATGAATGATGGGAAAAAAACTTTGGAGTACTTTAAATTAAATTATGGGCAGAAAGATAAATTGAACTCCATCTTTCATCGAATCAGATGGCTTATTCATCAAAAAACCATTTGACAGAGCCAATTATTGTAATGGTTACTTCATTGGCAAAATGGGCAAACCCAGGCAGGAAATGCCAACATCGAACAGTGAGCCATTCTACTCATGAATAAAAAAACTAATAATGAAAGAAAAGCATTGCAAGTTAGAATTTTGTAAGGTTAGGTGGACAGGTGGAAAAATATTGTTATCGATCAATAATGACAAACCTCCTGGCATTGACAACTTAGATGGAAAGCGACTGAGGATGGTAGATGACTCTATAGCCACTCCTATCTGTCATATCTTTAATCTGAGCCTAGAGGAAAGTCTTTGTCCTCAGGCCTGGAAGGAAGCCAAAGTCATGACGCTACCCAAGAGTGGTAAAACGGCCTTTATTGGTTCTAACAGCAGACCTATCATCTTGCTGCCAGCTATTATCAAATTGTTGGGTAAATTAGTGTTTGACCAAATACAATGCTACTTCTCTGGAAACAAATTAACAACAGACTTCCAGCATGCTTATAGAGAAGGGCACTCAACATGTACTGCACTGACACAAATGACTGATGCTTGGCTGAAAGAAATTGATAATAATACGATTTTGGGAGCTGTACTGTTCGATTTCAGTGCAGCCTTTGATAATATTGAACATAACCTGCGGAGAAAACTTGTGTTATGTCTTTTCAACTCCATGCCATATCATGGACTCAGAGCTACAGTTGAAGTCGAAAGTTTACATACACTTAGGTTGGAGTCATTAAAACTCATTTTTCAACCACTCCACAAATGTCTTGTTAATAAACTATAGTTCTGGCAAGTCGGTTAGGACATCTACTTTGTGCATGACAAGTCATTTTTCCAACAATTGTTTACAGACAGATTATTTCACTTATAATTCACCGTATCACAATATTTCCAGTGGGTCAGAAGTTTACATACACTAAGTTAACTTTGCAGAAAATGATGTCATGGCTTTAGAAGCTTCTGATAGGCTAATTGACATCATTTGAGTCAATTGGAGGTGTACCTGTGGATGTATTTCAAGGCCTACCTTCAAACTCAGTGCCTCTTTGCTTGACATCATGGAAAAGCAAAAGAAATTAGCCAAGACCTCAGAAAAAAAATTGTAGACCTCCACAAGTCTCATTCATCCTTGGGAGCAATTTCCAAAAACCTGAATGTACCACGTTCATCTGTACAAACAATAGTACGCAAGTATAAACACCATGGGACCTCGCAGCCGGCATACCGCTCGGGAAGGAGATGCGTTCTGTCTCCTAGATATGAATGTACTTTGGTGTGAAAAGTGCAAATCAATCCCAGAACAACAGCAAAGGACCTTGTGAAGATGCTGGAGGAAACAGGTACAAAAGTATCTATATCCACAGTGACACGAGTCCTATATCGACATAACCTGAAAGGCCGCTCAGCAAGGAAGAAGCCACTGCTCTAAAACCACCATAAAAAAGCCAGACTACAGTTTGCAACTGCACATGGGGACAAAGATCATACTTTTTGGAGAAATTTCCTCTGGTCTGATGAAACAAAAATAGAACTGTTTGGCCACAATAACCATCGTTATGTTTGGAGGAAAAAGGGGGAGGCTTGCAAGCCGAAGATGTCACGTTCATCGTAAGGAGGAGACCAAGGCGCTGCGTGATAAGAATACATTCTTCTTTAATAGAAGAACACCAAACAAACTAGCAAAAATAACAAAACGAACGTGAAGCTAACTTAAAAGAGTGCTGACATGCAACTACACATAGACAATAACCCACAAAACCTAAATGGAAAATGGCAACCTAAATAGGATCCCCAATCAGAGACAACGATAAACAGCTGTCTCTGATTGGAAACCAATTCAGGCCACCATAGACCTACAATATGCCTAGACTAACCAAAACCCCTAGACATACAAAAAAACCCTAGACAAGACAAACAAGCATACCCACCCTCGTCACACCCTGACCTGACCAAAATAATACATAAAACATAGGAAACTAAGGTCAGGGCGTGACAGTACCCCCCCCCCCCCAAAGGTGCGGACTCCCGACCGCACACCTGAACTCATAGGGGAGGGTCCGGATGGGCATCTACTCTCGGTGGCGGCTCTGGTTCTAGACGCCGTCCCCCCATCTTTACACTGGTCCCTCCTTTGTTGAGCTGAACCGTGGCTCATCGCCGGAGGCTCTGGACTGTGGATCATCGCCGGAGACCCCGGGCTGGGGACCGTCGCTAGAGGCTCCGGACTGGGGATCGTCGCTAGAGGCTCCGGACTGGGGATCGTCGCTGGAGGCTCCGGACTGGGGATCGTCGCTGGAGGCTCCGGACTGGGGATCGTCGCTGGAGGTTCCGGACTGTGACCTGTCTCTGGAGGTTCCGGACTGTGGCCCGTCGTTGGAGGTTCCGGACTGTGGCCCGTTGTTGGAGGTTCCGGACTGTGGCCCGTCGTTGGAGGTTCCGGACTGTGGCCCGTCGTTGGAGGTTCCGGACTGTGGCCCGTCGTTGGAGGTTCCGGACTGTGGCCCGTCGTTGGAGGTTCCGGTGGGTGGCCCGTCGTTGGAGGTTCCGGTGGGTGGCCCGTCGTTGGAGGTTCCGGTCTGTGGCCCGTCGTTGGAGGTTCCGGTCTGTGAACTGTCGCCGGAAGCTCTGGACTGGGTACTGTCGCCGGACGCTCTGGACTGGGTACTGTCGCCGGACGCTCTGGACTGGGTACAGTCGCCGGAAGCTCTGGACTGGGTACAGTCGCCGGACGCTCTGGACTGGGTACTGTCGCCAGACGCTCTGGACTGGGTACTGTCGCCGGACGCTCTGGACTGGGTACTGTCGCCGGATGCTCTGGACTGGGTACTGTCGCCGGACGCTCTGGACTGGGTACTGTCGCCGGACGCTCTGGACTGCCAAGGCGCACTGTAGGCTTGGTGCATGGTGCCGGAACTGGTGGTACTGGGCTGAGGACACGCACCTCAGGGCGAGTGCGAGGAGCAGGAACAGGGCGTACTGGACCCTGGAGGCGCACTGGAGGCCTGGTGCGTGGTGCCGGAACTGGTGGTACCGGGCTGGGGACACGCACCTCAGGGCATGTGCGGGGAGGAGGAACAGGACGCTCTGGACTGGGAATTGTCGCCGGACGCTCTGGACTGGGTACTGTCGCCGGACGCTCTGGACTGGGTACTGTCGCCGGACGCTCTGGACTGCCGAGGCGCACTGTAGGCCTGGTGCGTGGTGCCGGAACTGGTGGTATCGGGCTGAGGACACGCACCTCAGGGCGAGTGCGAGGAGCAGGAACAGGGCGTACTGGACCCTGGAGGCACACTGGAGGCCTGGTGCGTGGTGCCGGAACTGGTGGTACCGGGCTGTGGACAGGCACCTCAGGGCGAGTGCGAGGAGCAGGAACAGGGCGTACTGGACCCTGGAGGCGCACTGGAGGCCTGGTGCCGGAACTGGTGGTACCGGGCTGGGGACACGCACCTCAGGGCATGTGCGGGGAGGAGGAACAGGATGTACTGGACTCTGGAGGCGCACTGGAGGCCTGGTGCGTGGTGCCGGAATTGGTGGTACCGGGCTGAGGACACGCACCTCAGCGCAAGGAGGGGGAACAGGATACTGTGGACCGTGGAGACGCATTGGAGATCCAGAACATAGAGCTGGTTCAATATGTCCTGGCTGGATGCCCATTCTAGCCCGGCAAATGCGAGGAGCTGGAATAGAGCGCACCGGGCTAAGAATGCGAACTGGAGACACCGTGCGCATCTCTGCATAACACAGTGCCTGACCAGTTACACGCTCCCTACGGTAAGCATGAGGAGTGGGCTCAGGTCTCCTACCTGACTCAGCCAATCTCCTCGTGTGCCCCCCAATTTTGTTTTATTGGGGCTGCCTCTCGGGCTTCCGTGCTAGCCGTGTACCCTCATATTGTCGCCGTTCCTCTTTTCTCCGGTATTTCTCCTCGTAGTATCGGCGTTCCTCCTGCGCTGTTTCCACCTGCTTCCATGGCAAGGTCTTGTCCCCTGCCATTACCTCGTCCCAGGTCCAGGATGTCCTCCACTCATTTTTCTCCCGGGTCCATGATGTCCACTCCTCTTTATCACGCTGCTTGGTCCTTTTATGGTGGGTTATTCTGTCAGGTTCGTCGTAAGGAGGAGACCAAGGCGCAGCGTGACAAGAATACATTCTTCTTTAATAGATGAAGAACACTAAACAAACTAGCAAAAATAACAAAACGAACGTGAAGCTAAATTACAAGAGTGCTGACATGCAACTACACATAGACAATAACCCACAAAACTTAAATGAAAATGGCAACCTAAATAGGATCCACAATCAGAGACAACGATAAACAGCTGTCTCTGATTGGGAACCAATTCAGGCCACCATAGACCTACAATATGCCTAGACTAACCAAAACCCCTAGACATATAAAAAACCCTAGACAGGACAAACAAGCATACCCACCCTCGTCACACCCTGACCTGACCAAAATAATACATAAAACATAGAAAACTAAGGTCAGGGCGTGACAGAAGAACACCATCCCAACCGTGAAGCACGGGGTGGCAGCATCATGTTGTGGGGGTGCTTTGCTGCAGGAGGGACTGGTGCACATCACAAAATAGATGGAGTCATGAGGAAGGAAAATTATGTGGATATATTGAAGCAACATCTCGAGACATCAGTCAGGAAGTTAAAGCTTGGTCGCAAATGACCCCAAGCATACTTCCAAAGTTGTGGCAAAATGGCTTAAGGACAACAAAGTCAAGGTATTGCAGTGGCCATCACAAAGCTCTGACCTCAATCCTATGGAATATGTGTGGGCAGCACTGAAAAAACGTGTGCAAGCCAGGAGGCCTACAACAAACCTGAGTCAGTTACACCAGCTCTGTCAGGAGGAATGGGCCAAAATTCACCCAACTTATTGTGGGAAGCTTGTGGGAGGCTACCCGAAATGTTTGACCCAAGTTAAGTAATTGAAAGGCAATGGTACCAACTACTAATTGAGTATATATAAACTTCTGACCCACTGGGAATGTGACGAAATAAATAAAAGCTGAAATAAATCATTCTCTCAACTATTGTTCTGACATTTCAAATTCTTAAAATAAAGTGGTGATCCTAACTGACCTAAAACAGGGAAAATGTACTTTGGATTAACCTGTTTGGGCTGCAGGGGGAGTATTGAGTAGCCAGATTAAAGGTGCCCATTTCAAACGGCCTCGTACTCAATTCTTGCTCGTACAATATGCATATTATTATTACTATTGGATAGAAAACACTCTCTAGTTTCTAAAACCGTTTGAATTATGTCTGTGCGTGAAACAGAACTGGACTTAGAGCAATTTCCCTATGTGGAGTTGAGAATGCAGATTTTTCCAACCTGTTCTCAGACCTGTGTATAACTCTGCCTGTCTTCTATTGGTTGAGATGCACTGCATACGCCTTCCCCTGGGTGTCAGCGAATAGAGGGCCTTGAAATGGAGTCTCTAGGCAGATCCGAAAGTCTATAAATTGATTGGAATCAAAGGGTCCCCCCTTTTGATTCTTCGCGCTGACGCAGTGAGGACCTTGGCATGTCGTTTTAGAAGCTCCCGTTTTAGCTCCTAGATATATCCGGCTCTGTTTTTATTCGATATAGGCTTTAAAGACATCATAATCTTGTTATTTTAAACCGATTTATATCAATTTATGTCAGTATATTGCGATTTTCGGGTATTTCATTTTCTGGCGTTGTAGGAAGTTGGGTATCTCTCTCTCGCATGCCATTGTTTACTGCTAATTGCAACGTGGAAGATGACTTTCTCCAACCCAGCAACGATTATTTTGGACAAAGGACACCTATCCCAAGATTCTGATGGGAGGTCATCAAAAAGTAAGAACTATTTATGCTGATAATTCATTGTTCTGTTGAAAAAAGTCAAATGCATAAGACGCCATTACTTGCAGTGTAGCCTTGCTTTATCGCACCCTGTATTGCGCAGTAACGTTAATTTTAAAAATGTAATTCAGCGATTGCATTAAGAACTAATTTGTCTTTCAATTGCTGTCCAACCTGTATTTTTTTAGTCAAGTTTATGAATAGTTTTCGATAAGAATAGGTGCCTTTCCAAGATGGCGCCGGACAGAGTGCTTGAGTATTTGGACACTATTGTCATTGTATAAGCACGATTTGTGCCGCTAAATATGCACATTTTCGAACAAACTCTATATGCATTGTGTAATATGATGTTACAGGACTGTCATCTGAAGAATTCTGAGAAGGTTAGTGAAAAAATTAATGTATTTTGGTGGTTTATACGTTATCGCTCTTTTTGCCTTGAATCAATGCTGGGGTGATGTTTGCACATGTGGTAAGCTAATATAACGCTATATTGTGTTTTCGCTGTAAAACACTTAGAAAATCTGAAATATTGTCTGGATTCACAAGATCTGTGTCTTTCAAATGCTGTACGCTGTGTATTTTTAAGAAATGTTTTATGATGAGTAATTAGGTAATACACGTTGCTCTCTGTAGTTATTCTAGTCGCTTTGGTGAGATTTGTGATGGTGGCTGCAATGGTAAACTATGATTTATACCTGAAATATGCACATTTTTCTAACAAAACATATGCTATACAATAAATATGTTATCAGACTGTCATCTGATGAAGTTGTTTCTTGGTTAGTGGCTATTTATATCTTTATTTGGACGAATTTGTGATAGCTACTGATGGAGTAAAAAACTGGTGGAGTAAAAAAAGTGGTGTCTTTTGCTAACGTGGTTAGCTAATAGATTTACATATTGTTTCTTCCCTGTAAAACATTTTAAAAATCGGATATGTTGGCTGGATTCACAAGATGAGTACCTTTCATATGCTGTATTGGACTTGTTAATGTGTGAAAGTTAAATATTTAAAAAAAATATATTTTGAATTTCGCGCCCTGCACTTTGAGCTGGCTGTTGTCATAAGTGTACCGGTGTCGGGCTGCAGCCATAAGAAGTTAACTTCTTATGGCTGCATCCCGCTACCGGGATCGATATGACAGCAGCCAGTGAAAGTGCAGGGCTCCAAATTCAAACAAAATTAATGTCATAATTAAAATTCCTCAAACATACAGTGGGGCAAAAAAGTATTTAGTCAGCCACCAATTGTGCAAGTTCTCCCACTTAAAAAGATGAGAGAGGCCTGTAATTTTCATCATAGGTACACTTCAACTATGACTATAAAAATAACAAAAGTTTATCTCAATACTTTGTTATATACCCTTTGTTGGCAATGACAGAGGTCAAACGTTTTCTGTAAGTCTTCACAAGGTTTTCACACACTGTTGCTGGTATTTTGGCCCATTCCTCCATGCAGATCTCCTCTAGAGCAGTGATGTTTTGGGGCTGTTGCTGGGCAACATGGACTTTCAACTCCCTCCAAAGATTTTCTATGGGGTTGAGATCTGGAGACTGGCTAGGCCACTCCAGGACCTTGAAATGCTTCTTACGAAGCCACTCCTTCGTTGCCCGGGCGGTGTGTTTGGGATCATTGTCATGCTGAAAGACCCAGCCACGTTTCATCTTCAATGCCCTTGCTGATGGAAGGAGGTTTTCACTCAAAATCTCACGATACATGGCCCCATTCATTCTGTCCTTTACACGGATCAGTCGTCCTGGTCCCTTTGCAGAAAAACAGCCCCAAAGCATGATGTTTCCACCCCCATGCTTCACAGTAGGTATGGTGTTCTTTGGATGCAACTCAGCATTCTTTGTCCTCCAAACACGACGAGTTGAGTTTTTACCAAAAAGTTATATTTTGGTTTCATCTGACCATATGACATTCTCCCAATCTTCTTCTGGATCATCCAAATGCTCTCTAGCAAACTTCAGACGGGCCTGGACATGTACTGGCTTAAGCAGGGGGACACGTCTGGCACTGCAGGATTTGAGTCCCTGGCGGCGTTGTGTGTTACTGATGGTAGGCTTTGTTACTTTGGTCCCAGCTCTCTGCAGGTCATTCACTAGGTCCCCCTGTGTGGTTCTGGGATTTTTGCTCACCGTTCTTGTGATCATTTTGACCCCACGGGGTGAGATCTTGCGTGGAGCCCCAGATCGAGGGAGATTATCAGTGGTCTTGTATGTCTTCCATTTCCTAATAATTGCTCCCACAGTTGATTTCTTCAAACCAAGCTGCTTACCTATTGCAGATTCAGTTTTCCCAGCCTGGTGCAGGTCTACAATTTTGTTTCTGGTGTCCTTTGATAGCTCTTTGGTCTTGGCCATAGTGGAGTTTGGAGTGTGACTGTTTGAGGTTGTGGACAGGTGTCTTTTATACTGATAACAAGTTCAAACAGGTGCCATTAATACAGGTAACGAGTGGAGGACAGAGGAGCCTCTTAAAGAAGTTACAGGTCTGTGAGAGCCAGAAATCTTGCTTGTTTGTAGGTGACCAAATACTTATTTTCCACCATAATTTGCAAATAAATTCATTAAAAATCCTACAATGTGATTTTCTGTATTTTTTTTTCTCATTTTGTCTGTCATAGTTGAAGTGTACCTATGATGAAAATTACAGGCCTCTCTCATCTTTTTAAGTGGGAGAACTTGCACAATTGGTGGCTGACTAAATACTTTTTTGCCCCACTGTACATGTGTCTTATATCATTTTAACAGTAATCTTGTTGTTAATCCCACCAAAGTGTCCGATTTCAAATATGCTTTTCAGCGAAAGCACTACAAACGATTATGTTAGGTCACCACTGTCGTGTCTTTGGTATCGTTAAATTGAAGACTTTTAGTTTTATCATAGATTCCTGTAATTAGGGATTACGCGATCACTTTAGTAATAACGTAACTAATTAACTATGAATTCGAGGGCACCAGGGAAAGTTATTAGATTACAAAGTTATCATTTCCCAATATAACCTTTCAGATATTTCATATCTGATCAATGGTCTTCTAATTAATGATTGATTTACTCTACCTTACGTCAGTCTCATTCCAAACGTCGTAAATCGCTGATCTGCACGAACCCAGTCTTCACTATGAGTCATCCATACATCAATTGTCTTAAATCATTTATTTATTACTAACTAATTAATTCACAGAAATGCAAAACAAACAAACTTAAAATAGTTACATGAAATGATGGGAGAAAATATGCCCTAGTGGGCTAAACCGGCATGGCGGCTGTTAGACAAAGGGAAAGTTGCGTTCGACTAAGAATTCACTACAGAGTCCATAACTATAACAATTGACATGCTAATCCTTACACATGAACGCTCACTCATTCGGGAATAATTGCAATCAATATATATATAGTTACGTCCAGTGTGTGTGTCGCCTTGGTCGTTGGAGAGAAGTTCGTTTTGGTTGGAGTGAAGTTCTGTCTCGGTTGTGGATTGTTCAGAGGGACATTCGTTTTTAGAATGATTGTTTCGGCGGTTGTCTTTCTTCGCGTTCAATGATACCGAATTCCTAGCTGCAGACTAGAAGTCAATATCAAAGACTTGTTCTTATTCTGTCGGTATCGATAGTCTAAGAATTTAACCACGTGGGATGGTTAAAACCTGTTAAGGCTAGGGGGTGCTGTTGTCACTATTTATGGAAATCGTGTAATTTTTGAAACGGCTTCCTACAAAATTCTTGATCGTACAATATGCATATTATTATTATTATTGGATAGAAAACAGTCTATAGTTTCTATAGGAGTTGAAATTTTGTCTCTAAGTGGAACAGAAGTCATTCTACAGCAATTTCCCTGACATGGAGTCAGATTTCAGAAATGTTGGCCCCTGTTCTGGAGTCAGTTTTAAGGCCAATGTTATTCCTATGAGTATACGGACACTGCTTACGTCTTCCCCTGGATGCCTTTACGTGATGACGATTTGAATGGGGTCGATTGCGCAATCACAGGCACTATAAATAAAAAAACCCTGTAGCTAGGAACTCTTTTCTTGCTGCGTCATGCGCGTGGCGGCCACCGACCCGCACTTGTTCCAAGCATTAGTGTAGGGAGTAATATTACTCTGGTCATGTTTCTACTCGTTATAGGAGTTAAAAACATCATAAGGTAGTTAATTTAAAGCGTTTTATAGCAATTTATATCCGTTTAGTGCGATTTTGGGACATTTATTTCTGAGACGCTGTGAATCTCTGGGCACGCTTCCAGTTCATGCCGAACGCAGTTGGCATTTCCACATGGCAAGAGGACAGCTTTCCACCAAAAGACGATTAGACCCAAGAAAGGATCCTTTGCCCAAGATACTGATGGAAGAACAGCTCAAAGTAGGAACAATTTATTATGATAAATCGTGTTTCTGTCGAAAAATGTTAGTGGCTTAGGACGCCATCTTTTTTGACGTAGCTTCGCTTGGCGCAAACTGTATTGAAAAGTAAGGATAATTTAAAAAATGTAATTCCGCGATTGTATTAAGAATTAAATTGTCTATCAATCGCTGTCCACCCTATATTTTTTAGTCACGTTTATGAGTATTTATGTATACGAGTAGATCACTGTCTAATATGGCGCACCAACATTTTCTCACCAGCTGGGCTACTTTTCCCATTGTCTAACCATGATTTTGGTGGCTAAATATGCACATTTTCGAACAAACTGTATATGTATGTTGTAATGTGATGTTACAGGGGTGTCATCTGAAGAATTCTGAGAAGGTTAGTGAAAAAAATAATATATTTTGGCGATGTTTACGTTATCGCTCTCTTTGGCTAGAATCAATGCTGGGGTAATGTTTGCACATGTGCTATGCTAATATAACGATTTATTGTGTTTTCGCTGTAAGACACTTAGAAAATCTGAAATATTGTCTGTATTCACAGGATCTGTGTCTTTCGATTAGTGTATGCTGTGTATTTTTACGAAATGTTTTATGATTAGTAATTAGGTAAGACACGTTGCTCTATCTATTTATTCTAGTCGATTTGTGACGGTGGGTGCAATTGTAAACTATGATATCTACCTGAAATATTCACATTTTTCTAACAAAACCTATCCTATACCATAAATATGTTATCAGACTGTCATCTGAGGAGGTTTTTTCTTGGTTAGTGGCTATCAATATCTTAGTTTAGCCGAATTGGTGATAGCTAGTGGTGTTGGTGGACAAAGAAAAAATGGTCTCTTTTGCTAAGGTGTTTACCTAATAGATTTACATATTGTGTCTTCCCTGTAAAACATTTTAAAAATCGGACATGTTGGCTGGATTCACACGATCTGTATCTTTCATTAGCTGTATTGGACTTGTTAATGTGTGAAAGTTAAATATTTAAAAAAAATATTTTTTTTGAATTTCGCGCCCTGGCTTTTCAGTGGGGGGGGGGGGGGTGCCGCTAGCGGCACCACAGTCCTAGACAGGTTAAAAGATTCAGCAGTCTGGTCTCAAACCTTTGTCCTCTCGTGATTGAGAGAAACATGGTCTAAGGTAATTTCTTAAGAGTTGGCTTTTATTCAGAAAGCAGAGAGGGGTGGTCCCATGGTCTCTGACCCATACTGGGCTCAGGGCGGTCCTTGGATTTAGTTCAAATCAAGAAGGTATTTGTACTTTTCTTAATTAAACAGTCCAAAATCATATTACACAATTATACAAACAGTATCATACTCACTCATTCATTTTATACAACACACAGATGTAAACCTCATATCTGAGGTTATTATATAAACAGCGGTATGGTAATGTGGTCCCACGGTCTCACGTGAGTTTCCCACGTGGTGACCAATGGACATGTTAATATCTGGACTGTCCCCCGATCATTCCTACTTGTGCAGGAATATGAAATATGTTCGTACCTCAAGTTCTGTGAGGTGGAAGAGAATTCCTTTGTCCTGAAAGTTTACCCTCTGTCTTAATACTGTTTGTGGTGGGGAGATTCTCAGGAATTTACGACATCTCTCTGTGATCACAGCATGGGTTGAAGGAGGAAAGGGAGAGGGGGATGGGGTTTGCTATACCCACGCAGGCAACGTCATGACACCACCAAACCACAATAAGCACAGCCATTTTTCCAGCGAAAGATAGCTTTCACAAAAAGCAGAAATAGAGATAAAATGAATCACTAACCTTTGATTATCTTCATCAGATGACACTCATAGGACTTCATGTTACACAATAGATGCATGTTTTGTTTGATAAAGTTCATATTTATAACAAAAAATCTGAGTTTACATTGGCGCGTTACATTCACTAGTTCCAAAAACATCAAGTGATTTTGCATAGCCACATCGTTTCAACAGAAATACTCATCATAAATGTAGATGATAATACAAGTTATACACATGGAATTATAGATATACCTCTCCTTAAAGCTCGTTTGGAGGTTACTTAACTTCTTCGGGGTAGGGGGCAGCATTTTCACTTTTGGATAAATAGCGTGCCCAATTTCAACTTCCTTCTACTCATCCCCAGAATATAAGATATGCATATTATTAGTAGATTTGGAAAGTTTGATTTTTATATCATTTTATTTGAATATGGCGCTCTGTATTTTCCCTGGCTGTATTTCCCTGGCCAGAGAGGTTAACACAGTGTCCAAAGAAGGGCTAGATGTATACAGAATGGTGTCGTCTGCGTAGAGGTGGATCAGGGAATCACCCGCAGCATGAGCGACATCGTTCATATATACAGAGAAAAGAGTCGGCCCGAGAATTTAACCCTGTGGTACCCCCATAGAGACTGCCAGAGGTCCGGACAACAAGCTCTCCGATTTGACACACTGAACTCTGTCTGAGAAGTAGTTGGTGAACCAGGCGAGGCAGTCATTTGAGAAACCAAGGCTGTTGAGTCTGCCGATAAGAATACGGTGATTGACTGGGTCGAAAGCCTTGGCCAGGTCGATGAAGACGGCTGCACAGTACTGTCTTTTATCGATGGCGGTTATGATATCGTTTAGTACCTTGAGCGTGGCTGAGGTGCACCCGTGAGCAGCTCGGAAACCGGATTGCACAGCGGAGAAGTGTTGTGGAAATTGCAAGATTATGTTATATTGCTTGTATTGCATTATAATGGTTGTTTTATTCGACAGGATAGAGTATTGTGTGTGTGTTCCACTGAGGATGGGCCTCTATGAGATAGCACTGACAGAGGAGATTTTCGATGTCTTTGGGTGATAAAACCTAAAGAGCATAATGGTTCTGTTTCTGTGCCGTACCAGGGAGAGACGGTTCTAGTTTGGAGTAGGAGGGCCAGACACTGGTCTTTAAAATGAAAACTGTTGACACAGCAGTAACTGTCTGCTATGGTTTATAGATATTTCATACAAATCTTAACCTTTGTGAACTGTTCCTAAAATCTGTGGTTTGTCAGTGTAAGTTGAGAGGGGTGTATCTTGGCTATAAAATATCTTTGTACTTTTCTGTTGGTACTTCTCAGCGGTTCATTAGAAATAGTGAATTGTTGAAAGTCAAATGCTATTGCAAAGCTTATTATTATTAAAGATGTAGTTTAACTTCTTTCAGCTAGGGGGCAGAATTTTTATGTTTGGAAAAATAACATTCCCAAGGTAACCGGACTATTTCTCAGGTCCAGATGCTAAAATATGCGTATAATTGACAGATTAGCATAGAAAACACTCTAAAGTTTCCAAAACTGTCAAAATATTGTCTGTGGGGGTAACAGAACTGCTTTTGCAGGCGAAAACCTGAGGAAATCCAACCCGGAAGTGCCTTTTATTTGGAAAAATCCCTGTTCCGTTCCCTGCCCCTCCTCCATTTAAAGGGGTATCAACCAGATTCCTTTTCCAATGGCTTCCTCAGGCTGTGACCAGGCTTTAGACATAGTTTCAAGCTTTTATTTAGAAAAATGAGCGAGATTTTTCAAAACGCGTCAGGTGTCCTTTGATTAGTTCCTGCGCGCGAGAGATGAAGCTCAACATTTTATTTCTCTGTAGTATTGAATAGGTTACCGTCCGGTTGAAATATTATTGATTATGTATGTTAAAAACAACCTGAGGATTGATTATAAAAAACATTTGACATGTTTCTACGAACATTACGGATACTTTTTGGAATTTTCGTCTGCCTTTCAGGACCGGAACGAGCCTGTGGTTTTCTGAACATAACGCGCAAACCAAATGGCGGTTTTTGGTTATAAAACTAATCTTTATCGAACAAAAATAACATTTATTGTGTAACTGGGAGTCTCGTGAGTGCAAACATCCGAAGATTATCAAAGGTAAGCGATTCATTTGATTGCTTTTCTGACTGTCGTGACCAAGCTAATTTGGGGCTAGCTGTTCTTACTGTTTTGTCTAGTGATTGATAAACTCACAAACGCTTGGATTGCTTTCGCTGTAAAGCATATTTTCAAAATCTGACACGATAGGTGGATTAACAACAAGCTACGCTGTGTTTTGGTATATTTCACTTGTGATTTCATGATTATAAATATTTTTAGTATTATTTTTGAATTTGGCGCTCTGCAATTCAGTGTTTGTTTAGGAAAATGATCCCGGTAACGGGATCCGTAGCGCCAAGAAGTTAATGAACAGTCCAGCAGGCATCAGCTATGTAGCCAAGTGATCATAGGGTCCAGTGAAGAGCAATAGATGGAACAGGGAAGCCGTGGGGTATTCGTTACTACGCTAGAACGCGGGAGACACAGAGTTTAAAGTTAGCAGGCTGGGGTAAGTAGAAGCGTCTGCCCCGACGTCCGGCAAAGGCCGGTTGAGGGCACAACGGATGGAGTTAAGTAGGCGGACCAGTCGTGGTGGTACGGCAGGGTGCCGTGTCGACAAAGGGTCCAGACCAGAAGTAATTGTAGTTGTAGTAATTTCGTTTGCTAGCCGGGAGATGCGCCTGGCTTGCGGCTAATTGGTGCTAGCTTCGGGGCAGGGGCGTTAGCCACTATAGCCACTCGGTAGCAGCTAGCTAGCAGTGATGATTCGATGCAAAGGTCCAGAGCTTACGGCAAGGATCCAGTGGAGTGGTGGATTCTAGCCGTGTTGGGGTAGAGTCCGGAAGGCATCGGCTGAGTAGCTGGGTGATCACAGAGTAGGCCGGGAGGTGTGCCTGTCTCAGGGCTAGCTTCAGGGCTGGGTCACTCGGTGGCAGCTAGCTAGCTGTGATGATCAGGAGTAATGCTCCAGGGTTTACGGCAGGAATCCGACGTTGTAGTGGAGAAAACAGTCCGATGCTGGCAAGTATTATCCTGGCAAAAGAAATGTCTGGTGTCTGTGCAGAAGAAAAGGCCGCTAGCAGTGGCTAACAATGGCTAAAATAGCTAGTAGCTAATTAGCTGGTTAGCTACTAATGGCTAGTCTCTGATGGAGGTTCTGGCTATTAGGTCTAAAAAATTGCGGATCCGTGTCACATTGGGTGAGGCGGGTTACCGCAAGGTATATTTAATTTAAAAATGGAAAAGAGATTGAAAATACATTGAAATATATACAAAAAAGACGAAAAATACAAAAGTTCACGAGAGGACGACAAACCACGTCTGCACTGCTACGCCATCTTGGATTTAAAATCCCCCATATGGTGGGGGCAATTAAGTTTGGAATGTACTGAATGTAGGGAAAGCGATCACATGTGGCAGGCATTGATAAGGGGAGAGAGCCATGGATTAGTGATGAAGGGGGTCGAGGTCAGGTCACGTTAAGGGAGAAAGAAAAGTTTATGGCCCGTATCACTTAGTGTCCTGCCTAGCAGTAATGATACAATGTTTGTTCAGATGGTAGGAGGAGACTCAGCCTAGGAGAAAGGGTTAAATATCAGTGCTTGTGTGAAAATGTCTTTGTCTAATGCAGCTGTATTGATCCTTTGGGAAGAATAAACTTGGTTTAACTTCTTGTGAATAGGGGGGCGCTGTTTTCACTTTGGAAAAAATCGTGCCCAAATTAAACGGCCCCGTACTCTGTTCTAGATCATACAATATGCATATTATTATTACTATTGGATAGAAAACACTCTGAAGTTTCTAAAACTGTTTGAATTATATCTGTGAGTAAAACAGAACTCATTTGGCAGCAAACTTCCATCAAGGAAGTGAAAAATCTGAAAACGAGGCTCTGTTTCAGGGCCTGCCTATTCAACTGGCTTTTATTTATTGATATGTATGCACTTCATACGCCTTTCACTAGATGTCAACAGGCAGTGGAAGGTTGAATGGGGTGTCTAGCTTGATCTGAGGCCGAATAAGAGCTTTTGGAGTGGCAGGTCCGGTATTTTGTTTGTTTTCGACGGCGCGCAGGGGACCTCGACATTGTCTTCTGAAAAGCGTTCGGTATACATGGCGAATTGCTCCGGCTCTGATTTTATTTGATACATATGAGAAAAACATCATAAAGTAGGATTTTTCAACCGAGTTTGATCAGTTTATTCAACGTTTATTGGGACTTTTGGAATTTTCCGTTCTTTGCGCCAAGAGATGATGGGCATGTTCGCGCCACAATGCTAGCCAAAGTTGCTAATTCGACAGAAGAAATGGACATTCTAAAACCAAACAACGATTTATTCTGGAAATAGGACTCCTTGCACAACATTCTGATGGAAGCTCAGCAAAAGTAAGACACAATTTATGATGTTATTTCGTATTTCTGTGTAATATGTTGACTCCAACTCGGCGGAGAATAGGTGAGCGCTGTCTCACAGTAATGCATTTTGTATGTTGTAGTAAAGTTATTTAAAAAAAATCGAACACAGCGGTTGCATTAAGAACCAGTGTATCTTTAATTTGCTGTACAACATGTATTTTTTTGTAAAGTTTATGATGAGTTCTTTGATTAGATGACTGTCCAAAATATCTCCGGAGATTTTGGTGAATTGTTGCTACGTATTCACAATGTATAACCACGATTTGCAGCTCTAAATATGCACATTTTTGAACAAAACATAAATGTATTGTATAACATGATGTTATAAGACTGTCATCTGATGAAGTTGTTCAAGGTTAGTGATTAATTTTCTCTATTTTGTCGGTTTTGTGAAAGCTATTTTGGCGGGGAGTAAATGGCATTGTGTGTTTGGCTATTGTAGTGAGCTAATAGAAACATAGTGTTTTCGCTGTAAAACACTTCAAAAAATCGGAAATATTGGCTGGATTCACAAGATGTTTATCTTTCATTTGCTGTACACCATGTATTTTTCATAAATGTTTTATGATGAGTATTTATGTATTTCACGTTGCTCTCTAATTATTCTGGCTGCTTTGGTGCTATTTGTGATGGTGGCTGCAATGTAAAACCAGGATTTGTAGCTATAAATATGCACATTTTCGAACAAAACATAAATGTATTGTATAACATGATGTTATAAGACTGTCATCTGATGAAGTTGTTCAAGGTTAGTGATTAATTTTATCTCTATTTGTGGGTTTTGTGAAAGCTACCTATGCGGTGGAAACATGGTGAAAATATGCCGTTGTGTGTTTGGCTATTGTGGTTAGCTAATATAAATACATATTGTGTTTTCGCAGTAAAACATTTTAAAAATCGGAAATGATGGCTGGATTCACAAGATGTTTATCTTTCATTTGCTGTATTGGACTTGTGATTTCATGAAAATTATATTATATGATATCCCTGTCCCGTTAGGCTAGGCTATGCTAGTCAGCTTTTTTGATGAGGATGCTCCCGGATCCGGGATGGGTATTGCTTTCATAGTGTCCGTCGAGTTTTTACTCTGAGAATTAGAACCTAACAATGTGGATGATTCAACCATACATGCATCTGCAACCACAGCTAATGAAGTCACTGAAATCATTAACAAACAGTTGCAGTCTGTTTTGGAATGGGTGGCCAGTAATAAACTGGTTCTGAACATCTCTAAAACTAAGATAATTGTATTTGGTACAAATAGTTCCCTAAGTTCTTGACCTTAGCTGAATCTGGTAATGAATGGTATGGCTAAACAAGTTGAGGAGACTAAATTACTTGGTGTCACCTTAGATTGTAAACTTCCATGGTCAAAACATATAGATTCAATGGTTGTAAAGATAGGGAGAGGTCTGTTCGTAATAAAGAGATGCTCTGCTTTTTTGATACCATACTCCACAAAGCAAATCCTGCAGGGACTAGTTTTATCTTATCTTGATTATTATCCAGTCATCCTGTATGGTCAAGTGCAGCAAAGAAATACCTAGTTAAGCTGCAGCTGACCCAGAACAGAGTGACACGTCTTGCTCTTGATTGTAATCAGAGGGCTAATATTAATACAATGCAT
This sequence comes from Salvelinus namaycush, assembly GCF_016432855.1. NCBI lineage: Eukaryota > Metazoa > Chordata > Actinopteri > Salmoniformes > Salmonidae > Salvelinus > Salvelinus namaycush. Next base: position 10,992,308 of record NC_052309.1, on the reverse strand, counting down.
GCCAGTTTGTCTTGGCTAAGAGTTGAGGAAAGACTGACTGCGTCACTTTTATGAGAAACATTAATGTGCTGGAAATTCCAAATTGTTTGCATAGTCAACTTACACACAGCACTGACACACACACACACTTACCCAACCAGACATACAACCAGGGATCTTTTCACAGTCCCCAGGTCCAGAACAAATTCAAGGAAACGTACAGTATTATATAGCCAAGAGTGCATGGAACCCCCTTCCATCTTATATAGCGCAAGTGAACCGCAAACCTGGTTTCAAAAACAAATAAAGCAACACTTCACGGCACAACATCTCTCCCCTTGTGACCTACTTGTGTGTATGTACTGACATGTACAGTATCAGTCAAAAGCTTGGACACCTAATCATTCACGCATTTTTCTTTATTTATACAATTGTCTAAATTGTAGAATAATAGTGAAGACATCAAAACCATGAAATAACATATATGGAATCATGTAGTAACCAAAGTGTTAAAAAAAATCAAAATATATTTATATTTTAGATTCTTCAAAGTAGCCACCCTTTGCCTTGATGACAGCTTTACACACTCTTGGCATTCTCTGAACCAGCTTCATGAGGAATGCTTTTTCAATGGTCTTGAATGAGTTCCCACATATGCTGAGCACTTGTTGGCTGCTTTTCCTTCACTCAGCAGGCCAAATCATCGCAAACAATCTCAATTGGGTTGAGGTCGTGTGATTGTGGAGGCCAGGTCATCTGGTGAAGCACTCCATCACTGTCCTTGGTCAAATAGCCCTAATACAGCCTGGAGGTGTGTTTTGGGTCATTGTCCTGTTGAAAAACAAATTAAAATCCCACTAAGTGCAAACCAGATGGGATGGCGTATTGCTGCCAAATGCTGTGGTAGCCATGCTGGTTAAGTGTGCCTTGAATTCTAAATAAATCACAGTTTCACCAGTAAAGCACCCCCACACCATCAACCTCCTCCTCCATGCTTCACGGTGGGAACAATACATGCAGAGATCATCCGTTCACCTACTCTACGTCTTACAAAGATACGGCGGTTGGAACCAAAAATGTCAAATTTGGACAGATTTCTACCGGTCTAATGTCCATTGCTCGTGTTTCTTGGCCCAATCAAGTCTTTCTTATTGGTGTCCTTTAGTTTTTCAGCAATTCGACCATGAATGCCTGATTCACGCAGTCTCCTCTGAACAGTTGATGTTGAGATGTGTCTGTTACTTGAACCCTGTGAAGAATTTATTTGGGCTGCAATCTGAGGTTCAGTAAACTCTAATGATCTTATCGTGTACAGCTGAGGAAACTGCTTAGATTTGTTTAACACTTTTTGGTTACTACATGATTCCATATGTCTTATTTCATCATTTTGAAATCTTTACTATTATTCTACAATGTAGAAAATAGTCAAATAAAGAAAAACCCTGGAATGAGAAGGTGTGTCCAAACTCTTGACTGGTACTGTATGTAAAGTATTTGGTCTGTAATGCATTTTTTGTTATGTCGGACCCCAGTAAGACTAGCTGTCCGCATTGGCATCAGCTAATGAGAATCCTACTAAAGCAAATCAAATAGCAATCAATGCTACTGTCCTTGCGTTAACTATTATTAAGCCAATGCAGAGTTTTGAACATGTATTTAAAACGTCAATATATTTAATAACCTACTTAGTTGTTCTTCTATAAAATGTTCTTCTTACAGACATAATTAACACTATTATGACCTTGTTACTTACAGAACAATAGACTCTTTAACTGACAAGAGCTAGACTGTGGAGTAGTAGAGCATCTATAACAAGAACACTAATTAAGAACAGTCTTCAAGTGTTGTGACCAGCGGCTTGGCATAGATGCGGTAAAGAGGTCAATGGAACTCGACCCCAAAATGTGGAAATGCCATGGAAATGTGTGGGGGAAAGGGCCATGAGGGAAATATCACTTATCTCCTCATTGCCTCCCAGTAAAATTTGCTTGCATTTAGGCTATTGTTTATATGTGTATTTTACACTATGTTGAGGTAAAAATCTGAGTATGATGTTTGTATGGGTGTCAACCCCAACACATGTTCATGTCATCGTTACCAATCAACTGCATTATAGTTAAAGATGACTTTGACTACCATCAATCATTTCCGTATGCTAGCTTTACTAACCAGCTTATGAGAACAGGTTTTAGAATTTAGCAGTCACTTCTTTTAAACCTGAAAAAGGAACAACATCTAAATGCTATGCAGCGAAAACAGCCAAATATATCCAAATCGGACATACACTACATGGCTAAAAGTATGTGGACACCCCTTCAAATGAGTGGATTCAGCTATTTCAGCCATACCTGTTGCTGACAGGTGTATAAAATCGAGCACACATCCATGCAATCTCCATAGACAAACATTGGAAGTAGAGTGGCCCTTACTGAAGAGCTCCATTACATTCAATGTGGCACCGTCATAGGTCACCACCTTTCCAACGAGTCAGTTCGTCAAATTTATGCCCTGCTTGAGCTGCCCCGGTCAATTGTAAGTTCTGTTATTGTGAAGTGGAAATGTCTAGGAGCAACAACGTATCAGCCGTGGAGTGGTAGCCCACACAAGCTTACAGAACGGGAAGTGTGCAGAATCATGTAGCACGTAAAAATCATCTGTCCTCGGTTGAAACACTCACTACCGAGTTCCAAACTGCCTCTGGAAGCAACTACAGCACAAAAACTGTTAGTCTGGTTCTTCATGAAATGGGTTTCCATGGCCGAGCAGCCACACAGAGGCCTAAGATCACTATGCGCAATGCCAAGTGTCGGATGGAGTGGTGTAAAGCTTGCCGTCATTGGACTCTGGAGCAGTGGACACACGTTCTCTGGAGTGATGAATCCCGCTTCAACATCTGTCAGTCTGTTTGACCAATCTGCCACAATGTATAGTGCCAAGTGTAACGTTTGGTGGAGGAGGAATAATGGTCTGGGGCAGTTTGTCATGGTTCGGGCTAGGCCCCTTAGTTCCAGTGAAGGGAAATCTTAACGCTACAGCATACAATGACATCTAGATAATTCTGGGCTTCCAACTTTGTGGCAACAGTTTGGGGACGGCCCTTTTCGGTTTCAGCATGATGCCACTGAGCACACAGCGATGTCCATAAAGAAATGGTTTGTTGAGATGGTGTGGAAGAACTTGACTGGCCTGCACAGAGCCCTGACCTCAACTCCCTCGAACACCTTTGTGATGAATTGGAACGCCGACAGCGAACCAGGCCTAATCGCCCAACATCGTTAGCTGAAGCAAGTCCCTGCAGCAATGTTCTAACATCTAGTGGAAAGCATTCCCAGAAGAGTAAAGGCCGTTATAGCAGCCAACTGCATACGCCCATGATTTTGGAATTAGATGTTTGATGAGCAGGTGTCCACATATGTTTGGCTATGTAATGTAAGTAACCACATTGTGGGCCTGTTACAATGCATACATCATGACAGATTTGACGAATATCGTCTTTGTTAGATGAGATTTGTTGAATGTGCGCAAGTCTGGTCAATGGAACCTCTGTATTCCGTTGACTCCGTTACCACATCTACTGTGTCAGTCAGCACTGCCACCATAACTACTGACCGATTCTACCAGGAAGTGGTCCAAGTCATTCTTATTAATTATTCAACACATCCAATTTTCCAGCCTGCGTCATACAGTTGACCTGCTGATGGCGATGACTCAGAGACATCAAAAGGTGTACAGAAAACACTCGCATATTATTAAGCTCTTGATGTAGCTAACTCACACAGCTGGTAAGTGCATGTTAAGTCGTGTTTTAACTCAAGCTCGCTAAGACGGTCCTCTGAAATAATATGGATTCTTCACCTTTTGATCGTCATCGTTTAATATGTAAAACATTCTAATGGCTGTTCTGGAAAGAATTGGAGCCTCTAGAGCATTTCAGACGGTTGCTAGGGGACCTTTTTACCAAAGAATGTGTTTTTTATGATTGTGTTTTTGGCTTTTCGTGTACTGTATAATAACGTGCTGTCTTATTGTGTATGTGAATGTGTAGTTTAACGTGTTTATTGTATTTTGATGTGTATTGTGGTGGTATACAGGGCTCATCTGGAAAAGAGACCTTGGTCTCAGCATTGACTCCCTGTCAAAATAAAGGTTAAATAAAATGCCCACTCCTTGGTAGGAAGCTACTAAGGGTCAAAATCAAATGATTACAAAAAAATGTAGCTATAAATATGTTCTGTAGAGCTAACTGTATGTTAGTCTTACAATAAAATAATTAAAAACAGTAGGCTAAACATCATAAGTTTAATATTGTTATATTTATCAAATGTTTATATAACCTTTATTTGACTAGGCAAGTCAGTTAAGATACTGTAACCATGGAGATGGTTTAGAATAGATTGTAGTGTAATAACATATGAACATATCCTCTGGTGTTGTGTTGACTGCATCAACATGAACGCCACATCCTCTCACGTGGCTGATGAGATGATCTCCAGAACCTCAGAGCTTAGAGGTCGATGTGATGCTCATGGTCTTTACCTCTCTTGCAGAAGGGGCCTGCGAAGGCTGAGAGGCCACAGTCGCAGGAGAAGCCGTTGTACATCTCCACGCACCTCCCTTGGTTCTGGCACAGCTCCCCGTAGCTGCTGCAGTGTCCCGGGCAGCCTGGCCTCACCCCGGGCGTGATCTTAGCCCTCTCCTCCAGGTCCAGAGTCCTCCCGTTCAGCTGCAGCGAGCGGATACACCCCAGGAAGCCTTTCATTCTGGAGGCTGTGCCACCTGTCAACACCCAACACAGCACACAGTAAAAACCCATTGTTCCTGTTTCTCTATCTGAAATTCCAAGGGTAGTGGATAAGTCAGATCTCCTATAGTGTATGTACAGTACATACAAACTTCTGTATCTCCTGCCACTTTCTCTATTTCTTCTTAGTCTGTGTGACGGGGCACGTACCAGAGCTACGTGACACAACACCTGGCCGCCCTGTGATGGGGCACGTACCAGAGCTATTTGACACGTCACCCAGCCGCCCGCCCGCCTGCCGCTCCCGAGAACATAATTTTGTCAACACTTTTTGAAAATTACAAAAACCATTTAAACTACGACTGGGGGATGAAAACTAAGTTGTGGGTGGAAAACACATTCAGAGAGCTGACTTTTATCAGCTGTCTGTCTGTTGCCACTGCTCTTGCTGCTAACCTCCCTCTCCTCCTTGTCTTTTCTTTCTCTTCTCTGGCATCTCCCCATACTTCAGAGCTGGCAGTTCAGATTGTTCTTGGAGTTCAGGCAGGGCTTTTCACAACAAAGAATCAATGAGCCTCTCCCCCTGCAAAGCAAGACTCTCTGGGTCTGAGTTCTCTTCGATCTGAAAAACGTTTTATTTATTTTTATTTTTTACAAAGCAGTAACACAATGTTGAAGCATTTCTTAGGCAGGCTGTCAAATCTTTAGTCAAATATAATGTAAGAAATCTTTCCTTTCAGGAACTGTTGAATAAAATGTCACTTTCTCATTTTAGACTAACTGATGAAAAAAAATTGAAGCAAAGAAACCCTACAAAAAATATATATATTTACCCAGATGAGTCAATTAAGAATAAATTCTTATTTACAATGACGGCCTGGCATCAAATATTATTGAATACTCTTATGCTACAGTAGTAACTGTTGAGTTGGAATAAACTGTAATTTGGTCATCGCAGAGCGGACTTTGGGTAACTGCCCGATGGGATATAATCACGTTTGGGTAATTGTGCATCAGAATGAGCTCATGATTCTGGTGTACTGGAATGGTGACCTGAGGCAAATCCCTGAGCAGAGGAGATGCCACTCCGCTTGGACCACTGGAGCAGGAAAAGGAGAGGAAAGCTGTCTCTCACACAGACAGACAGACAGACAGACAGACAGACAGACAGACAGACAGACAGACAGACAGACAGACAGACAGACAGACAGACAGACAGACAGACAGACAGACAGACAGACAGACAGACAAAAGCTGTCAGAGAGAGAGAGAAGAGAGAGAGAGAGAGGAGAGGAAAGCTGTCAGAGAGAGAGAGAGAGAGAAGAGAGAGGAGAGGAAAGCTGTCAGAGAGAGAGAGAGGAGAAGAAAGCTGTCAGAGAGAGAGAGAGAGAGAAGAGAGAGGAGAGGAAAACTGTCAGAGAGAGAGAGAGAGAAGAGAGTGGAGAGGAAAGCTGTCAGAGAGAGAGAGAAGAGAGAGGAGAGGAAAACTGTCAGAGAGAGAGAGAGAAGAGAGTGGAGAGGAAAGCTGTCAGAGAGAGAGAGAGAGAGAGAAGAGAGGAAAGCTGTCAGAGAGAGAGAGAGAGAGAAGAGAGAGAGAGAGAGACTTTTGACTTTTTGTCTTTCTTTACTGAAACATTCTCATTTCATTTCAAACTCGCCACCCTCCCCCCCCTAAAATAAAAAAACCAAATATAGCCTGTACTTCATACATGTACCATACTCACCTTACCATCTACCACATGATACAAATCACCATACACAAAAAACATACCCTCTCCTACAACCGTATATCCAAAACATCTTCCCCAGCTGTACATACAGCCCCCCCAACACACCATATCTCCTCAAACATCTCCACACATTTTATCATTTTATAGAACTCAAACTCAACCCTAAGGCGCGCAGAGACCATCCCATTAAACAGTAGTAAAGGGTCTGTTATCCCCCCACCTTTGACCCTGTTTCTCCTTGTTAGCCAAATAGCTAACTTCGCCTGAGCAAACAGAAAATTCAACAACACACATTTTTCTTTCTCCTTACTCGAATACCTGTATCCCATTATAAACATCCCAACAGCAAAAACCACCCCCAACCTCTCACACAGACATTCCAACAGAGACATTAATGGCATTAACCTGGTGCACACAGAAAACACATGAATCACAGTTTCTTTCATTTGACAGAAAGGACACCCCTGCCCAATTCCCGGATCAACCCGCGCCAACCAGCTGTTAGTGGCCAGGGCTCCATGAAGAACCCTCCACTGGAGGTCCCCTGACCTCTTTGGTACTGGGGGTTTATAGAGCGCCCTCCATCTAAAACCCACCATACTCTCCACCCCACATACCCCCTGCCACTGATGTGCCTTCACTCCTGTTAGGCTCCGAATGTTCCTAACCTTAACGCAGAGGTTGTAGAGGGCTTTACCTCCCACCCCCTCAAACTCCCCCAGGCTCGGAGTGTTAAAATCTAACAAGTCCTCCAGACCCCCTTGCCAGTCTCCAGTCTCTGCCGTCACCTGCAGTGGCGGAAACATTGGTGGCCCCTCTCCCTTTGGCCTCTCAAACACCCCCCTTACCTGCTCAGACAGTGCCTCCTGGACCTCCTCCAGGAATCTCTCCAGCAGCCTAAGAGACGTTATTCCTGTTTGTTGAGCCAAGACCTCCGGGGTTTTCCACCCCTCCTCTCCCAGCATTCTCAGGTCACCTAGCCTTTTTACACCCCCCGCCATCAGTTGCCTCTGCAGGGTGGCAGACTGAACCGATCTCAAAGGGATGGCTGGGTTGTGGAAAATAGGCTCCTCCCACACCCACTGCCCAGGCTCCACACCCCCTTCTCGTGTGGGTCTTAATAGCTGCCAGGTCCTCAGCACCGCAGAGTAAAACTCTGAGAGACCTGCTGTACTCAGCCTCTCCAGCTTCATGAGGAACAGCTGCCGGTCCAACCCTAATCCACCAGCTCTCCTCAGCAGCGCGCATGCTGGTTCCCTCCAGCCAACATCAGTATGGTACAGCAGTCTCTGCACCGCCTTTAGCCGGAAAGCAGCCATCCTGCTCTCCAGTTCCACCAGGCCCTGTCCTCCTTCGTGGACGGTCATGTACAACACTGCTGCCTTCAGCCAGTGATGTCCCGACCAAAAGAAGTCCACCAGCTTGCGTTGCAGGTCTGCAAGCAGACCGGCGGGGGGGTTGAGGACAGCCAGTTTATGCCACAAGGAAGATGCCACCAGGTTGTTAATTATCAGCACCCTCCCTCTATATGACACTTGAGATAGGAGCCACCTCCACCTGGCCAGTCTTGACACCACTGCCTGTGACAGCCCCTCCCAGTTCTTCCTGACCCACCTCTCCGAGCCCAGGTACACCCCCAACACTTTAAGCCCTTCACAACCCCACTGCAAACCCCCTGGAAGCAGAGGAGGAGCCCTATCCCCCCATGCCCCACATAACAGAGCTTTGCTCTTTCCCCAGTTTACCTTAGCTGATGAAGCTCCCTCGTACACCTTCAGACTGGTCTCTAGTTCCTGCATATCTTGCCCATCCCTGACCATCACAGAAACATCATCTGCATATGCTGAGACTGCTATTCCTGTCACCACATCCATGCCTGTCCAGCACACTCCCTGCAATCTCCTGCGTAGCAGTCCTAAAAAAGGCTCAATGGCTAGTGTGTATAGCTGCCCAGATAGAGGGCATCCTTGTCTAATGCCCCGTCTCACCCAGACTGGCCTACTGAGCCCCCCTCCCACCTTAACCATACATGACGCCCCAGCATACAACAGCTTCACACAGGTCACAAAACTCTTCCCAAACCCAAACACAGACATCACATTAAACAGATACTCATGATCCACTCTATCAAAGGCCTTCTCTTGATCTAAAGAGACCAGTCCAAAGTTCACATTAGAACCTCTCGACAAGTCCAACATGTCCCTAATCAAGAACAAGTTGTCCGTGATTGAGCGTCCCGGTACACAATATGTCTGGTCCTTGTGTATTATAGAGTCCAGATGGGACTTCAGTCTGTTAGAGAGGACCTTGGCAAAAATCTTGTAGTCCGCACAGAGTAATGCCACAGGCCTCCAGTTCTTAAGTTCACACAAGTCCCCTTTTTTGGGCAGGAGAGTCAGTGCCGCCCGACGGCAGCTCATCGGCAACTCTCCTACCCCGATGCACTCACGCAAGACGCAAAAGAAGTCCTGTCCAATTATTCCCCAGAATTTTTTGTAAAACTCCACTGGAAGTCCATCGACCCCCGGTGCACGACCGGGGGACATCTGGGTTACGGCCTCTGCCAGTTCATGTGACAACAGAGGAATGTCCATTTCATCCCTCTGTGCCCGAGAGAGCTTAGGGAGTCCTGCGAACAAGACCTGAGCACACATAGGATCACACATTTCTGCCCTATACAATTCAGTATAAAACTCCACAGTCCGCTCCCGCATCTCCCCCACCACAGAGGTCACCCGCCCATCAGAGAGCCGTAAACAATGCATACCCTTGGCTTCACTGCTCTGTCTTTCCAAACCAAAGAAGAAGGAGCTGGGAGCATCCATCTCCTTGAGCATGGAGAACCTAGAACCTAACACTCCCACTGACACTGAATGAGGCTCTTCCCCATTTCTGTCTTTTGTAAAATCCATTGTACAGTTCCAGTCACCTCCGATCACCAGCGTCTCCTCAGGCGCTACTTGTGAGAGTTCCTGTCTAAGACTCCCAAATAGAACCCCTCTTTCTCTCCCTGTGTTAGGCGCATAAACATTTATAAAAACAAAGCCCATGCTGTTAATTTCTGCTTTAACAACAAGCAACCTGCCCTTACACACCTCCTTTGAGGAGCAAATTTTTACAGACATACCCGGTGCAAAAAGGACTGCCACCCCTGCACTAAGATTTGTCCCATGGCTCAACACACTTGCCCCTTTCCACCAGAGCCCCCAATCGACTTCATTCCCCACATCACTATGTGTCTCCTGCAGAAACAACACATGTACTTTATTTTGTTTTACATATTCACCCAACACACTCCTCTTTCCCGCATCTCTGGCGCCATTTATATTAAGCGAGCCTACCCGAAGAGTCTCCATAAGAAGTGGGAGAAAAGCCAGCAGAGAAATAGACCAATAGAAAAGCTCAAAAAGCCCCAGTGTCAGAAAGAAATTAAACATTTAAACAGTGTCTGAAGGTAAACCTTTACGCACTGTTGTGACCCACTTCCTCAACCTAAACCGTTTCCTGGGTGAGAGGACACCATGCCCCTCATTTCTCATTGCATGTTTTACTGATCTTACAAACTTTCTAGGATCAGGAAAAAAAGCCTCAAGATTAACTTTTTTCCCCTTAGTCTCATTCAGGAACCTTGTCAGTTCTCTCAACGTGTACTTAGACCCCTCTGGTTGACTGGCTGTCAGCTCCGGGCCAATTGAAGAAGAGTCTGAAAAAAATAACTCCTCATCCTCTTCCTCAGACTCACTTTCCTCCTCTTCTCTATCTCCCACCCTGACCACCTGCTCTTTCTCTCTGGTTAGGGCCTCACCCACAGCAACAGGCAACATTTCCATTGTGCCTTTGCCCACACCCTTTTTCCTTTTCCGCTTGACACCCTCCTCCTCCACCCCTAATCTCTTACACTTCCCCACTATACTCTCCTCATCCACTAGAATAACCTGACTAGACCCAGTATCATCTACACCACCCTCCATAGCATGACTAGGCCCAGCATCATCTACACCACCCTCCATAGCATGACTAGGGCCAGCCTCAGCTACCCCACCATCCATAGCCTGACTAGACTCAGCCTCTTCTATACCACCATCCATATCCTGCCTAGACCCAGCACCCTTTACACCACCCTCCATAGCATAACTAGGCCCAGCCTCAGCTACCCCACCATCTCTAGCCTGACTAGACCCGGCCTCTGCTTCCCCACCATCTCTAGCCTGACTAGACCCAGCCTCCACTACCCCACCATCTCTAGCCTGACTAAACTCAGCTACAGCTACCCCACCATCTCTAGCCTGACTAGGCCCAACCTCATCTACACCACCATCTCTAGCCTGACTAGGCCCAGCCTCTGCTGTCTGCATCTCCTTACCCCCTGCACTTTGACCTCGATTTCCCCCACTGGCGCCTGTACCCTCACCTTGTCTACGGCCTTTGTGTGGGCACGCAAAACTCTTGTGCCCCAAATCCCCACATTCAAAACACCGTAGACTATCTGTGCTGGCAAAACCTGCATAGAGCCCCTCCCCATGTCTCACTTTAAAGTGCACATTTAGCTGTTGCTCATTGTTGTTCAGAAACATAAACACTTGCCTCCGGAACGAAACAACGTGCTTAACGGCATCTGCCTGAAAACCTGCTGATAGTACACGGAAACCGCTAGCAAACTTACCAAAACGACTCAGCTCTTTCCTAATTTGATCATCCGTAATAAACGGAGGCAAATTGGCCACTACAACTCTTGTTGAAGGGGTAGAGAGAGGTGAAATTGACACCAACACATCCCTTACAAATATTCCGCTAGCAATTAGCCTACCAACCAAATTAGCCCTTTTCATGAACACAACCACAGCTTTGTTCATTCTAGAAGCAGAATGTATAAACTCAGCTCCTACCTGTTCACCGACCGCGAGCAGAACCTCCTCCACCTTAACTCCGTTCTCAGGAACACACCTGAATCCATGCTGTATCAACAGCGTCTCCTCCGCGCTAGGCTGAGAAGCCATCGCGCACACCGCACCTTCCAAACCCCAGGAAAATTACTCTGTCCTCTTCCACCCTAACTTTGAAAAAAAACTTTGGATACCGCTAAAACAAATACTGCATTAACCCTCCACCATAGAAAATAACATGTAAAGAAAAGAATCAAGAAAGTTAGTTAGGATAGAGCTTTCCACACCAAACACTCAAACTCCAAAAACACCCAGCATGCACTGCGAGAGAGAGAGAGAGAGAGAAGAGAGAGAAGAGGAAAGCTGTCAGGGAGAGAGAGAGAGAGAGAAGAGAGAGGAGAGGAAAGCTGTCAGAGAGAGAGAGAGAGAGAGAGAGAGAGAGAGAGAGAGAGAGAGAGAGAGAGAGGAAAGCTGTCAGAGAGAGAGAGAGAAGAGAGGAAAGCTGTCAGAGAGAGAGAGAGAAGAGAGGAAAGCTGTCAGAGAGAGAGAGAGAAGAGAGGAAAGCTGTCAGAGAGAGAGAGAGAAGAGAGGAAAGCTGTCAGAGAGAGAGAGAGAAGAGAGGAAAGCTGTCAGAGAGAGAGAGAGAAGAGAGTGGAGAGGAAAGCTGTCAGGGAGAGAGAGAGAAGAGAGTGGAGAGGAAAGCTGTCAGGGAGAGAGAGAGAGAGAGAGAGAGAGAGAGAGAGAGAGAGAGGAGAGGAAAGCTGTCAGAGAGAGAGAGAGAGAGAGAGAGAAGAGAGAGGAGAAGAAAGCTGTCAGGGAGAGAGAGAGAGAGAGAGGAGAGAGGAGAAGAAAGCTGTCAGGGAGAGAGAGAGAGAGAGAGGGAGAGAGAGAGAGAGAGAGAGAGAGAGGAGGAAAGCTGTCAGAGAGAGAGAGAGAAGAGAGGAAAGCTGTCAGAGAGAGAGAGAGAAGAGAGGAAAGCTGTCAGAGAGAGAGAGAGAAGAGAGGAAAGCTGTCAGAGAGAGAGAGAGAAGAGAGGAAAGCTGTCAGAGAGAGAGAGAGAAGAGAGTGGAGAGGAAAGCTGTCAGAGAGAGAGAGAGAGAGAAGAGAGAGAGAGAGAGAGAGAGAGAGAGGAGAGGAGAGGAAAGCTGTCAGGGAGAGAGAGAGAGAGAGAGAGAGAGAAGAGAGAGGAGAGGAGAGGAAAGCTGTCAGGGAGAGAGAGAGAGAGAGAGAGTGGAGAGGAAAGCTGTCAGAGAGAGAGAGAGAGAGAGAGAGTGGAGAGGAAAGCTGTCAGAGAGAGAGAGAAGAGAGAGAGAGAGAGAGAGAGAGAGAAGAGAGAGGAGAGGAAAGCTGTCAGAGAGAGAGAGAGAGAGAGAGAGAGTGGAGAGGAAAGCTGTCAGAGAGAGAGAGAGAGAGAGAGAGAGTGGAGAGGAAAGCTGTCAGAGAGAGAGAGAAGAGAGAGAGAGAGAGAGAGAGAGAGAGAGAGAAGAGAGAGGAGAGGAAAGCTGTCAGAGAGAGAGAGAGAAGAGAGTGGAGAGGAAAGCTGTCAGAGAGAGAGAGAGAAGAGAGAGGAGAGGAAAGCTGTCAGAGAGAGAGAGAGAAGAGAGAGGAGAGGAAAGCTGTCAGAGAGAGAGAGAGAAGAGAGAGGAGAGGAAAGCTGTCAGAGAGAGAGAGAGAGAGTAGAGGAAAGCTGTTAGAGAGAGAGAGGAGAGGAAAGCTGTTAGAGAGAGAGAGAGAGAGTGGAGAGGAAAGCTGTCAGATAGAGAGAGAGAGAGAGAGTGGAGAGGAAAACTGTCAGAGAGAGAGAGAGAGAGAGTGGAGAGGGAGAAAGAGAGAGAGAGAGAGAGAGAGAGAGAGAGAGAGAGAGAGAGAGAGAGAGAGAGAGAGAGAGAGAGAGAGAGAGAGAGAGGGGAAAGCTGTCAGAGAGAGAGAGAGAGAGAGAGAGAGAGAGAGAGAGAGAGAGAGAGAGAGAGAGGAGAAGAAAGCTGTCAGAGAGAGAGAGAGAGAGAGTGGAGAGGGAAGCTGTCAGAGAGAGAGAGAGAGAGAGAGAGAGAGGAGAAGAAAGCTGTCAGAGAGAGAGAGAGAGGGAAACAGCAGTGCTACCTGGCCCTAAATCGACAGTACACCGTGGCTAAATATTTGACCATGGTTACTGATCAAAACCGTAGAAAAACCTTGACAAAGTACAGGCTCAGTGAGCACAGCCTTGCCATTGAGAAGGGTAGACACAGGAAAACCTGGCTCCCTGTAGATGAAAGGCTGTGCAACCACTGCACGACAGCAGAACCTAAAACAATTAGAGAGTGTCATTTTCCCAAATTCCCAGACCTCTCTGATGAGGATAGGCTACCCGTCCTGTTGGGGGAGGACGCAGAGAGCTGTGGGTTGGCAGCACACTACATTGCTGCTTGCCATAATTTGAGGGACAGTGTCTGACAGACCAATCAACCTGCACATGTACTCTACTGTATGCTTATTCTTATTGTTCAATGTATGGTTATTTTGACACTTGGTTATTGTTGTCCCGTTGACAATTTTGATTCTCATTTTTATATTGTAAATAAGCTTTGGCAATATGTACACTGTTACGTCATGCCAATTAAGCAAATTGAGAGAGAGAGAGAGAGAGAGAGAGAGAGAGAGAGAGAGAGAGAGAGAGAGAGAGAGAGAGAGAGGAAGAGAGGAAGAGAGGAAGAGAGAGAGAAGAGAGAGGAGAGGAAAGCTGTCAGAGAGAGAGAGAGAGAGTAGAGGAAAGCTGTTAGAGAGAGAGAGGAGAGGAAAGCTGTTAGAGAGAGAGAGAGAGAGTGGAGAGGAAAGCTGTCAGAGAGAGAGAGAGAGAGAGAGTGGAGAGGAAAACTGTCAGAGAGAGAGAGAGAGAGAGTGGAGAGGGAGAAAGAGAGAGAGAGAGAGAGAGAGAGAGAGAGAGAGAGAGAGAGAGAGAGAGAGAGAGAGAGAGAGAGAGAGAGAGAGAGGGGAAAGCTGTCAGAGAGAGAGAGAGAGAGAGAGAGAGAGAGAGAGAGAGAGAGAGAGAGAGAGAGAGAGGAGAAGAAAGCTGTCAGAGAGAGAGAGAGAGAGAGAGTGGAGAGGGAAGCTGTCAGAGAGAGAGAGAGAGAGAGAGGAGAAGAAAGCTGTCAGAGAGAGAGAGAGAGGGAAACAGCAGTGCTACCTGGCCCTAAATCGACAGTACACCGTGGCTAAATATTTGACCATGGTTACTGATCAAAACCGTAGAAAAACCTTGACAAAGTACAGGCTCAGTGAGCACAGCCTTGCCATTGAGAAGGGTAGACACAGGAAAACCTGGCTCCCTGTAGATGAAAGGCTGTGCAACCACTGCACAACAGCAGAACCTAAAACAATTAGAGAGTGTCATTTTCCCAAATTCCCAGACCTCTCTGATGAGGATAGGCTACCCGTCCTGTTGGGGGAGGACGCAGAGAGCTGTGGGTTGGCAGCACACTACATTGCTGCTTGCCATAATTTGAGGGACAGTGTCTGACAGACCAATCAACCTGCACATGTACTCTACTGTATGCTTATTCTTCAATGTATGGTTATTTTGACACTTGGTTATTGTTGTCCCGTTGACAATTTTGATTCTCATTTTTATATTGTAAATAAGCTTTGGCAATATGTACACTGTTACGTCATGCCAATTAAGCAAATTGAATTGAGAGAGAGAGAGAGAGAGAGAGAGAGAGAGAGAGAGAGAGAGAGAGAGAGAGAGAGAGAGAGAGAGAGAGAGAGAGAGAGAGAGAGAGAGAGAGAGAGGAAAGCTGTCAGAGAATAAAAACACTTAACAGGAAAACATGTCAGTACGAACCTCAGGGGGCAGTCAGTGTATTTAAACCAAATACAGGTCAGTTCTAAACTAGCAGCCCCAGCGAGATCCCAGAAAATATACTACAGTTTAACATTTGTGCATTGAATATTTTGTAAAGTTCATATTTCAGTAATCCTATAACATAAAGTGAGTTGAATGCTTTGTAAGGTATACTTGAAAGCCACAGTATCAACAAACAAGCAACAGGTAAAATAATGGAAACACTTGAGTAAATGAGGGATACAATGTATATTGAAAGCAGGTGCTTCCACACAGGTGTGGTTTCTGAGTTAATAAGCAATTAACATCCCATAATGCTTAGAGTCATGTATAAAAATGCATTATTTTGGCCAAAATGTCTATGCCCCCATAGGATGACAATGCCCCCATCCGCAGGGCACAAGTAGTCACTGACTGGTTTGATGAGCATGAAAACGATGTAAAACATATGCCATGGCCGTCTCAGTCACCAGTAGGGATGCGAGCAGACCACTCTCTGCTAAAAAAAGTACTTTAAAGTTTGTTAAATACCGTGACTTACCAAGACATTTAGTAGAAAGGAAACACATATTCCGCCAGGAATCAACTCCTAAGAGTCTGTATTTTTAGAACGGAGGAGATTGATTAGTTGCCATACATAAGAGAACCCAAACACTCACATCTTTCATAGAGAGCTAGCGAGGGACGGAGAGAGGGGAGGGGCACAGTATAGGCAGGTCGGCTGTCAGGCAGAGAGAGTTCGAACCGTGCACTAGGCCTATCTATCGGAATTAGAAGCTGTATCTTGCAATGGAATGCTGTATTTCACAATTTCTTGGCTTGTAATGTCTCGCAACTTCAGTAAAGCTGGGCCTATCTATCATCAATGAATAGGCTAGGATATTCTACATGCAACAGAACGAAGACCGAAAACACACTTGCATCCTTAGTGAAGAGAAAGAGCAGGAGAGCCAGCTGAACTGTCATTTAGATTTTGTAGTGAAAAAAACAAAAAAACATTGTTTTTCCATTATGGATTTTTCTTCAAGTTAAGGATACCAAATTCGCTACACCCCTAGTCACCAGATCGCAACCAAATTTAACACAACATGCTTATGGGAGATTCTGGAGCAGCGCCTGAGACAGCGTTTTTCCTCCACCATCAACAAAACACCAAATGATGGAATTTCTTGTGGAAGAATGGTGTCGCATCCCTCCAATAGAGTTCCAGACACGTGTAGAATCTATGCCAAGGTGCATTGAAAGTGTTCTAGCTCGTGGTGGCCTAACGCCCTATTAAGACACTTTATGTTGCTGTAGTGAGGTGCGTACTGGCGGCAGAGAAGTCAGGCGCAGGAGAGCGAGAACTGATTTACAACGGTGTCGTTTAATATCCATAAACCACCGTCAACAGAACAATACAATATATGGGTCAAACAAAACCCGGTAAATACCAGCATACCGTTGCATAAGCACTACAAGAAACAATTACCGACAAGGACATGGGGGGGAACAGAGGGTTAAATACACAACATGTAATTGATGGAATTGGAACCAGGTGTGATGGAAGTCAAGACAAAACCAATGGAAAATGAAAAAAAGGACAGCGATGGCTAGAAGGTCGGTGACTTCGACCGCCGAACGCCGCCCGAACAAGGCGAGGGACCAACTTCGGCGGAAGTCATGACAGTTGCTGTTTCCTTCATTTTGTCAGTTAGGCTAACTGTAGATGGCGTGTTCATCTACTGGCATGACGATGTGTGCGACAGTATCGGTTCACAGTGTGTGGCCACATCATAAGATGTATACTGAAAAAGAGTGCCACTATGTGGTGGTCTCCGATAGAGGTGCAGGTTCAGATTATAGGTGCACATCCCGGTAAGAGGACAGAAATCACCAGTAGGACACAGATGTACAGAACACACGTTTATTGCCACGCTCAAGACAGGCGCACACAAACAGGAAGTGGACTAGGTGGAAGTGAAAGTGATAGTGGTTTCTGTAATGGAACAGAAAGGGGAATGAATTACACAACAGTAATAGCAGTGATGCTAGTAGCGATGTAGCATAGGCTAGCGGTAATAGCATAGCTATATAACAGTATAGCAGCAATGAACATGGCATACTATACAGCCAGTAGAAGGTATTAGCATAACATCCTATTAGGCTGGTAGCCTAGTGGTTAGAGAGTTGGGCCAGTATAAGCTAAAGGTTGCTGGATTGAATCCCTGATCTGACAAGGTCAAAATCTGTCATTCTGCCCCTGAACAAGGCAGTTAACCCACTGTTCCTAGGCCGTGTCATTGTAAATAAGAATTTGTTCTTAACTGACTTGCCTAGTTAAATAAAGGTTACATTTAAAAATTTAAAAATAAAACACAGTATGTACAGGTCAACTAGAGTTAGTGAGGTTAGCAATATTGGCTAGCGTAGCACACAGTATAGCAATATATATATATATATATATATATATATATACAATAGCAGCTATAAGGTGTTAGCAATAGGAAATGAAGATAAACATAGATAAACATCAACTAGCATAGGTAATACGGTAGCATGCTAGGTTAGGCTAGGCTAGCAGGTTGGATATAGCCATGGGGGCTGACATCTTAAGGCCTATGGCAGGAATGGCTATCAAATAGTTACATAAAAGCTTACAGTACAACCAGACATAAAGTGCCCTATCCCAGTGCAGTGCACTTACATAGGTCAGAGACGCACTAACACTATAGTGTGTTGGGAGAGTCCAGGGCTGCAGGATAATTGGTCCGTGGGTTATGGCCCAGCTGTAGGGCAGAGATTTATGAGAGAGCTCCTCACTCTGCCACTGCTTGCTGAAGACTATCCTGGCACCCCAATGGTGGAACTAGCTTCCCCCTGAAACTAGGACAGCAGAGTCCCTACCCCCCAGCTCTGACTAGGCCTGTGATATGTAGTTGTCCCACCTAGCTATGTTAAGACGAAGGCACTAACTGTATGTTGCTCTGGATAAGAGTTTCTGCTAAATGACTAAAATGTCAAATGTAAAAATGTAAGACTGAGCCCAGACTGGGTTGGACTGTGCTTTTATACATGTTCTGGTCCCACCTGCCTATTGGATAGATGCCCTGAGGTCACTGCGTGTGGCATGCAACTAAAGAGCTCCAGAGGGGGACACAGAGTAGCCTGTAAACAATGAGGATCCTTCCCCACCTCTGCTCTCTGCAGGGTCAGGGAGTCAGGCTTAAGGCTTAAATCCTTAAGCCGAAACAGTTCGGTATAGTTTGTGCATATATTATGACAAAAAAGTTGATGTTTTTGTTTGTTTTGGACTTCCATGAGGGTTTTTGAGACTGTTCAGACACACCCATTTTTTCTAGAGGCAAGATGGACTTCAGAGCCGAAGTCTATGCACCTTTGTCGGAGATTGGTCAACAGTAAGGATTTTTCATTAAAGTCTTTGTTGTCATTCAACGAGAGAAGACTCGTTTTAATGCACATTTTTTAATAGAAAAATACTGCACAAAACATCTTAGTTAGATGTTAAAAAAAAACGTCAAAATGAATGACAGATTTCTTGAGTTAACTTAGAAAAATGTTGACTATTTTGAGGAAGCGTATACTGGCTACGGCACACTAGCCGAACTTAAGCATGCTGACACCTTGTTGGGGGTAGGTAGGCTACTTGTTTTAAGAGTTAGAGAGGGCTGTAAGTTAGTGTTCAGGAGAGGGGCTAAAAGCGTTTTCTACATATTCGTTCTGAATATAAATCATAAAATGTGTATTTATCAAACCGTGACACATAATGCCAATAGAGGCAAACTTCCTATGAACCCCAGGACAATCTGTAGGTTTTACATACAGTATGGTCCCTCACAATCACTGTAAGGGATTACTGGCTAAAGACATCCAACATATCAATATTCATTCCCTCATTCTGACTCTGCCTGCATCCACTGTTTGTTCGTTTTTCCAGCAAAGTGGATGTTTGCAGATATAACAGCCCGAAAGACGCATCCTCAATATTTGCTTGTAGATAAAGTGTTATACAACAGCCTGTTTTTCCTGGTCTTTTTCCTAGTGTTTTCCTTTCTTTAAATCATTGGAATAGTCTGGGGCGAAAACAGACTGAAGACCAGCACAATGGTACTGATAGGCTCTATATGGCAAAGAATTTTCCCAATATAGATGTCTGACGTAGGTACAGAATAGATGTATTAAACCTAGCTTCAAGCAAATGCATATCAATGGACAGATGGCCTGAGAGCAAGGTTGTTTGAGAATGCATGAGCATTCTCAAACTATTACTGTGACGGCAGCTGCTTCTTATAGGTGGTGCGTCCACTGCATCTTACTGTTGGAAGCAGGGCCTTCTCCTTCTCTTATTAACTTACCTCTTGAACTATGCTGTACTGATCAAAAAAATGTAAAAAGGAGAGAAATGTCACAATATTTCAAACACCAATTCCATCTGGAATTACCGCTACCTATATTTGGAAGCTATGGATTCATAGTCTCTGTTCACCACCGGCAGAGGAAACAGAGAAAACAGAAAACGGCCACAAATGGCTTAATTTCTCTGAATTGCTCTCTGGCACACTCCTGAAGGAGGGAGTGGAGACAAACAGGAAGAATCTCAGGGTGCCCCAACTCAAAGGCTGTTTCCCAACTGGGATCCTATTCCCTATGTAGAGCAATACTTTTGACCAGGGGCCATAGGGCTCTGGTCAAAAGTAGTGCACTATGTAGGGAATAGGGTAGCTTTTGGAAAGCAGACAAAAACGGCATTATTACAAATGACAGACGTCCCTCCCTGTGGATAGGGCTGGTGAATGTAGGAAGCCTAGCACCTCTCACTGAGCCATTTATATCATGCATGCTTATTCCTCTTAATGGCAGACCTGAGTTCAAATGCTATTGAAATTCCCTTCAATACTTTTTCTGTGTGTGCTTGAGCTTGCCTTTATGAAATTATATAGTAGTCCCATAACTGCAAACCCCACCCAACTGGCACTCCCAGGGCAGGCTAGATCAAACGCTTAAAGTATTTGAAAGATTTCAAATAGTATTTGAACCCGGGTCTGGTTTATTTCTGTCTCGAATGAGGGAGGGATAGGTAGTGGTCTGAAGCAGCAGTGTTTTCCTACCTACAAATAACTGGCTGTTGAGCTGCAGATGGATGTGACCATCGGCGGGGGCCTTCTGTGTGGCGTTGGGGAAAGCGTCCACACGCAGCGAAGCCTCTTTTACATTCCGCTCCGCTCGAACATGGTGCCACCTGTCGTCGTTTAGTGCCACATCGCCTGTCTCCACCCGCACTTCAAAGGGGCCGTTGCCCACGTCAAACGAGAAGACCACCTCTGTCGGCGCTGTGGGGGAAGGGAAGGAGGAAAGGAGAAGGAGGCAGGAATGGGGAGGGAGGGAAGGAGGGAGGGAGGGAAGGAAGGAAGGAGAAAGAGATGGTTAGACACACCAGATAAGTAGCATTTGGATAGGCAGTTAAATATCCCAAAATGCAGAGTGCCAAATAAAAAAATGTAACCTCCAGACATCTAGATAATTTTCCTCCCCTTGTCTTCTGACATTTTCTTTCCAATCTTGTCTATAAAAATACTCATCTGACCCATGTAACTTTCACTGCTCGGACAAAATCACATTTTCACTTTTTCAGTTGTATGTCTGACACAACTGTGAAGCTTTTTTGATGGTTGCTGTGACCTTGAGTATCAACAGGAATAGAGAAAGATGAGGGGTTGTCATGCCGATACCAGTACAAAGTGGCCTGACAACATTGTGTTCCAGTTATTTTCCCCCAGATCTATCTCACACACTACATCAAAAACGTCCACTGCTGGCCTGGCACTAAACTCCACTATACAGTAGCTAGCTATAGGTAACTGCCAAAATAAAGGATAGACCAAAGTCTTAATAGGGAGTTGGGCCACAATGAGCCAGAATAGCTTCAATGCCCCTTGACATAGATTCTACAAGTGTCTGTAACTCTATCGGAGGGATGCGACACCATTCTTCCACAAGAAATTCCATCATTTGGTGTTTTGTTGATGTTGGTGGAAAACGCCGTCTCAGGTGAGGCTCCAGAATCTCCCATAAGTGTTCAGTTGAGTTTAAATCTAATGACAGACGGCCATGGCACATGGTTTACATTGCTTTCATGCTCATCAAACCATTCAATGACCACATGTCATTGTCATCCTATGGGGGCATATCCATGGTAGCCAAAATAATGGCCTGCCCAGCATTTTTATACATGAACCTAAGCATGATGGGATGTTAAAGACGCACCATGCAGAAATTGCTCTGCCATTTCCTGGTTGCTAAAATTCTAATAGTTTGCCTAATTTCAGTTATTGTGACAAAACAAGCAAGTGTAGTGTAGAGAATCATTGTACCATCTAAACCGCTGTGAAATATATTTTCCATGACAAAATATTATATTTTCAGCTGTTTGAAGCTAGTGTACAAAACCGAAAGTAAAAGACACAAAAAACTAATTAAAAAACGGGAAGCATAGAAATAACACATAGAACAGATCTTCCTCTTCTAAGACTTCCTTTCAATGAGAATGACAGATATATAACTCACATTTCTATGTGAATTTGGTCAGGTTCCACATAGTTACATATTGCAGCTTTAACTTCTTCGAGGTAGGGGGCAGTATTTTCACATCCGGATGAAAAGCGTGCCCAGAGTAAACTGCCTGCTACGCAGGCCCAGATCCTAGGATGTGCATATTATTAGTAGATTTGGATAGAAAACTCTGAAGTTTCTAAAACTGTTTGAATAATGTCTGTGAGTATAACAGAACTCAACTCTAACAACCATAGGAAGTGGGAAATCTGAGGTTTGTAGGTATTCAACTCTTTGCTTATCCAAGATACAGTGGAAATGGGGTCATGTTGCACTTCCTATGGCTTCCACTCGATGTCAACAGTCTATAGAACCTTGTTTGATGCTTCTACTGTGAAGTGGGGGCAAATGAGAGGAGATTGAGTAAGGTCTCTCCCAGAGTGCCACGAGCTAACCATGCGCTGACCATGCGCGTTCATGTGAGAGTTCCATCGCATTTCTGAAGACAAAGGAATTCTCCGGTTGGAACATTATTGAAGATTTATGTTAAAAACATCCTAAAGATTGATTCTATACATCGTTTGACATGTTTCTACGGACTGTAACGGAACTTTTTGGACTTTTCGTCCGTACTTTCCGCTGGACTTGCACTCGCGTCGTGAGTTTAGATTGTGTCCTGAACGCGCAAACAACAACGAGGAATTTGGACATAAATGATGGACATTATCGAACAAAACAAACATTTATTGTGGAACTGGGATTCCTGGGAGTGCATTCTGATGAAGATCATCAAAGGTAAGTGAATATTTATAATGCTATTTCTGACTTATGTTGACTCCAACATGGCGGATATCTCTTTGGGTTGATTTGTCGTCTGAGCGCTGTACTCAGAATATTGCATGGTTTGCTTTTTCCGTAAAGTTTTTTTGAAATCTGACACAAGAGGTTGCATTGAGGAGAAGTGGATCTAAAATTCTATGTGTATCACTTGTATTTTCATCAACATTTTGATGACTATTTCTGTAAATTGATGCGGCTCTGCAAAATCACCGGATGTTTTGGAACTACTGAACATAACGCGCCAATGTAAACTGAGATTTTTGGATATAAATATGAACTTTACCGAACAAAACATACATGTATTGTGTAACATGAAATCCTATGAGTGTCATCTGATGAAGATCAACAAAGTTTAGTGATTCATTTTATCTATATCTCTGCTTTTTGTGACTCCTCTCTTTGGCTGGAAAAATGGCTGTGTTTTTCTGTGAATAGGCACTCACCAAACATAATCGTTTGGTTTGCTTTCGTCGTAAAGCCTATTTGAAATGGGACACTGTGGCTGGATTTACAACACGTGTATCTTTAAAATAGTGTGAAATACATGTATGTTTGAGGAATTGTAATTATGGGATTTCTGTTGTTTTGAATTTGGCGCCCTGCAGTTTCACTGGCTGTTGAAGAGGTGAGACGCTACCGTCCCACATACCCTAGAGAGGTTAATTGATTTTAACTCAGGGATCATACCTATGTGGAAGCACCTGCTTTCAATATAGATTTTTCCCTCATTTTCTCAAGTGTTTCCATCATTTTGGCAGTTACCTGTATGTATTTTATTCCCGGAAAACATTTGTAATGCATTTTTCTTTCATTTAGTGTATATGTTTATACAAAGGTCTTCCTAACTGCCCATCTTATCTGAATGGATCATTTTAATTAATTAAAGTTGTAAAGTTATGGGGCGGCTTGCTTTAGCTCTTTAAAAATATTTTTGAGGTAGTGGAAGAAGTTTAAAAAGTTGTACTTTACTATTTAAAGCAAAGCAATAACATATAGTCAAAGTTATATTTAGTAAAATAATTGGTCTGATTATTTTGATAGACTACTATAATACTGTTTGTCTACATGTAGTCGGGTGTGCTAGTTTGGGCACTTTGGCCCTGCAAGCCTTCAGAAATGAAAACTTATTGAAACACCATTTTACCAGTATTATAATTGGTTTTGATAATGGCTGCGATCGTACTATTCAGGAATGTAAATATTTTTGTCATTTTTCTCAGACAGCCATAGACAAATGTAATTTCCATCTCATCATTAAACATACATTTTAGTTGAAAATGAAATACCATACAATTAATTTATAACACATTTCTAATACATGTGTACATTAACTTGTATTGAATATTATTTTAAGTGATTTTTAAGGTTTTTCTAATCTTAATAATTCAACAAAATGCCTGAATGTATAAACTTGCCTTTGTGACACCTGAAAACATGTATTTATCATAAAAAACTAGATTTTTCCTAAGGGAGCAGTCCGTGTACATGCACTCCTTCTTCAGGTTCTCACAGCACAAAGACGCAATAAGGTTCTCAATGTTGCTGCAGCTGATCACTTTGTGATACCGTAGTTTGTCCGCCATGGACTGGAGGTTGGTGCGGGTTTTGCAGAGGCATGTGTCCCTATCCTGGCCAGTTGGCTTGACAACCCAAAAAGGACATATTTTGTAGAATTCATAGTAGGACATTTTAATCTCTGAAAATTCCCTCTTAAAATTCTGATAAAGGTTCTGAATTGTGCCATTCAAGAGGCACTTCTGCTTTTTCTTCTTGTTCCTCATTAGTGTGTCCTTTTTCCCTGTTGGTGCTCTACTGTTGGCATCACGTTCATAGAATCTAGTGATTTTCTCTTCTGTGGCTGTGCTAATTATGTTACACTGCTTTTCCCTGGGGTATTGAAGACTTGTTAGCCTGTTTTCATTTGCCCTTTAACCAGACCATACTTTCTCAGGATGTTGCCTCTGAGAATTTTTGTTGCCACTTGTTTGTCCTTGGCACTGCGCATTTTTTAAATAATTTTGCTTTATTTTTACTTTTTTTTTTTTTTTTACTTTAGGCTTATTTAATAATGTTTTACATTAATTTAATCTAGAAAATGCTCCAAGGTGTGCACAAGTTGATACCTTTGTATTTTTCTTTGTTTTTAGAAGATGCTACATAAAACACCACAGAGGTGACAGACATAGAAACAAAATAAAAAAAGATCCTATATGATACCAGGAACATGTGCAAAAAGACAAGGAGAGATACTGGAAGAAAAAAGACATCTATCTCTGAGCATACAAAGCGAGAACAAAGAAGCAAGAGAAGGCAATGGAAATGCAACCAACGGAATATGACAGACTTTAAAGAGAACAGTTGCAATGGAGACCTGCCTATCAAGCAACACACCACCTCAGTCGCCAGATGACTTGCAGACAGAACATGAGCTCAACATACCTGCCCTTAACTTACCTGCCCCTGATGCATGCCTTGATATCCCTTCCTCATCTGCAACAGGAATGAGAAGTCGAATACTTGCTGGAAGGATAAAGACTGGAAGAGGTCGCTCAAAATCATACCGAGATCTTTGCATGACAAATGTCAAACTTGACAAAGCTTTACGGAAAGCTGAGAAATACAAAAAAAGGTATGACCAATTGATGAATAAAATGGAGAGACAAGATTCCCCAAAGACAAAACAGCAAATGAAGGGAATTCTGAAGGACTTGAAAAGGATTTTGTTTCAAAATGCCATCATTGCAGAGTTAAGTTTGTAATGGAAATGACACTTCTACAGTTTTTGGAGAAAAATGACAGACTGCTTAGCATGCTTTGGCTATTATTACAGTTAGCATATAGTTTACACTAAATACATAAAATATACAATTTCTTTCAAAATACAACAAATTAAAGACATTCTAGCCTGTTTGGAAATTACCTATTTACATAGATTTTTCTTAAACTTCTGGACATCACATCTGGAACAACTGCATATGCTTCACTTTAATACGTTTCCATGCTAACTAACTTAACATTCTCTTGACAAAACTTTATTAAAGAGGAATTTGCCCTCAGTGGTGGAAATTACGCCACTACCAAAGGACAGGTATATTTTGTGTAAATCACAATGTAAAGGGGATACTCACAATAAATATTGATAAAGATTTTATTTAATTGACTCAATCTCTCGTAGATAACATTATATAATGTGAAATTATTAATGTTTTCTCATATAAAAACATAGTAGAAGCTCAAAAGTCTGGGTCAGGGACAAGGGCAAAACAGTGAAATTGAGGTATAAAATACATCTGAAAAGTAACTTAAATACTTGATAGAGAGGTGTTAAAAAAAATGGGGTGATTGTAGTGTGAACTTAACATAAAGAATAAAACTTTTTTTTTTAAATTAAATCGAAAAAAATTGACCCTGAGGACATAGAAATGCCCGTAGTTGCAGAATCACCCAGTTATCTTTTACCTTTACTAATGGTCTTTAGGCTGCCTTGCACATTAGTAAACCCCCATTCAGCTGGCGGCGCTGTTGTGCGTTTCTGACTAGGAACCATCATCTTCAACCAATGACTGTATATATGTGTCACGCCCTGACCTTAGAGATCCTTATTATTCTCTATGTTTGGTTAGGTCAGGGTGTGACTCTGGTGGGAAATTCTATGTCTTCTGTTTCTTTGTTTTTGGCCGAGTGTGGTTCCCAATCAGAGGCAGCTGTCTATCGTTGTCTCTGATTGGGGATCATACTTAGGCAGCCCTTTTTCCCACCATTAGGTTGTGGGATCTTGTTTTCTGTTTAGTGTCTTAGCCTGACAGAACTGTGCGCTTTCGTTTTCGCTTTTGTTATTTTGTTTGAGTGTTTTTTGAATAAAAGGAATCATGAACACTTTCCACGCTGCGCTTTGGTCTACTCTTCCTACTACCAACGAGAACCGTTACAATATGAATGGACAAAGCCATCGATCACGTGACACCGTTCCTTCCTATGTAAAGACTAATTTGCGCATTTTAGCCATATTATGTCGGTTAAGATGGCATCTCATGGAGACATAACATGTGCAGTTTAAGCTACTCCAGGAAGTGACTTTGCAGGCTAGGTCAGTGCAGCCCCCTTATTAGCCTCGTTTGTACCTGGTGCTAACATGCGTCCTTTGTCCAGAGAGGTATCTTATGGATCAGGTTTGAGGAGTTAGCGAGGTAACTTTGGTCAACTCTGAGTTCAAGTCGGGATTATCAGTCATGCGAATGTGGCTCACCGTTTAAAGTCAGGTACATTTCTATGGCAACAAATCCTTCAGAACTAACCTGCTCCTGAGCAGGTTAACTCAGGGATAACTCAATTTATCCTGAATGAAGCGGCTGAGGCATGAGTTGAGGACCAATGAAATCAGACACAAATGACACTCTCTCAAATAGTGTCATCATCCCCTTCATTTGAGGAAGACGACTAATGAAATATTAAATTAATTAAATGTTTTCCTGCGTAAAAATATTGCATGTTAAAATACCTAACACATTACACACTTAGCAATGACAGTATTTGCTTTCCAAACTGAATATTTTTCGCACAATTGTATTTAGAAATTTGCGAAAGGCATACTGACAGCCACAACCAACCATAGACACATAATCCATAGATGGCAGTTCCCATTCAAGTCAATACTGGCAGCAATTGCTAGTGTACTCATGAGTTTAACAGTTGAATTGCTAGGGTTAGAGATTCCAAAACCCTTCTATGGATTATATGGCAACAACACATCAAACCAAATGTTATTTGTCATATGCGCCGGATACAACAGGTGTACATTAGAACTTAAAGTGAAATGCTTACTTACAAGCCCTTAACCAACAATGCAGTTAAGAAAATATAAAAAAAAGTAAGAGATAAGAACAACAAATAATTAAAGAGCAGCAGTAAATAACAATAGCGGGGCTATATACAGGGGGTACCGGTACAGAGTCAATGTGCGGACGCACCGGTGTCGAGGTAATTGAGGTAATATGTACATGTTGGTGGAGTTATTAAAGTGACTATGCATAGATAATAACAGAGAGTAGCAATGCAACTGTTCTGGATAGCCATTTGATTAGATGTTCAGGAGTCTAATGGCTTGGGGGTAGAAGCTGTTTAGAAGCCTCTTGGACCTAGACTTGGAGCTCCGGTACCGCTTGCCATGCAATAGCAGAGAGAACAGTCTATGACTAGGGTGGCTGGAGTCTTTAACAATTTCTAGGGCCTTCCTTTGACACCGCCTGGTATAGAGGTCCTGGATGGCAGGAAGCTTGGCTACAGTGATGTACTGGGCCATTCGCACTACCCTCTGTAGTGCCTTGCTGTCGGAGGCCGAGCAGGTGCCATACCAGGCAGTGATGCAACCAGTCAGGATGCTCCCGATGGTGCAGCTGTAGAAACTTTTGAGGATCTGAGTACCCATGCCAAATCTTTTCAGTCTCCTGAGGGGAAATAGGTTTTGTCGTGCCCTCTTCATGACTGGCTTGGTGTGCTTGGACCATGTTAGTTTGTTGGTGATGCGGACACCAAGGAACTTGAAGCTCTCAACCTGCTCCACTACAGCAACGTCGATGAGAAGGGGGACGTGCTCGGTCCTCCTTTTCCTGTAGTCCACAATCATCTCCCTTGTCTTGATCACATTGAGGGAGAGGTTGTTGTCCTTGCAGCACACGGTCAGGTCTCTGACCTCCTCCTTATAGGCTGTCTCATCATTGTCGGTGATCAGGCCTACCACTTGTGTCATCGGCAAACTTAATGATGGTGTTGGAGTCGTGCCTGGCTGTGTAGTCATGAGTGAACAGGGAGTACAGGGCGGGACTGAGCACGCACCCCTGAGGGGCCCCTGTGTAGAGGATCAGCGTGGCAGATGTGTTGTTACCTACCCTTACCACCGGGGGACGGCCCGTCAGGAAGTCCAGGATACAGTTGCAGAGGGAGGTGTTTAGTCCCAGGGTCCTTAGCTTAGGGATGAGCGTTGAGGGCACTATGGTGTTTAATTTCATGGCTACAGACATGAGTGCTACGGGTCTGTAGTCCTTTCAGCAGGTTACCTTAGTGTTCTTGGCCACAGGGACTATGGTGTTCTACTTGAAACATGTTGGTATTACAGAATCAGTCAGGGAGAGGTTGAAAATGTCAGTGAAGACACTTGCCAGTTGGTCAGTGTATGCTCAGAGTACACGTCCTGGTAATCTGTCTAGCCCTACGGCCTTGTAAATGTTGACCTGTTTAAAGGTCTTACTCACATCGGCTGCAGAGAGCATGATCACACAGTCGTCCGGAAAAGCTGATGCTCTCATGCATGTTTCAGTGTTACTTGCCTCGAAGCGAGCATAGAAGTTATTTAGCTTGTCTGGTAGGCTCGTGTCACTGGGCAGCTCTCAGCTGTGCTTCCCTTTGTAGTCTGTAATGGTTTGCAAGGCTGCTACATCCAACGAGCGTCGGAGCCGGTGTAGTACGATTTGATCTTAGTCCTGTATTGATGCTTTGCCTGTTTAAAGGTTCGTCAGAGGGCATAGCGGGATTTCTTATAACCTCCCGGGTTAGAGTCCTGCTCCTTGAAAGCAGCAGCTCTACCATTTAGCTCATTGCGAATGTTGCCTTTAATCCATGGATTCTGGTTGGGGTATGTACGTACAGTCACTGTGGGGACGACTTCACCGATGCACTTATTGAGGAAGCCAGTGACTGATGTGGTGTACTCCTCAATGCCATTGGAAGAATCCCGGAACATATTCCAGTCTGTGCTAGCAAAACAGTCCTGTAGTTTAGCATTTGCTTCATTTGACCACTTTTTTATAGACCAAGTCACTGGTGCTTCTTGCTTTAATTTTAGCTTGTAAGCAGGAATCAGGAGGATAGAATTAATGGTCAGATTTGCCAAATGGAGGGCGAGGGAGAGCTTTGTACACGTCTCTTTGTGTGCAGTAAAGGTGGTCTAGAGTTTTTTCCCTCTGGTTGAACATTTAACATCCCTGCATTAAAGTCCCCGGCCACTAGGAGCGGCGCCTCTGGATGAGTGTTTTCCTGTTTGCTTATGGCGGTATACAGCTCATTGAGTGTGGTTTTAGTGCCAACATCAGTCTGACAGCTACGAAAATACAGATGAAAACTCTCTAGGTTAATAGTGTGGTCTACAGTTTATCATGAGATACTCTACCTCAGGCGAGCAAAACCTCGAGACTTCCTTAGATATCGTGCACCAGCTCTTGTTTACAAATATACACAGGCCCCCGCCTCGTGTCTAACCAGTCTAACAAATTATTTGTCCAATTCGAGGTGAATAATCGCTGTTCTGATGTCCAGAAGCTCTTTGAAGTCATAAGAGACCGTAGCAGCAACATGATGTACAAAATAAGTTACAAACAATGCGAAAAAACAAACAAAATGGCACGGTTGGTTAAGAGCCAAAAAAACAGCAGCCATCTTTCACAACAAGCTGTTCAGAAGGAGTGATAGGAGTGGGAAAAAGGTGCTCATGCAGTAATACAATAAAGACGTCACTTCTCAAAGCCTACTTCACACCACAGCCTGCTGAATTTGGAAGATAACTTTATTTTTATTTCGGCACAAATGAAAATGTGGCGCTGACTTGCCCATGTATTGATGTTTCAACATTCTCTCAATTAAGAGTTCAGCGGACGAGTAATATCCACCATCTTAGTACGTATGAAGCCTGACCTGGAATATGAACCTAACTGAAGCTGGCTAGCTTTATAATATCCTGAGTAGATTTAGCTTGCTTCATAGTATACCACTCTGATCTTGTCCACATTCTGACTGTGCCCACATTTTCCGAAATATGTCTACACATGGTATTAAAATGTGTCTCATATCCGTCCACTGTGTCCGCATTGTGACCAGATTACCTGGTCCGTCCCTGTATGCAAAATATTTAGCTATTCTTATAAAATAAAATAAATAAATAAATATTAAGACACATAATGATTCCATCAGTCAATGGTGCCACCTGTCAGTGATTTTAGAAAGTGGAATAATTTAAATTGATTTAAATTATTTGATTGTCCAGATCTGTTTACACTTGTAAGATATCCAGACATAATGGGTCCCTGACTACCTCCAGAGGTGGTCAAGAAGATCTGATCACAATCAGATCACAATGCATCTTTTAATCGTCTACACCTGTCTGAAAATGTGGGCACAATCAGAATGTGAGCAAGATCAGGACAAAAGATGCATGTTAGAACCAGCTATAAAAGGGGCTCCTGAGTAACTCTAGTTACTGAGTAACTCTAGTTATTTGGGGTGGCAGGTAGCCTAGTGGTTAGAGCGTTGGACTAGTAACCAAAAGGTTGCAAGATCAAATCCCCGAGCTGACTACAAAAATCTGTTGTTCTGCCCCTGAACAAGGCAGTTAACCCGCTGTCATTGAAAATAAGGATTTGTTCTTAACTGACTTTCCTAGTAAAATAAAATAGTTGAAGGCCAACTGTGGTACTGCAATTAGCAACAAAATTATCATTTTAACTTCTTCTGTGTGCGATTTTTAAATAATCGGTCCAAGGACATATATCTGGTGTATTAGAAGCAATTATTGGTACCATGATTGTCTTTGAATGTTTTATTTATTTACACAAAGATTGACCACGAAGATTTACATTTTTACATTCACTATAATGGTGGATCATGTTTTCTGCTAACAATGCCTGCAGTACCACGGTCGTTTCACTTCCTTGGCTTCAATGGTAGTCGTTCTCCCCTGTCTTCAACCTAGCTAGGAACATGGTAGTAGGATTGGAGACAACTTTGTTTTCATTTCAAACATTCTTTGTGTGGAGTAAAGAAAGACAGACTGACTGAACTGAACAGGCTACACAACTCTCATTCATATTCAAATGTCTAACCTACAATTGTTTGGTGTGAAAACTGAAAGAAGAAGACAAAGCAGTCTTCTGTCACAAGATGGGAATAAAAGGATAGGATAATGTGGACCACACTCTTAGGAAAGCAAAGCAACTATGAATCATTCATGCTGTTGGTTTCAGATAAATAAGTTCAGTGTAAATTAAGTTTGTTTTTAATAATAATAATAATTGATTTCTCTAACGCTTTCATTACAAAAAATAATTTCAAGGTGCTTGAAAAATCAAAACATACAATAATAAAAGAACACTGATACATGAATATAGGTCTGGACTATGATTTTCAGCCAGTTTCAGTGTGTCAAGCCTCCAAAGGATGGAGCGACAGTCAAGAAGGAACCGCATGGCTGGAACAGAGGGAGGAATAGCAGTGAAGTAGAGGAAGATGTCATCCACTCTGTTTCTGTCTAACCTGTTGGGAAAGTGGTCAGAAGTTTGAAAGAAAAGTAGAAAGGAATGCCGTTTTAGTGCGAGTCCTACCGCCTACGTTCCGGCCCTACCCGGGCCCGATTACGCAACCCGAAATTAGAAATACAGTAACTTCCTCTGTCAGTATCCATAGCTGATTGTCTTTATCTGTCCATCACTCCGTGCGCTGCCCCATGCGCTCCTCTGCAAGTGTGAGTATCCATAGCAACATCTCCATTTGGGCTGCTCAATGACGAGACTAATAGAGCTGTTAGCTGGCATTAGCTACTGTAGCTACTTTTCGTAACTCTAAACTCAGACAAACCACTAACTTTTGTAATTATGTTCCAGATTTGAATACCAGAGAAGTAGACTATGATTTCATACCCTTTAA
Organism: Salvelinus namaycush; assembly: GCF_016432855.1. NCBI lineage: Eukaryota > Metazoa > Chordata > Actinopteri > Salmoniformes > Salmonidae > Salvelinus > Salvelinus namaycush. The sequence continues at coordinate 10,960,079 of NC_052309.1, read as the reverse complement.
ATTGATGTCTAAAGTGCTGGAAAAGTGGTCAAAATTGCAGTTGTTTGTAAAAGGTTTGGGGGAAAATTGTTAATGCGGTTACTGAAACAGCTGTATCGCTAGATTAGAAGCAGATATTGTTGTTCCGATTCAAATAGCAGAGAATAAAAGGAACATTTCATACGCTCTAACTTTTTGTCTAACTTTTTGGGAAAGTGGTAAAAATGTCAGTTATTTATAAAAAGTTTGAGAAAATGATGCGATAAAACCGCTATCTTTTGATTCGTATGTGTTATTTTTGTACCGATTTGATTATCAGAGACATAGGGGACCTTCCTATATTTTTTGTCTAACTGTTTGGGAAAGTGGTCAAAGTAGCTGATTCGTCTGGGAGGTGATGTCACAATGGGACCTTTAGAATGTTGAAGAAATCCCATGAAAGAGAATGAAGATGTACAAAAAAAGGACAAAAAACTTAGGAATAAAATATATAAAAAAAGTTGTATCAAGCACTCTGGTCCTGACCACTCTGCACGTTTTAAATTTTGAATGATTTATCTAGCTGAAACGGTGTAAGAGGAGTAGCGTTCCAAATAATAACAATAAGAAGTATGACAGAGATTTAAAGTGGGGACTCACTGTTTTTTATAAGATAAGTTTAATGCTAGCTAGCAACTTACCTTGGCTTACTGCATTCGCGTAACAGGCAGTCTCCTTGTGGAGTGCAACGAGAGAGAGGCAGGTCGTTATTGCGTTGGACTAGTTAACTGTAAGGTTGCAAGATTGGATCCCCCGAGCTGACAATGTGAAAATCTGTCGTTCTGCCCCTGAACAAGGCAGTTAACCCACCATTCCTAGGCCGTCATTGAAAATAAGAATGTGCTCTTAACTGACTTGCCTAGTTAAATAAAGGTATAAAAAATATTTTATAAAAAATAAAATTAATTAATTAATTTAACAAATCGGCAAATCGGCACCCAAAAGTACCGATTTCCGATTGTTATGAAAACTTGAAATCGGGCCTAATTAACCGGCCATTCCGATTAATCGGTCGACCTCTAGTAGAGATGCATCCTCCTTCTATTGGCATTTGTTAAGTCAAGTATACCTACATACAGAAGCAGATGCTATTTACATATGTGGGGATCTTAACAGTCGAATTGGGAGGTTAGATGACTATATACAGTTGAAGTCGGAAGTTAAAAAAAATGTGTAGACCTCCACAACTCTGGTTCATCCTTGGGAGCAATTTCCAAACACCTGAAGGTACCACGTTCATCTGTACAAACAATAGTACCCAAGTATAAACACCATGGGACCACGCAGCCGTCATACCGCTCAGGAAGGAGACGCGATCTGTCTCCTAGAGATGAACGTACTTTGGTGCGAAAAGTGCAAATCAGTCCCAGGACAACAGCAAAGGTAGGTGTATGTAAACTTCCAACTTCAACTGTGCATGATATTGATGATATTCCATTGAGTGTTGCTTTGGATGACTCTGTTAATCATCATGGGGAAACACTATTAGAATTCCTTCAGGACTCTAAAATGTGTATCATTAATGGAAGGATATTCCCCTTAAGAGATAACTTTACATCCATATCTGGCAAAGGAAAAGCTGTGGTGGACTATATAGTTACCTCCACGACTGTCTAGAAACTTGTTTGGATTTTAAGATGTTACCCTCTTAACAGATGGTGGAAGACTGTGGATAATGGTGGAAGACTGTGGATGTTTTGACTAAATTGGAGAAAAATCTACACTTCCTGACAATTCTCTTTTATTTATGATCTTTTCTGTTGGCCACAAACTTTCTCAACCAGGTATTACTGTGCATCACTCAGGGCAAAATATACTGTACATACCCCGCATAGGCCTAAATATAAGAAAACAAATGTGCGAAATGACTTTCTGTTTCCTGAAATGGTGGAACTCTGGTGGAACTCTGCAAAGATGCCAAGACACTAAATTTGATTTAGATGTGTGGTATGAAACATTTTGTGATGTCATATATTCTGAAATGGGAAAACAATTATGAAAATAGAAATACACCCAAGTCCAGGACATTTTACAAGCCGAATAAGGCTTGTTGGAATGATGAGTTAAGGGACCCCCTATGGTCTAGAATGTACTTATAATGACAGTGTAAAGATAGGAATACAAGAGAACCGTGTAGGAAGGAGTTTGAAAAAACAGCATGTGTTTGATAAAAGACTGCACCTATTCAAACTGAGATATCAGAGAAGGCAGTTATTATGTCTTGAGGAGATACAGACAAGAAATCCTCAACCGTTTTGGAGCCAAATAAACAAGGTAGGACAAAAACTACATAAGAAAATTATAATGGAAGTCAGGGAAGAGCTAGGGGGGGGCTGAACTCTGATGTTACACAGGTACTTAAGAGTGGGAGAAGGGGTTTGCTAGTTTGTTCTCAGGTAACAAAAAGTTAAGGTGATTGACGCTGCAAAGTTTTAAAATACTCTAAATTAATTTACATCCTATATGATTTGCTCCAAATTTGTTTTGAGTACAGTATACTGCCATCCACTTGGTATAAGTCTATAGTGAATCCCATTCCCAAATCTTCGAAAAATTACCTGAGAGTACCACTGAACTATAGAGGCATAGTTTATTAAGTTCGGTCTATAAATTATATTCATCCATCCTCAACAGTAGGCTAATGGCCTTTTTGGAGGATCAAAACATTCTGGTGTATGAACAAAATGTATTTCGTAAATCCAGAGCCTGTATAGATCATATCTTCACGGTCTGTACAATAATCAGAAATAGATTACACAAAGAGAAGCCTACTTTTGCATGTTTCACTGATTTCCAGAAAGCTTTTGATTTTGCAAATAGGGATATTTTAGCCTATAGTTTGTTAAAGACAGGGGTTGATGGGAAATGTTATCTTACAAAGTAACAATTGCTTGTGTGCGTGTTAATGAATATGGTACAGATTGGTTTCCCACACCCTCGGGTGTAAAACAAGGAGACACCTTATCACCGACTTTGTTTGCTTTGTTTATAAATGACTTGGCAAAATAAATTAAACAGTTAAATATTGGAGTAAGATATGATGATGAAATGCTAAGTACATTTTTATATGCTGATTATATTATTTTGATGGCAGAAACTGAACAGTCAATATGTGCAGTCAATTGGTGTAAAAGATGGAGATTTTCATCCACTCTATTTCAGTTTACTTCATCCACCCTATTACAGCTGATATCATCCACCCTATTACAGCTGACATCATCCACTCTACTTATAGCTGAGTTCATCCACTCTATTACAGCCAACTTCATCCATTCTATTACAACTGACTTCATCCACCCTATTACAGTTGACTTCATCCACCCTATTACAGCTGATATCATCCACCCTATTACAGCTGATATCATCCACCCTATTACAGCTGACATCATCCACTCTACTTATAGCTGATATCATCCACTCTACTTATAGCTGAGTTCATCCACTCTACTTATAGCTGAGTTCATCCACTCTATTACAGCCAACTTCATCCATTCTACTTACAGCTGAGTTCCACCCGTATGAAGTCTTTGATGCCCAGGTTTTCCAGGAAGACTCCTGAAGCGGCGGTGGTTTTGAACAGGAAGGAGATATCTGCACTCAGCTCTCCGTGGAACGTGGGGAAGTGCAGATATGACGTCTCTTTGTTGAAGAATGCTGCGTTCCAGAAGTTCTCTGAGGAAATTATGGAAATCAATACATTTACATGTACATACATTTTGGTCGTTTAGCATACTCTTATCCAGAATGACTTACTCAGTGCATTCAGCTAAGGTAAATAAGACAACCACAAATCACATAGGTGAGACAACCATAACATGGTGCTGATTGAGAAAAAGGGTGCTTTTTGGAAACTAAGGTCTAAATAGACTGAGAACAAAATAAGATGCGGCTTCGAGAGTATATGTCCTCAACTTGTTTCGTTCGCAGTTCATAATAATGATCTGTTGATGAGACTGTCAGGCACAAGAGGCCAACTGTTTCTTCTAATTCATCTTAATTATATTCCACCTCTGTTTCCCCCGTTTATGTCTAATTTACTAAGATACATATTTCAGGTAACCAAGGATGCAATTAGGAATAAAAAAGAGATTGGGACTCTTGATTCATTATTGCCTGATTAACAACTACCTACCGCCATCAGCATAAGAGCATAAAAGAGAGAACATTGTTTTTGTAACCATTCTGCTAATGTGGTACAGATAATTAGGTTATGTGCATAATCAGAGTGATTAACATGATGATTGATGGAGAGGAAGAGAATGTTGCATTAGCATCAAACAGGTATGGGAAAATAAACGACTGTGCTGAGGACTCAGAGTAGGAGTAGCTTGTAAAGTCTACAGTGCTCAGGTCATTTATCTGCATTTGTTTGAATCACAGCCTGTGTGCATTGTAAATACTCCATGTCCATATAGAAATAATGGAGTGATAGATTGACTGATACATCAAAAGCGAGCACACACTATTCAGTAAAACACAGTCAGTTTATTGGAGGAGGGTCAGTAATGGATTAAATAATGGACTGATTTAGTAGAACGATTAATTGACTTGATCCTTACTTTCTAACCCAGAGTAAGGCACCGTGTGCCGAAACTTTGGTGATACCCAATAAATAATTGGGAATATACACGGGGTTCCAAAGGGTTCTTCGGCTGTACACATTGGTTTCAGGTAGAACCGTTTTGGGTTCCATATAGAAGCCTCTGTGGAAAGGGTGAATAAGCTGAATAACCCTTGTAGGTTCTAGATACAGTAGCACTTTTTTCTACGAATGTAGATCGAGTGTGAGACTATCTTTACTATGTCATAATTTGATACTTACTGTCGCCATGACACCTGAGTGGTCCGACTTTATAGGCTGCCTCTGACCCAGGTCTCTGTATATCCCCAACAACCACCCATCTGACCGGCAGATTCTCCTTATGGGTGAGCAGACCAGAGTCAGTCGCCCTGGGTTACATAAAACAGAGGAGGGATGCATTAAAACAACAGAGGAACAAAGGACCAGATCAAAATCAGTGTATATCGTCTATGTTGCTTTCTTCAATTGAACCTAATTAACAGCCATCCTGAGTATTTGATTTCTGGTTAGTTTATGAAGCACAGTAACGGTAGGTTGTCTTTGTGTCTGGATTCACAGTGTGACAGTAATAGCAGGCAGCTGGTCTGGTTCCTCTCAATAATCTCAATAATATGTATAGCTATCAATGAGAGACATGGTGTTGGGTGGAGGTGTATAGCTTCGGTCCTCCAGAGCTAACAGTATACACCATTTGTTGCATTTCAATGGCAAGTTGATTACTTGGGCTACCAGGTGTGTGGAATCTATAGCCAATCAATATGAGAGAGAGAGCGAGAGCGAGAAGCAGGATGGGAGCCTTCGAGAACTGGAGTTGTGCACTACTGGTGTTGTAGGAAATACACATACAGAGATGTAGGATGAATGTTATTTTTATACAATAGAGTTGTAAGTACAGTATACTTCTGCTGCATCTTTGGAGATGTAGGCATTTGACTCATACTCCTAGAATAGAACCATTCCTTCTGGCCAGCTACTTCCTGTTCTGATTATTGCTTTATCAAATACCACTAGGGCACAAACAATCACAACAGGAAATAGAAAATAAAATTGAGCCGATTATAACAACCTCCATCCAGATGATGTTTACTCTATGTGATGTTTATGTTCTTGTAGTCTTATCACTGTAGCGGGGGCTCTAAACATTTCATGAAAACAAATATAAATGCCGGTGAGAGAACAAGGCCGTTTCTGAATATGATAAAAAATTGAAAGGTGAATCTCAGTCAGTAGAGAATCACACTGAGTGTTGAGTACAGCAGATGGTATACTATAGCATGTTGGGGCAGAGATCCAGACATTACATAGGGAAGGGTGGACTAAAAGGAGCTGAAGAGTAGTGGTGATTGGTGTTCAGAAGAGGAGGAAGAAAGAAGGAGTATATACACTGCTCAAAAAAATAAAGGGAACACTTAAACAACACAATGTAACTCCAAGTCAATCACACTTCTGTGAAATCAAACTGTCCACTTAGGAAGCAACACTGATTGACAATAAATTTCACATGCTGTTGTGCAAATGGAATAGACAAAAGGTGGAAATTATAGGCAATTAGCAAGACACCCCCAAAAAAGGAGTGATTCTGCAGGTGGTGATCACAGACCACTTCTCAGTTCCTATGCTTCCTGGCTGATGTTTTGGTCACTTTTGAATGCTGGCGGTGCTCTCACTCTAGTGGTAGCATGAGACGGAGTCTACAACCCACACAAGTGGCTCAGGTAGTGCAGTTCATCCAGGATGGCACATCAATGCGAGCTGTGGCAAAAAGGTTTGCTGTGTCTGTCAGCGTAGTGTCCAGAGCATGGAGGCGCTACCAGGAGACAGGCCAGTACATCAGGAGACGTGGAGGAGGCCGTAGGAGGGCAACAACCCAGCAGCAGGACCGCTACCTCCGCCTTTGTGCAAGGAGGTGCACTGCCAGCGCCCTGCAAAATGACCTCCAGCAGGCCACAAATGTGCATGTGTCTGCTCAAACGGTCAGAAACAGACTCCATGAGGGTGGTATGAGGGCCCGACGTCCACAGGTGGGGGTTGTGCTTACAGCCCAACACCGTGCAGGACGTTTGGCATTTGCCAGAGAACACCAAGATTGGCAAATTCGCCACTGGCGCCCTGTGCTCTTCACAGATGAAAGCAGGTTCACACTGAGCACATGAGCACATGTGACAGACGTGACAGAGTCTGGAGACGCCGTGGAGAACGTTCTGCTGCCTGCAACATCCTCCAGCATGACCGGTTTGGCGATGGGTCAGTCATGGTGTGGGGTGGCATTTCTTTGTGGGGCCGCACAGCCCTCCATGTGCTCGCCAGAGGTAGCCTGACTGCCAATAGGTACCGAGATGAGATCCTCAGACCCCTTGTGAGACCATATGCTGACACATGCACATTTGTGGCCTGCTGGAGGTCATTTTGCAGGGCTCTGGCAGTGCACCTCCTTGCACAAAGGCGGAGGTAGCGGTCCTGCTGCTGGGTTGTTGCCCTCCTACGGCCTCCTCCACGTCTCCTGATGTACTGGCCTGTCTCCTGGTAGCGCCTCCATGCTCTGGACACTACGCTGACAGACACAGCAAACCTTTTTGCCACAGCTCGCATTGATGTGCCATCCTGGATGAACTGCACTACCTGAGCCACTTGTGTGGGTTGTAGACTCCATCTCATGCTACCACTAGAGTGAGAGCACCGCCAGCATTCAAAAGTGACCAAAACATCAGCCAGGAAGCAGGAACTGAGAAGTGGTCTGTGATCACCACCTGCAGAATCACTCCTTTTTTGGGGGTGTCTTGCTAATTGCCTATAATTTCCACCTTTTGTCTATTCCATTTGCACAACAGCATGTGAAATTTATTGTCAATCAGTGTTGCTTCCTAAGTGGACAGTTTGATTTCACAGAAGTATGATTGACTTGGAGTTACATTGTGTTGTTTAAGTGTTCCCTTTATTTTTTTGAGCAGTGTATATAGAGAGAGATATAAAGAAAGAGGGGAACAGATAGAGAAAGAGAGTGAGAGAAAGAGGGGAGCAGATATATATAGAGAGAGAGAAAGAGAGGAGCAGATATATAGCGAGAGAGAGAAAGAGGGGAGTAGATATATATAGAGAGAGAAAGAGAGGAGCAGATAGAGAGAGAATGAGAGAAAGAGATTGAGGGAAACATATAGAGAATGTGATGGTATTGTACCATTCTTTGCGGTCAGCGTCACAGTTGCAGTAGTGGTCTGAGTCGATGCAGTTCCCCTGAAGGCCGCAGCCACACTGCTGGCTCCCTGGTACCGCCCCGCCCCAGTACGTCTGGGGCTCATCTGTACGACCCACCCACCAGGTGAACGGAGATCCATCTGAGACAAAGACACACACACACACCACGCACGCACACACACTTAGAAGGTGTTGGATTCTGGAGTAAACTTTGAACATTGTTATACTCAGAGTATAGGAACATTAGTTACACAAGAGACATGAGGGGTGCCATAATGAGGGGCTGAGTGCAGGGAAAACAATTGCATGTGACAGTACTGATAAGGGGAGAAACCGTTGAAGGTTTCATATCACTTAGTTCCCTGCTTAGCAAGAATGATGCAATGTTTGGAGATAAGGAGGAGACTCCACCCAAAGTGGGGTATGAATACCACCACGGGGGAAGCTATTTATTTGTCTGAATACAGCTGTGTCGACCCTTTGGGAAGAATAGAACTTGGTCAAGCTTCTCTAGTGTCCGTGAGTTAATTACTCTGAAAAATTTGAACCTAACAAAGGGGTGTGTTCAAAAACACTAAAGACTCCCAAACTCCTGTTCATTTATTTACTATGTAGGGCATGAGATGTTTGGGTAGTAATGTAAAAACAGATCAGACAAGATGTGTCTTACCTAAAGATCAATTTGGTGCTATTTGCAATGAGGACACTAATGACATATAACAGAGACACGTTCCACAAAAAGACTGTAACAAGAGGAGAGAGAGTGCGTAATTGAGGTTTCAGTCACCACTTTCCCCCAAAAAACAGGCCAGACTCCAGAGTGCTGCCTTGAAAGAGAAAAGAAAGTCATTCTCATTGATTCTCTCTTCCATCACTCGTCTGATCACGTTCCCCCACCTGAAGCAGGCTGTCTGGTTTTAAACAGAAACCTAACACTGTACTCTATCCCTCATTATTCTTCATTTGACATTTTCCAGCATTATTTATTTAGCTTTGACATAGTTTTCCTATTCCCTCAGTCAGCCTCTACAGTAACGAGACAGCTAATGGACAGCCATTACATTGTGAAGCTGTGAGTTGCCTTGTTTCATGTTCATTTGCAGGTTTAAAAGAGTCATTACAAATTAATATCATATGGCAAACACCAACGACACACCAATCAACGCAAAAACCAATCACCTAAATGCTAACTCACTCAGTGCATGTACCATAACACATCCAGAAATTAAGAATATTCTAGTATAACAGAATGACGGGTAAGCCTACATAGAAGAACCCCCCCCAAAAACCTAAATTAATTTGCAACAATGAGCACGATAATCAATATGTGACATCTGCTTAAGCTCTGCGGGTGGAGAGCAGCACTCCCTCTCACAGGGTGTCTCCCAAATGGCACTCTATTCCCTAAATAGTTCACTACTTTTGCCGGCTCTGGTCAAAAGTAGTACACTATATAGGGAATAGGGTGCCATTTGGGATGCGTACACTGACTCACAGTTGACTGAGTGAGCAGGTTTTTAATCATCCTGACCTTTATGGCTGGCTGGGATCAATACTGTTAATAAAAATGATTCACCTGGTGTGTTTAAGAGGAGTGACTTTCTGCAGTGGTAGAGGACTTCCTGCTCGCAGTGCTCTGCCTGGGTAATTATGGCCCAGAGCTGTTCCGCGTCGGCAGAATAGTTAAAATAGGCTAAATGCTGATTTATCCCAGATGAGGCCTTTAATTTGGTTAGCTCCGTGTTATTGTGTTGGATCACCAGCCATGTTTTATCTGGAGGAGAAGAGAGAGAGAACAGAGGGAAATCCTAGGATCATTCGAAATAATTATGAAAATGTTAATGATAGCAGAGACAGTGTGAAAATGGGGATGGGGTGGGCGGGAGGACGAGATGTTTCCGATAGCAGCTGGTGCCAGCCCTGAAGGATGGAAATCCTGTCAGAAGATCTGGGATCCCAGCCACAGCTCACAGCTCAGTTACTTACCGAGAGCCATCAACAGCCCCCTAAACGAGGTGTCTTTCTGTTTCCGTCAGTGAGAGAAATAACTAAACTGCCACTGGCGGGCAATAAGGAAGTACCATATGCCAGATTGTTGGTGGCACTTTAGCTGAACCCTACTTCTCTGTCATAACAGATTTGCATTAGGCAATAGTAAAAACTGAGTGGAGATTATTTGTCACACTGCCACCAGTGGTTATGTATGCAGGAAACCCTAACTATCCCTGCAGTGGTATAATGTAACAGGGAAACCATAGCTCGTCATCCAGTGGTTTAATTAGCTTGTGTGTGTGTGTGTGTGTGTGTGTGTGTGTGTGTGTGTGTGTGTGTGTGTGTGTGTGTGTGTGTGTGTGTGTGTGTGTGTGTGTGTGTGGTTTACCTGTCATGTTGCAGTAGATCAGCTGTGACTTGATCGGACCACTTCCGTCCACATCTATGTAATACAGGCCTGATGTGTTACCCTGGTGTTTATACGCTTCACATGACTTCTCATAGACAGCTGAGGAGGAGAAAATATACACAAACACTCAGGTTACCTCCTGCCAGTGTGAAGTACTTATGTAAAAATACTTTAAAGTACACCTTAAGTAGTTTTGGGGGGAATCTGTACTTTACTTAACTATTGATATTTTTTACAACTTTTACTTTTATTTCACTACATTCCTAAAGAAAATATCAACTTTTTACTACATTTTCGCTCACAACCAAAAGTACTCGTTACATTATGAATAATAAGCAGGACAGGAAAATGATCTAATTCACATACTTATCAAGAGAACATCCCTAGTCATCCCTACTGCCTATGATCAGGCGGACTCACTAAACACAAATGCTTAATTTGTAAAGATGTCTGAGTGTTGGAGTGTGCCCCTGGCTAGCCTTAGAATAAAATAAAAAAATAACATGGTGCCGTGTAGTTTGCTTAATATAAAGAACTTGAAATGATTTATACATTTACTTTTGATACTTAAGTATATTTTAGCAATTACATTTACTTTTGCTACTTGTAAGTATATTTAAAACCAAATAGTTTTACTCAAGTACTATTTTACTGGGTGACTTTACTCTTACTCAGTGTATAACATTCACTGCTTTTTCCACCCCTGCTGAAATTAGTACTGACTGAAATAATTAACTGAAACAAATACAGCCACCAACAGACACATGCGCAAGAATTCCAATTAAATGTACATTACACAGGAACAACTTCTAGAGCAAACACTGCCATGTTTCCACTAGATGTGAAAGTAAGTATGATAAGTTAAGAACTTGAGACCTGGCATGTGGTCTATATGTAAATTCCCAAATCAAGTCTTTAACACCACTTCCTGAAAGAAAACAATTGTTTATAATTTATGCTGTTTATGAAGATTTTGACATCTAGGATTGCTTTGGAGGAAAATATTTAAATGTTTCAGCTGAGGAGCATACTTAATGCCTTTGGGTGGCAAGGGCTGTCCAATGATACTTTATAATGTATTCACATTTCTAAATTAATAACTAACTCACAGAATATACGTATACCAAACACAAATGCATCTTTTGTAAATAATGTCTGAGTATTGGAGTGTGCCCCTGGCTATCCGCAAAATAAAAAAAAAACAAGACAATTGTGCCATCTGCTTTGCTAAATAATAGGAATTTTAAATGATTCATACTTTTACTTTTGATACTTAAGTGTATTTAAAACCAAAAACTTTTTGACTTTACTCAAGTAGTAATTCACTGCCTGACTTTCACTTTTACTCGAGTAACTTTCTATTAAGGTATCTATACTTTTACTCAAGTGTGACAATTGGGTACTTCTTCTACCACTGGGTGTTCTTAATGTTTTGTATACTCAGTGTACATAACATATACATACAGTACTCAAAGCAAATAAAACTAATGTTCATATTCTAATCTATGACACCAAGGCACATTGGGTGTGCCTACAGAACACACACAAACACAAAGCAAACAAAACAAACTTTTATATTCCAAGACACTAAGCCATGTTGGGGTGTGCCAGACAACAAGGCTCCACTGACGCAGAGCAACGAAGGCGTTCTTTGTCTTGGGCACTCAACTCTCTCCACTCTGATTTACAGTAGCTTTGTGTGCCAACAGTCTGTTCTGTTGCTGTAATGTGTGTGTTTGAGCCAGCAGTCTGTTCTGTTGTTGCAGAGGTTGTTACATTATTGATGTGCTAACCATAATTATTTGAAAGGAGACGCACAGAAAACTATTGCATTCTAGATTAAAGGGCGCTAGCTGGTGCCCCTAAGGAATGCAGGCCCCATCACTGCAGATGTTGCCGTTTCTTTGACTCTGTCCGGAATGGCTAACTATTCCCTGTATAGTGCACTACTTTTGACCAGAGCCTTTGGAGCCCTGGTCAAAAGAAGTGCACTTTATAGGGAATAGGATGCCATTTCAGATGCACACCATGTGTATACCAGTCTATGTTATTCTGAATAGCCATTGGTTAATGGCTAGTGGGCATGTCTGACTGATAAATAATGAATACAAGGCCACATCAATAACAACGTTAACAGGAGGTTGTATTCAGTGTATTCCCTTTCACTGTTACCCTGAGCAGGGTTCCTCAGTTAATTCTTTGTTCCTGCCAAAAACAGACACACCTGCAGCTAATCAAGAGCTTGTTAATCGGGTGTATAAGTGCTGGGCAGGAACAAAAATGTGCACCTCTGTGGTTCCCCCTGAACATGACTATGAAACCCTGCTGTAACTAGAACACATTGACCTGGCATAATACAAACCCTCATGAAATAAATAATAGGTACACTGATGAATGCTCCTGTTGTTTTATTGTGCACCATTTTGACCCGAAAGTCATTGTCTGGCTATTTGTACCGAGCACCATGCAAGTCATTGTCTGGCTATTTGTACCGAGCACCATGCAAGTCATTGGATGTGCGTACACAACGTATGAAACAATACAAACCCTCCCCTCTTGTCAGAAAATAATAACTAACAACCTCTAACAGTTTAGTCACACAGGATATCTCCAATCTCGTAAATATCTTATTTCCTCCTCACCTGAAACACTTTCTGTGATGGATTTAAGTTTAATTCCAATTTAATTATAGAGACAAAGAAAATCACCAGTCCTTTTCCGGTCTCCACCAGCACTTCAATTTCAACGCAACTCAAGTGTGAATGTGTTAAATAGTGAGGCGATTATGTTTGACTGACAAGTCGCTTAATTTAACGTTCAAATCTTCCACACAATTTATGATGACACTGAGCGGACTTAGAGAGACAGAGCGAGAGAAGCTCTCACATCATTAAAGGCTTTGTCCTAATCCTTATCAATGGTGAGGCTTTGTCAAAAGGGTCTGGCACTGCAGCAGGCTATTGCTGCATCAGAGATAAGACGCTTGACCTTGAATTCAACTGGCTGTGTCTCTGTGCATGTTTAAGGAACAAACACAATATCCTCTCGACAGTATGTCTGTTAGTCTGTTTAGTTCTGCGCTAGCTTTACAGTTTGGATATACGCCTTCTGCTTCGAGCGCGTACTAATCGCACGCAAGCAAGCACACACACACAGGTTTTGAAAGAATTCTTCAGTTATAAAAACAACACTGTGGTTTTAAGATTTTTAAGAAACACACAAGGTCTCCTTACAGCTGTGACAAGTTGCTCCACTGTAGCCCGTGTTCGAACAGTTGCAATGGAAGGTACTCCAAGACTGGGTGCATCTGCCCCCGTGTTCACAATGGCTTGGAGAGCATCTGAAAAGAGAAGAGAGATTTATCCCCCACAGGTTTCTGAAGGTCAGAAATCTTTCTGTTCCTTTTTATACCTCTGAAATATACATTTAGCTCAATATTGAATTACTTCACCAATCAGTGAGGATAGAGTGAATTCTCTATCTGAACTCCCGAGTGGCGCAGCGGTCTAAGGCACTGCATCTCAGTGCAAGAGGTGTCATTACAGTCCCTGGTTCAAATCCAGGCTGCATCACATCTGGCCTTGAATGGGAGTCGCATAGGGTGGTGCACAATTGGCCCAGCATCATCCAGGGTAGGCAGTCATTGTAAATAAGAATTTGTTATTTAACTGACTTGCCTAGTTAAATAAAGGTTAAATTAAAATAGAGCAGCTTGCTGTGGTGCGGGTAAGTGATTTAATCTGTACAGGAAAGTCATTAAGAGCAACTTGTATTTTGCCGTAATAGCATGGTTTAATCATACTGAAAGACAAACACACACACACACTGTGCTGCCAGTCACAGTGTAGGGCGTGAGATGCAACTGAAATTATGACGGTGAGGAGAAAGTGAAAGAGGATGGAGGAAGCTTGCCTTGAAGCACTGGGCATCTTGTTATAACATGCATTATCGGAATTCGTCCCAAAGAATTATACCTACGGAGGAGCGGCTTCTATGGAGGAACTCTGAATATCTTTGAACTTCAGAGTTGGTTTAACGTTGGACCAGCTCACAGGGTTGTGTGTGCAGGACTAGCTAACAAGGTTGTGTGTGCAGAGCAGCACTAGAATTAAAAACACATCTTACCTTTTTGTAGTTAATAAATCCAATGGGAAATGTGATAACTAAAGTATCCTTAACTAGTATTGAAAAAGTATTCTGTAATTAAACCTCTCTCCCTAATTTCTTAATTACGTTTGTAATGTCAGTAGGCTACAGTAGGACACATCCAGCCCAGCCTGAGACACATCAAGCCCAACCTGAGACAAATGCAGCCCTGCCTGAATCACAGGATCCAGCCCAGCCTGAGACACATCCAGCCCAGCCTGAGACACATCCAGCCCAACCTGAGACAAATCCAGCCCAACCTGAGACAAATCCAGCCCAACCTGAGACACATCCAGCCCAGCCTGAGACACATCCAGCCCAGCCTGAGACACATCCAGCCCAGCCTGAGACAAATTCAGCCCAGCCTGAGACACATCCAGCCCAGCCTGAGACACATCCAGCCCAGCCTGAGACACATCCAGCCCAGCCTGAGACACATCCAGCCCAGCCTGAGACACATCCAGCCCAGCCTGACAGCCCAGCCTGAGACACATCCAGCCCAGCCTGAGACACATCCAGCCCAGCCTGAGACACATCCAGCCCAGCCTGAGACACATCCAGCCCAGCCTGACACATCCAGCCCAACCTGAGACAAATTCAGCCCAGCCTGAGACAAATTCAGCCCAGCCTGAGACACATCCAGCCCAGCCTGAGACACATCCAGCCCAGCCTGAGACACATCCAGCCCAACCTGAGACACATCCAGCCCAACCTGAGACACATCCAGCCCAGCCTGAGACACATCCAGCCCAGCCTGAGACACATCCAGCCCAGCCTGAGACACATCCAGCCCAGCCTGAGACACATCCAGCCCAGCCTGAGACACATCCAGCCCAACCTGAGACACATCCGTCTGCCTGACCTGCTGGCACTGATCCCAGAACAGCCACTGAGCTGAATCACAGGATTTCACAGGTAGCCTCACACACTCTCACTGCTGCCTCATCACAGTGAAACACTCTCTTTCTCAATCTCTCTCAAACACTTTCTCTTTCACTGCAGCCTGCTGTTCACATGGGCAGCTTTCTTCTCATTCAATATCTCCCTCTAAGAGAGCAGAGGATGGAAAGCTAAGCCTGCCATGAGTCATGTAAAGATGGACCTGACAACTTCATACACCTGCTAACAGGTTCACATATAACAAACAGGATGCACTGAGCTAGATACTCTTATTACGTACCTAGATCCCGTTCAACACACACACACACTAAACACAGGTTCAGGTGCATGCATTTCAGGACATTCACACACACACACACACACACACACACACACACACACACACACACACACACACACACACACACACACACACACACACACACACACACACACACACACACAATATCCCTTTCTTTTCTCCACACTATTGTATCACATTCTATGGATCATAGATATCATATTAGTATTCTAATTCCTAATTATGTTATGGATGCCCTTGGTCCCATAATCTTCCACAAAGTGCAACTCCATTTCGTAAATACTGGAATGGGATCAATCCAGCGAGACACCACTGCTGTGTATCACCACACTGTATATCACCGCACTGTATATCACCGCACTGTATATCACAGCACTGTATATCGCCGCACTGTATATCGCCGCACTGTAAATCGCCGCACTGTATATCGCCACACTGTATATCACCGAACTGTATATCACCGAACTGTATATCACCGAACTGTATATCACCGCACTGTATATCACCGCACTGTATATCACCGCACTGTATATCACCGCACTGTATATCGCCACACTGTATATCACCGAACTGTATATCGCCACACTGTATATCGCCACACTGTATATCACCGAACTGTATATCGCCACACTGTATATCGCCACACTGTATATCGCCACACTGTATATCACCACACTGTATATCGCCACACTGTATATCGCCACATTGTATATCGCCACACTGTATATCGCCACACTATATATCGCCACACTATATATCGCCACACTGTATATCACCGAACTGTATATCGCCACACTGTATATCACCACACTGTATATCACCACACTGTATATCGCCACACTGTATATCGCCACACTGTATATCGCCACACTGTATATCGCCACACTGTATATCGCCGAACTGTATATCACCGAACTGTATATCGCCACACTGTATATCGCCGAACTGTATATCGCCACACTGTATATCGCCACACTGTATATCACCGAACTGTATATCGCCACACTGTATATCACCACACTGTATATCACCACACTGTATATCACCGCACTGTATATCGCCACACTGTATATCACCACACTGTATATCACCGAACTGTATATCGCCACACTGTATATCACCGAACTGTATATCGCCACACTGTATATCACCGAACTGTATATCGCCACACTGTATATCACCGAACTGTATATCGCCACACTGTATATCACCGAACTTTATATCACCACACTGTATATCGCCACACTGTATATCACTGAACTGTATATCGCCACACTGTATATCACCGAACTGTATATCGCCACACTGTATATCGCCACACTGTATATCACCACACTGTATATCGCCACACTGTATATCGCCACACTGTATATCGCCACACTGTATATCGCCACACTGTATATCGCCACACTGTATATCACCGAACTGTATATCGCCACACTGTATATCGCCACACTGTATATCACCGAACTGTATATCGCCACACTGTATATCGCCACACTGTATATCACCACACTGTATATCACCACACTGTATATCGCCACACTGTATATCGCCACATTGTATATCGCCACACTGTATATCGCCACACTATATATCGCCACACTGTATATCACCGAACTGTATATCGCCACACTGTATATCACCACACTGTATATCACCACACTGTATATCGCCACACTGTATATCGCCACACTGTATATCGCCACACTGTATATCGCCACACTGTATATCGCCGAACTGTATATCACCGAACTGTATATCGCCACACTGTATATCGCCGAACTGTATATCGCCACACTGTATATCGCCACACTGTATATCACCGAACTGTATATCGCCACACTGTATATCACCACACTGTATATCACCACACTGTATATCACCGCACTGTATATCGCCACACTGTATATCACCACACTGTATATCACCGAACTGTATATCGCCACACTGTATATCGCCACACTGTATATCACCACACTGTATATCACCGCACTGTATATCGCCGCACTGCATATCGCCGCACTGTATATCGCCGCACTGTATATCACCGCACTGTATATCACCACACTGTATATCACCGAACTGTATATCGCCACACTGTATATCACCGAACTGTATATCGCCACACTGTATATCACCGAACTGTATATCGCCACACTGTATATCACCGAACTTTATATCACCACACTGTATATCGCCACACTGTATATCACTGAACTGTATATCGCCACGCTGTATATCACCGAACTGTATATCGCCACACTGTATATCGCCACACTGTATATCGCCACACTGTATATCGCCACACTGTATATCGCCGCACTGTATATCACCGAACTGTATATCGCCACACTGTATATCGCCACACTGTATATCGCCACACTGTATATCGCCACACTGTATATCGCCGAACTGTATATCGCCACACTGTATATCGCCACACTGTATATCGCCACACTGTATATCGCCGCACTGTGTATCGCCGCACTGTGTATCGCCGCACTGTATATCGCCGCACTGTATATCACCGAACTGTATATCACCACACTGTATATCACCCCACTGTATATCGCCACACTGTATATCGCCGAACTGTATATCGCCACACTGTATATCGCCACACTGTATATCGCCACACTGTATATCGCCACACTGTATATCGCCACACTGTATATCGCCACACTGTATATCACCGAACTGTATATCGCCACACTGTATATCACCACACTGTATATCACCACACTGTATATCACCACACTGTATATCGCCACACTGTATATCGCCACACTGTATATCGCCACACTGTATATCGCCACACTGTATATCGCCGAACTGTATATCACCGAACTGTATATCACCGAACTGTATATCACCGAACTGTATATCGCCACACGGTATATCGCCACACTGTATATCGCCACACTGTATATCGCCGAACTGTATATCACCGAACTGTATATCGCCACACTGTATATCGCCGAACTGTATATCGCCACACTGTATATCGCCACACTGTATATCACCGAACTGTATATCGCCACACTGTATATCGCCACACTGTATATCACCACACTGTATATCGCCACACTGTATATCGCCACACTGTATATCGCCACACTGTATATCGCCACACTGTATATCGCCGAACTGTATATCACCGAACTGTATATCGCCACACTGTATATCGCCGAACTGTATATCGCCACACTGTATATCGCCACACTGTATATCACCGAACTGTATATCGCCACACTGTATATCACCACACTGTATATCACCACACTGTATATCACCGCACTGTATATCGCCACACTGTATATCACCACACTGTATATCACCACACTGTATATCGCCACACTGTATATCACCGAACTGTATATCGCCACACTGTATATCGCCACACTGTATATCACTGAACTGTATATCGCCACACTGTATATCACTGAACTGTATATCGCCACACTGTATATCGCCACACTGTATATCACCGAACTGTATATCGCCACACTGTATATCACCACACTGTATATCAACGAACTGTATATCGCCACACTGTATATCACCACACTGTATATCACCGAACTGTATATCGCCACACTGTATATCGCCACACTGTATATCACCACACTGTATATCACCGCACTGTATATCGCAGCACTGCATATCGCCGCACTGTATATCGCCGCACTGTATATCACCGCACTGTATATCACCACACTGTATATCACCGAACTGTATATCGCCACACTGTATATCACCGAACTGTATATCGCCACACTGTATATCACCGAACTGTATATCGCCACACTGTATATCACCGAACTGTATATCGCCACACTGTATATCACCGAACTTTATATCACCACACTGTATATCGCCACACTGTATATCACTGAACTGTATATCGCCACACTGTATATCACCGAACTGTATATCGCCACACTGTATATCGCCACACTGTATATCACCACACTGTATATCACCGCACTGTATATCGCCGCACTGCATATCGCCGCACTGTATATCGCCGCACTGTATATCACCGCACTGTATATCGCCACACTGTATATCACCGAACTGTATATCGCCACACTGTATATCACCGAACTGTATATCGCCACACTGTATATCACCGAACTGTATATCACCACACTGTATATCGCCACACTGTATATCACCACACTGTATATCGCCGCACTGTATATCACCACACTGCATATCGCCGAACTGTATATCGCCACACTGTATATCGCCACACTGTATATCGCCACACTGTATATCGCCACACTGTATATCGCCACACTGTATATCACCGAACTGTATATCGCCACACTGTATATCACCACACTGTATATCACCACACTGTATATCGCCACACTGTATATCGCCACACTGTATATCGCCACACTGTATATCGCCGAACTGTATATCACCGAACTGTATATCACCGAACTGTATATCGCCACACGGTATATCGCCACACTGTATATCGCCGAACTGTATATCGCCACACTGTATATCGCCACACTGTATATCACCGAACTGTATATCGCCACACTGTATATCACCACACTGTATATCACCGCACTGTATATCGCCGCACTGCATATCGCCGCACTGTATATCGCCGCACTGTATATCACCGCACTGTATATCGCCACACTGTATATCACCGAACTGTATATCGCCACACTGTATATCACCGAACTGTATATCACCACACTGTATATCGCCACACTGTATATCGCCACACTGTATATCACCACACTGTATATCGCCGCACTGTATATCACCACACTGCATATCGCCGCACTGTATATCGCCGCACTGTATATCACCGCACTGTATATCGCCACACTGTATATCACCGAACTGTATATCGCCACACTGTATATCACCGAACTGTATATCGCCACACTGTATATCACCGAACTTTATATCACCACACTGTATATCGCCACACTGTATATCACTGAACTGTATATCGCCACGCTGTATATTACCGAACTGTATATCGCCACACGGTATATCGCCACACTGTATATCGCCACACTGTATATCGCCGAACTGTATATCACCGAACTGTATATCGCCACACTGTATATCGCCGAACTGTATATCGCCACACTGTATATCGCCACACTGTATATCACCGAACTGTATATCGCCACACTGTATATCGCCACACTGTATATCACCACACTGTATATCACCGCACTGTATATCGCCGCACTGCATATCGCCGCACTGTATATCGCCGCACTGTATATCACCGCACTGTATATCGCCACACTGTATATCACCGAACTGTATATCGCCACACTGTATATCACCGAACTGTATATCGCCACACTGTATATCACCGAACTGTATATCACCACACTGTATATCGCCACACTGTATATCACCACACTGTATATCGCCGCACTGTATATCACCACACTGCATATCGCCGCACTGTATATCGCCGCACTGTATATCACCGCACTGTATATCGCCACACTGTATATCACCGAACTGTATATCGCCACACTGTATATCACCGAACTGTATATCGCCACACTGTATATCACCGAACTTTATATCACCACACTGTATATCGCCACACTGTATATCACTGAACTGTATATCGCCACGCTGTATATCACCGAACTGTATATCGCCACACTGTATATCGCCACACTGTATATCACCGAACTGTATATCGCCACACTGTATATCGCCACACTGTATATCACCGAACTGTATATCGCCACACTGTATATCGCCACACTGTATATCACCACACTGTATATCACCACACTGTATATCACCACACTGTATATCGCCACACTGTATATCGCCACATTGTATATCGCCACACTGTATATCACCACACTGTATATCACCACACTGTATATCGCCACACTGTATATCGCCACATTGTATATCGCCACACTGTATATCGCCACACTATATATCGCCACACTGTATATCACCGAACTGTATATCGCCACACTGTATATCGCCACACTGTATATCGCCACACTGTATATCGCCACACTGTATATCGCCACACTGTATATCGCCACACTGTATATCGCCGAACTGTATATCACCACACTGTATATCGCCACACTGTATATCACCGAACTGTATATCGCCACACTGTATATCGCCACACTGTATATCACTGAACTGTATATCGCCACACTGTATATCACTGAACTGTATATCGCCACACTGTATATCACTGAACTGTATATCGCCACACTGTATATCGCCACACTGTATATCACCACACTGTATATCACCACACTGTATATCAACGAACTGTATATCGCCACACTGTATATCACCACACTGTATATCACCGAACTGTATATCGCCACACTGTATATCGCCACACTGTATATCGCCACACTGTATATCACCACACTGTATATCACCGCACTGTATATCGCCGCACTGCATATCGCCGCACTGCATATCGCCGCACTGTATATCGCCACACTGTATATCACCGAACTGTATATCGCCACACTGTATATCACCGAACTGTATATCGCCACACTGTATATCACCGAACTTTATATCACCACACTGTATATCGCCACACTGTATATCACTGAACTGTATATCGCCACGCTGTATATCACCGAACTGTATATCGCCGCACTGTATATCGCCGCACTGTATATCGCCGCACTGTATATCGCCGCACTGCATATCGCCGCACTGTATATCGCCGCACTGTATATCACCGCACTGTATATCGCCACACTGTATATCACCGAACTGTATATCGCCACACTGTATATCACCGAACTGTATATCGCCACACTGTATATCACCGAACTTTATATCACCACACTGTATATCGCCACACTGTATATCACTGAACTGTATATCGCCACGCTGTATATCACCGAACTGTATATCGCCGCACTGTATATCGCCGCACTGTATATCGCCGCACTGTATATCGCCGCACTGTATATCGCCGAACTGTATATCGCCGAACTGTATATCGCCACACTGTATATCGCCACACTGTATATCGCCACACTGTATATCGCCACACTGTATATCGCCACACTGTATATCACCGAACTGTATATCGCCACACTTTATATCACCGAACTGTATATCGCCACACTGTATATCACCGAACTGTATATCGCCACACTGTATATCACCGAACTGTATATCACCACACTGTATATCGTCACACTGTATATCACCGAACTGTATATCACCACGCTGTATATCACCGAACTGTATATCACCGAACTGTATATCGCCACACTGTATATCGCCACACTGTATATCGCCACACTGTATATCACCACACTGTATATCACCGCACTGTATATCACCACACTGCATATCGCCGCACTGTATATCGCCGCACTGTATATCACCGCACTGTATATCGCCACACTGTATATCACCGAACTGTATATCGCCACACTGTATATCATCACAGTGTTTCCGTCCAATTCTACTCAACATGACTCCAAGTCATTACAGTTCACAGCCAAGTCACTGAACCCCCCGTTAAAGACTATTACTGAGAAAAGCTAGCTAGAATGTCCTAAAAAGGGCATCAAAGAGCTACAAAGTAAATAACCTCATTCCCCTGAACAGCATGATGGGACAGAGAGTCAACTTTTTTTTCTCTCGGTACTGTCTGAAGTGTGTGTGTCTGTGTGTGTGTCTGTGTGTGTGTGTGTGTGTGTGTGTGTGTGTGTGTGTGTGTGTGTGTGTGTGTGTGTGTGTGTGTGTGTGTGTGTGTGTGTGTGTGTGTGTGTGTGAGAGAGAGAGAGAGAGAGAGACGCAAAAACTTCTGACCCACTGGGAATGTGATGAAAGAAATAAAAGCTGAAATAAATCATTCTCTACTATTATTCTGACATTTCATATTTTTTAAATAAAGTGGTGATCCTAACTGACCTAAAACAGGGAATTTTTACTAGGATTAAATGTCAGGAATTGTGAAAAACTAAGTTTAAATGTATTTGACTAAGGTGTATGTAAACTTCCGACTTCAACTGTATTATTTTGAACATAATGTTTACTGTTAATTTCTGAATGTTCATTTAATTTTTTCATACACCTTTTTTTGCCAATAAAGCCCCTTTTAAATTGAGATTGAGAGAGCACCTGCTTGAGAGCACCTGCTCCATGGCTGTATGCCACAGCTCACAGATAGGGTGACAGGAGGCTGGGGCAGCTAGGTACCCTCAGCTACCCATAACCCCCCTCTCTCTCTGGGCCCTGATGCCGCCTCCCACCCAACCCTCGGCAGGCTAAGCCACGTGCATCGTGATCCCAATTACAGAGGGGTGATAAATATAGCCGTGTCACAACGCGGGAAAGTCACCGGCTGAGAGACAGGCAAAGCAGGCCCGGAGAAACAATGGTGAAGGTTACAGTGTTGTTTTCTTAGTTGCCATTCGCTGGTGTTGTCTGAACTGTAGTGTTTTCAAGGGTTGGCTGAGCCTGACAGGGGCCCTGCAGGAGACAGGTGAGACAGGTCTTCAGGTCCTCTCCCCTAAGCCTGGAGACCAAAGGTGGCCCAACGTCACATTATGAGAGACGGACCCCATGTCATCAACACAACCTCAGGAAGAGATACTAGTGCATCCTGGTGGGGGGTGTGTGTGTGTGGGGGGATCACTGCAGGCTGACAGAGTCTAAACTCACTGGTCCAACACTCCTCACTGCAGCAAAATACAGCCAGATCTGGGTTCAAATCCTATTCGCTAACTTTCAAATACTATAGCTGCCCTTTATGAAGCGTGCCAGGTGAAAGAAAATAACAAAACTATTTAAACCCAGGTTTGGATAGGATACAGCAAATGTCTTACAAAACTCACTGCTGCAGCCATAGATAGCCTGGATATACAATGCCGTAGCCTACAGTACATGTCTATGGGTCTGCTGCAGAGCCAAGGGGAAAACAAAGTATTGTTGCAGCACAGCATAGCCAGGAGCTTAAATGCAGGAGGTGAATTACTGGACATGAATGGCAGTAAGAGCGAATGCTATGGTGGATTATACGTAATTAGCTAGACATCAGTAAGAGTGGTAAAACTACACATTAGAATGGAAGTCGTTGTCACTACATTGTAAATATAGTTAAGTGTGACAATTATGGGGTGGAATTCTTAAATGATTCAAATGGAGCAGAATGGTAATCCTAATGTTGATTACGATCTAAAGATAATCATTCTGTTTGCATTGTATAAGAGCGGCATAATCATATCTCTGTTTCTTATTGTCTAAGGTGAGGTGGCTATGCACTTGATCGACCTGGTTATTTTCTCTGTTCCTGAGCTACTTGGCCTCTCGATAAATTCCGGTAGCTAGCTAACAGAGAGAGAGAGAGTGGACTAAAATCACTGCATTATAAATGATTCAATTCCCCACTCCACTCATAGGGCTAAGCTACCAGCTTTGTGCTACTGCCTTACTCCCTTTGTCGTGCACACACACACAAACACGTGTTTTGAGGTAATGGAGTGTGCAGGTAGCCTGCCTGATGTGCACTGGCATTGTCATTTCATTTATACAAAATGCACTGTTTATGCCCCGTTTATTTATCACAGGATCACTTTCAACACCCCTCCTGCCTGATGCTGAGGTTCCACACAGAGCATAGGGCCATTGAGGGAGCTAAAAGCAGTGCTTTCTCTCCAGCTTCCACGAACGCACAAAGGCAGGTGCGAGCAGGCAGACACACACACACAAGCCTCACAAATTAACTCTCTCTCTCCCCCTGTCCCTAGCTCACACACACACACACACACACACACACACACACACACACACACACACACACACACACACACACACACACACACACACACCTCGCCAAGGGAGAGAGTTTTTACTTTTCACTTTCTTCATCCCCTGAGAGCAGCAGAGCAACAGCACCACACACACAGGTATTCATATACACAGAGTGTGGAAGAAGTAACGTAACAGCGGGGGGGGGGGGGGGGGGGCGGTTGAATAGAACCCCAAGATGTGGTTGATTAGAATATTACCTAGTCAACAGGCTTGTCAAACACCATTTTCCTCTGTATTCGGTCAACCACATCTTGGGGCCAGGTTTCTGGACCGAGATGAAGCTTTCCCCTGGACTGATAAACACGCTGAAAATGTCCATTAAAAACCCATAGAGTTGACTGACACACTGGAAATCCCTATCAAAATCAGTCAGTTTATACTAGAGGTATTTGACAGAGCTACAGTCCAGCAGTGTTTGTCAGACCGTGAGACTTCCCGAAAATCGGTCTTCGCATGAAAACGTCTGTAACTTCTGAACGGTTTCACCTATAAACTACCATTCAATAAAAAGGGGAGACTCTCACGAACACGACGATGTTCTCCTTTTTTCTCCGTTTTGCTCACGGGACTTGTCTGAAGGTAACAAGTACTGGTTTATTTAACTCCCAAAAACGCGGGTTAAATATGTCAAACACTTCAAAACTTAATTTATTTTTATTACATTTTTTCCATTTATGAATGTGTTATTCAATGCTTAGACTTTTAAGAATTAAAATAGATTTTTTGACTGAGACGAGGCGTAATCTGTGTCTAGGAAACTAGGCCACGGTGTTTGATTCTAACAACTTGATGTTTATTATACAGTATTAAAATGGTGTGGGAGTCACTAGATATATCTGGACATAATGTTTATGATATTATATACAATACATACAATTGTACAATTGTGAGTAATTGTACAAACAATTACTCACTAGAGTGCCTTCAATGTACAGAGTGTAAACTGAAAAACATCACAAAGTTGATTAAAAATGTGTTTGCCATAATGTATATTTAATCGATCAGGTTTCTACCTATACCAAGCTGACATTTTTGAAAGGTCTGTGACAGCTAGTTTGATTTATATCATCTTAAGCATGTAGGGTACAGTATGTTCACACAACAATATTGACCGTGGCAGTAAAGATGGTGTCTGTCTCTGTCTCTTTCTCTTTCTCTGTTCCCCTCTGTCAGTCTGTCTATCTTTCTCTACCTGTCTCCCATTGCGCACAGACAGACGTCAGTTCAACATATAATTTCGATTTATATTTGGTTGAGTTGTCAACTAACGTGAATACAAGTTGGGTGAAAAAAAAGACGAAATGCCCTTACTTTGATGACTTCTTGCAAATCCATCACATAGATTTTTTGGGGGTTGGTTGACTCAACCATTTTATCCCCAATGGGCTGTCAATCAGTCTGTCTGTTGTTTCGCTACCTCTCTGTCTGTCTGTCTCTGTCCATCTGTCTGTCTCTCTCTCTCTCTCTCCCCCTGTCTGTCTCTCAGTCTTTCTCTACTGGCCTTTTTGTATCTCTTTATTTTTATTATTATTATTATTATTTTTTCTTCCTGTCTGTTAGCCTCTGTCTGTCTGTCTGTTTCTCTACAACTGACACACATGCACACTCGCGCGCACACACACGCACACACATGAACGCGCGCACGCACACACACACACACACACGCCTGCAGATGTAATAAGTTCCACTGAAATGAGAAGAAAGCTGGACACACACACCCCCTATCTTTAGACCACAATAACGTCTGAAATGGAGTCACAATATCAAAACTTTATTTCCGCTGGCTGTGAATGTTTTAGCTATGCGATTCTGTCCAGTTAAAAACTGAAAATGAATAACCCCAAATCCTCTTCTTTTTACCTTTAACTAACTAAGAACAAATCCTTATTTACAATGACGACCTAGGAACAGTGGGTTAACGGCCTTGTTCAGGGGCAGAACGACAGATTTTTGGATTTGATCAAGCAACCTTTCGGTTACTGGCCCAACACTCTAACCACCAGGCTACCTGCTGCCCCTCTATGGCTACCTGTGGCATGTAACTAAGCCAATAAGGAATCCTGTAGCACTCACACCACTATATCAGGTTTTCACTTGGAGTGGTACATGAAAATACACAGTGTATTGTCCTCTTTGCATTGTATTTTGGTCCCATTCTGGTCCCATGTGGATGAGTTGGTAGAGCATGGATTCGATTGCCATGGAGGACCAGTACGAATGAAAATGTATGCACTCACTACTGTAAATCTCTCTGGATAAGAACGTCTGCTAAATGACTCAAATGTAGATGTATAATTAATTTTTGCATCACCACCAAGGGTTGGTGGCTAGCGGAACAGTGATATGGCTTGTTTGCAGTGCAGGCACCGCATTCCTTCCAATACAACACAATCTGAATACGCCAATCAACTATACAGCTAAACTCATTTAAAAAGGGAATCTCAAAGTTCAAAGCATCTGCTTCAAGTGAGCCATAAAGTCTCCAGACCGTCAGAGACAGAAGCAGATCCAAATTAAATAATAGGATCAGGTCCAGATATTCAATTAAAACCAGTGAAGCAGGAGAAATGTGTCTCTCCGACAACGAGCTACAACCAGTACAGACAAACTGTTTGCTGAGACTGCGTGAATTTGTATGTGCGTGTGCGCGTGCGCGTGTGGCCACAAGGAGAGTTGACAATTGTCACAATAATCGTGTTCCTATTTGAGCGTGGAGAAAGCCGACAGTAAAACATTAGCTCCGCTCCTCATGAGTGGCTTTGACTCGCTGTCTCTCACATATCAGATACAATCTGAAAAAGATGGCCGGCAAGAACTATGGCGAAGATGAAGATTACAATGTCTCCATCCCAAATGGCACCACATTCCCTATATAGTGCCCGGGCCAGGGCCCGTGGTCAAAAGTAGTTTACTACAGAATATAGGGAAAAGGGTGCCATTTGGGATGCACCCAATAACAATACTGATAGATGGTGATGACAGTGGTGATGAAAAGAATGAAAATGGAGGATGAAAGTGATGATGACTTTGATGATAATGGCCGTAACAAAGATGACAATATAAGAGGAAGGCGATGGGAGACCAAACAGTGAGCCATTTAAAATCAAGGAGAAACGAGAGAAGAGAGCGGCATTAGAAAAACAAACCATGCCCTCTAAACTAAAAACTACAGCATAGAGTTGACAGGGCAGCAGCAGCAATGCAGCAGCAATAATAGAATTGTAACAAATCAGACTCTGCAGGGAACATCATATTGGTTATTTCCAAACCACGGCCTCCACTGAACAATACGTCTACATTTCATATAGGACCAATCTTTCTGCTGCTGATTCCTCATCTCTGGGACTCCACAGGGTGGTGTAATCTCCCCCTTTCACTTCGCACTGTTGTATTGTCAAAATAGCACATCTTACCTCAGAAGAGTTTTCACTTCATATAAAAGGTAGATGTGAAAACAATCAAGAAAAGTGTCGGGGAAGATCTAAAGAGATTTCAGAGATAAGCGTTCGAGTGACAAGCAAACAATGCACATAGACTTCTCTGTGTAGCAAAACCAAACCTATCGGGTAATCAGTTTCTTTAAGAACAAAGTCCTCACATAAGGCTCAGTGAAACAGATGACAAAGTCAGCCTCAACACAGAACTAGATCTTGCAAATATAGTATCTACCAGGTAACCCAGTGGATAAGAGCATTGGGCCAGTAACTGAAAGGTTGCTGGTTCATATGCCTGAGCAGCATAGGTGAAACAAATCTGCTGATATGGCCTTGAGCAAGACACGTAACCCTAATTACTCCTGCTCTGTATGTTGCTCTGGTTAAGAAAGTCTGCTAAAGAACTTCAATGTAAAATGTACCAAACTCAACACTGCATTACATGAAGTTACAGCAGGTAGCCTAGCGACCAAGAGGTAGGTCCAGTCACCGAAAAGTTGCTGGTTCGAATCTCTGAGCAAGGCACTTAACCCTAATTCCTCCTGTAAGTCACTCTGGATAAGAGCGTCTCCTAAAAATGACTCAAAATTAAGTTAAATCAGGAGCTTTCATAATACCATTAGTTCATCCAATAGTCCACACACCCAGGTTGCCCTTGTACCAGTTATATCTGGATAGGTTTGTGTGTGAACTGAGGAAGATATAGCATTAGCAACATTTTGACACTGACACTCGGTTATCCAGAAATTCCTGTTACAAGATTCCTAGAATCAGGAGGGAATAAACAGGAAATCGGAGAATCCTTCAACCAGGATTTCTGGAAAACATGGGAATTTTGGGAATGTTGTGCACCCCTAGTAACAATCCTATCAGGGAATGTTGTGCAACCCTAGTAACAATCCTATCAGGGAATGGTGTTTTGTACTGACCTGTCGATGATTCCACACATGTCGATTTGGAGATCGCTGTAGTTTCCTATCAGCATCTGTTGTACCTTGATCAGATCCACAGCATTGTTATCCACATGGATGTGTCTCATACAGCCTTGGAACACGTTGAAGGGGTTTCTGCACTCCTGGTTATTCTCACTGTCCGGGCAACCTGTATTAGACCAAACGACAGCCATAAATCAACGGCCATTTACAAGTAGGCCTTACAAAAGACAGGTGGTCAATAAAAACAGGCCAAAGCCATTGCCCCATGATAAAGGATTACAAAGATATGTTGTATCTCATACAGTAGCGAAGAAGAGTACAGCTTGTATATTCAGAGGACAGCTTGTATATTCAGAGTATACAATATAAGAGGAATATTCAGAGCACAGCTTGAATATTCAGAGGACAGCTTGTATATTCAGAGTATACAATATAAGAGGAATATTCAGAGCACAGCTTGAATATTCAGAGGACAGCTTGTATATTCAGAGGACAGTTTTTATATTCAAAGGACAGCTTGTATATTCAGAGTATAGCTTGTATATTCAGAGTATAGCTTGTACAGTATATACACTGAGTATACAAAATATCAAACATTAGGAACACCTTCCTAATATTGAGTTGTACCTCCCCCCCTTTTCCCCTCAGAACAGGCTCAATTCGTCTGGGAACGGACTCTACAAGGTGTCGAAAGCGTTCCACAGGGATGCTTCCCCATGTTGTCTCCAATGCCTCCCACAGTTGTGTCAAGTTGGCTGGATGTCTTTGGTGGACCATTCTTGATACACACGGGAAACTGTTGAGTGTGAAAAACCCAGCAGCGTTGCAGTTCTTGACAGAAACCGGTGCGCCTGACACCTACTACCGTTCAAAGGCATTTAAATCTTTTGTCTTGCCCATTCACCCTCTGAATGTACAAATATAAGCTCCCGAAGTGGCACAGCGGTCTAAGGCATTGCATCTCAGTGCTAGAGGCGTCACTGCAGACCCTGGTTCGATCCCAGGCTGTATCATAACTGGTAGTGATCGGGGGTCCCATAGGGTGGTGCACAATTGGCCCAGTGTCGCCCGGGTTAGGGGAGAGGTAGGCTGTCATTGTAAAATAAGAATTTCTTCTTAACTGACTTGCCTAGTTAAATAGAAATATAATTAATTCTCAATTGTCTCAAAGCTTACAAATACTTCTTTATCCTCTCTCCTCCCTTTCATCTACAGGTGAGATCAATAAGGGATCATAGTTTTCACCTGGATTCACCTATGTCATGGAAAGTGTTAAAAATGTGGAAAAAGTCAATGGGTCTTGAGCAAGACACGTAACCCTAATTGCTCCTGCTCTGTATGTTGCTCTGGTTAAGAAAGTCTGCTAAAGGACTTCAATGTAAAATGTACCAAACTCAACACTGAAGTCACACAGGCAGCAGGTAGCCTAGCGATCAAGAGGTAGGTCCAGTAACCGAAAAGTTGCTGGTTCGAATCTCTGAGCAAGGCACTTAACCCTAATTCCTCCTGTAAGTCACTCTGGATAAGAGCATCTCCTAAAAATGACTCAAAATTAAGTTAAATCAGGAGCTTTCATAATACCGTTAGTTCATCCAACAGTCCACACACCCAGGTTGCCCTTGTACCAGTTATATCT
The DNA here is from genome assembly GCF_016432855.1 of Salvelinus namaycush. Lineage (NCBI taxonomy): Eukaryota > Metazoa > Chordata > Actinopteri > Salmoniformes > Salmonidae > Salvelinus > Salvelinus namaycush. Next base: position 10,928,694 of record NC_052309.1, on the reverse strand, counting down.
GGATAAGTTTGTGTGTGAACTGAGATATCCAGAAATTCCTGTTACAAGATTCCTGGAATCAGGAGGGAATAAACAGGAAATCGGAGAATCCTTCAACCAGGATTTCTGGAAACATGGGAATTCTGGGAATGTTGTGCAACCCTAGTAACAATCCTATCAGGGAATTATGTGCAACCCTAGTAACAATCCTATCAGGGAATGTTGTGCAACCCTAGTAACAATCCTATCAGGGAATGTTGTGCAACCCTAGTAACAATCCTATCAGGGAATGTTGTGCAACCCTAGTAACAATCCTATCAGGGAATGTTGTGCAACCCTAGTAACAATCCTATCAGGGAATGGTGTGCAACCCTAGTAACAATCCTATCAGGGAATGGTGTGCAACCCTAGTAACAATCCTATCAGGGAATGGTGTGCAACCCTAGTAACAATCCTATCAGGGAATGGTGTTTTGTACTGACCTGTCGATGATTCTACACATGTCGATTTGGAGATCGCTGGAGATCGCTGTAGTATCGATCTCCAAATCAATATACAGTCCCGAATGCATTGTATATTCAGAGTATAGCTTGTATATTCCAGAGTGAAGGCCAAGTGTTGAACACAGGAGATGTTCTAAGCGTAACTGTTATTCTGCTTGATGTCCAGTGTGTGTGGGCTGTGGACACAGAGCTGGTGCTGCCTGGCTCTCTGCTAAAGGTAATTAAATGACATGACAAGCCTTCCAAAAATATTTTGCTGAGGGGAAGAAGGGTGAGGGGGACAGAGAGACAAACCAAACAAACAGAGAAACAATGCTCTGAGGGAAGCTAAAGTGGAGGAGGAGGAGGAGAGTTCCTGTAGTCTGGTTAAGAAGCTCTATGCTTCTCTGCACTAAGCCCTGAGATCAAACGCTACTGGTCCAATACAAATCTTGATACACATATGCACCAACAGTTAACCTTGCCTATCTAACTGCAATTAGGATTAGTCTCTGGAAAGCCAAGTAGTATTTATGATTAGGGCGAAGAGTTTTTCCTGGTCATGTGACACAGTCAGAAAAAAAACCTGGGGTCCAATGTACACTAAGTGCACAAAACATTAGGAACACCTGCTCTTTCCATGACATAGACTGACCAGGTGAATCCAGGTGAAAGATATGATCACTTATTGATGTCACCTGTTAAATCCACTTCAATCAGTGTAGATGAAGGGGAGGAGACAGGTTAAAGAAGGATTGTAAGCCTTGAGACAGACAATTGAGACATGGATTGTGTATGTGTGCCGTTCACAGGGTGAATGGTCAAGACAAAATATTTAAGTGCCTTTGAACGGGGTATGGTAGTAGGTGCCAGGCACACCGGTTTGAGTGCGTCAAGAACTGTAACGCTGCTGGGTTTTTCACACTCAACAGTTTCCTTTGTGCATCAAGAATGGTCCACCACTCAAAATCAATCAAGTTTATTTTATATAGCCCTTCGTACATCAGCTAATATCTCGAAGTGCTGTACAGAAACCCAGCCTAAAACCCCAAACAGCAAGCAATGCAGGTGTAGAAGCAAAAGATAACTTGACACAACTGTGGGAGGCATTGGAGTCAACATGGGCCAGCATCCCTGTGGAACGCTTGACACCTTGTAGTCCATGGCCAGACAAATTGAGGCTGTTCTGAGGGCAAAAGAGGGTGCAACTCAATATTAGGAAGGTGTTCCTAATGTTTTGTACACTCAGTGTATGATGCATGTTGCTTTCTCTCACCTCCAAAGAAGAGGTTGTTTCCTGATACCACGGGGAAAGATGGGCTGGCATGAGCCGCGGAGTCTTCCTCTTTATCCACAGTGATGGTCAGATGACCTCTCCTTGCAGTTAGGTCTACTGAATGCCACTGGCCATCGTTCAGACCAAATCCTATGGACAGAAAGGAAACAAGAGTTTATTAGCTACCTATAATATAGGACATTATCCTGATCAACTCAACTCAATATTTTGCGTAACAGTCTTAGGGTGCAATAAGGATGTTTTTGTTTTTCCAGTGATTAGCTATTTAGGGTAATGAGATTGTGTTATTCTCAGAGATCAAAACTTCACAACACAACAACCGTATGTTACTGTTGATCTGACCTGCAGTGACGTCCACTAGGATTGTGTATCTTCCAGCCTTGTGTATCTGCAGCCTGACTCTGGCCTCACTCAGGTAGAGCCACAGGCTCCCCGCCTGCTGCTGGAGGTCAAAGGTTAACAGAAGGCCCGCTCTGTTCCAGGTCCGGAACTGCAGGCTGATCGCCACGCCAACCGCCGCCACGGCAACCCTGCCGCCGTCTCTCTGCTGCTGCGCTGCCCCTGGCAACTGGAGGAAACTCTGCGCGCCGGCGAACGTCACGGGGACAGAGACTGGTTCAGCACATGTAAAGGTCACATTGCCCTAAAAAAAAAGGGTGTGTATGTATATATATATATAATGGAATGGAAAACAACTAAATATTAACTAGTCCTCAGCAAGAAGGTGAAATCAAGCTAAGGGACATCTTACCTGAGTCTATTGCGAATGGCATTAGAAGAGATCCATCTAATCAGCAAAATGTCCAGCAGGAGGACATTCATAATACATATCATAATGAGAGTCCTCAACCTTATAGGGATCTGAGGTATATGATCTCAGGGCATTAGCAAAGCAAACAAAGACGATTGCTGTCATGCTAGCCAGGTTAAACCAGACTGAATTCAGCACTCAACCATTGTTTTGCTTCAGTGAAACAATGGTGAGCCCAGCATTCAGTCTGGTTTAAGCTAGTAATAACATGGACCATCTTAATCAGGCTAGTCAAATGCAACTTTCTGAAGTTATGACTGAAATCATACTGTGTGTCTGTCTGGGAGTAGGGTCTAGCCATCTAATGTGTTGACCATTGTTGTTGGATGGTGGTTGTACAGTAATGATGGTTTCATGGTCTGCTGCTGAGCGAAAATGGTGTATTACAGTACTGTCTAGCTCAAAGTGATATCAGAGCAGTATCTTTATAATAGTATGACATTGTTGTACAGTAACTACAACAGGGAAACAGTAGATCATGTCTCCAAGCTGTTTGCTGCAGCAGTGAAAGTGATATACTGCAACAGAGTGTTTTCAGTATGCTATGGTAGTGAGCAGAAACTTTAACCACTGAAAAATAAGAAAGAAATATGTCCTCAAAGTATACTCCAGAGACTGACTTCACTTTCATTTCCCTAGCATATTTATTACATTTAAACAAGTGGTCATATCTCATCTCTGGCTACTGGTATTCTCTGTGTTAGATGTGTGGGTGTTTATTCATTTCAGTTTTCCCGCATGAATTATTTCTGCTTATTCCTCCATTCGCTACTTCATTTTGGAGCAGTTAAGGTATTAATTTACAAGACGGTAAAATGTGTTTAGGAGAGAGCTAAACACCATCTAGAGGGATTCAGACTCTCTGTTCAATGTACTCCCCTCATTAATGGACCAATCAACATGAAAATAACCCATTTGTATTGAGGGGATTCTGTTATATAGAGGAGCAGCTAGATGCAGGGAGGTCTGATTTTCCAGCAGTTCACACAGACACACACACACACAAGGTGCACTATGGGATTTGTAATATCTCTGTTTCCTTTTAAATACTTTTGCGACTATTCCACCTGTTCAATTTTGCTCAATCAAGCTCAGCTAATGTATTTGAAAGAAAACAAATACTATTTGAATCCAGGTCAGCAGATAAATCCAAGATAAATCCAGGTCAGCAGAAAAATCCCAGATAATTCCAGGTCAGCAGATAAATCCCAGATAATTCCAGGTAAGCCTAGTTAAATAAAGGTTAAATAAATAAAACATAGAAATAATAAACCCATCACCAACCACCTACAGTTCAACAGGCTGAGGTAGCAAACCCGGAGGATGGCTAAGGGCCGAAACAAGTTGGTTTTATACAATTTTTTATCAACCTCCAAGAGTTGTTCAATTTTCTTTCAAATTCAGTTTGCTACTTAATTCATGCACCTTGGTTGGAGAGTGATGTAGAGGTGATGTGTTCCCTCCCCTTTGCAAACGTACCGTGATGGAGACCTGCTGTTGCTGTTTGGCCAGATCTATCACGTTCACATCGTTCCAGAGCAGGTTCTCAAGGCACCCATGGAAGTTCCTCCTGGACATAACCCTCTGACTTCCATGGCACTGGATGCCACCATAGCTAATCTTGTGAAAGAACATCAAGCCAAAGTTAATATTCCAACATGTTCTTACCTACAGTATATTATCATGATATGGGAATTTGATATAGTAACACCTTCAACAAGTGGTGATAGACCAAATGAGATTGGAAATCGTTCATTGATGGCATATGTTTTGGAAGGAATAAAAAGGTAAAGTAAAGTAGAGTAGAGTAGGACAGAGCAGAGTTGAGTAGACGAGAAGAGCAGAGTACAGTAGAGAAAAGCAGAGTAGAGTAGAAGAATAGAGCAGAGTAGAGCAGAGTAAGGTAGAGCAGGACAGAGTGGAGTAGAGAAGAGCAGAGTAGAGTAGAGGAAAAGAGCAGAGTAGAGCAGAGTAGAGTAGAAGAAATTAGCAGAGTTGAGCAGAGTAGTGTAGAAGAAAAGTGCAGAGTAGAAGAGAAGAGCAGAGTAGAGCAGAGCAAAGTAGAGTAGAGCAGAGTAGAAGAGTAGAGTAGAGTAGAGCAGAGTAGAAGAGTAGAGTAGAGTAGAATAGTAGAGTAGAGCAGAGTAGAAGAGAAGAGTAGAGTAGAAGAGAATCGCAGAGTAGAGTGGAAGAGCAGTGTAGAGTAGGGTAGAGTAGAAGAAAAGAGCAGAGTAGAGTAGTAGAGCAGAGTAGAAGAGTTGAGCAAAATTGAGAGGAAGAGTAGAGGAGAAGAGCAGAGTAGAGCAGGGTAGAGTAGAAGAAAGGAGCAGAGTAAAGCAGAAGAGAAGAGCAGAGCAGAGGAGAAGAGCAGAGTAGATTAGAGCACAGTAAAAGACCAGAATAGAGTTGAAGAAATATCAAAGTAGAAGAAAAGAGCAGAGCAGAGCAGAGTAGAACAGAAGAGAAGAGTAGAGTAGAGCAGAGAAGAAGAAAAGAGCAGAGTAGAGTAGAAGAGCAGAGCAGAGTACAGAAGAAGAAAATAGTAGAGTAGAAGAAAATAACAGAGTAGAGCAGAGTAGAAGAGTAGAATAGAGTAGAAGAGTAGAGCAGAATAGAATGGCAGAATAAAAGGGCAGAGCAGAGCAGAGTAGAAGAGTAGAGTAGAATAGAGTAGAGTAGAGTAGGACAGAGTAGAGTAGAGTAGAGTAGGACAGAGTACGGTAGAGGAAAAGAGTAGAGCAGAGTAGAGTAGAGAAGAGAGCAGAGTAGAAGAGTAGAGCAAAATTGAGTAGAAGAGAAGAGTAGAGGAGAAGAGCAGAGTAGAGCAGAAGAGAAAAGCAGAGTAGAGCAGAGTTATCAGAGTGAAGTAAAGCAGAGCAGAGCAGAGTAGAGCAGAATAGAAGAGCAGAATAGAAGAGCAGAGTAGAGCAGAGTAGAGTTGAAGAAAATAGCAGAGTAGAGCAGAGTAGAAGGAAAGAGCAGAGCAGAGCAGAGTAGAGTAGAGCAGAAGGGTAGAGTAGAACAGAGTAGATTAGAAGAAAAGAGCAGAGTAGAGTAGAAGAGTAGAGCAGAGTAGAGTAGAGTAGAGAAGAAGAGAAGAGAAGAGCAGAGCAGCGTAGAGTAGAGTAGAGAAGAAGAGAAGAGCAGAGCAGCGTAGAGTAGAGTAGAGTAGAATAGAAAAGCAGAGTAGAGTAGAATAGAAGAGCGGAGCAGAGCAAAGTAGAAGAGTAGAGTAGAGTAGATCAGGACAGAGTGGAGTAGAGGAAAAGAGTAGAGCAGAGTAGAGAAGAAGAAAAGAGCAGCGTAGAAGAGCTGAGTAGAAGAGTTGAGCAAAGTTGAGTAGAAGAGAAGAGTAGAGGAGAAGAGCAGAGTAGAGCAGAAGAGAAAAGCAGAGTAGAGTAGAGCAGAGTAGAAGAGCGAAGTAGAGCAGAGTAGAGTAGAGCAGAGTAGAGTAGATCAGAATAGAAGAGCAGAATAGAAGAGCAGAGTAGAGCAGAGTAGAGTTGAAGAAAATAGCAGAGTAGAGCAGAGTAGAAGGAAAGAGCAGAGTAGAGTAGAAGAGTAGAGCAGAGCAGAGTAGAGTAGAAGAGTAGAGCAGAGTAGAGTAGAGTAGAATAGAATAGAAAAGCAGAGTAGAGTAGAATAGAATAGCGGAGCAGAGCAGAGTAGAAGAGTAGAGTAGATCAGGACAGAGTGGAGTAGAGGTAAAGAGTAGAGCAGAGTAGAGTAGAGAAGAAGAAAAGAGTAGCGTAGAAGAGCTGAGTAGAAGAGTTGAGCAAAGTTGAGTAGAAGAGAAGAGTAGAGGAGAAGAGCAGAGCAGGGTAGAGTAGACGAGCAGAGTAGAAGAGCAGAGTAGAAGAGTATAGCAGAGCAGAATAGAGCAGAGTAGCATAGAGCAGAGCGCAGAAGAGTAGATTAAAGAAATTATCCCAATCTGTGTATTCAGGTAGGGACTACAATGGCAATGTACATAAATGTCTCAATAGGACTCATGTAGATTATGACCAGTAGCTCAACTGTGTTTCAATTTCAATAGAGAAGTATTTCTATAGGCCATTTATTAAAACAGTCTAGAAATATTGTATGGAGGTTGGGTTAATCTTAATCATTAGCGGCCTTGAATGAATCCCTCTTGGAGAGAATTCAATGGCATAATCAACACCCCTGCTACAAAGCTATATTTATTTTGAGTGTGTGTCTCCTATGTGTTTAAGTTGTACAGTATCTATGAACGCATCGGTTAGAGACAAATGGAGGGTGATATTTGAAAGAGCAAGCATGCAGGAATGGTTGTGTGTGTGTGTGTGTGTGTGTGTGTGTGTGTGTGTGTGTGTGTGTGTGTGTGTGTGTGTGTGTGTGTGTGTGTGTGTGTGTGTGGAATTATTTGAGAAACAGGTCACAGACAACACACCTCGTTTATCTCGGAAGGACTGAGTTCTGCAGGAACCTGGATTTGCTGAGAGCTTTTGTCCACAGTGAAGTTGAGGTGGCCACTAAAGCGCTCGATGGCTACGTGGTGCCAGTGCTGGTCATCTAGAAGACTACCCAGTGACACGACCACGTGGCTCTCAGGACCAGGAGAGACACTTTTACCTGGAATACAACAGAGACACAGAAAGAAAACCATACATTAATCACAGAGGAAAACGTGTTCTGGTAATAGTCTGATAGAAGTGTTTTCCTTTCTAGGACAGGCAATGCTAGAATAAGGAAATACTGTACGTTTCAAGCAGTGGAGACTGGTGAGGCGAGGATGGCTCATAGACTACATGAAAATAAATCTCGTTCCAAAATCATGGGCATTAAAATGGAGTTGGTCCCCCGTTTGCTGCGATAACACCCTCCCCTCTTCTGGGAAGGCTTTCCTCTAGATGTTGGAACATTGCTGCGGGGAAGTTCTTCCATTCAGCCATGAGAGCATTAGTGAGGTTGGGCACTGATGTTGGGCGGTTAGGCCTGGCTCGCAATCGGCGTTCCAATTCATCCCAAAGGTGTTCGATGGGGTTGAGGTCAGGGCTCTGTGCACGCCAGTCAAGTTCTTCCACAACGATCTCGACAAACCATTTCTGTATGGACCTCGCTTTGTACACAGGGGATTGCTATGCTGAAACGGGAAAGGGCCTTACTCAAAATGTTGCCACAAAGTTGGAGGCACAGAATCGTCTAGAATGTCAGTGTATGCTGTGGCGTTAAGATTTCCCTTCACTGGAACTAAGGGGCCTTGCCGAAACCATGAAAAACAGCCCGAACCATTATTCCTCATCCAGCAAACTTTACAGATGGCACCATGCATTCGGGCAGGTAGCGTTCTCCTGGCATCCGCCAAACCCAGATTCGTCCGTCAGGTCCCCCAGATGGTGAAGCGTGATTCATCACTTCTGAGAATGCATTTCCACTGCTCCAGAGTCCAATGGCAGCAAGCTTTACACCACTCCAGCCGATGCTTGGCATTGCGCATGGTGATCTTAGGCTTGTGTGTGGCTGCTCGGCCATGGAAACCCATTTCATGAAGCTCACGACAAACAGTTATTGTGCTGAAGTTGCTTCCAGAGGCAGTTTGGAACTCGGCAGTGAGTTTTGCAATCGACACACGCTTCAGCACTCGGCGGTCCCATTCTGTGAGCTTGTGTGGCCTACCACTTCACGGCTGAGCGGTTGTCGCTCCTAGACTTTTCCACTTCACAACAACAGCACTTACAGTTGACCGGGGCAGCTCTAGCAGGGCAGATATTTGACTAACTGACATGAACTCTTCAGTAAGGCCATTCTACTGCCAGTAATTGTCTATGGAGATTGCATGGCTGTGTGCTGAATTGTATACATCTGTCAGCAAAGGGTGTGGCTGAAATATCTGAATCCACTCATTTGAAGGGGTGTCCACATACTTTTGTATATATATATATATATATATAGTGTAGTTATGACTGGAATGGAATGGTATATTACACATGGAAACCATGTTTTTTGATGTGTTTGATACCATTCCATTAATTCCATTCCACCCATTACTGTGAGACCGCCACCACTGGTTTCCAGTGTTTAGGTCACCACATACTAAATCATTCAAGAGACACAAACATCAGTAAGAGAGATGCCAGTCAACTACTCAATATATCATCAACATGGCTTCATCTGTGCAATCAACCGAAAATGCTGACAAAACGGTGTGTTGATTTTGTTTATCCCCACCAGACGCGTTCATGACACGTAAGTTAAAATACCCAAACCAACTGTGAACCAAATATACTGAACAAAAATATTAACGCACTATGAAACAGTTTCAATGAGTTACAGTTCATATAAGGAAATCAGTCAATTGAAATACATTCATTAGGCCCTAATCTGTGGGTTTCACATGACTTAGCAGGGGTGCAGCCATGGGTGGGCCTTGGAGGGCATAGGCCCACCCACTGGGGAGCCAGGCCTAGCCAATCAGAAGTAGTTTTTTCCCACAAGGGGTTTATTACAGACAGAAATATTCCTTGTTTCATTAGCTGTCCGGATGGCTCGTCTCAGACGATCCTGCAGGTGAAGAATACGGATGTGGAGGTCCTGGATTGCTGTGGTTACATGTGATATGCAGTTATGAGGCTGGTTGGACGTACTGCCAAATTCTCTAAAACGATGTTGGAGGCGGTTTATGGTAGAGAAATTAATATTAAATTATATGGCAAAAGCTCTGGTGGACATTCCTGCAGTCAGGATTTCAATTGCACCCTCCCTCAAAACTTTAGACATCTGCGACATTGTCTTGTGTGAGAAAACTGCACATTTTAGAGTGGCCATTTATTGTCCTCAGCACAAGGTGCACCTGTGTAATGATCATGCTGTTTAATCAGCTTCTTGAAATGCCACACCTGTCAGGTGGATGGATTATCTTGGTAAAGGAGAAATGCTCACTAACAGGGATGTAAACAGATTTGTGCACAATATTTTTGAGAAATAAGCTTTTGAAACATGGGACCAACACTACATGTTGCGTTTACATTTTTGTTCACGATTGCTAGCTAATTTGTCCTGGAAAATAAACATTGTGATGTTGTTTTACCTGAAATGCATATGGTCCTTTTTTTATGTTGCTGGATCTTTGTATAATTTTGACACATGTTGAATCATACAAAATCCTGTGTTCTCAACTCTGACAATTAATCCACAGATAAAAAGGGGAAACCTAGTACATTCTTCTTCTTCTGATTTTATATGGCAGTTGGCAACCAACTATAAGGAGCATTACCACCATGAAATGGACTGGAGTGTGGCCCTAGTTCATCTTTCAATCACCCACGTGGGTATATGCTCCTAAAAAACAATGAGGAGATGGTAGAGGCGGGACTTGCAGCGCGCCAAACATGTAAAATAGAACCAAGTTCTATTTTAGCACCTGGCTAGGCAGAAGCCCGTTGACGGGTATCAGCAGTTTCAACGAAATGATTGAATAGCATATACAGTATGTGTACATTTATTTTGCAACACTTGCACACGCAACACGGGCGGTGTGGTAAGCATGTAAGTGACTTAGTGAAAAAACCTTTATCACAATCCATGACTTAATGGCCCATACCAAAAAGTGAAAATTAAGATATATGAGTGTGCTGCCTTTGAGAAGACAGACGTCATAAGGTTGTACAGGGCAGGTGTCTTGAAGGATCAGTGTTTCAATGTTTTAAACTACAGTAGCTTTTGAACTGTATTTCAGGCATGAGACTCGGGATATCTGGCACTCTATTCTCTAAGATAGTACACTACCTTTGAAGTAGAGCACAATATAGCAAATAGGGTGCCACTTGGGAGACACACAGCCACATTGAGAACCCATGAACTTCACAGTCATGTTATTCTTGTTGGGGACTGTCTTGTACAGTATACTATACCAACCATACTGGCTAAAGAAAGACTACCAATAAGTAATGATGCATCATTTAAAAAACCGCAGCTTGTAAAAGATAGCAGGACATAATTCATGATATAGTATGAACTCTAGCAGGTCCATCTTTACAGTCCGCAACCTCATAACATGTTGGGAGAACATTTTTGTCTTGCAGTAAATAACAAACCTGGGTTCAAATACTATTTGAAATATTTCAAATACTTTAAGCATTTGCTTTAGCCTGCCTGGAGTGCTAGATGGGTAGGGTTCTGAAGTTTTGGGACTTTACTATTGGTTCCATTGTACCAGGCAAGCTCAATCAAACACAGCTACCTGTACTTCAAATAGTATTTGAACCCACGTCTGGAAAAGAAGCAGTGCAGTACTGTGGTGCTTGGGAAGAAGGAATGAGTGAAGCAAATGCACTCCGTAATTAAATATGTATTAGACATTCTTCGGAGAAGCTGGTTATAGTGGAGAGACCTGCATCCCAAATGGCACCCTAATCCCTACATAGTGCACTACTTTTGATCAGAATTTTAAAGGGCCCTGGTTAAAAGTAGTGAACTATATAGGGAATAGTAATTTGGGACGTACCTAGAGGCTACAACATCATTAAGAGAGAGAGACTTCTGCAAATGATGAATGTGTGTCACTTTAACACATCAATTATGTAGAGGTTATTTGTATGATGTCAGATTAGTTGAGAAGAGAGATGGGATGAGACACATTTAAGAGGTCTTGAGGTCGAGCTTCACAAACAAATAAATATCCATCTGTTGGTATTGATTAACTGAGCTCTCTTCGTGGCAGAGGCAGTTTGGCCCATACCTAATGCGTTACAAATGGCACCCTATTCCCCAGGGTCAAGGGTCAAAATTAGGGACAGAATACAGGTGTAGGATCTCACCTAATTTCAGTTTGTGACAAAGGCTGTAACGTAACAAAATGTGGAAAAAATGAAGTGGTCTGAATACTTTCCGAATGCACTGTACACCATATACACACTCACTCACACTATATTGACATTTTCACACAGAACCCACACACATGCACACATGCACTTTTACACTCATCATTTGATGCTGCTACTCTGTTCTTTATTTTACTCTTATTATAATCTATCCAGATGCCTGGTCACTTTACCCTGCCTTCATGTACATATCTACCACAAATACCCTGTACCTCTGCACATTGATGTGGTACTCCCTATATATTGCTCCATTCTTGGGCATTTTACTTTATTCCTTTTGTGTAAGCAAGCATTTCACGGTAAAGTCTACACCAGTTGTATTCGACGCATGTGACAAATAAAATTTGATTTGATCTATACTGTATATATAGTGTACTAATTCTGACCAAGGCCCATTTGAAATGTAACACTTACATAAACCATGCTGGTGAAATACTGCCTAGGTACAGTGATGCTAAAGGAGACAGTTTGGAAATAGAAAAATAGATGGGCACACAGTAATGTACAGCAATTCTATATTATCTACACAAACTCATTTGTCTAAATGGCCGTCTGAAAACTGCCATTTTATGTACATGTCTGCTGTTGACCAGCGGAAATGCAGAGATCTTATTTAAAGGGACAACCATGAAAGCCATAGCTCTTCCTAAGGTTAGGTAGTGAATGCCTTGTGTCTCTGAACAATCTGTCTCATATAATCTCACTATATTTGATGGAGAATAAACTGGAGTACTCATGGGAACAACCTGAAAACAGCATAACTTAATTGTATTGCACATGTTACTGTCGTTTGCTGCAACTTAAAATCAGATTACCAATGGCAAAAAAATAATCTTATCTAGATACAGGCTGTTTAAATTATTTCAACATGTCATACTCATATTGCTGTGATCGTAAACACTTGCTCTAAAACACTGCATAACCTACAATCAATTCTGCAAAAAAAGCTGAAAACAGCAGCTATCCAGCTGCAGTACATGGCAAGGAATACACCTTGTGCTTAGTTCAGTGAACCATAAACATTTAATAGATGTCACGCCCTGACCTTAGTTCCTTTTTTATGTCTCTATTTTGGTTTGGTCAGGGTGTGAGTTGGGGTGGGAATTCTATGTTCATTCTATGTTTCTCATTCTATGTGTTTAGCCTGGTATGGTTCCCAATCTATCGTTGTCTCTGATTGAGAACCATACTTAGGTAGCCTTTTCCCACCTGGTGTTTGTGGGTAGTTATTTTCTGTTTAGTGTTTTGTTGCACCTTGCAGAACTGTTCGTTTGTCTTTTTTGTTTGAGTGTTCATCTTTATTAAAAGTATTATGAATACGTACCACGCTGCACTTTGGTCCTCTTCTCCTTCTCCCGACGACAGTCGTTACAATAGGTCTACATATAATCATTGACAAACTTAGTCATTAAGAATGATGAAGGAGAAGCATGTTGAAATGTTCTGACTAATATTATGACTGTGATATTATGACTACTTTCAGAGGAAAACTGATCACATGTTATATTGATTATAATAAAACGTCTTGGTCGAACCCTGATTGGCTGACAGCCGTGGTATATCAGACATTATAATCTGGGTTGGTAGAGCCCTGAATGATGTAAGATGGAGCCAGAGAGGATGGCTGCCGTTACAAGGCCGCAGGGCCAGACTGATTACCAGGACGTGTACTCCGAGAATGCACTGACCAACTGGCAAGTGTCTTCAATGACATTTTCAACCTCTCCCTGTCTGAGTCTGTAAATCCAACATGTTTCAAGCAGACCACCATAGTCCCTGTGCCCAAGAACACAAAGGTAACCTGCCTAAATTAATACCGACCCGTAGCACTCACGTCTGCAGCCATGAAGTGCTTTGAAAAGCTGGTCATGGCTCACATCAACACCATTATCCAGAAACCCTAGACCCACTCCAATTTGCATACCGCCCAAACAGATCCACAGATGATGCAATCTCTATTGCACTCCACACTTCCCTTTCCCACCTGGACAAAAGGAACACCTATGTGAGAATGCTATTCATTGACTACAGCTCAGCGATTTGTCAGATTTGTCATTGGTCCTCAGATCCTCAAAAGGTTCTTCAGCTGCACCATCGAGATAATCCTGACTAGAGGTCGACCGATTACGATTTTTCAACGCCAATACCGATACCGATTATTGGACGACCAAAAAAAGGCGATACCGATTAATCGGCCAATTTTATTTATTTATTTGTAATAATGACAATTACAACAATACTGAATGAACACTTATTTTAACTTAATATAATACATCAATCAAATCAATTTAGCCTCAAATAAATAATGAAACATGTTCAATTTGGTTTAAATAATACAAAAACAAAGTGTTGGAGAAGAAAGTAAAAGTGCAATATGTGCCATGTAAAAAAGCTAACGTTTAAGTTCCTTGCTCAGAACATGAGAACATTTGAAAGCTGGTGGTTCCTTTTAACATGAGTCTGCAATATTCCCAGGTAAGAAGTTTTAGGTTGACGTTATTATAGGAATTATAGGACTATTTCTCTCTATACCATTTGTATTTTCATATACCTTTGACTATTGGATGTTCTTATAGGCACTTTAGTATTGCCAGTGTAACGTATAGCTTCCGTCCCTCTCCTCGCCCCTACCTGGGCTCGAACCAGGAACACATCGACAACAGCCCCCCTCGAAGCATCGTTACCCATCGCTCCACAAAAGCCGCGGCCCTTGCAGAGCAAGGGGAACAACTACTCCAAGTCTCAGAGCGAGTGACGTTTGAAACGCTATTAGCGCGCACCCCGCTAACTAGCTAGCCATTTCACATCGATTACACCAGCCTAATCTCGGGAGTTGATAGGCTTGAAGTCATAAACAGCGCAATGTTTGAAGCATTGCGAAGAGCTGCTGGCAAACGCACGAAAGTGCTGTTTGAATGAACGCTTACGAGCATGCTGCTGCCTACCACCGCTCAGTCAGACTGCTCTATCAAATATCAAATCAGACTTAATTATAACATAATAACACACAGAAATACGAGCCTTAGGTCATTAATATGGTAAAATCCGGAAACCATCATTTCGAAAATAAAAAGTTTATTCTTTAAGTGAAATACGGAACCGTTCCGTATTTTATCTAACGGGTGGCATCCATAAGTCTAAATATTCCTGTTACATTGCACAACCTTCAATGTTATGGCATAATAATGTACAATTCTGGCAAATTAGTTCGCAACGAGCCAGGCGGCCCAAACTGTTGCATATACCCTGACTCTGCGTGCAATGAACGCAAGAGAAGTGACACAATTTCCCTAGTTTAATATTGCCTGCTAACATTAATTTCTTTTAACTAAATATGCAGGTTTAAAAATATATACTTCTGTGTATTGATTTTAAGAAAGGCATTGATGTTTATAGTTAGGTACATTTGTGCAACGATTGTGCTTTTTTCGCAAATGCGCTTTTGTTAAATCATCCCCCGTTTGGCGAAGTTGGCTGTCTTTGTAAGGAAGAAATAGTCTTCACAGTTCGCAACGAGCCAGGTGGCCCAAACTGCTGCATATACCCTGACTCTGTTGCACAGAACGCAAGAGAAGTGACACATTTTCCCGAGTTAAAAGAAATTCATGTTAGCAGGCAATATTAACTAAATATGCAGGTTTAAAAATATATGCTTGTGTATTGATTTTAAGAAAGGCGTTGATGTTTATGGTTAGGTACACATTGGTGCAACGACAGTGCTTTTTCGCGAATGCGCTTGTTAAATCACCCGTTTGGCGAAGTAGGCAATAATTCAATGATAAATTAACAGGCACTGCATCGATTATATGCAACGCAGGACAAGCTAGATAAACTAGTAATATCATCAACCATGTGTAGTTAACTAGTGATTATGATAAGATTGATTGTTTTATATAAAGATACGTTTAATGCTAGCTAGCACCTTACCTTGGCTCCTTGCTGCACTCGCCTAACAGGTAGTCAGCCTGCCACGCAGTCTCCTCGTGGAGTGCAATGTAATCGGCCATGATCGGTGTCCAAAAATGCCGATTACCGATTGTTATGAAAACTTGAAATCGGCCCTAATTAATCGTCCATTCCGATTAATCGGTTGACCTCTAATCCTGACTGGTTGCATCACTGCCTGGTATGGCAACTGCTCGGCCTCCGACCGCAAGGCACTACAGAGGGTAGTGCGTACTGCCCAGTACATCACTGGGGCCAAGCTTCCTGCCATCCAGGACCTCTTTACCATGTCAGAGGAAGGTCCTAAAAATGACACTTGCCAGCTGGTCAAACTAGCCACCCTAGTCATAGACTGTTCTCTCTGCTACTGCATGGTAAGTGGTACCGGAGCGCCAAGTCCAGGTCCAAGAGGCTTCTAAACAGCTTCTACCCCCAATCCATAAGACTACTGAACATCAAATCAAACGGTTACCCAGACTACTTGCATTTACACTGCTGCTACTCTGTTATTATCTTTTCTTTTCTTTTTACTTGGCTGTCACGCCCTGACCTTAGAGATCTTTTTTATGTCTCTATTTTGGTTGGTCAGGGCGTGAGTTTGGGTGGGCATTCTATGTCTGGTGTTCTATGTTGTCCTTGTTTTGTATTTCTATGTGTTTGGCCTGGTAGGGTTCCCAATCAGAGGCAGCTGTCTATCGTTGTCTCTGATTGAGAACCATACTTAAGTAGCCTGTTCCCACCTGTGTTTGTGGGTGGTTATCTTCTGTTTAGTGTTTGTTGCACCTTTCAGAACTGTTCGTTGGTCGTTTTGTTGTTTTTGTTCGCGTGTTCATCTTTATTAAAAATATTATGGATACGTACCACGCTGCACTTTGGTCCTCCTCTCGACGACAATCGTTACATTGGCAGGTCAGTTAAGAACAAATTCTTATTTTCAATGACGGCCTAGGAACAGTGGGTTAACTGCCTGTTCAGGGGCAGATTGACAGATTTGTACCTTGTCAGCTCGGGGATTTGAAACTGCAACATTTTGGTTACCAGTCCAATGCTCTAACCACTAGGCTACCCTGCCGCCCCATCTATGCATAAGTCACTTTAATAACTCTACCCACATGTATATTTTACCTCAATTACCTCGACTAACCTGTACCGGTACCGGTACCCCCTGTATAAAGCCTCGGTATTGTTATTTTACTGCTGCTCATTAATTATTTATTACTTTATTTCTTTTTTTGTTTGTATTTTTCTTAAAACTGCATTGTTTGTTAAGGGCTTGTAAGTAAGCATTTCAATGTCATGTCTACACCTGTTGTATTCGATGCATGGGACAAATAAAATTTGATTTGATTGGCTAACAGCCGTGGTATATCACAAAAAATGTATTTTTACTGCTCTAATTACACTGGTAACCAGTTTAAAATAGCAATAAGGCACCTCTGGAGTTTGTGATATATAGCCATTATACCACGTGTAAGGGCTGTGTCCAGGCACTCCGCGTTGTGTCATGGTGAAGAAGAGCCCTTAGCCGTGGTGTACTTGCCATATACCATACCTCGGTCCTTATTGCTTAAGAATACTATGGGTATGACCCATTTTATTTTTACTGTTAGAATTATGTTGGTAACCAGTTTATAATAGCAATAAGGTATCTCTGGGGTTTGTGATATATGGCCAATATACCACGGCTAAGGGCTGTATCCAGGCCCTCCGTGTTGCGTCGTACATAAGAACAGTCCTTACCGTGGTATATTGGCTGTATACCACGCCCCCTCGAGCCTTATTGCTTTATAATAAAACAGGTTGTTTGTTATATTGATTAGTAAACAGAAAGTAAGAAAGTTGGTTCTCGTTCTGCAAAGTGAACATAATGACATGGAACGGGTACCAATACAAACAAACAGCCTGACTGACTGACAGTCCTATTGGCCAGAGCAAAATGCTTTTATATTTTAGTTCACAAAACTATCCTCAATATACCTCTGTGAATTTACAGTATGTAACCCACAATATTTATGGCTGACCAGTGGAGGTTTCTGAGGGGAGAACGACTCGTAATAATGCCCGGAACGGAGCAAATGGAACGGCATCAAACACCTGGAAACCATGTGTTTGATGCATTTGATACCATTCCACTAATTCCGCTCCAGTCATTACCACGAGCCCGTTCTCCCCAATTAAGGTGCCACCAACCTCTTGTGTGGCTGACATAATCTCAACTCAGTTGGATACAGTTATCACCCCACTTCCAGAATGCACTGGAGCAGGTCACATTGACCCTCATATATTTGCATCCAATAAATATTACAGTTGACAGTTAGGAATTGGAGTGAAATATGAGCCAATGGTTTACAATATAAACAGGCATTTTGATTAATGTAAACTACAGAGGGAATAGAATGGTTTTGGATACCGGAAATAAATCTTGGCAATCCATTTATTTCATTCATTTCCACACACAGGCAGCAAAGTTGGTGCAAACAGCTTGTGGCTGTCTGTCTGCTCCTTGGAGGGTGAACAGCCTATGTTTTTCAATGTGAGCACTGCAGCCATATTGATTGCACAGGCTTGCCTCATGAAAAGCCTTGGACCAAAGCTTTGTTGCGACTGTGTGTACATACAGTATGGCTGTGCTTGTACATATACTGTATTTGCGTGTTTGGATAGATGTATGGGCAGAGTGTATGTGGAAGAATGGTATTGTGGTTTTCCTCAACAATAGGTGTATAGGTTATGTGTAGAGAATTCAATATTTATCCATTTTCACAACAAAGCCATATGTATTTGTTTGTGTGCGTACTTGTTGTTTGAGTGTCTGTGTACGTATGTTTGTGAGCATGCACATGCATACATGTTTGAATGTAACTGACAGAGCAGATACAGGGGGTGGCATTTGTATCGTGCTATAGTAGTTCTCCATGTTCTCTATAGAGGGTTCCTGCCAGAGCCTGTATAGTCACAGCTTTAAAGTGCAGTGTGCCCCTATAGCACCGTAAATCTGTCCTTTCCCCAATCCTCAGAGAAGCAGAGGAAGACTGGCCTGCCACCCCTCCCTCCCTCACACAGCCATTACAAGACCCTGCCACCCTCCCTCACTCTCCCTCACACAGCCGTGATAAGGCCCTCTTACAAACGGAACTCACTGGTTACCTCAAAGAGGAAGACCAGGACTACGTCCCAAATGGCACCCTATTCTTTTTATACTATAGTGCACGACTTGGTCTAAAGAAGTGCACTACATAAGGGAATAGGGTGCCATCTAGGACGCAACCAAGGAGACCAGCGTTTAATTTAAGGCTAGCCATCACAGTAACACAAACTGCGCAGAGAAAGATTCTTGACAGGGGAATGACAAGAGTTACAAGGCAATAGTAAACTGCAGAGAGGTCAATCCCCCCAGATAACCATCTCTGTCTACTCTACATTGTTATGGTCATATTGTGACATCCATCAACGTTGAAGGTACGAGAGGTACAGTATGCTGGTTACTGTTGCTTTCGAGGCACTTTTACTATCCTGTATAGAGGACTCAATGTCAATGCTGTTCTGTATTGGGACTGTTTCTTATCAGGATTTGACTCTTGAGTAAATAGCTGCTTAATCATAGCTTCAGGTCTAATACACAGTCAGAGAGGTACTGACCTAAATTACGCAGATAATTCAACCTTGCATTAAAACCGAGGAAGAGTCACACTAATTCAATAGACACAACATTACATTCATGTGAGAGAGAAGAGAAAGACTGAGTGAAAGAGACAGACAGAGCTTACATTGGTAAATTACTGCATGAAACAAATTGGAAGGAGAGAGGGGGAAGAGGAGAGGGGAGAGAGGAGAGGGGAGAGAGGATAGTTGTAAAAATTTGAAAAAAAACCACTGATAAATAATATATGCTATTTAGCAGACACTTTTATCCAAAGCGACTTACAATCATGCGTGCATACATTTTATGTATGGGCCTTCCCGGGAATTGAAGCCACTTTCCTCTGTTGCAAGTGCCATTTTATTTTTTTTATTTTATTTTTTATTTTTTTCACCTTTATTTAACCAGGTAGGCTAGTTGAGAACAAGTTCTCATTTGCAACTGCGACCTGGCCAAGATAAAGCATAGCAGTGTGAACAGACAACAACACAGTTACACATGGAGTAAACAATAAACAAGTCAATAACATGGTAGAAAAAAAGAGAATCTATATACAATGTGTGCAAAAGGCATGAGGAGGTAGGCAATAAATCGAATAATTACAATTTAGCAAATTAACACTGGAGTGATAAATCATCAGATGCTCTACCAACTGAGCTACAGATGATAAGTAACAAGGTAATCAAATGAAATCCATTTTACCTCATTTCTACCAGCATATCATGTGTGCAACTAAAAAAAACTCTCGACCACCTTCACTCCACACACAGAGACGCAGACAAAGCTCTCTGTTGCCCTCTATTTGGCAAATCTGACCATAACTCTATCCTCCTGATTCCTGCTTACAAGCAAAAACTCAAACAGGAAGTACCAGTGACACACTCAATTTGGAAGTGGTCAGATGATGCGGATGCTAAGCTACAGGACTGTTTCGTTAGCACAGACTGGAATATGTTCCAATATTCATCCAATTGCATTGAGGAGTTTAACACATCAGTCAACGGCTTCATTAATAAGTGCATTGATGACGTCTTCCCCACAGTGACGGTACGTACATACCCCAACCAGAAGCCATGGATTACAGGCAACATCTGCACGGAGTTAAAAGCTAGAGCTGCTGCTTTCAAGGAGCGCGACACCAATCCGGACATTTATAAGAAATCTCGCTATGCACTCCAACAAACCATCAAACATGAAAGCATCAGTACAGGACTAAGATCGACTCCTACTACACCGGCTCTGATGCTTGTCGGATGTGGCAGGGCTTGCAAACTATCATGGATTACAAAGGGAAACCCAGCCGAGAGCTATCCCAGTGAGCCTACCAGACAACTTACCCTCTCTTGGGTACGTGAGACGTTAGCGTCCCACCTCTTCAACAGCCAGTGACACTGCTGGGCGCCAAATTCAAATACAGAAATACTCATTATAAAAATTCAGAAAACAAAACATATTTTACATAGGTTTAAAGAATAACTTCTTGTGAATCCAACCACGGTGTCAGATTTAAAAAATGCTTTAAGGCGTAAGCATACCTTATGGTTATTTGAGAACATAGCCCACTAGACAAATCATTACAAACAGTAACCAGCCAAGTAGAACAGTTACACAAGTCAGAAATAGAGATAAAATTAATCCCTTACCTGTCACATTCCTGACCTTATTTCCTTTATTTTGTCTTTGTTTAGTATGGTCAGGACGTGAGCTGGGTGGACATTCTATGTTATGTGTTTCTATGTTGGGTTCTTTTCAATTAGCCTGATATGGTTCTCAATCAGGGGCAGGTGTTTTACGTTTCCTCTGATTGAGAACCATATTAAGGTAGGCTGTTCACACTGTTTGTTTGTGGGTGATTGTTCCTGTGTCAGTGTTTGTGCCACACGGGACTGTTTCGTTTGTTAGTTTGTTCCTGTTCGTGCGTTCTTCGTTGTCTGTAAGTTCTCATGTTCAGGTCTGTTTACGTCGTTTGTTATTTTGTAGTTGTTCAAGTGTGCTTCGTGTTTGTCTTTAAATAAATCATTATGAATTCAACCTACGCTGCATATTGGTCCGATCCATGGTCCTCCTCAGACGAGGAGAAGAACGAACGTTACATTACCTTTGATGATCTTCATATGGTTGCACTCAGCAGACATTAATTTACTCAATAAATGTTCCTTTTGTTCGATAAAGTCTCTTTATTTCCAAAAACCTCCGTTTTGTTTGCGCGTTTTCTTCAGTAATCCACAGGCTCAAACGCAGTCAAAACAGGAAGACAAAAAAATCCAAATTGTATCCGTAAAGTTCATAGAAACATGTCAAACGATGTTCATATTCAATCCTCAGGTTGTTTTTAGCCTAAATAATCGATAATATTTCAACCGGACAATAACGTCGTCAATTTAAAAGGTAAACAAGAAACGCACTCTCTCGGTCTTGCGCATGAAAAAGCTCTGTGACACTTTAGGGTCCACTCATTCAGATTGCTCTTACTTCCTCATTTTTCAGAATACAAGCCTGAAACAATTTCTAAAGACTGTTGACATCTAGTGGAAGGCATAGAAACTGCAATTTAAGTCCTAAGTCAATGTATACTGTAATGGCATTGAATAGAAAAAAAAAGACTTCCTGAATGGATTTTTCTCAGGTTTTTGCCTGCCAAATCAGTTATGTTATACACACAGACACTATTTCAACAGTTTTGGAAACGTTAGAGTGTTTTCTATCCAAATCTACCAGTTATATGCATATCATATCTTCTGGGCCCGAGAAACAGGCAGTTTAATTTGGGCATGCATTTCATCCAAAATTCCGAATGCTGCCCCCTACCCTAGAGAAGTTAAATGCCTTCTATGCTCGCTTCAAGACAAGCAATCTGACATCAACACCATCATCCCAGAAACCCTGCACCCACACCAATTCGCATACTGCCCCAACAGGTCCACAGATGAAGCAATCTCAATCGCACTCCACACTGCCCGTTCCCACCTGGACAAAAGGAACACCTAGGTGAGAATGATGTTCATTGACTACAGCTCAGTGTTCAAAACCATAGTGCTCTCCATGCTCATCATTAAGCTAAGGACCCTGGGACTAAATACCTCCCTCTGCAACTGGATCCTGGACTTCTTGACGGGCTGCCCCCAGGTGTTGAGGTTAGGCAACAACACATCCACCATGCTGACCCACAACATGGGAGCACCTCAGGGGTGTGTGCTCAGTCCCCTCCTGTACTCCCTGTTCACACACGACTGTGTGGCCACTCACAAATCCAACACCATCAATAAGTTTGCAGATGACACGACAGTGGTAGGTCTAATCACCAACGACGATGAGACAGCCTATAAGGAAGAGGTCAAAGATCTGGCAGTGTAGTGCCAGTACAAAAACCTCTCCCTCAACATCGGCCAGACAAAGGAGCTGATCTGGACTACAGGAAATGGAGGGCGAACACGACCCTATTCACATCGACAAGGCTGTAGTGGAGTGGGTCGAGAATTTCAAATTCCTCGGTGTCCACATCACTAAGGTCCTATCATGGTCCAATCATACCAACACAGTCGTGAAGAGGTACGACAACGCATCTTCCCCCTCAGGAGAATGAAAAGATTTTGCATGGGCCCTAAGATCCTCAAAATGTTCTACAGCTTGTGACGGCCCTGAATTTTTCTGAACTGTCTCAGTGCTTCTCCTTCCAATAGGGCGGTTTTCCTTTAATTCCCAATTAAATAGTGCTTCTCCTTCCAATAGGGGGCTTCCCCTTTAATCCCCAATTAAATAGCCAGCATCAGCTGCGCAAAAGTGGGGTTGTGATGGAGACGTGAATGAGGATGTGTTCAACCCTCAGTTCTGAAGCTTCTCTCTTCAGTTTGTTTTGTTGCATTTAAAAGTGTGCTTTTGTAGCTTAATAGCTAGTTTACCCAGGATCGGATCCACTCTTTGCATCCGTGTTCTTCGTGGCCTTTCGCTGGAGATCTGTTGGCGGATTGGATTGTCTGACTGACCGACTGACTACAACCTTTTTGTATACGGTATTTAATTTGTTTTGGGGTGCTGTATACCGTGATGATTTATGTAGTTAGTTGTAAGTGAGGACGTATTAGTATTTGATACGCTTTATAGTTGTGTGGTAAAATAATAGTTATTTTGATTGTATGACTGAGACTGGGTTTATGCTACACTTGAATGAACGGACAAACATTGCGTGACAAAGGTCACTTGAGTTCCCTGAACTCCTTTACCGGGCTGGACTCTTTTTAGGCCCGAGGTACAGGACATTTGTGGAGGAACCAGAGCTCATTATTTGTTATATTGTTATGTGTGTGTGATCATTTATGTTGGTAATACAACCCACGCAAAAGAATAGTTGCTTTTAAAGTTCTTCCCAATGTTTTAAGGGTTTATGAAAAGTGTATTCCCATCCTGACTTTTACATGAGTCCTTTGTATTGGTGTAGACTTGAGGGACCAGATGGGACTCATTCCCTCCCTGTCACGATTGTCGTCGGGAGAAGTTGAAGAGGACCAAAGTGCAGCGTGGTACGTATTCATAATACTTTTAATAAAGATGAACACTCGAACAAAAACAACAAAACGACAAACGAACAGTTCTGCAAGGTGCAACAAAACACTAAATAGAAACATACAAAGCAATCTACGGTCAGGGCGTGACACTCCCAAACCAAAAGGAGAAACCAATATTTTCTCTGGTAGGCACACCCTACCTGGCACCCCATTAAACAATAACCTCAAGTCAAAACCGTTACAAGCTGCACCATTGAGAGCATCTTGACTGGCTGCATCACCACCTGGTATAGCAACTGCCCGGCATCCGACTGGAAGGTGCTACAGAGGGCAGTACCTCACTGGGGCCGAACTCCCTGCCTTCCAGGACCTCTATACCAGGCGTTGTCAGAGGAAGGGCTTAAAAATTGTCAAAGACTCCAGCCACCCAAGTAATAGACTGTTCTTTCTGCTACCGCACGGCAAGTGGTACCAGAGTGCCATAAGACTGCTGAACAGTTAATCAAAAGGCTACCCAGACTATTTACATTGACCCCCTTATTATTACATTTTTCATGCACTGACTCTCTTGCCCTGACTCTATGTACACTCACTAGACTTTACCCACACATACTATTCTGACACTCCAACACACACATGCACCCACATTAAATATGATCACTCTCACATAACACATGCATATTGACGCCACACACACTCACACTCTTCACACACGCTGATGCTACTTTGTTAATTAATTATCCTGATTGCCTAGTGACTTTAACCACTACAGTACCTACATGTACATACTGTATGACCTCAACTACCTGGTACCCCTGAAAATTGACTCTGTACTGGTACTCCTTGTTATATACCCTCATTATTGTGTTAATATTTCCTTTTTTATTTAGCAAATATTTTTCTTACTTTTTAACTCTGCATTGTTGGTTAAGGGCTTGTAAGTAAGCATTTCACAGTAAAGTCTACACCTGTTGTATTCGGCGCATGTGACCAACAACATTTGATTTTGATTTGAAGAGGGAAAGAGAAATAAAGACGCAGAGGGAAGGAGAGAAAGGGTGATGTAAAATACGGAGAGAGGGAGAGCATCCCGACAAACGCTTTGATTGAGGCAGAGCCGCAGTTCTTTTGTCAGCGCCAGTCCATATCAAGATAAACAGAATGACATAATCTCTCGTCCGTCATAACGGATGGTTTTCATTTTCTCCCTCTGAGCTTTCCTTTAAAAATGACAGCACTAACGGTGGTTTACTGTCGGCTAGTTGACTATCAGCGTCATTCAATCACATTGTGTAGAAGAGAACAGCTATTGCAGGGAAAACTGGAGCTGCTGTTGAGGGAATTTAGTGTATTGGAGAGGTCTAGCTAGAGCCATGGATGTGGCATGGCTTTAAGGTAGACAGAAACGGCAGTGCCTAGACTTTAGGCCCTAGAGGGAAAACCTAACCTGCCTAGCGGATTGCCTATAAGTGTTATGATTGGAATTTCTATACATGTAGAAACCCCAGTTCTTGCCATCAATGGGAAAACCTGGTTAAATATATAAATGTTAAATAAAAAATGGATAGAAACTCTCATAAACTGAGTTTTTGAAATGTGCAGAAGATGATCAGACAAGGAGACTGGCCTATCCAGGTTCGTCACTACTACTTCTACCAATAACTAAATGTTTAAACCTGGTCACTCAAATAGTTTGTGTACTCACAAGTTACAACCCTCTTCAGTATGGCCTTATTCATCATGTAGTGTAAAATGTTATACTGTAGCCTAAGGCCATTTGGATTGATTAAGTGCAGAAGACAATTTTGATCCCTTCAACTAGTTTGATAAACTATGATTGTTTTTTGCCTTTTATTCTGTTTTGGCACAGGTCCAGTCTGTCACCTGCTGTTTTCATTTCCTCTTATGTTGACAATCACATTATTCCAGTGACAAATTGTGGGGTTTTCATTTTATTCCACTACTAACGAATAGCAGAGCATCCCACAGTAAAGACCCTTTACTGGGTTTTGGATTGGATAACCTAAGTAACCGACTACAGTATACAGCAAACTGCAGATTGCAGCAATAAGGTATCCTGCCTTAAATCATTCAGTAGTTGCAGAATTTATTATGGTCCTAAGTTATCATAAGTGTCTCAATAATTATGTGTAGGTCTGCAGTGTATTAGACACGTTTAGTGTGCTGATAGTACAGTGTGTGTGTGTGTTTGGGTGTGCTGATCATGCTTAGTGGATATCTACTGTACTAACCTCCCTGTGAAGATAGAGAGGTGTCTCTCTCTACCCTAGTGGTATGCAACAGACAGATGGCCCTGCTAAGAGGTGCACCATATGTTGATGCCTTGGACAGTCTGGCTAGCTGAGAACATAAGACCACCTGAAGTTTAGCCCCACTTATGCCTGGTAAACATGAAACTTTCTTTCCATCTCTGCTGTGCATCGTAGTAAGTATAGTAGTTGATGTAACATTTTTACTATGGTAGGCTAATCCCCTAAAACACTGGGTAAGCTCCAAACACATTCTAAACTATTTATCATAAAAAAGTAGAGTGAACGGCATAAAGGACATGAGAGATGAATGGATTTGTATTGTACTAGAGGCCACTGTACCTTTTCTGAGATGGAGTAAAAGTTTTCCTTTGTGTAACTCCAGCGTGACGGTGTGATCATCTTGTCCCTCTGTGTGTATCAAGGTCCCAGAGTTCTGCAGGGTTTTGAACTTCAGAGAGATGGTGTCTTTGGCTGTTTGACTTGGTGTTGGGTTAGGGCTGAACCTGTAGAGCAAGCAGCTGCTGCCGTCAAACCACGCCACATCAGACTCTGCAAACAACACATTTACAAGTAAAGATTATACTGTATAGTATAGTAGTACCATCAACACATTCACAAGTAAAGAGTGTACTGTAGAGTATAGTATTACCATCAACACATTCACAAGTAAAGATTATACTGTAGAGTATAGTATTACCATCAACACATTTACAAGTAAAGATTGTACTGTATAGTATAGTAGTACCATCAACACATTCACAAGTAAAGATTATACTGTATAGTATAGTAGTACCATCAACACATTCACAAGTAAAGATTATACTGTAGAGTATAGTAGTACCATCAACACATTCACAAGTAAAGATTATACTGTAGAGTATAGTAGTACCATCAACACATTCACAAGTAAAGATTATACTGTAGAGTATAGTAGTACCATCAACACATTCACAAGTAAAGATTATACTGTAGAGTATAGTATTACCATCAACACATTTACAAGTAAAGATTGTACTGTATAGTAGTACCATCAACACATTCACAAGTAAAGATTATACTGTATAGTATAGTAGTACCATCAACACATTCACAAGTAAAGATTATACTGTAGAGTATAGTAGTACCATCAACACATTCACAAGTAAAGATTATACTGTATAGTATAGTAGTACCATCAACACATTCACAAGTAAAGATTATACTGTAGAGTATAGTAGTACCATCAACACATTCACAAGTAAAGATTATACTGTATAGTATAGTAGTACCATCAACACATTCACAAGTAAAGATTGTACTGTAGAGTATAGTATTACCATCAACACATTCACAAGTAAAGATTATACTGTATAGTATAGTAGTACCATCAACACATTTACAAGTAAAGATTGTACTGTAGAGTATAGTAGTACCATCAACACATTCACAAGTAAAGATTATACTGTATAGTATAGTAGTACCATCAACACATTCACAAGTAAAGATTGTACTGTAGAGTATAGTATTACCATCAACACATTTACAAGTAAAGATTATACTGTATAGTATAGTATTACCATCAACACATTCACAAGTAAAGATTATACTGTAGAGTATAGTAGTACCATCAACACATTCACAAGTAAAGAATATACTGTATAGTATAGTAGTACCATCAACACATTTACAAGTAAAGATTATACTGTATAGTATAGTATTACCATCAACACATTCACAAGTAAAGATTATACTGTAGAGTATAGTAGTACCATCAACACATTCACAAGTAAAGATTGTACTGTATAGTATAGTAGTACCATCAACACATTTACAAGTAAAGATTATACTGTATAGTATAGTATTACCATCAACACATTCACAAGTAAAGATTATACTGTAGAGTATAGTAGTACCATCAACACATTCACAAGTAAAGATTATACTGTAGAGTATAGTAGTACCATCAACACATTTACAAGTAAAGATTATACTGTAGAGTATAGTATTACCATCAACACATTCACAAGTAAAGATTGTACTGTATAGTATAGTAGTACCATCAACACATTTACAAGTAAAGATTATACTGTATAGTATAGTAGTACCATCAACACATTTACAAGTAAAGATTATACTGTATAGTATAGTAGTACCATCAACACATTCACAAGTAAAGATTGTACTGTAGAGTATAGTAGTACTGTACAACCAACACATTCACAAGTAAAGATTATACTGTATAGTATAGTAGTACCATCAACACATTCACAAGTAAAGATTGTACTGTATAGTATAGTAGTACCATCAACACATTCACAAGTAAAGATTGTACTGTATAGTATAGTAGTACCATCAACACATTCACAAGTAAAGATTGTACTGTATAGTATAGTAGTACCATCAACACATTCACAAGTAAAGATTGTACTGTAGAGTATAGTATTACCATCAACACATTCACAAGTAAAGAGTGTACTGTAGAGTATAGTAGTACCATCAACACATTCACAAGTAAAGATTGTACTGTAGAGTATAGTAGTACTGTACAACCAACACATTCACAAGTAAAGTGGCCTCCCGGGTGGCGCAGTGGTCTAGGGCACTGCATCGCAGTGATGAAACTCTGCGCCACCAGAGTCTCTGTGTTCGCGCCCAGGCTGGGCTGGGTTCGCGCCCAGGCTCTGTCGCAGCCGGCCGCAACCGGGAGGTCCGTGGGGCGACGCACAATTGGCATAGCGTCGTCCGGGTTAGGGAGGGTTTGGCCGGTAGGGATATCCTTGTCTCAGTATGTAAAAATGTAATAAAAATGTATGCACTCTACTGTAAGTCGCTCTGGATAAGAGCGTCTGCTAAATGACTAAAATGTAAATGTAAAAATGTAAAGATTATACTGTATAGTATAGTAGTACCATCATCACATTCACAAGTAAAGATTATACAGTAGAGTATGGTAGTAAAATCCCACACTCCAAACATTACATTTAATTGTTTACATTTTAGCAGAAGCTAGAATCTAGAGCGACTTACTGTATTGGGTCCATACATTTTCATAGAGGTCCCCCTTAGGAATCAAACCCACAACCCTGGCGTTGCAAGCGCCATTCTCTACCAACTGAGCTATAAGGGACTACATTACGATCCTGTGATAGTAGAAATTAAAATCACAACCCTCATCTTCAGCGGGAAAACAAATGCATATATTCTATTCAGAAACCCAGTGGGAAACACTTGTTGAAATAACATCAGCTGTAATGCTGGTTGTAATGAGCCAATTTCAACCAGATTTGACCACTGGGATACTGAAGAGAATAGTAGAGACGTTATTCACACTCAAAGTGGAGGCCATTCATTGCGTTCAGTGTTTTTATTAGCAATTAGATGTGCATTATAGGCTCCAGTGTGTGCTGGTTGAGTGAGATTTAGAGCCGAAGCTAATTTCTCCTTACTTAACTGCCTCTAACGAGGCAGGGTAGCCTTGGTCCGTCACACATCAAACCACTTCAATCACTAGATCAGTCTTTTTCATGATTATGATTGAAGAGCTGTGATTAAAGACTAAAGAAGACTTTCATGTGAGAGTACTGACACCTTTTATCTTGTGCTTTTACCTTATTGATATTGTTTGCAATGCATTGTAAGTTGAATATGACAGACAAAAACATATGTCATTTTGGGTTTACAGGCCTACTTCCCTGGCATTTACTTTCATGGTTACAAATGACATTGTTAAATGGTCATTACAGAATAATAATAACTATAGCACAGGTAACAGTTACTGAGGGTTAAAACAAAAACCCTTCAGAATGCTGTTCCATAGCCAAAAGCCAGATAAATAAGTATAAACAAACCGTGGGCAATAATCGTTTTAAGAGTAAAACTGTCTGCTCTTATGTATAATCATTCAAAACACAATATAAAATATCAAAACACATCCACTCTGTCCTTGCTCATCCGCAACTTAATACATCTCCCAATAGTGCTGCATACAAAAAGAACACAAAACTATTCATATTTGTTTAATATACATCATAAATCACCGCTCTACAATGGAGGACTGATTAAAAAACAAACAATCCAGGGACAGGTTGTTGGACTGAGGGAGAAACAGAGCCACAGTGTGAGACATAACAGATATGGATGTCTGTGTGAGACATGTTCGCTGTAAACAGAAATGACAACAGTGATGAAAAATAAAATAAATGGATCTTTTGCATATTGTTTGTTGGCTCATCCACAGAGCATGCAGTTAGTACACCTACAGTCATTCCCTAGCGTTGTTTAATACTGGAAATATGCACAACGTCAATACAACCAGATTAGAGTATTCTCTTTGTAATAATGCAAAGATGGAAAACTTTGATGTGGGTGGGGGCCATGAAAAATCTGAACTCATCATGAGGGGCCGCAGTGGCTGAGGAGCCGCAGTCAGAGCCGGCTTTAGCCTTTTAGGGGCCCTAAGTATTTTTTGGGTTGTTTTAGAGTTTATTTCCTGCTAATCTGCACATTTTGCTATTGGGCGTGGAGAAAATGTTGCCGTTTTTAAAATAAGTTTGCTGCAATTCTACACATTTTGCCATGGGGCAGAGAAGATTTTGCACTTGTCTAACTAATGTCATGCAATTCCCCCAAAAAAATCAAAGGGGAAGAAAGAAAATTGTGCAGTTTTACAGCTAATGTCCTGCAATTCCACACATTTTACCATAGGGTGGAGAGAAAGGTTTTCAGTTTTTAATATGATATCTGAGTGAAAGAGACTAACAAAATAATGTACACACAATATTCGGTAAGTATTCAGAACCCTTGACTTTCTCCACATTTTGTTACGTTACAGCCTTATTCTAAAATGGATAAAAGCGTTTGTTTTCGTCATCAATCTAAATACAATACCCCATAATGAAAAACAGGTTTAGAATTTTTGCAAATGAAAAAAATTCTAATAATGAAATAAATTATATTTACATAAGAATTCAGATCCTTTACTCAGTATTTGTTGAATCAATTTTGGCAGCGATTACAGCCTCAAGTCTTCTTGGGTATGACGCTATAAGCTTGGCACACCTGTATTTGGGGAGGTTCTCCCATTCTTCTCTGCAGATCCTCTCAAACGCTGTCAAGTTGGATAGGGAGTGTCCCTGCACAGTTATTTTCAGATCTCTCCAGAGATGTTCAATCGGGTTCAAGTCCAGGTTCTAGCTGGGCCACTCAAGGATATTCAGAGACTTGTCCCGAAGCCACTCCTGTGTTGCCTTGGCTTGGTTTAGGGTCATTGTCCTGTTGGAAATTGAACCTTTGCCCCAGTCTGAGGTCCTGAGCGCTCTGGAGCAGGTTTTCATCAAGGGTCTCTTTACTTTGCTGTGTTCATCTTTCCCTCGATCCTGACTAGTCTCCACATCATGATGCTGCCACCACCGTGCTACAGCGTAGGGACGATGCCAGGTTTCCTCCAGACGTGATGCTTGGCATTCAGGGCAAATCTTGTTTCCCATTATCTGAGTCCTTTAGGTGCCTATTGGCAAACTCCAAGTAGGCTGTAATGTACCTTTTACTGAGGAGTGGCTTCTATCTGGCCACTCTACAATAAAGGCCTGATTGGTGGAGTGCTGCAGAGATGGGTATTCTTCTGGAAGGTTCTCTCGTCTCCACAGAGGAACTCTGGAGATCTGTTAACCCTGATGCCTTCCATTTCCCCAGTTTGCTCAGTTTGGATGAGCGGACGGCTCTAGGAAGAGTCTTGGTGGTTCCAAACTTCTTCCATTTAAGAATGATGGAGGTCACTGTGTTCTTGGGGACCTTAAATGCTGCAGAAATGTTTTGGTACCCTTCCCCAGATCTGTGGTTAGACACAATCCTGTTTCGGAGCTATATGGACAATTCCTTCAACCTCATGGTTTGGTTTTTGCTCTGACATTCACTGTCAACTGGGACCTTATATAGACAGGTGTGTCCCTTTCCAAATCATGTCCAATCAATTGAATTTACCACAGGTGGACTCCACAATCAAGTTGTAGAAACATCTGAAGGATGATCAATGGAAACAGGATGCACCTTAGCTACATTTTTGAGTCTCATAGTGTACAAAAGGCTGTGAAGTATTTGTAGTTAATCATATCAGAGCTGTAGCTACGCCCGGCTGTTACGGACAGCAGCTCCTCTTCTCCACTTGAGCAGAGAACCCTTTCCATCATTTATCTACGGGACTAGAGTTTTTTTGTTATTAGTGGTTATACCTAGCCAGGCCCTCTGTTGATGGAGCGGCTAAACACCCCTAGACATCTCATATCATGTCTGTTAGGTCTGGGTAAGATATGTAAGAGAGTCTCAATACTTAACTTTATTAGGAGTGAATTAACATAGTCAATTCAGGGGTGGCAGTACAAAAGTCTGAAGTATTTGTAGGTAATCATTTCAATAATGTTAGTTCATCATATCAGAGCTGGAGCTCCGCCCACCAGTGAAGTGGAGCAGAGCATACGGTGTGATCTCCAGCTCAGAGAAGGTCAGCTCGTGAGTAGTCAAGTAAGAGAAAGTTCCAGCTATCCTTGTGTTTTCCCACCAGTTAGCTTTCATTGTGTTAGCCATGTTAGTACATATTTCATATCTTGTCTGAAGAAGCACTCTGTGAAGATAATGTCATATTTATGGTTATGCTAATTAGTAGTTTCAACTGCGAGCTAGCAATTGTGAGCTGGCTAGCTCTGTTTTGGTTATTATATCATTAACCCTATATTGGTATAGGATAATGTCCCCCAGTGCATTGCCATATCTCGGACTGGCCAATAAAAATAAAAGATTTGTATGAACAAAAGAACACAGAAACTGGACAGAGATGGCTTTTTCTTTGCAACTCTGACTAGAAGGCCAGCATCCCGTAGTCGCCTCTTCACTGTTGACGTTGAGACTGGTGTTTTGCGGGTACTATTTAATGAAGCTGCCAGTTGAGGACTTGTGAGGCGTCTGTTTCTCAAACTAGACACTATATGTATGTACTTGTCCTCTTGCTCAGTTGTGCACCGGGGCCTCCCACTCCTTTCTATTCTGGTTAGAGCCGGTTGGTGCTGTTCTGTGACGGGAGTGGTACACGGCGTTGTACGAGATCTTCAGTTTCTTGGCAATTTCTCGCATGGAATAGCCTTCATTTCTCAGAACAAGAATAGACTGACGAGTTTCAGAACAAAGTACTTTGTTTCTGACCATTTTGAGCCTGCAATCGAACCCACAAATGCTGATGCTCCAGATACTCAACTAGTCTAAAGAAGGACAGTTTTATTGCTTCTTTTTTCAGAAAAACAGTTTTCAGCTCAAAGTACTACACCGGCTTCGACGCTCGTCGGATGTGGCAGGGCTTGCAAAATATTACAGACTAGAAAGGGAAGCACAGGCGAGACCTGCTAAGTGACACAAGCCAACCAGACGAGCTAAATTACTTCTATGCTTGCTTCGAGGCAAGTAACAAACATGCATGAGAGCATCAGCTGTTCCGGAAGACTGTGTGATCAAGCTCTCCGCAGCCGATGTGATTAAGACCTTTAAAAAGGTCAACATTCAGACGGATTACCAGGACGTGCACCCCGAGCATGCACTGACCAACTGGCAAGTGTCTTCACTGACATTTTCAACCTCTACCTGTCTGAATCTGTAATTCCAACATGTTTCAAGCAGACCACCATAGTCCATGTGCCCTAGAACACTAAGGTAACCTGCCTAAATGACTACCGACCCGTAGCACTCACGTCTGCAGCCATGAAGAGCTTTGAAAGGTTGGTCATGGATCACATCAACACCATTATCCAGAAACCCTAGACCCACTCCAATTTGCATACCGCCTAAACAGATTTACAGATGATGCAATCTCTATTGCACTCCAAACTGCCCTTTCCCACCTGGACAAAAGGAACACCTATGTGAGAATGCTATTCATTGACTACAGCTCAGTGTTCAACACCATAGTGCCCTCAAACCGTATCACTAAGCTAAGGACCCTGGGACTAATCACCTCCCTCTGCAGCTGGATCCTGGACTTCCTGACGGGCCTCCCCCAGGTGGTAAGGGTAGGTAACAACACATCCGCCACTCTGATCCTCAACACGGTGACCACTCAGGGGTGCGTGCTCCATCCCGTCCTGTACTCCTTGTTCACTCATGACTGCACGGCCAGGCATGAATCCAACACCATCAAGTTTGCCAACCACACAACAGTGGTAGGCCTGATCACCGACAACGACGAGACATCCTACAGGGAGAACATCAGAGACCGGCCATGTGGTGCCAAGTCAACAAACACTCCCTCAATGTGATCAAAACAAAGGAGATGATTGTGGACTCCAGGAAAAGGAGGACTGAGCACACCCCCATTCTCATCAACTGGGCGGTAGTGGAGCAGGTTAAGCTTCAAGTTCCTTGGTGTCCACTTCACCAACAAATTAATATGGTCCAAGCACACCAAGACATTCATGAAGAGGGCACCTCAAAAGGTTCAACAGCTGCACCATCGAGAGCATCCTGCCCGGTTGCATCACTGCCTGGTATGGAAACTGCTCGGCCTCCGACCGCAAGGAACTACAGAGGGTAGTGTGTGTGTCACTGGGGCAAAGCTTCCTGCCATCCAGGACCTCTATACCAGGCGGTGTCAGAGGAAGGCCCTAGAAATGGTCTAAAAAAAAACTGTTCTCTCTGATACCGTATGGCAAGTGGTACCGGAGCGCCAAGACTAGGTCCAAGAAGCTTCTAAACAGCTTCTACCCCCAAGCCATAAGACTCCTGAACATCTAATCAAATGGCTTCCGAGGACAATTTGCATTGCCCCCCCCCCCCCCCCCCCCCCTCTTTACACCGTTGCTACTCTCTGTTATTATCTATGCCTAGTCACTTTAATAACTCTAGCTACATATACATATTACCTCGACTAACCGGTGCCCCCAAACACTGAATCTGTACCGGTTCCCCCTGTTTATAGCATCGCTATTGTTATTTTACGGCTGATCTTTAATTATTTGTTTTACTTCTTATTCTTAATATATATATATATTAAGAAATGAAATATATGTACACACACTCAGAAAAAAAATAAACGTCCTCTCACTGTCAACTGCATTTATTTTCAGCAAATGTAACGTGTAAATATTTGTATGAACATAACAACGTTCAACAACTGAGACATGAACTGATCAAGTTCCAAAGACATGTGACTAACAGAAATTAAATAATGTGTCCCTGAACAAAGGGGGCGGGGGTCAACATCAAAAGTAACAGTCAGTATCTGGTGTGGCTACCAGCTGCATTAAGTACTGCAGTGCCTCTCCTTCTCATGGACTGTACCAGATTTGCCAGTTCTTGTTGTGAGATGTTACCCCACTCTTCCACCAAGGCACCTGCATGTTTCTGGGGGGAATGGCCCTAGCCCTCACTCTCCGATCCAACAGGTCCCAGACGTGCTCAATAGGATTGAGATCCGGGCTCTTCACTGGCCATGGCAGAGCACTGACATTTCTGTCTTGCAGGAAATCACGCACAGAAAGAGTAGTATGGCTGGTGGCATTGTCGTGCTTGAGGATCATGTCAGGATGAGCTTGCAGGAAGGGTACCACATGAGGGAGGAGGATGTCTTCCCTGTAACGCACAGCATTGAGATTGCCTGCAATGACAACAACCTCAGTCCGATGATGCTGTGACACACCACCGAAGACCATGACAGACCCTCCACCTCCAAATCGATCCCGCTCCAGAGTACAGGCCTCGGTGTAACGCTCATTCCTTCGACAATAAACGCGAATCCGACCATCACCCCTGGTGAGACAAAACCGCGACTCATCAGAGAAGAGCACTTTCTGCCAGTCCTGTCTGGTCCAGCGACGGTGTATTTGTGCCCATAGGCAACGTTGTTGCCGGTGATGTCTGGTGAGGACCTGGCTTACAACAGGCCTACAAGCACTCAGTCCAGCCTCTCTCAGCCTATTGTGGACAGTCTGAGCACTGATGGAGGGATTGTGCGTTCCTGGTGTAACTTGGGCAGTTGTTGTTGCCATCCTGTACTTTTCCTGCAGGTGTGATGTTCAAATGTTCCGATCCTGTGTAGGTGCTGTTACAAGTGGTCTGCCACTGTGAGGACGATCAGCTGTCCATTCTGTCTCCCTTTAGCGCTGGGTTAGGCGTCTCACAGTATGGACATTGCAATTTATTGCCCTGGCCACATCTGCAGTCCTAAGGCATGTTCACGCAGATGAGCAGGGACCCTGGGCATCTTTCCTTTGGTGATTTTCAGAGTCAGTAGAAAGACCTTTAGTGTCC
This sequence comes from Salvelinus namaycush, assembly GCF_016432855.1. Lineage (NCBI taxonomy): Eukaryota > Metazoa > Chordata > Actinopteri > Salmoniformes > Salmonidae > Salvelinus > Salvelinus namaycush. The sequence goes on along the minus strand of NC_052309.1, from coordinate 10,892,662 downwards.
TAAGTTTTCATAACCGTGACCTTAATTGCCTAACGTCTGTAAGCTGTTAGTATCTTAACGACCGTACCACAGAAGCATATACATTACTTGTTTATGGTTCAATGACCAAGCATGGGAAACAGTGTTTAAACCCTTTACAATTAAGATCTGTGAAGTCATTTGGATTGTTATGAATTAACTTTGAAAGACAGGGTCCTGAAAAAGGGACGTTTCTTTTTTTGCTGAGTTGATATACAGTATATACACAGTTGAAGTCAAAGTTTACATACACCTTAGCCAAATACATTTAAACTCAGTTTTTCACAATTCCTGACTCTTAATCCTAGTAAGAATTCCCTGTTTTAGGCCAATTAGGATCACCATTTTATTTTAAGAATGTGTAATGTCAGAATAATAGTATTGAATGATTGAATGATTTTATTTCAGCTTTTCTTTCATAACTGAGTCAGGTTTGTAAGCCTCCTTGCTCCCACTCACTTTTTCAGTTCTGCCCACAAATTTCCTATAGGATTGAGGTCAGGGCTTTGATGGCCACTCCAATACCTTGACTTTGTTGTCCTTAAGCCATTTTGCCACAACTTTGGAAGTATGCTTGGGGTCATTGTCCATTTAGAAGACCCATTTGCGATCAAGCTTTAACTTCTTGACTGATGTCTTGAGATGTTGCTTCAATATATCCACATCATTTTCCTGACTCATGATGCCATCTTTTGTGAAGTGCACCAGTCCCTCCTGCAGCAAAGCACCCCCACAACATGATGCTGCCACCCCCGTGCTTCACGGTTGGGATGGTGTTCTTCGGCTTGCAAGCTTTCCCCTTTTTCCTCCAAACATAACGATGGTCATTATGGCCAAACAGTTCTATTTTTGTATCATCAGACCAGAGGACATTTCTCAAAAGTACGATCCTTGTCCCAATGTGCAGTTGCAAACCGTAGTCTGGCATTTATGGCGGTTTTGGAGCAGTGGCTTTTTCCTTACTAAGCAGCCTTTCAGGTTATGTCTATATAGGACTCGTTTTACTGTGGATATAGATACTTTTGTATTGTCACAAGGTCCTTTGCTGTTGTTCTGGGATTGATTTGCACTTTTCGCATCGAAGTATGTTCATCTCTAGGAGACAGAACGCGTCTCCTTCCTGAGCGGTATGACGGCTGCGTGGTCCCATGGTGTTTATACTTGCGTACTATTGTTTGTGCAGATGAACGTGGTACCTTCAGGCATTTGGAAATTGCTCCCAAGGATGAACCAGACTTGTGGAGGTCTACAATGTTTTTTCTGAGGTCTTGGCTGATTTATTTTGATTTTCCCATGATGTCTTGCAAAGAGGCTCTGAGTTTGAAGGTAGGCCTTGAAATACATCCACAGGTACACCTCCAATTGGCTCAAATGATGTCAATTAGCCTAACAGAAGCTTCTAATGCCATAACATAATTTTCTGGAATTTTCCAAGCTGTTTAGAGGCACAGTCAACTTAGTGTATGTAAACTTCTGACCCACTGGAATAGTGATAGTGAATTATAAATTAAATAATCTGTCAACAATTGTTGGAAAAATTACTTGTGTCATGCACAAAGTAGATGTCCTAACCAACTTTCCAAAAGTATAGTTTGTTAACAAGACATTTGTGGAGTGGTTGAAAAACAAGTTTTAATGACTCCAACCTAAGTGTATGTAAACTTCCGACTTCAACTGTATGACTGCATTGTTGGTTAGGGCTTGTAAGTAATCATTTCACTGTAAGGTCTACACCTGTTGTATTCAGTGCATGTAACAAATAAAATGATTTGATTACACTGTATTTCACTGTTTAGAGGTATTCAAGTTAATTGTGCCGTTTTAGCCTGTACTGGAGATGGTGCTATGCTTTGTAGTACACGTGCGGCAGCACCCCTTTAATCTCAAATTAGTGCAGTCAGTCACGTTGTATTGCGCTGTATGGTCCTGTATAGCATTAAGTCATCATAGTCATGTTATATCCATGCATATTGTTTATAAGAGATGTGAATTGGAGATTGTGTTATGTCATTCACTATTGTATCTCTTCACTTGCAGATCACACACACACTTTGGTAGAAGCAAGTTGCCAGACCACTAAGTGCCTTAGTCCATCCACACTACATACACTGTGCGGTGCTGTTCCGTGCCTGTGCATCTTCAGCGTTATTAAACCACCTCAACTGGAATCCTACCTGTCTGTCATCTGTGCCCTTACCAGCACACGGGAGCAAACACATCAAGTAAAACCTAAAGAATACAGTCCACCAAATCCTCACTTACACATAGCAACGGGTCTGAATATGTATGTAAATAAGGTATCTGTTTTTTATTGTTATACATTTGCAAAAATTGTCACGCCTTGATCTGTGTCACCTGTCCTTGTGATTGTCTCCACCCCCTCCAGGTTCCGCTTATTTTCCCCAGTGTAATTATCCCGGTGTTTCCTGTCTCTCTGTGCCAGTTCGTCTTGTCTGTTTCAAGTCAACCAATGTGTTTTTCCCGTGCTCCTTCTTTGCTATTCTCTCTTTTGCTAGTCCTCCCGGTTTTGACCATTGCCTGTTTTCTGGACTCTGTACCCGCCTGCCTGACCAGTCTGCCTGCCCTGACCTCGAGCCTGCCTGACCAGTCTGCCTGCCTGACCAGTCTGCCTGCCCTGACCTCGAGCCTGCCTGCCCCTCTGTACCTCCTGGACTCTGATCTGGTTTTCACCTTTTGCCTGTCCACGACCATTCTCTTGCCTACCCTTTTGGAACTAATAAAAATAAATTACTCAAACCAGACCCGTGTCTGCATCTGGGTCTGGCCCTGAGCCCTTATAGTACGAACTGGCCATGACAGACCCAGCAGACCTGGACCAGCTCCGCCACGCTGTCTCCCTGCAGGGAGCCACCATTGGGAGGCATGAGGAGCTACTTCAGGAAGGGCTTCATTCCCTGACGGAACGCTACGACCAGGGGTTTAAGGCTATAATGGCGCAAATCAGGGAGTTAGCTCATAGGCAGCCTACCACCTCTGAGAACCCCAAACCACCCAGTAACTTTTCTCTATGAGTGCTGAGTTTGTACAGCCTACTCCGGCTCCCCGCGAACCCCGCTTACCTCCTCCGGAGCGTTACTCTGGGGATCCTGGTACCTGCCGGCGTTCTCTTTCTCAATGCTCCCTTTTTTTTGAGCTACAGCCATCTTCGTTCCCTTCGGACCGATCTAAGATAACGTAATAATATATGCTAATGTCGGGAAGGGCGCTCTCCTGGGCGACGGCTGTTTGGGAGCAACAATCCGTAATTTGTCATCATCTGGAGGATTTCATGGCAGAGGTGAGGAAGGTGTTCGATTCTCCGGTATCCAAGAGAGAGGTGGCCCCTAAACTTCTTGAATTACATCAAGATTCCCGTGGTGTGGAAGACGACGCTGTTGATTTTCGCATGTTGGCCCCCGAGAGTGCCTGGAATCCTGAGTCCCTTTTTTGATACCTTCCTTCATGGACTATCTGAGGTGATAAAGGATGAGCTAGCTGCTCGGGAATTGCCGATGGACCTTGATTCCCTCATTGCCCTCGCCATTAGAATTGATGGGCGGCTAAGGGAATGCAGGAGTGAGAGGAGGTCTGGCCTGGGTCACACTCGTTCATCCGCAGTGGTTCGCTCATCATCGAAGGAATCTGGAAGTCCTCAAAGGATATTTTTCTGAGAGGATCTGAAGCCACCCGAGCCTCCTCGAGAATCATCGATGACGGGTGAGTCTGACACACCAGAACCTATGCAACTGGGAAGGGCTAGGTTATCACCTAGGGAACGTTCCCGCAGGGTAAGCTCCAATTGCTGTCTGTATTGTGGAGCTGTAGGACATTATATAGCCACCTGCCCAGTTAAGAGACCGGACACCTTCGTAGGTACAAGCACTCTGGTGAGTCAGAGGATTCCCAGTCAAAGTCCCATTACCCATACTCCTTTTTATGTGAGCTTGCTGTGGGGAGACCAGTCTAAGTCTCTCCGGGTGCTTATTGACTCTGGGGCAGATAAGGGTTTTATGGACGCTACCCTGGTATCAGAACTGGGTATCAATACTCAACTCCTCTGTTCCCATGGATGCCAGGGCACTGGACAGTCGCTCCATTGGTAGAGTCACGCACAGCACAATTCCCCTAAATATGCGGGTATCTGGAAACCACAGTGAGTCAATTCAGCTCCTCCTCATTGAGTCTCCCCACATACCTGTTTTCGTTTTTTCTTGGCTCCAAAAACACAACCCAGATATTGACTGGACTACGGGTTCCATTCTGTTGGGTTGGAGCCCATTTTGCCATTCACACTGCCTAAAGGCGGCTAAGCCATCTCCGAAACGTCTGTCTCCAAGATTAAGTACGGCGTTGGATCTCTCTGCCGTGCCCACAGAGTATCATGACCTCCTGGAGGTTTTCAGCAAGGCTCGTGCTACCTCCCTTCCCCCACATCGTCCCTATGATTGTGCTATTGACCTCATTCTGGGCACCACACCGCCTCGAGGCCAGCTCTATTCCCTGTCCGGATCTGAGACCAAGGCCATGGAGGAGTACATTGAGGACTCACTGGCTGTTGGGCACATTCGCCCTTCTGCCTATCCTGCCGGCGCAGGATTCTTCTTTGTGGGGAAAAAGGACAAGACCCTACATCCATGTATTGATTACCGGGGTCTCAACAATATTACCCTAAAAAAAAAAAAGAAAAAAAAAAAAAATCGGTACCCTCTACCACTCCTCTCCTCAGTTTTCGAGCCTCTCCAGGGGGCTACTATCTTCTCCAAACTGGACCTTCGGAATGCCTAACATCTTGTGCGGATACGCGAAGGAGATGAGTGGACATTATTTCAACACTGCCAGTGGACATTATGAATACCTGGTTATGCCGTTTGGACTCACCAACACGCCTGCTGTTTTCCAGGCTCTGGTCAACGATGTGCTCTGGGACATGTTGAATTGTTTTTTTTTTGTCTACCTCGATGACATCCTGGTTTTCTCTCGTTCTGCCCAGGAACACATTATCATGTTCGACAGGTTTTTCAGCGCCTCTTGGAGAATCAGTTGTTTATAAAGGCTGAGAAGTGTGAGTTCCACCGCTCCACTATCTCCTTTCTAGGATACATTATAGCTGGGGGGAATGTTCAGATGGATCCGGAGAAGGTGAGAGTGGTGGTGGATTGGCCCCAGCCCATGTCCAGGGTGCAGCTCCAATGGTTACTGTGTTTTGCTCATTTCTACCGTGGTTTCATTCGGGGCTACAGCAACCTGGCGGCTCCCCTCTCTGCACTCACCTCTCCGAAGGTACCGTTCACATGGTCTCCAGCAGCGGACAAGGCCTTTGGGGATCTTAACTTTTTAGGGATAGGGGGCAGCATTTTCACTTTGGATGAATTGTGTGCCCATAGTGAACTGCCTCCTACTCTGTCCCAGATGCTAATATGTGCATATTATTATTACTCTTGGATAGAAAACACTCTGTAGTTTCTAAAACTGTTTGAATTATGTCTGTGAGTATAACAGAACTCATATGGCAGGCAAACTTCCAAACAGGAAGTGGAAATTCTGGGGCTGGTTGATGTTAAAGGCATCGCCTGTTCAATTCCCAGTAAGATATGGATCTGTTCGCACTTCCTACGCCTTCCACTAGATGTCAACAGTCAGTAGAACGTGGAATGAAGCCTCTAGTGTGATGTAGGAGTAGGAGGCAGTTCACTATGGGCACCAATTCATCCAAAAGTGAAAATGCTGCCCCCTATCCCTAAAAAGTTAAGCAGCGATTCACTACTGCTTCTATCCTCATCCATCCGGACCCAACTTGTCAGTTTGTGGTGGAGGTTGATGCTTCTGACGTGGGAGTAGGGACCGTTCTTTCCCAGCGATCAGTCCAGAACCAAAAGCTTCTTCCCTGTGCCTTCATGTCCCATCATCTCAATTCTGCGGAAAGGAACGATGGTGTTGGAAACCGGGAACTCCTAGCTGTGAAGATGGCTCTGGAGGAGTGGAGACACTGGCAGGAAGGGGCGGAACATCCATTCCTGGTATGGACGGATCATAAAAATGTAGAATACCTTTGTACTGCCAAGCGCCTCAACCCAAGGCAAGCTCGTTGGGCTCTGTTATTTACCAGGTTCAATTTCAACATCTCCTACCGACCGAGGTCAAAGAACGTGAAGCCAGGCGCTCTATCCCGTCTGTACAGTTCCACTTCCACTCCCTCTGAATCTGAGACCATCCCCCCTGCCTCGTTTGGTGGCTTCTGTTTGGAAAATTGAGGCTCTGGTTCGCAGAGCACAGTGTTCCCAGTCGGACCCTGGGGGGGGCCGGCTAACTGGCTGTTTGCTCCTGGTCCGGGTCTCAGGTCCTGGATTGGGCTCACTCCTCCAGGCTTACCTGTCATCTTGGTACTCCTCGAACACTGGCTTTCCTCCGTCAACGCTTCTGGTGGCCCACCATGGTTCCTGATGTCTCGGGCTTTGTCGCCGCATGCATAGTGCGCACAAAGCAAGACTCCGCGGCAAGCTCCGTCTGGCCTCCTACAGACACTCCCTGTCCCTCATCACCCCTGGTCCCATATTTCCCTGGATTTTGTCACTGGGCTTCCTCCGTCAGATGGCAACACCACCATCCTGACGGTGGTTGACAGATTCTCCAAGGCTGCCTATTTCCATCCCTCTTCCGAATTTACCTTCAGCCAAGGAGACGGCCCAGCTTATGGTGCAGCACGTCTTCCGAATCCATGGCTCCCGGATGACATGGTCTGAGACCAAGGTTCTGAGTTCTCGTCCCAATTCTGGAAGACGTTCTGCACTATTATTGGGTCGTCAGCCAGCCTGTCCTCTGGGTTTCATCCCCAATCTAACGGCCAGTCGGAGCGAGCAAATCAAGATATGGAGACGGCACTCCGGTGTCTTGTTGCCAGTAACCCCACCACCTGGAGTCGGCAACTGGTCTGGGTGGAATATGCCAGGAACACTCTCCCCTGCTCGGCTACTGGACTATCCCCCTTCGAATGCTCCATGGGGTATCAGCCCCCGCTCTTTCCAGAGCAAGAAGTGGAGGTCAACATACATTTAGCAGAGCTGTTCGTCCGCCGCTGTCGGCGTACCTGGAGAAGAGCTCGGGCGGTATCGTTGACAAGCGGAACACCACCGGACTCTGGCTCCTCGCTATTGGGTCAGGCAGAGGGTATGGTTGTCCACTCGGGACCTACCCCTTCAGGTAGAATCCCGTAAACTTTCTCCCCGTTTCATTGGTCCTTTCCCCATTTCTAGAGTCATTAGTCCCACTGCTGTCCATCTGTTGTTGCCCCGTACCCTCCGTGTTCACCCCACTTTTCATGTGTCCAGGATTAAGCCCTTGTCACAGTCCTCTGTCTTCTGTTTCTAGGCCCATCCTTCCCCCCCGGGTCATCGATGGCCAGCCAGAGTATACGGTGAGACGCATCCTGAGGGTTCGACCCCGGGGCAGGGGTTTCCAGTACCTGATTGACTGGGAGGGTTATGGCCCGGAGGAGAGGTGCTGGGTTCCTGCTAAAGACATCCTGGACCCAGTCCTCATCGCCGATTTTCACCGCCGGCACCCCGGTCAGCCAGGTATACGCCCAGTTAGGACGCCAGGTGGTGCCCCTAGGGGGGGTTACTGTCACGCCCTGATCTGTTTCACCTGTCCTTGTGATTGTCTCCACCCCCTCCAGGTGTCGCTTATTTCCCCCAGTGTATTTATCCCTGTGTTTCCTGTCTCTGTGCCAGTTCGTCTTGTCTTTCAAGTCAACCAGCGTGATTTCCCCGTGCTCCTGCTTTGCTATTCTCTCTTTTGCTAGTCCTCACGGTTTTGACACTTGCCTGTTTTCTGGACTCCATACCCGCCTGCCTGCCCTGACCTGGACTCTGATCTGGTTTTGACCCTTTGCCTGTCAACGACCATTCTCTTGCCTACCCTTTTTGGAACTACTAAATATCAAATACTCAAACCATCTCCCTCCCGTGTCTGCATCTGGGTCTGGCCCTGAGCCCTCATAAACATTTCTACAAATCACTTTTCACTTTGACATTATGGGGCATTGTGTGTAGATTAAATGAGAACAATTAAAAACTTCAATCAATTTTAGAATAAGGCTGTAACAAAATGTGGAAAATGTCAGGGGGTCTGAATACTGAATGCATTATATATACTCTATATAGGGGGGAAATTGATCTGCGGGACTACAGGGAGTTGCCCATATCTGTTAAGAGGTTCTGTCCAACTCCCCTGGTTGTACTTACTGTAAGGGCATCCATAGGCTTCCAGTCTCAGGCCTATCCTCCCGTTGGGGTTCCAATCTAGAGGAAGTAACCGCAGGAACCTGGCGAAGACTGGCTGCTGCAGTTTAAACTGCACCACACTGTCTGCATTACTGTTCCCTGTGAACGCCTGGAACACACAGAGGGAACAGTATAATTATCTGCTTGATTGACACATTATACTTACCTTATTTGGATGTTACACATCATTGGAGCCTGCTGAGGGGCGAACGGCTCATAATGCTTGGAACGGAGCAAATGGAATGGCATCAAAAACACATGGAAACCATTTGTTTGATGTATTTGATATCATTCCCCCAATTCCCCAAAGCCATTACCACGAGCCCGTCCTTCCCAATTAAGGTATCACCAACCTCCTGTGCTACACATCTATTAGCCATATATACTCCTATATCCTCCACACACTCCTTCCGTGGCCTCCCAACTGCTCTTAAATGCTAGTAAAACTAAATGCATGCTCTTCAACCGATTGCTGCCCGCACCTGCCAGCTCGCCTAGCATCACTACTCTGGACGGTTCTGACTTAGAATATGTGGACAACTACAAATACCTAGGTGTCTGGTTAGACTGTAAACTCTCCTTCCAGACTCACATTAAGCATCTTCAATCCAAAATTAAATCTAGAATCGGCTTCCTATTTCGCAACAAAGCATCCTTCACTCATGCTGCCAAACATACCCTCATAAAACTGACTATCCTACCAATCCTTGACTTTGGCGATGTCATTTACAAAATAGCCTCCAACACTCTACTCAGCAAATTGAATGTAGTCTATCACAGTGCCATCCGTTTCGTCAACAAAACCCCATACACTACCCACCACTGTGACCTGTATGCTCTCGTTGGCTGGCCCTCGCTACATATGTGGGCAAACCCACTGGATCCAGGTCTATATACAATGACTGGAACGAATTGCAAAAATTACTAAAGCTGGAGACTTATATCTCTCACTAACTTTAAGCATCAGCTGTCAGAGCAGCTCACCGATCACTGTACCTGTACACAGCCCATCTGTAAATAGCATACCCAACTACTTCATCCCCATACTGTTATTTGTTTTTTTGCACCCCAGTATCTCTATTTGCACATCATCATCTGCACATCTATCACTCCAGTGTTAATGCTAAATTGTAATTACTTCGCCACTATGGCCTATTTTTCGCCTTACCTCCCTAACCTTACTACATTTGCACATAGATTTTTCTATTGTGTTATTGACTGTACGTTTGTTTATCCCATGTGTAACTCTGTTATTTTTGTCACTTTGCTTCATCTTGGCCAGGTCTCAGTTGTAAATGAGAACTTGTTCTCAACTGGCCTACCTGGTTAAATAAAGGTGAAATAACATTTTTTTTTTAAATACAATCCTGTTGTGTAGATTATAGAGGTAAGTTTGGGAAACCCACTGTTCAACTTGTTTCTGTGTAGTACAGCCAAGCCAGTACTTGCCTCGCAGAACGGCCGGCCTCATTCACAAGCATACAGTTTAAGTCGGAAGTTTACATACACCTTAGCCAAATACATTTAAAATCAGTTATTCACAATTCCTGACATTTAATCCTAAAATTCCATGTTTTAGGTCAGTTAGGATCACCACTTTATTTTAAGAATGTGAAATGTCAGAATAGAGATTTATTTCAGCTTTTATTAATTTCATAACTGAGTCATGTTTGTAGGCCTCCTTGCTCGCACTGGCTTTTTCCGTTCTGCCCACAAATTTTCTATAGGAATGAGGTCAGGGCTTTGTGATGGCCACTCCAATACCATGACTTTGTTGTTCTTAAGCATTTGCCACAACTTTGGAAGTATACTTGGTGTCATTGTCCATTTGGAAGACCCATTTGCGATCAAGCTTTAACTTCCTGACTGATGTCTTGAGATGTTGCTTCAATATATATTTTCTTCAAAAAGTACGATCTTTGTCCCCATGTGCAGTTGCAAACCGTAGTCTGGCTTTTTTTTGGCGGTTTTGGAGCAGTGGCTTCTTCCTTGCTGAGCGGCCTTTCATGTTATGTTGATATAGGACTTGTTTTACTGTGGATATAGATACTTTTGTACCCGTTTCCTCCAGCATCTTCACAAGGTCCTTTGCTGTTGTTCTGGGATTGATTTGCACTTTTCGCATCGAAGTACGTTCATCTCTAGGAGACAGAACGCGTCTCCTTCCTGAGCGGTATGACGGCTGCGTGGTCCCATGGTGTTTATACTTGCGTACTATTGTTTGTACAGATGAACGTGGTACCTTCAAGTGTTTGTAAATTGCTCCCAAGGATGAACCAGACTTGTGGTCAAAAAAATAATAATCTTAGGTCTTGGCTGATTTATTTTGATTTTCCCATGATGTCAAGCAAAAAGGCACTGAGGTTGAAGGTAGGCCTTGAAATACATCCACAGGTACACCTCCAATTGACTCAAATTATGTCAATTACCCTATCAGAAGCTTCTAAAGCCATGACATCATTTTTTTGGAATTAACTAAGCTGTTTAACTTTTTATGGCTGCAGGGGCAGTATTGAGTAGCTCTGATAAAAGGTGCCCATTTCAAACGGCCTCGTACTCAATTCTTGCTCGTACAATATGCATATTATTATTACTATTGGATAGAAAACACTCTAGTTTCTAAAACCGTTTGAATTATATCTGTGAGTCAAACAGAACTCATTTGGCACAAACTTCCTGACCAGGAAGTGGAAAGTCTGAAATCGAGGCTCTGTTCTTCTTCCTGCCTATACATGGGCATGATACGTAAGAGTCTACGTGCACTTCATAGACCTTCCCCTGGATGTCAAGAGGCTGTGAGAGAAGAAATTTAGTGTTTATCTTGGTCTGAATTGGAATACAAGCTCTTTGTATGACGTGTCCCTCATTTCCGGTACTCTTGGGAGCGCGAGGTGGACAGTGGGATTGCCTTCTGTTTAGCTGCCGTTATGGACGACTACTATCTCCGGCTCTGATTTTATTTGATACATGTGACCATATCATCGTAAAGTATTTTTTTTCAATATAGTTTAATCAGATTATTGAAATTTTTTCGGGAGTTTTGCCGTGTTCCGTTCTCTGACTTTGTTGACGATGGAGAGATCCGTGCCACTTGGCTAGTGTGCGTGCTAAATGAAGAGGGAAAGTTGCCGTTCTAAATCCAAACAACGACTGTTCTGGACAAAGGACACCTTGTCCAACATTCTGATGGAAGATCAGCAAAAGTAAGAAACATTTTATGATGCTATTTCATATCTGTCGTAGATGTGAACTAGTCGTCGGCGCCCAAGTGTTTCTGGCTATTGTGCTAAGCTAATATAACGCTACATTTTGTTTTCGCTGTAAAACACTTAATAAATCGGAAATATTGGCTGGAATCACAAGATGCCTGTCTTTCATTTGCTGTACACTATGTATTTTTCAGAAATGTTTTATGATGAGTAATTAGGTATTTGACGTTGGTGTCTGTAAGTTTTATGGCTGCTTTCGGTGCAATTTCTGATTGTAGCTGCAATGTAAACTATGATTTATACCTGAAATATGCACATTTTTCTAACAAAACATATGCTATACAATAAATATGTTATCAGACTGTCATCTGATGAAGTTGGTTCTTGGTTAGTGGCTATTTATATCTTTATTTGGTCGAATTTGTGATAGCTACTGATGGAGTAAAAAACTGGTGGAGTAAAAAAAGTGGTGTCTTTTGCTAACGTGGTTAGCTAATAGATTTACATAGTGTCTTCCCTGTAAAACATTTTAAAAATCGGACATGTTGGCTGGATTCACAAGATGTGTACCTTTCATATGCTGTATTGGACTTGTTAATGTGTGAAAGTTAAATATTTAAAAAAAATATATTTTGAATTTCGCGCCCTGCACTTGAGCTGGCTGTTGTCATAAGTGTACCGACGTCGGGCTTGCAGCCATAAGAAGTTAACTTAATGCTAGATGGCAGTATTCTGAAGTTCGGATGACTGACGTGCCCAAAGTAAACTGCCTGTTACTCAGGCCCAGAAGCTAGGATATGCATATGGTAGCATTGGATAGAAAGCATTCAGAAGTTTCTAAAACTATTAAAATAATGTCTGTGAGTATAACAGAACTGATATGGCAGGCAACAACCCGAGGAGAATTCAAATATATTGAATATCCCATTCAAATACTTTTGTATGGGATATTCAAAGGAATTCCTCCCTGATTGCAGTTGCTATGGCTTCCACTAGATGTCAACAGTCTTTAGAAATGGTTTCAGGCTTGTTTTGTGAAAAATTTGTTAGTTGTAGTTTTTCAAGGTGGCTCTCATTTGGACTGTACATTTTTATTTGTCAAACGGCAATCAAGCATCAGTCATCTTGTCACCAGAATAAGACACTTAATATTTATTGGAAAGCAGCATCAAGCTCATCACCGTGCACTTTCGCCACCCTGTCAAGTTCGTAATTTATTTCATCTGTAGCCTAATAAACTGTAACGGTAGTCATATTCCTCCTCCTCGGACGAGGAGAGGCGAGACGGATCTGACCAATACGCGGAGTGGTTAGTGTTCATAATGATTTAATAACAAAACTGAACACTGAATTACAAAACAAATAAACGAAGTGCAGAAACCTAGACAGTACCGTGTGGTGAAAAACACAAACACGGAAACAAACACCCACAAAACACACGTGAAACCCAGGCTGCCTAAGTATGATTCTCAATCAGGGACAACAATTGACAGCTGCCTCTGAGAATCATACCAGGCCGAACACAAAAATACCAACATAGAAAATCAACCATAGACAAACCCACCCAACTCATGCCCTGACCAACTAAAATAAATACAAGACCGCCTTGGGACCGCATCGCCGCGCTGCCTCCTCATACCAGCGCCTCTCTGCCTTCGCTGCCTCCAACTCCGCCTTGGGAAGGAAAACAGGTCAGGAACGTGACAGAACCCCCCCCTTAAGGTGCGAACTCCGGGCGCACCACCATAAATTCTAGGGGAGGGTCTGGGTGGGCGTCTGTCCACGGTGGCGGCTCTGGCGCGGGACGTGGACCCCACCTTAACAATGTCTTTGTCCGCCTCCTTACTCGCCCCCGTGGCCTCCTCCTAACAACCACCCTCCATGTACGCAGCACCGGACTGAGGGGCAGCTCCGGACTGAGGGGCAGCTCCGGACTGAGGGGCAGCTCCGGACTGAGGGGCAGCTCCGGACTGAGGGGCAGCTCCGGACTGAGGGGCAGCTCCGGACTGAGGGGCAGCTCCGGACTAAGGGGCGGATCCTGGCTGGCTGGCTCTGGCGGATCCTGGCTGGCTGGCGGATCCTGGCTGGCTGGCTCTGGCGGATCCTGTCTGGCGGAAGGCTCTGGCTGCTCCTGTCTGGCGGAAGGCTCTGGCTGCTCCTGTCTGGCGGAAGGCTCTGGCTGCTCCTGTCTGGCGGACGGCTCTGGCTGCTCCTGTCTGGCGGACGGCTCTGGCTGCTCCTGTCTGGCGGACGGCTCTGGCTGCTCCTGTCTGGCGGACGGCTCTGGCTGCTCCTGTCTGGCGGACGGCTCTGGCTGCTCCTGTCTGGCGGACGGCTCTGGCTGCTCCTGTCTGGCGGACGGCTCTGGCTGCTCCTGTCTGGCGGACGGCTCTGGCTGCTCCTGTCTGGCGGACGGCTCTGGCTGGCTCGGGACAGACGGACGGCTCTGACGGCTCGGGACAGACGGACGGCTCTGACGGCTCGGGACAGACGGACAGCTCTGACGGTGCTGTGCAGGCAGGCAGCTCTGACGGTGCTGTGCAGGCAGGCAGCTCAGACAGTGCTGGGCAGATGAGAGACTCTGGCTGCGCTGGAGAAGAGGAATGCTCTTACAGCGCTGGACAGGTGGGAGCAACTGGGGAGAGAACCCGGAGAGACAGCCTGGTGCGGGGGGCTGCCACCGGAGGACTGGTACGTGGAGGTGGCACCGGGTATACCGGACCGTGAAGGAGGACACGCGCTCTTGAGCACCGAGCCTGCCCAACCTTACCAGGTTGAATGATCCCCGTAGCCCTGCCAGTGCGGCGAGGTGGAATAGCCCGCACTGAGCTATGCTGGCGAACCGGGGACACCATTTGTAAGGCTGGTGCCATGTACGCCGGCCCGAGGAGACGCACTGGAGGCCAGATGCGTTGGGCCGGCTTCATGACACCCGGCTCGATGCCCAACCTAGCCCTACCAGTGCGGCGAGGTGGAATAGCCCGCACTGGACTAAGCACGCGTACTGGGGACACCGTGCGCTTTACCGCATAACACGGTGTCTGACCAGTACGACGCCCTCTCACTTCACGGTAAGCACGGGGAGTTGGCTCAGGTATCCTACCCGGCTTTGCCACACCCCGCGTGTGGCCCCCCCCCCAAGAAATTTTTGGGTCTGACTCTCGGGCTCCCAACCGCGTCGCCGCGCTGCCTCCTCATACCAGCGCCTCTCTGCCTTCGCTGCCTCCAACTCCGCCTTGGGACGGCGATATTCCCCTGGCTGAACCCAGGGTCCTTTGCCGTCCAGGATCTCTTCCCAGGTCCACGAGTCCTGTGTCTTCTGTTTCTGCTGTCGCTGCCCTTCTCCACTCCGCTTGGTCCTTTGTTGGTGGGTGTTTCTGTAACGGCTGTCTAATTCCTCCTCCTCGAATGAGGAGAAGGAGTAGGGATCAGACCAAAATGCAGCGTGTTGTGAAGACATGACGAATATTTATTAAAGCAAAGACGAATACGAAAAACTCTTGGAAAATTACAAAACAACAAAACGACGTAGACAGACCTGAACATGTGAACTTATATAAACACGAAGAACGCACGAACAGGAACAGACTAACCAAACGAACGAAAACGAAACAGTCCCGTGTGGTGCGACAGACACAGACACAGGAACAATCACCCACCCACAAACAGTGAGAACAGCCTACCTTAATATGGTTCTCAATCAGAGGAAACGTCAAACACCTGCCTCTAATTGAGAACCATATCAGGCAACACATTTAACCCAACATAGAAACACATAACATAGAATGCCCACCCCAACTCACGCCCTGACCAACTAAACACATACAAAAACAAGGAAAACAGGTCAGGAACGTGACATAAACTGCATGGTTTCACGAGTTGTAGTGGGAGAAGCACGCACCATGTCACGTGACTCCAAGTTTACTTTGATATGATGGTTGTTATATCAATATTTGTGCATAGAGACGTTTTCACCACCATTTCCTGCATTTCCTTCCACCCGCCATGTGGAACAGACAAATTGTCGGCATTTATAAAATTACACCGAAACGTCCTGTTTCCATCACAGCTGTCGTGATTTTATTTTATACGATATGACTTTACACGCATAAAAACTGTGAATGGAAATATGGTTAATGCTGTGCACATGCACACTTCATATAAATGGTGCACTGTGCAATGTGGGCATCATCGAACAAACAGTTGCTAGCATTGACCTTTAACTCACCATTGTAAAAAAGTTCAAATATACATTTTAAAAAGTTGGTGTATTAGTGACATGGCATTGCATTAAACTGGCCCAACGAAACAAGCAAGTTGAATAGATTATTTCACCTAAATAACTATGATATTTTGCTGAATAACTACGATATTTTGCTGAATAACTCAGCAGCTATATGCACCAGTGTATATACACGCTATTCATTCATTGGTGTGCATCAGTGAAAAAGCAGAGTAGCTTGCATTTCAATTGAACCTCAACTGCCCCCTTGAAATTATATATTTTTTAAAATAATAATATGGAAATAGAGCTAAGGTTTTGTTGTGGTGGTGTGATGTAATCCATGCACTCATTGAATCTACATCATATTTAACTGGTTGACTCAATGAACAAGCTAGATCTAGTTACTAGCTACTGTAATGAACACGAGCGGAGAGAGAGAGCTGGTTTCAAGCGCAGGGCGCAGCGGGTGTTTATTGCAAAGGACCACAGGAGGCAGGTAGCTGGGTCCAGGCAGGCAGAAGTTCATACACAGGGGTCCAAAAGGGCAACAGTACAGGCAGGGCAAAGGCTAGTAACGTCGTCCGGGAGATCAGGCAATAGTTAGATAACAGGACATCCGATAGGCCAAAGTACAGGCAGGGAATAGACAAAAGGCGTCGTTAGTGAGGCAAGCAAAAACTATCATACACGGGAAACCCAGCGCTCTGAAAGCCATGTGTCACAAAACAAACAATACCTCACAGTGATGCGGTGCAAAGAACTGAACTAAATAGTGTGTGATAATGACATACAGGTGTGTAGTGAGCTGCGTTCAGGGGATCTAGGTGTCTGAGAGTGTGAGCTAGAAAGTGGGCTGGAAAGTGAGCTGCGTCCAGGGGATCTACGTGTTTGAGGGTGTGAGTTGGAAGCAGACGTTACAGTACAGCTACGTAATCTCGCCTACCAGCCAGCTTGCTCTCTGTCTGGATGTTTGGTTTCAGAGCGCATCAGAACAGGACTTGGTAGTCTATGGCAGGAGCAGAGAAAATAGACACTAGACACCGCTTTTAATGGGCTGATCTCTGTCCATCACCAGGCATCTAGCACCTCGCCCTCTTTGTGGATTTCAATGTGCAAGCATTGCAAGTAATGGGCCAAACAAAGAAGTGAGTTCGGGAAATCGGAAAGTATGCGTCAATTTTTTTTTGCACATATACATTTTCTATGCCTGAATTCAGAATCAATTGGGCTCTCGAAAAATAATGTGGTCACTGTGATAGAACATTTACTTTGATTAGCGACCTCTGCAATTTTTCAATGTCCCATCTCATACAGCTGTAGCAGGCTTTCTCCCTCTCCCACCTATATTTGAAAGGTAGGCTCAGCGACATGACATTGCCACAAGCAGCACCGGAGATATTGAGATGAACGAGATGCAACACAGTCACACACATTATTTGAGCATGTGCACAGGATCGCTTCACGCTGTGTATAGTGTGGTAGCAAAAGGACCAAAACTTGAGCCTCGCCTTCAACACTCTTCTTGTTGTGGAAATTGACCCACTAAGCTGTTTACTTGCGGCTTCTATGTCATATCGCCGAGTCTACCTTTAACCACACACCTTTCAAGTCTCACTTTGAGGCACAGTGTTACCAGGCTCTATGCGGCAGGATTCGTGACTAGCTACGTGCACAATCATCCATGTTTCCCACATTTTCATTCTCATTTTATTCACAGTGTGGGTGAGTGAGTAGTGAGTCTCAGCCTAGTCTGTCTCCACATGCCACCGCCAGGTAAAATAAATGGTCCAGATATTTGCCTTTTTTTTGAGACATCATCCTAAAACAAAAGTAAGTTAGTAGCACGCACATCCCCCCTAGGAACTTCTGTCCCACTGAGCTGGAAATTCTGTCCCACTGAGCTATGCACACTGCACAGCTCAGGCTGAGTGGAAGACAGTAGATCAGAGGGGGGATGGAAACTGTCATTCTATACAGCAGGCCAGGTGTAGCACTTATTTGGTCATGTCATTTAACATCTTGAAAGAATCATGTAGGGAAAGGGGGGATACCTAGTCAGTTCAACTGAATGCATTCAACGGAAATGTGTCTTCCGCATTTAACCCAACTCCTCTGCATCAGAGGTGCGGGGGGCTGCCTTAAATCGACATCCACGTCATTGGTGCCTGGGGAACAGTGGGTTAACTGCCTTTCTCAGGGGCAGAACAGATTTTTACCTTGTCAGCTTAGGGATTCGATCCAGCAACCTTTCGGTTACTGGCCTAACGCTCCTACCCGCCAGGTTACCTGCCACCCCATGTAGTCCGAGTTAAGTGTGATTGCTGAGCAACTCAGCTGTAAATGTGCCCTTTTTAAAGTAAACTTCGTAGATTATCCAGAAACACAGGACATTGTTCACTGGCTCAGATGTCCTTGTCTGCTGTGATTGGGTGTGAGAGAGGCAAGAGACCGTGAGGAGAGGGAAGTCAGTGCTGGCAAGGGCAGCAGCAGTGTTGATCTACAGGTGACAGAGTGAGTGACTAAGATGACATATCCTCTAATGTGAAAATAAACAGTCACAAAACTGTGTGTTCCCTGTCAAGGTATATATATAAATATGTATATATATATATATATATTACTGATGTTGATAGTGACAAAAAAATAAAACATTTGGCTTCCTTTGGAAACCAGTCATGTACAGCATAGACATAACATCAACCTGTGCACTCTGCCTTCAGTGATCATGACATACCTTTACCTGGGTTAAAATAGATGAAATGGAACTAGGCCCTGCATGTTCAATGTACGTAGCTTGAATGAATCACGTAGATTTGGACAAATGTGATTTTTGATAGAGCAACCGACTGTAAATGTGTCCTTTAAAGTATACTTTATAGGTTATCCAGTAACACAGGACATTGTTCACTGTCTCTGTCTGGCTCACCGTATGTCCTTGCCTGCTGTGATTGGGTGCTAGAGAGGCAAGCAACCGTAAGAAGAGGTCAGTGCATGCAGGAGCAACGGCAGGGTTGGTATTGAGGTGAGTGAGAGGAGAGTTATTCTCAAAAAGTGAAAAAAAAGTAGTCCCACAAAACTGGAGTCCCTTTCAAGGTGTATACAGTATTGTACTGATGTATGAAGGTGGTAAAATGTCGGCATGTGATGATCAACCTCTCCACAACACCAATCACGTCTACAAATCATATTTGTTTTACCCTGCATCCTTATAATACAACTGTCTTCATCTTTTGTGTCTTCTTAATATTTGCAGTGAATTACCTTCATTAATGATGGTGACGACTTATCCTTTCACTTATCCTTCCACTTATAGTGTTTTCAAAATACCCTTACATATACCCCTCAAAATGCCCCTGAAGAGACTCTGTTTCCGGGAGAGGACCCATGGACCCCCCTCTAACCGCCCCACCACCACAATTGTGTCCTTAGTGTAGAAATTTCTAAAAAACTTTATTGGTACAGTATGACGAAAAATGTATTTGTATTGCCAAGAGTAGTATAGTAAAGTTATTATATAACAAACTTTGCCTCATATGACTGAGGACAACACATAGCCGCATTGATGAAGTGGGTACTGAAAAATGGTGTCAGTAAAAGATAGAGAGATTAATAAAAAATGTAATTCTGAAGCTCTCTTTCTCATGTTTTGCTGGCAAACACTTAGGTCTACTCTATGAATAATGAGCGTAGTTAACCTCTCTGATCCCAACTTATGTGGCTAATAAGACATGGAAATATTACTGTGTCCTATTATTGGTCCTCTCCTCCAGCTCTCTGTCTGCGTCCCAAATGTATGGGCCCTGGCCAAAAGTAGTGCACTAAATAGGGAATAGGGTGGTATTTGGGACACAGACCCTGTCTCTCTTTAAGAAAGGTTAATAATGGGGTCATCACCCCGGAAGTTCCCTACTCACTATTCCATCCTCCCATTAAAGTTGACAGTCTGGTTGGCGGTTCAAACTCCAAAATAATGGTGAAATACCTAATTAACATAGAATTTGCTAACTATTATTGTGAGATAGATAGGAGCCAGTCCAGTAGCTCCTTCTCATGTTGGCTAGAGGTTACACACTGTATAGATAGAAGCCAGCTCCCTTTTACACTGGCTAGCATCAGTTGGCCATAAAGATGCGGTTACAGCAATGTGTGGCCAGCAGCAATCGATAACCACATGACTTATTCAGTACCCATCCTGAGCCTTTTCTCATAAGAGTAATGGGGACTGTTTCCCCCTCCAGTCACCTGCCTATTGTAAAGGAAATCAATGGAACCCACTTCAACTGAAACTTAAAATGAAAAGTGAGGTCTGAGGTGGCATTGGAATTTTCAAAAATGAAGTGCTGTGTGCGATACTACAGTGATTTAAAAATATATTTTTTACCTACGTTTATACTATAGCATTTTACGTCTGTCTTGGAGTGAAATGTACTTTCTTATCATTGTTGCATAATTTGAAAGGCTGAGAAGCATCTTCAGTGTCTTTAAAGCAGGTTGATCTTTATTGGAATGAGTGTTCTCCTGGAGGCAGAACTGAGATTCCTCTAGATAGGCCAGCTACAAAGGCAAAATTTGCTATATTGTCAAAATTCCTGAAAACAAAAATGTGCTTTTTGGTCTTAATTTAAGTTTAGGGTTTGGCATTAGGGTTAGCAGTGTGGTTAAGGTTAGGGTTAAGGTTAGGTTTAGGTTTAAATCTGATTTTATGACTTTGTGGCTGTGCCAGCTAGTGACCACGCTGCAGAGCTGTCTCTAGAACAAGATTCATAATGAAAAATGCTAACTTGCGTCTTTAAAGAGGGAGGATGAGCCATGCGTCTGGTGAAGTGGAGCATTAAGCCCAACAAATTGCACTGCCTCCCTGCTGAGGAAGCTCAGTATGCTGCATCTCATTTGTGTGTGTGTGTGTATGATAAAGCTCATGAAGCAGCATCTCATTTGCTCCTGGAGTGAGGTGTCCCTTTGAAATATACCCAGAGTCAAGGAGCAAATCTCTCCATTGCCTGCCCCCTGTCTGAAAAGCCTTCGCTCATGGAGAGAGAAAGAGAGAGAACAACACTCATCCCTAAAACCTATTAACTTACTAAGCCCTGTCTGAGGAAACAAAAAAAAACACACTAGTACTTTTGACCGATACTAGACTGCTGCTGTCAGACTTAGCTAGCTGGGAAGACTAGCATCTGGAGTTTAAAAATCCTTAAAAAGGTTCTTAGGATTTATCAGAATATGTGCAGACACTTTATGCTAAGTACAATTTATAATATGCATAGTCAAACTGCGAGTAGATGAGAGTACTGTAGTTGTGAAATACATTAATTTAATTGACAATCTTTCAAATTTTCTCATATCAGCTAAAATTATCAGAATGTTATTTAGTACAGAAAGCAAGTAACAAGGATGGTAACACTAAAAAGCAGCTACATCTAATAATTACCTCAGTCAACAGTACAGAGCTAAGCTGAGCTGTTCCTGCCTTCCGGTGTTTCATCTATTATTCATTGATAGTGAAAGGACTCTTATGAGTCTATTTGTGAGTTGGCTACATGGTGTACTGGTCTGCATCTGAAAAGGCTCCCTATTCCCTAATAGTGTGCTACATTTGACCAGGGCCCTCGTCTAGGCTCTGCCGCAAGCTTTCACCCCGCCACAACATGAGCCGAGGGTAGCCCTGGTAAAACGTAGCACACTATACAGGGAAAAGGGTTCCAAAATGTGCCATTTTATACACAGCCATTATGGTCTTGTCCCACTGACTTACCCGGATGTTGTCCTCCTGACGGTACTGTTTCCAGTTGCAGCCCGTGTCGCTGAACATGAGGAGGAAGGAGGAGACCCAGTCTGAGCTGCCGTAGCGACCCTGCGTGGCCACGGCTGTGATCTCTGTCCGCTCCCCCAGGTCCACCTCCAACCACTGGTACTTATTAGACTCCACAGGAGCCCAGCCTCCAGCACCTGCAGGAAATACCGCACAGAGATACCACATATTATAACTCTTTGGGAAGGTTTCTCTGACACAGATTAAGCCTAATAGTGAACTAAAGAGCATTTTCAAAGATTATCCAAAATGTAATTTATTGTTAATAATAATAATCTATTAATAGATTGTTGAGCAGCATTGTGCCTCTCAAAATAAAGTGTTACCGTGAACCATTTAAGAGGAGCACATGCGTAAGACATAATCAGTGTACACATACAGTACAGTGTATATCCTCAGGGGGAATGAAGCAGTACAGTGCATATCCTCAGTGGGGATGAAGCAGTACAGTGCATATCCTCAGGGGGAATGAAGCAGTACAGTGTATATCCTCAGTGGGGATGAAGCAGTACAGTGCATATCCTCAGTGGGGATGAAGCAGTACAGTGCATATCATCAGTGGGGATGAAGCAGTACAGTGCATATCCTCAGGGGGAATGAAGCAGTACAGTGCATATCCTCAGGGGGAATGAAGCAGTACAGTGCATATCCTCAGGGGGAATGAAGCAGTACAGTGCATATCCTCAGGGGGAATGAAGCAGTACAGTGCATATCATCAGTGGGGATGAAGCAGTACAGTGCATATCCTCAGTGGGGATGAAGCAGTACAGTGCATATCCTCAGTGGGAATAAAGCAGTACAGTGCATATCCTCAGTGGGGATGAGGCAGTACAGTGCATATCCTCAGTGGGGAATGAGGCAGTACAGTGCATATCCTCAGTGGGGAATGAGGCAGTACAGTGCATATCCTCAGGGGGAATGAAGCAGTACAGTGTATATCCTCAGGGGGAATGAAGCAGTACAGTGCATATCCTCAGGGGGAATGAAGCAGTACAGTGCATATCCTCAGTAGGGATGAAGCAGTACAGTGCATATCCTCAGTGGGGATGAAGCAGTACAGTGCATATCCTCAGGGGGAATGAGGCAGTACAGTGCATATCATCAGGGGGAATGAGGCAGTACAGTGCATATCATCAGGGGGAATAAAGCAGTACAGTGCATATCCTCAGGGGGAATGAAGCAGTACAGTGCATATCCTCAGTGGGGATGAAGCAGTACAGTGCATACCCTCAGTGGGAATGAAGCAGTACAGTGCATATCCTCAGGGGGAATGAGGCAGTGCAGTGCATATCCTCAGGGGGAATGAAGCAATACAGTGCATATCCTCAGTGGGAATGAAGCAGTACAGTGCATATCCTCAATGGGGAATGAGGCAGTGCAGTGCATATCCTCAGGGGGAATGAAGCAGTACAGTGTATATCCTCAGTGGGAATGAAGCAGCCTTGCACTGCGAGACCTAACCTGAAAACATCTACATCCATTACAGAGCTGGTGGCAAAATGAGGATGCATGATCCGCCAGCAGGTACTGTGCACACAACCTGATGTTTATTTCAAGACATACAAACACATGGGAGAAATACTTCAGGTGTCATTGACAGTCAGGGCCATTTTGTGATCAGGAGTCACTCTCCATTGTATGATAAAGAAGAGCAGTTTCTATCATGCAACTGGTTAAAATGTGCAGAAAGTGTCCAAGTCTCTCATGGGATTCACATTAAAGTAACCACTCAAACTGGAGCTCTGCATGGTCATGACTGCAGTAGTTTATATAGTCAATCCCCTAAACAGACACTTGTCAAGTGCAGTACCATTAGCTGCTTTTTGGGGGGAAGATTTTACTTGCAATGACTGATATATGGTTGTCTTACCTACCTTAGTTGAATGTACTGACTAAGTGGCTTTAGAAAAGAGCGTCTGGTAAATGACCAAACGTTCATGTTAATGTAGATAGAAGACAAATAGAGCAATCTGATCAACAGAGTGACCTATTCCATGAAACATCACAACAGGTTGTGGAACAGGAACAGGCATTTGGCTTCTGCAAGAGCCAGGAGGAGGGAGAGAGGGAAGCCAGCCGGATAGAGACATGAAGGAGAGAGGGAAGCCAGCCGGATAGAGACATGAAGGAGAGAGGGAAGCCAGCCGGATAGAGACATGAAGGAGAGAGGGAAGCCAGCCGGATAGAGACATGAGGGAGAGAGGGAAGCCAGCCGGATAGAGACATGAGGGAGAGAGGGAAGCCAGCCGGATAGAGACATGAAGGAGAGAGGGAAGCCAGCCGGATAGAGACATGAAGGAGAGAGGGAAGCCAGCCGGATAGAGACATGAAGGAGAGAGGAAAACCAGTCGGATAGAGACATGAGGAGAAGTGATGAAATGGCACACTGTAGAATGGAGACGCCGCCGTGAGAAAGGAGGTACGACAGGATGAGAAGTGTGCTAATGTCTGTGAGAGAAGGGAAGCATAAAGTGCTGAGTCGGGCCAAAGTGCAGCCTCAGAGCCCCGGACGCCAGATGGACAGAACGGGAGCAGAGCTGTCTAGAGGAGTTGCCCAGGCTTCCAGCAGGGTCGGCACAAAGACAGAACACAAGACAGCTAGAGGGCCTAGTACAGAAATGACTCATACCGCATCTGCCAATAGAAATGCCCCAATAAGCTGCAGCATGCTTTACTCTATACAGAGAGAGAACACACAGAGCCTTTTAAGTACCCAACACAAAGACACCGAGGTTAAAGACCATTTAACATTTGGTACCAAGTTGATGTCATCTAACTAAGCTGACGCAAATAGTCTCCAGGAACCCCACAGGGACTTAGGGACCAGACTCCCCTGATTCTCCACCCTTAATATTCCTACTTTACCGTTTATATAACCGTCTGTTGGTTGTACTCACACTACTGTCTGGTCTGGTCCGGGTTAAGACAACAAACTGCCTGTATGGGTTGGCATTTAGGACATGAGGCAGTGAAAGGCCTGGTTTAATAAGTACTTAACTTTAGTAGCAGACAGACATTGCCATTGACACAGCGATGAGAGGGAGAGCGAACACGTTGACCTTTGTTCATTACTGGTGATGGAATAGAGAGCAGAGAGAGCATGCAGGGGAGAAAAAGAGAAGCAGAATACACAATACCAGGAGGGTATCCAGCACCTGCTCGCCCGTCCAGCATCACTACTCTGGACGGCTCTGACTTAGAATACGTGGACAACTACAAATACCTAGGTGTCTGGTTAGACTGTAAACTCTCCTTCCAGACTCACATTAAGCGTCTCCAATCCAAAAATACATCTAGAATCGGCTTCCTATATCGCAACGAAGAATCCTTCACTCATGCTGCCAAACATACCCTCGTAAAACTGACCATCCTACCGATCCTCGACTTCGGTGATGTCATCTGTAAAATAGCCTCCAACACTGTACTCAACAAACTGGATGCAGTCTATCACAGTGCCATCCGTTTTGTTACCAAAGCCCCATACACTACCCACCATTGCGACCTGTACGCTCTCGTTGGTTGGCCCTCGCTTCATACTCGTCGACAAACCCACTGGCTACAGGTTATCTACAAGTCTCTGCTAAGTAAATCCCCGCCTTATCTCAGCTCACTGGTCACCATAGCAACACCCACTCGTAGCACGCGCTCCAGCAGGTATATCTCACTGGTCACCCCCAAAGCCAATTCCTCCTTTGGTCATCTTTCCTCCCAGTTCTCTGCTGCCAATGACTGGAACGAACTGCACAAATCTCTGAAGCTGGAAACACTTATCTCCCTCACTAGCTTTAAGCACCAGCTGTCAGAGCAGCTCACAGATTACTGCACCTGTACAAAGCCCATCTATAATTTAGCCCAAACAACTACCTCTTCCCCTTCTGTATTTATTTATTTTGCTCCTTTGCACCCCATTATTTCTATTTCTACTTTGACATTCTTCCACTGCAAATCTACCATTTCAGTGTTTTACTTGCTATATTGAATTTACCTCGCCACCATGGCCTTTTTTTGCCTTCACCTCCCTTATCTCACCTCATTTGCTCACATTGTATATAGACTTATTTTTCTACTGTATTATTGACTGTATGTTTTGTTTACTCCATGTGTAACTCTGTGTTGTATGTGTCAAATTGCTATGCTTTATCTTGGCCAGGTCGCAGTTGCAAATGAGAACTTGTTCTCAACTAGCCTACCTGGTTAAATAAAGGTGAAATAAATATATAAATAAGATGGGAGAACCTGCCACAAGGACAACAGCACTTCACCAATCTGGGCTTTAAGGGAGAGTGGCCAGATGGAAGCCTATCCTGAGAAAAAGGCACATGACAGTACACCTGGAAAAAGAAACATGAAAGACCCTGAGATAAGGCAAAATATTCTGTGGTCTGATGAGACAAATGTAACTATTTGGTATGAATGTAAAACGCTGTCTGGAGAAAACCAGGAACAGCTCTTTACCCGTCTACCACCATCCCTACCGTGAAGCATGAGGGTGGCAGCATCATGCTATGGGGATGCTTTTCAGTGGCAGGGACTGGGAGACTGGTAAGGATAGAGGGAACAATGACTGGAGCCAAATACAGGCAAATTACCTTGGAACAGTAACCTTTGCACTAGTCTAACAGCACAATGACCCCAAGCATACAGCCAAAGCAACGCTGGAATGGCTTCAGGACAACAATGGGAAAGTCCTTGAGTGGCACAGCCAGACTTAAATCCCATTGAAAATCTGTGGAAAGACTTGAACATCGCTGTTCACCACCACCCCACATCTAACTTAACAAAGCTTCAGTAAATCTGCATGAAAGAATAGGAGAAAATCCCCAAATCCAGATGTGCAAAGCTGATACAGACATACCCAAGACGACTCAAAGCTGCAATCGCCGCCAAAGGTGCTTCTACAAAGTATTGATTCAGGGGTGTGAATACTTATTTACATTTGATATTTCTGCATTTGATTTTCAATAAATTTGCAAAAATGTCTAAAAACACGTTTTCACTTTGTTATTATGGGGTATTGAGTGTAGATGGGTGAGAAAACAAATATATTTAATACATTTTTAATTCAGGCTGTAACAACAAAATTTGGAATAAGTCAAGGGGTATGAATATTTTCTGAAGGCACTGTATCTGACTAAAATATAAACATTATCGGTGGCATCTAATCATTTGTCCGTAAATTTCTCTAATGCCATATCTACTACCCAGCGGGAAAAACTTGTTGAAATAATGTCATCACAACCTTGTAAATTATGTTATGATTTCAACCAGCTTTGCCTTATCAGAAGTACCCCACAGAGAGAGCCATGGTTGGTTACCACACTGAGTGGAATCACACAGTACTGCAAACACTATCCTTTTCTGAGGTTCTACAAAATACAACTTTTCTTTTCTTCACAGATCAGTGGTGAATTCCATCACGAGTCACCAATGTAGCTGTAGGGTATCTAAATTGAATAATCCCTTTACTCTCTGTTCCAATAAATCTCTACCCTCGGTCTTTAGATTTGGTCATATTGTGTATGACAGGCCTTCCAACCAGGAAGATAAAATCACTCAGACTTTTCTCCTCTTCCTGTTATGGGGTGCGTCCAAAATGGCACCCTATTCCAGGTATCATCCACTAGATTGAGCCGCAGGACCATTTTTTTCTTGAGCGGATGGACAGGAGGCTGGAACATAATTATAAAATCATTTGTAGACTGTAAATATATCCACAGGAAGCCCAAACAGATTTAATATTTGACTAAAACACAATTTCAAACCTTGCTTACATGTATTTTTTTTTATTTTAACCTTTATTTAACTAGGCAAGTCAGTTAAGAAGAATTTCTTATTTTCAATGACGGCCTAGGAACAGTGGGTTAACTGCCTTGTTCAGGGGCAGAACGACAGATTTTTACCTTGTCAGCTCAGGGATTCGATCTTACAACCTTTCGGTTG
The DNA here is from genome assembly GCF_016432855.1 of Salvelinus namaycush. Lineage (NCBI taxonomy): Eukaryota > Metazoa > Chordata > Actinopteri > Salmoniformes > Salmonidae > Salvelinus > Salvelinus namaycush. The sequence continues at coordinate 10,865,179 of NC_052309.1, read as the reverse complement.
CTAGTCAAACGTTCTAACCTCTAGGCTACATGCTGCACTGTATAAGACCACATATCTATTTATTAATACGTTGGAACATATTTCTGGTGTTTTTACAGTCTTTTATGTCCAACAATTAATTAATAAAAAAATATATTTTGGTTAACAAATATATATTTTTTTATATTATTGGCACCTAGTTTTCAATATTTTGTCCAGCCTCCCCTTGCGAGGGTAACGACACTTTTTCTATAATGTTTTATGAGATTGGAGAACACATTGGGAGGGATCTTCCATTCCTCCATACAGAATCTTTCCAGATCCTTGATGTCCTTCGGTCTGTGCTTGTGGACTGCCCTGTCCAATTCAAACCACCGGTTTCCAATGAGGTTCAAGTCTCGAGACTGAGATGGCCATTGCTAATGTTGATTTTGTGGTCAATTAACCATTTTCTTTGTGGATTTTGAAGTGTGCTTGGGGTCATTGTCTTGCTGGAAGATCCACTTGCGGCCAAGTTTCAGCCTCTTGGCAGAGGCAACCAGGGTTTTGGCTAAAATGTCCTGGTACTTTGTAGAGTTCATAATGCAGTTGACCTTAACCACATACCTAGGGGCCCTTGTTATGTTCTGCATATGCATCCTTCTTTCGAGGCCAAACCCACCTCTGGTGTGCGTGGTCAAAGAGCAATTTTGTAACTCCAGTTGTTTACATGTGTTGGTTGTTCTCAAGAAAGGCTGTTTTATGGCAACCCTTACAAAGAGCCTATTGGCATGGAGATGGCGTCTAATTGTAGATTTGGAGAATTGGTGACCCCAAGATACGACCAAGTTCTGTAATTCTCCAAATGTGACCACTTTTCTTTGCGTTCCAAAATATCTTCCTCACTGTGCGTGGGGACAAGATACACATGCGTCCACTACCAGGCAAGTTTAGCACTGTTCCAGTGGTTTTAAATTTCATAATTGTTGCCCTTATAGTAGTAAGTGGTATATTTGTTTTTTTCAGTAGCTTTTTTTGCACCCATTTCCTGATTTATGAAAGTCAACAACAATCAGTATATTTTTATTTGTGAGTTTTTTGCTATTCCCCATGCTGATGGATGACAAAGCAATTTTATATGCGTGTTACCTCATTTTTATACCCCAGTGAAAAAGGAAGCTATGGAAGGCCACAACACAGTTCCTTAAACTGAGGTTAATTTAAGTAGAATGTTAATGTAGATTTTATTTAGTTCATATTTATTTATAAGAATCTTTAGGGGTGCCAACCATTTTGACACATAAAGTACTTTTTTAAACTTGTTAAACAAAATCTCTTTCTCAGAGTAATTGTATTAGTACAAAATAATACAAACTGTGCACTTTTAAGACGACACAATATAGCTTGGTATTTGTATTATTTATATCATACAGTCTTTTTTGCTCATCTTTATGTTTGTATTTATTAGGGATCCCCATTAGGTGCTGCCAAGGCAGCACCTTCTCTTCCTGGGGTCAAAACACATTAAGGCACTTACATTATATTTAAAACAAAGTATAAAACACCATTTGTAATTTTCCTAAGTCCTTTGTGGCACCTGACCACACGACTTTACAGTAGTCCAGGTGAGACAAAACTAGGGCCCGTAGGACCTGCCTTGTTGATAGTGTTGTTAAGAAGGCAGAGCAGCGCTTTATTGTGGACAGACTTCTCCCAATCTTAGCTACTGTTGTATCTACATGTTTTGACCATGACAGTTTACAATCCAGGGTTACTGCAGGCAGTTTAGTCACCTCAAATTGCTCAATTTCCACATTATTCATTACAACATTTAGTTGAGGTTTAGGGTTTAGTGAATTATTTGTCCCAAATAAAATGCTTTTAGTTTTTCAAATATTTAGGACTAACTTATTCCTTGCCACCCATTCTGAAACTAACTTTGTTAATTGTTGCAGTCTTTTCAGTCGCTGTAGTAGTTGACATGTATAGTGTTAAACAGATAAAAAGATAAGATGACGCCGACAGAAAGGGTCGCCTCGCTTCTAGTCCTTAGGAAACTCTGCAGTATTTTGTTTTTTTCCTGTATTATTTCTTATATTGTAAAAATCTTAAGTGTTATTACACACAGCTGGGAAGAACTATTGGATATCAGAGCAACGTCAACTTATCAGCATTACGACCAGGAATAAAACTTTCCCGAAGCAGATCATTTGTCCGAACCACCCAGGGCATTTGAACAGATTCCAGAGGCTGACCCAAAACAACGCCGCCGAAGAAGATGTAGACAGAGCGGTCTTCTGGTCAGACTTCGGAGGCGCGCACACCACCCACCGCTTCCAAGTATATTACTCGCTAATGTCTCTAGATAACAAGGTAGACAAAATTAGTGCAAAGGTTGCTTTCCAGAGAGACATCAGGGATTGTAACATACTCTGTTTCACAGAAACATGGCTCTTTCTGGATATGCTGTCGGAGTCGGTACAGCCACCTGGATTATTTGTGCGTCGCGCCGACAGGAATAAACATCTCTCCGGGGAGAATAAGGGCGGGGGTGTGTGTTTCATGATTAACGACTCGTGGTGTAATTGTAACAACATAAAGGAACTCAAGTCCTTTGTTCACCTGACCTAGAAATCCTCAATCAAATGCTGACCGTATTATCCCCCGAGGGAATTCTCCTTGGTTATTGTCACAGCCGTGTATATCCCCCCTCAAGCCGAAACCACAACAGCCCTCAAGGAACTTCACTGGGCTTTATGCAAACTGGAAACCATAAATCCTGAGGCTGCATTTATTGTAGCTGGGGATTTAAACAAAGCAAATTTGAGAACAAGGCTACCTAAATTCTATCAGCATATTGACAGTAGCACTTGCGCTGGAAAAATTCTGGATCTGTCACGCCCTGATCTGTTTCCCCTGTCCTTCTGATTGTCTCCACCCCCTCCAGGTGTCGCTTATTTTCCCTGGTGTATTTATCCCTGTGTTTCCTGTCTCTCTGTGCCAGTTCGTCTTGTATGTTCAAGTCAACCAGCGTGTTTTTCCTGTGCTGCTGCTTAACTACTCTCTTTTACTAGTCCTCCTGGTTTCGACTCCATTCCCGCTTGCCTGACCATTCTGTCTGCCCTGACCTCGAGCCTGCATGCCATTCTGTACCTCTGGAATTCTGAATTGGTTTTGACCTTTTGCCTGTCCACGACCATTCTCTTGCCTACCCCTTTTGAATTGTTAATAAACAGACTCTAACCATCTGCCTCTTGTGTCTGCATCTGGGTCTCGCCTTGTGCCCTTATAGGATCACTGCTACTCTAACTTTCACGATGCAAGCAAGGCCCTCCCCCGCCCTCCTTCGGCAAATCTGACCACGACTCCATTTTGCTCTTCCCTTCCTATGGGCAGAAACTCAAACAGGATGTAACCGTGCTAAGGACTATTCATTGCTGGACTGACCAATCGGAATCCACACTTCAAGATTGTTTTGATCACAATCGACGTATACGCTGATTCGGTGAGTGAGTTTATAAGGAAGTGTATAAGAGATGTTGTACCTACTACGACTATTAAAACCTACCCTAACCAAAAACCGTGGATAGATGGCGGCATTCGTGCAAAACTGAGAATGCAAACCACCGCATTTAACCATGGAAATGTGACTGGGGATATGGCCAAATACAAACAGTGTAGTTATTCCTTCCGCAAGGCAATCAAACAAGTGAAATGTCAGTATAGAGACAAAGTGATGTTGCAATTCAACGAGACAAACACGAGACATATGTTGCAGGGTCTACAGACAATCACGGACTAAAAAATGAAAATCAGCCACGTCACGGACACCGACATCTTGCTTCCAGACAAACTAAACACATTCTTTGCCCGCTTTGAGGATAATACAGTGCCACCGACGTGACCCACTACCAAGAACTGTGGGCTCCTTCTCCGTGGCCTACGTAAGTAAGACATTGAAGCGTGTTACCCCTCGCAAGGCTGCCGGCCCAGACTGCATCCCTAGCCGCGTCCTCAGAGCATGTGCAGACCAGCTAGCTGGTGTGTTTTTACGAACATATTCAATCTCTCCCTATCCCAGTCTGCTGTCCCCACATGCTTCAAGATGGCCACCATTGTTCCTGTACCCAAGAAGACAAAGGTAACTGAATTAAATGACTATCGCCCCGCAGCACTCACTTCTGTCACCATGAAGTGCTTTGAGAGGCTAGTCAAGGATCATATCACCTTCACCTTACCTGTCACCCTGTACCCACTTCAATTTGCTTACAGCCCCAATAGGTCCACAGATGATACAATCGCCATCACACTGCACAATCCTATTTGGACAAGAGAAATACCCATGTAAGAATGCTGTTCATTGACTATAGCTCAGGATGCAACACCATAGTACCCTCCAAGCTCATCATTAAGCCTGAGGCTCTGGGTCTCAACCCCGCCCTGCGCAATTGGGTCCTGGACTTCCTGACGGGCCGCCCCCAGGTGGTGAAGGTAGGAAACAACACCTCCACTTTTCTGATCTTCAACACTGTGGCCCCACAAGGGTGCATGCTCAGCCCCCTCCTGTACTCCCTGTTCACCATGACTGTGTGGCCATGCACGCTTCCAACTCAATCATCAAGTTTGCAGATGACACAACAGTAGTAGGCTTGATTACCAACAACAACGAGACAGCCTAAAAGGAGGTGGTGAGGGCACTCAGAGTATGGTGTCAGGAAAACAACCTCTCACTCAATGTCAACAAAACAAAGGAAATGATCGTGGACTTCAGGAAACAGCAGAGGGAGCACCCCCCTATCCACATCGATAGGACAGCAGAGGAGAAGGTGGAAAGTTTTAATTTCCTCTATGTAAATATCACGGACAAACTGAAATGGTCCACCTACACAGACAAGGTGGTGAAGAAGGCTCAACAGTGCCTCTTCAACCTCAGGAGACGGAAGAAATTTGGCTTGTCACCTAAAACCTTCACAAACTTCTACAGATGCACAATTGAGAGCATCCTGTCGGGCTGCATCACCGCCTGGTACAGCAACTGCACCGCCTACGACCGCAAGGCTCTCCAAAGGGTGGTGCTGTCTGCACAACGCATGACCGGGGGCAAACTACCTGCCCTTCAGGACACCTACAGCACCTGATGGCCAAAAAGATCATCAAGGACAACAACCAACCGAGCCACTGCCTGTTCACCCCGTTACCATCCAGAAGGCGAAGTCAGTACAGGTGCATCAAAGCTGGGACCGAGAGACTGAAAAACACCTATCTCAAGGCCATCAGACTGTTAAACAGCCGTCACAAACAGAGAAGCTGCTGCCTACACAGACTTAAAATCATTGGCCACTTAATAAATGGATCACTAGCCACTTTAATAATGTTTACATATCTTGCGTTACTCATCTCATATGTACAGAGGAAGTCGGAAGTTTACATACACCTTAGCCAAATACATTTAAACTCAGTTTTTCACAATTCCTGACATTTAATCCTAGTAAAAATTCCCTGTCCTAGGTCAGTTAGGATCACCACTTTATTTTAAGAATGTTAAATGTCAGAATAAAAGTAGAGAGAATTATATATTTCAGCTTTTATTCTTTCATCACATTCCCAGTGGGTCAGAAGTTTACATACATTCAATTAGTATTTGGTAGCATTGCCTTTAAATTGTTTAACTTAGGTCAAACGTTTTGGGTAGCTTTCCACAAGCTCCCCACAATAAGTTAGGTGAATTTTGGCTCATTCCTCCTGACAGAGCTGGTGTAACTGAGTCAGTTTTGTAGGCCTCCTTGCAAGCAACACGCTTTTTCAGTTCTGCCCACAAATTTTCTATAGGATTGAGGTCGGGGTTTGTGATGGCCACTCCAATACCTTGACTTTGTTGTCCTTAAGCCATTTTGCCACAACTTTGGAAGTATGCTTAGGGTCATTGTCCATTTGGAAGACCCATTTGTGACCAAGCTTTAACTTCCTGACTGATGTCTTGAGATGTTTCTTCAATATATCCACATAATTTTCCTGCCTCATGATGCCATCTATTTTGTGAAGAGCACCAGTCCCTCCTGCAGCAAAGCACCCCCACAACATGATGCTGCCACCCCCGTGCTTCACGGTTGGGATGGTGTGCTTCGTCTTGCAAGCGTCCCCCCTTTTCCTCCAAACATAACGATGGTCATTATGGCCAAACAGTTCTATTTCTGTTTCATCAGACCAGAGGACACTACTCCAAAAAGTACGATCTTTGTCCCCATGTGCATTTGCAAACCATAGTCTGGCTTTTTTATGGTGGTTTTGGAGCAGTGGCTTCTTCCTTGCTGAGCGGCCTTTCAGGTTATGTCGATATAGGACTTGTTTTACTGTGGATATGGATATGTTTGTACCTGTTTCCTCCAGCATCTTCACAAGGTCCTTTGCTGTTGTTCTGGGATTAATTTGCACTTTTCGCACCAAAGTACATTAATCTGTAGGAGACAGAACGCATCTCCTTCCTGAGCGGTATGATGGCTGCGTGGTCCCATGGTGTTTATACTTGCGTACTATTGTTTGTGCAGATGGACATGGTACCTTCAGGCATTTGGAAATTGCTCCCAAGGATGAACCAGACTTGTGGAGGTCTACAATTTTTTTTCTGAGGTCTTGGCTGATTTCTTTTGATTTTCCCATGATGTCAAGCAAAGAGGCACTGAATTTGAAGGTATGCCTTGAAATACATCCACAGGCACACCTCCAATTGACTCAAATGATGTCAATTAGCCTATCAGAATCTTCTAAAGCCATGACATCATTTTATTGAATTTTCCAAGCTGTTTAAAGGTATAATCAACTAACAACTTAGTGTATGTAAACTTTTGACCCACTGGAATTGTGATACAGTGAAATAATCTGTATAGTCTGTAAACAATTGTTGTAAAAATTACTTGTGTCATGCACAAAGTAGATGTCCTAACCGACTTGCCAAAACTATAGTTTGTTAACAAGAAATTTGTGGAGTGGTTGAAAAACGAGTTTTAATGACTCCAACCTAAGTTAATGTAAACTTCTGACTTCAACTGTATATACTGTATTTTATACCATCTATTATACTGTATTATACTGTATTTTATACCATCTACATCTTGACTATGCTGCTCTGTCATTGCTCATTCATATATTTATATGTATTGTGTGTATTAGGTAGTTGTTGTGGAATTGTTAGATATCACTGCACTGTTGGACCTAGAAACACAAGCATTTCAATAGACTCGCAATAACATCTGCTAACCATGTGTATATGACCAATAAAATGTGATTTGATTTAAGTCATCCGCATACATAGACTCACTGGCTTTACTCAAAGCGGGATGACTTTTGCTTCCCTCCAGGCCTGGGGGCACACACTTTCTAGTAGGTTTAAATTGAAAATATGGTAAATATGAGTGGCAATATTGTCCGCTATTATCGTCAGTAATTTTCCATCCAAGTTGACAGACCCAGGTGGCCTGTCATTGTTGATAGACAACAATAATTTTTTTCACCTCTTCCACACTCACTTTACAGATTTCAAAATTACAATTCTTGTCTTTCAAAATTTGTTCAGATATACTTGGATGTGTAGTGTCAGCATTTGTTGCTGGCAAATCATTAAACAAGTTGGCAATATCAGTGGGTTTGTGAGCCATCTGATTCCATGAATAATGGAGCTGATTTAGCCTTTTTGCCCAAATGTTCATTTAAGGTGCTCCAAAGTTTTTTACCATCATTCATCTTTCTTTCATAGTGTAGTTTCTTATTTTTATTCAGTTTAGTCACATGGTCTCTCAATTTGCTGTATGTTTGCCAATCGGTTGTGCTGCCAGACTTATTTGCCATACCTTTTGCCTCGTACCTCTAAAGCATAAAATTTTTCAATTCCTCAATCCAAGGGGATTTAACTGTTTTTACAGTCATTTTCTTAATGGGTGCATGCTTATTAGTAACTGGAATAAGCAATTTCATAAATGTGTCAAGTGCAGTGTCTGGTTTCTCCTCATTTCACACCACAGAGCAGCAAATATTCTTTACATCATCTATATAAGAATCCCTATTAAACTTACTGTATGACCTCTTATACAGTATATTAGGCCCAGCCTTTGGAACTTTGGTTTTCCTAGACATGGCTACTATATTGTGATCACTACATACGATGGATTTGGATACTACTTTCAAGCAACTTTCTGCAGCATTAGTAAAGATGTGATCAATACATGTGGATGATTTCCTTCCTGTGCTGTTTGTAACTACCCTGGTAGGTTGACTGATAACCTGAACCAGGTTTCAGGCACTGGTTACAATTTGAAGCTTTTTCTTAAGTGGACAGCTTGATGTAAGCGAGTCAATATTGAAATCACCCAGAAAATGTACCGCCCTGTTGATATCACATACATTTCATCCAGATACTGACTGTTAGCACTTGGTGGTCTATAGCAGCTCCCCACAAAAATGGGGTTTAGGTCTGGCAGATGTGTATTTTTTTTAATTTTACCTTTATTTAACTAGGCAAGTCAGTTCAGAACAAATTCTTATGTTCAATGACAGCCTAGGAACAGTGGGTTAACTGCCTTGTTCAGGGGCAGAATGACAGATTTGTACCTTGTCGGCTCGGGGATTTGATCTTGCAACCTTTTACTAGTCCAACGCTCTAACCACTAGGCTACGCTGCCGCCCCAGTATTTAACAAGGGTGCCAATAATTCTGGATGTAACTGTAAATCATTCTTACCTGGGCTGCCACGTGTTTCCCTGTATATTTTAGAGGGGAGATTGGGAAATTGTGGCCGACACAACTTTGGCGAGTCATACCAGATTTCCAGCAAAGAGCAGATGCGTGTCTAATGAACGGACACTCACTCATCAATAATGTACTATTTTTCCACTTACTAGTGAATGAATAAGGAATAGAGACCTGTTTAGAGTGTGGGGCCTTGAGTGACACCAACCGTCTAATAATGGCCATATGAATAACATGGCAGATCATCAGAGGGAAAGCACTGGAATTTGGGAGTACTTTCTGATAGGACATTCCAAGCTGGCATCTGGCTGAGCTGCCAGTTCAGGTAATTGTTCACTAGACCAAAATGGCCACCAGTTTCTCTCCAAAGACATGGAGAGACAAATCAGACCAGGAAACCGGAGGACAGTGGATCGCTGATTGAACAAATAGATCAATATGTGATTAGCCAATAGTTCTTTATAGAGTTCATTTCAATGAATGGTCTCCACTTAGGTGAATTTCACTTCAAGAAAAGGAATTAGCCAGCCAAAATGTAATTTCAAAGCATATTTCAATACAATTGTACAACTGTCAGTATCACAAATGAAAAAAGAAACCATTTAAATGTTAAATACTGACATTAACATTTAGCAAAGGGATGAACGGAAGTTGTCCGAATTGCTCCTCCACAATCAAAAATGAGACAGAGTAACTCATAATTAGAATCAAACAGTTTTGTGTATTCAAAGGGATACCTCAGTGTCAGAGACAGTAATGGTGATAGAGGGTGGGAATAAGAAAGTGAAAAAGAGAAAGATAGATAATTAGAAAGAAGAGAGGGTGTAATAGGTTATTAAAAAGGGGATTGTCACAACCCCCACCGAAGGTGGCTCCTCTTCCTGTTCGGGCGGCGCTCGGCGCTCGTCGTCACCGGTCTACTAGCTGCCACCGATCCCCTTTTCCTTTTCTGTTAGTTTTGTCTTATTGGTTACACCTGTTTCTTGTTTAGGTTTTGGTTAGGGCTATTTAAGCCGGTTATGCCCGCCTGCTTTTGTGCGGGCTTGTTCCTCTCTTCATTTTCGTGGTTGTGCTATTTTCTTGTTTTCTCCGGACTGTTTGGGTCCTGTTTTTGGGCCGGTCATTTTGTATGGGCCTGGTGTTTTGGCGTGACCGTTTTCTGTGCCGGAATAAACACGATTGTCCTTTACCCTCTGCTCTCTGCACCTGACTCCGCACCCACTACTCCTAGAAGTTCGTAACAGGGATAGTGAAAGAAGGAGAGAGAGAGAAACTGGGTTGAATTAACCTCTTGGCGCACGGATCCCTTTAACGGGATCATTTTCGTAAACAACCGCTGAATTGCAGAGAGCCAAATTTAAAAAAAAATACAAAACATATTTATTTTCATGAAATATACCAAAACAAGCTTAGCTTGTTGTTGATCCAAAAAATATGCTTTACAGCGAAAGCAATCCAAGCGTTTGTGAGTTTATCGATCACTAGACAAAACATTACGAAAGGCTAGCCGCAAATTAGCTTGGTCAAGAAAGTCAGAAAAGCAATAAAATGAATCACTTACCTTTGATGATCTTCGGATGTTTGCACTCACGAGACTCCCAGTTACACGATAAATGTTATTTCTGTTCGATAAAGATTATTTTTATAACCAAAAACCTCCATTTGGTTTGCGCGTTATGTTCAGAAAACCACAGGCTCGTGCCGGTCCTGAAGGGCAGATGAAAATTCCAAAAAGTATCCGTAATGTTCGTAGAAACATGTCAAACGTTTTTTATAATCAATCCTCAGGTTGTTTTTAACATACATAATCGATAATATTTCAATCGGACGGTAAACTATTCAATACTACAGAGAGAGAAAATGTCGAGCTACAACTCTCGCGCGCATGAACTAATCAAAGGACACCTGACGCGTTTTGATAAATCTCGCTCATTTTCAAAATAAAAGCTTGAAACTATGTCTAAAGCCTGTTCACAACCTGTGGAAGCCATTGGAAAATGAATCTGGTTGATACCCCTTTAAATGGAGGATAGGCAGGCAATGAAATTCACTTCCGGGTTGGATTTCCTCAGGTTTTCGCCTGCAAAATCAGTTCTGTTTTACTCACAGACAATATTTTGACAGTTTTGGAAACTTTAGAGTGTTTTCTATACTACTCTGTCAATTATATGCATATTCTAGCATCCGAACCTGAGAAATAGGCAGCTTACAATGGGAACGTTATTTTTCCAAACATAAAAATTCTGCCCCCTAGCTTCAAGAAGTTTTAAGTAAACTAATTTTGTTTCATTGGAGGATAGAACAAGGGAGCGTGAAAGAGAAAATAAAAGTCAGAGTGTGTTCACAACCCGGCCTTGTCACGTTCCTGACCTGTTTTCTGTTATTTTTGTATGTGTTTAGTTGGTCAGGGCGTGAGTTGGGGTGGGCATTCTATGTTTTGTGTTTCTATGTTTAGGTTAGTGGTAATTAGCCTTATATGGTTCTCAATCAGGGACAGGTGTTTGACGTTTCCTCTGATTGAGAACCATATAAAGGTAGGCTGTTCACACTGTTTGTTTGTGGGTGATTGTCTTCCGTGTCTGTGTATGTTGCACCACACGGGACTGTTTCGGTTTGTTCGTTCGTTTGTTGTAGTCTGTACCTGTTCGTGCGTTCTTCGTGTTATATGTAAGTTCTCATAGTTCAGGTCTGTCTACGTTCGTTTGTTATTTTGTAGTTTGTTGAAGTGTTTTCGGTTTTCGTCTTTACTTTAATAAACTTCATTATGTCAAATTATCACGCTGCGCTTTGGTCCAATCCCTACTCCTCCTCTTCTTCCGAAGAGGAGGAGGACAGCCGTTACAGGCCTACCATAATGCTTCACAACCCGGCCTACCATAATGCTTCACAACCCGGCCTACCATAATGCTTCACAACCCGGCCTACCATAATGCTTCACAACACGGCCTACCATAATGCTTCACAACCCGGGATACCATAATGCTTCACAACCCGGGATACCATAATGCTTCACAACCCGGGCTACCATAATGCTTCAGAACCCGGGCTACCATAATGCTTAAGAATCTGGCCTACCATAATGGTTCAAAACCTGGTATTCCATAATGCATTCTTGTACCCCTAGGCAGGGGGTTTAACCAGATCTTGACTGGATCTCAATGGGTCTTTCATGTTTCTCCACCTTGGATTACATGGACATGGTCACATATGTGATCACAGCATGTGTAGATAGAATGTGTAGATAGAATGTGTAGAATGGTGGGGTCTGAAAACCATTCTAATTCCGAACTGACTAGAAAGGTGAACCCATAGAATTAGGAATTAGAATTCTTAATTAAGTCATTTAATAGGATCTACGGGTGAACCCATAGAATTACATAATAGGATCTCTGTGGATGACCATCCAACTCTGCGGACAGTCTGAGAACAAACAATATAATTTACAAGGATCAGACAATGTGCCATTTTGATATGTTCTTATACAATGACCTTACTGACTATACATTGTATACAATCATATCACCACCTGTATCACCTGTTCTCATGTTGCTGCTTTCTGACTACAATCGGTGAACGGGAATATTTAATTCACTATTCCAATCAACTTAGTTGTCAGATCACGAAATACCATTCTCAATAAACAAGCCTGGTGAGAAGATACAATACCAGCAGGACTGAACAGATCTTAATTTCAACCAGTTTGCTACAGCAGGAAAACAATCATGCAGCAACAGCAAATGTTAATTACTATGTGGATTATAATTAATTAACATTTTTGTAGTGGTTGATACATTTTTCGATAGGGCAAATCAAGTCTGAAATTTCAAAGTGGAAATTACTATCTTTAGAAGCTTAAACGAGTGATCAAGTTAAGATTCTACATCTGTATTAAAGCTTTTGATAGTTACCACTGTTCATTTTGTCAGTAAATTAAATCAGTAATGTGAATATCCTCTGAGAAACATTAGCTAGAGGATGCTAAGTGTGAACATGTGCAGGCAGATTTGTAAATTAGATGGATTCATTCATTTATTCATTGATTTCTTCTTAGAACAGCTGGGATTATGTCGTCTTGTGCCCTGCCATGTAAAAAAAAGCAATTTGAGAGTCACTGTATTCTCGTCTTTGTAGGATAAATTATGCAGCATCACCGTTTCAACCCTCTGGGATGCCATGTTGTTAGATTCTCCTCCATTCACAGAAAGGACAGAGAGTGAGCTTGAAAACAGTCAAAGGTCAAATAGAAGAGAGGTTATTTAGAGGCATCTTTGCAATGTCCTGTAAACAACCGATTACAGTTCTGTACTCCATCACTAGAAATGTTCACTCACAGAGCAAAGCTGGTTGCAATTACATCATTACAGCCAGAAATCTGGTTTCAATTATGGTGATTTCTGATTGTAATGTAATTTAATCCTATACACTCGTACCCGTATACAGGTTGAAAATGTCTGATTTGGTCAGTGATAAATGGCTAAATTGGTATGCAGTGGCTGTACAGTAACATGCTATACATGACCTCTGAGCTCTGGCTCTGTACTTCACAACTCTGTATGGGTTTTGACTGACAGCCGTTCTGAACTTGAGCACCTTGCATGATAAGAAGTTGCCCCAATCCCTCCTGCTAATTGGGCAATTTTTGCAAATTTGATGTCTGAGTGAGGGAAAAGCTGTAAATTAAGAGAGAATGTTGCTGAGGCACACACACCTGAATGCACTCATTACTTAATTATATACGCACAAATGATCTGTTTCTCTGAATTGCCTTGTTAAAGCCTAACACTGTAATATCATATTTTATATCTTAGCTAGTCATGTTGGCAACAGAACAAGCTTTCAAATGATGCTCGCCTCACCCAGATTGCGTTTTATACGGGACCATTTTTGGATTGCGTAAACAACAACAGTAATTGTGTGATGCAGGGCTGTGTTCCAACCAAAACAACTACAATTGTGTTTGCTCTAGTTTCTCAACGGCACAGCTAGAAGAGCTAAGAGAAAAAACACCTTATACAGTAGTTGAAGAATCTTCGAGTCATAAAAGTGCATTGAAATGACTTAGGAACTGTGCACACTTTGGAGAAGTGTGTGGCCACTTGGAGATACCCGTTAGTCCTTTGACTCAAACCCTTGTACTTTTTTTTGTCATATGTTGCACATACGCTACATTTTCTAGGAATATTCTTATCATGTTACCGAATGTATCCAGAGTATTTTAAGATTTCATTATCAACCAACGTTGCAAAAAGTACAGTAAATGTAAAACACACAAAATCAACAGTGTAATGTTTGGATTCAGTCTTGTGTCAGGTGAACTGTTGTGTCCTCATATTTGGTCTAGTAATTTCCCCATAATTTCCAAACTGTTCCCTTTTAATTGCTACCATGGTTATGCATATGCTTTTCATATTTCTTCTGTAAGAAAAACATTTTACTTTAGCCCAATCCATATAGGCCAATTCCCACATGTGTAAAGGGTTTTAAGCAATCTTCTACCTCTGGTGCAGACATTAACTGACATCTAAAACAAGTAGCCTGACTGACACTGATTCATCATGATCAAACACAGGGAAATATACCAAACTGATGATACCATAGAGTTTTAGACACCTATCGATCCACCCAGATCAATTGAGATGGGAATAGTGAAAAACCAACCCTGTGTGCTTACTGCTACAGCCATCAAAGACAGCATGGAAGCAGCATCCAACAAGCTTAGTTTGCTTTGGTCTCAAAATCATTCACACAGACCCTCTTATGTGGCTGCTAAAAATCCCTGCTTTTCCCAAATGATTTTCTGCTTTCAAACTAGAAACAAAATAGATAAACCCTACTCGTTTTAAAACATTCAAACAAAGAACCACCGTGATAGCATTTCCCCATGTAAGCAAGGCAAGCACACCCTATATCAGCATCCAGCATACCATCCAATCCCCTCTTCATTTATTTTGTTTGGTTGAATCGCCATTCAGATGGTAATGGTGGGCGACCTTGCATTGGAGCTTATGATGTAGTACTCCAATATCTACTTACAGTAGGTGACCAGCTGGGTACGCTACTCTGAAGGGATGTGGTAACAACAGCATCTCTCAAAGTAAATCATCTGGATCCTGTGCTACTGCTGCTGAAACCTGCCTTTGATGTTCTTTATGCACAGTCCTGTGGGGAACCCAACCCTTTTCTCCCTCTCCGCAATGATCAGCTGAGACTCAACACCACAGTGTACGGCTGGAACACAGCCTCCTAATAACAGTGGGGGATACTGCAATCAATACAGTGTCTATATCAGACTCTTTTCTCAAGCCAAACAATGCCTTATTATTTTTCCCATCCTTTACTCCAACTTGAAATGGGGAATGGATGAGGTCATTGTGTGTGAAGCATTGCAAAAAGCCATTGGGAAAACACAACCCGTTTCCTCAGAACTACTGCAGTAGAATGGTACACTCTTAGCACCTTTTTTTCTATCTAGAACCTAAAATGGTTCTTCCATGAAGAACCGTTTTCCACACACGGCTCTACTTGGAACCCAAAAGGGTTCTACCTGAAACCAAAAAGGGTTCTCCTATGGGGACAGCTGAAGAACCCTTTTGGAACTATTTCTTATTCAAGAGTGTATGTATCAAAAGTCCAGTACTCACCATCTCTCCTGTTGACTTTAGCGAAGCCGGGCCCATGGCTGTTGGATAACTGTGAGGAGCTTCTGAAGGAGGACTGGGGCAGGTTGGACACCAGTGGGCCGTCACAGCTGTCTATCAAGCAAACATGAAACACAAAGCAAAGGATTAGTCTTTGAGCTCTGGACTAGTAGTAACTCAGCATAGTACCTCCAAAGAACATTATCAAGGAGGAATCATACTTTAAGTGAGTTGACAATATTGTAAGCAGCGATAGAAACACCATCGACACCATTGTGGTGACATCACAGGATGTCATCACCATTCTAATGACATCACTGTAAAATAACTACATAATGCAGATCACTGTTATGTTCCAACACCACTAATGTGTGCTATGGCTTTATTAGAAGAGATCAAAACACCAAGACCAAAACAATATCACAAAACATGTTACAGAGTGACTTGAAATCAACTGTAATATGTTGTAAAACCAAAGTATTGATAAACCAAACTGCAAAAGCAGGGTGTTCTTGTCATATTGAAGAAGCCCATGTGTCAATAATTACCACTAAGGAGCATGCCATACTATTCAAATAGGAGCTGCACTTTGCAGTACTTTCACTAGATGAGAAGAGAAGAGAATCATTGACCACCTCTAACATGGCCCCCATGTGATCAAGCATTTTTGCTCTGATGATGTCAGATTGGGTGTTGTATTGCAGTTATGTCTGTTATGTATTGTATTGCAGTTATGTCCACCTCAGTAATAAAACAAGCTGGTGACTCATGTTGTTTAGATACAGAGACTCTCAGAGACCTGTTCATGCTCCATACACTTTTATGATTATGACTGGAGGTTTAGATTGCAATAAAAACCCACACACACGCATACACATTGGCATGCACGTACGCATATGACCAAATGCTCACACACATGCTAGGGGCGCGTGATTACATGCACAAGCAAACAAATGCACACACACACAGACAAAGTTGGCTTATCTCTTATGACATTAAAAACAGAACAATAAGAAACAAATATTACAGAACCGTGCTAGGGCCAAATAAGCTTTAATGCTTGTTTTAGGCGTGTTTTAAATTGGTCATACCATGGATCATCTAGCTATTTTATTTAGAATTGTAAGACCCCTGTAGGTATCCCCCAAAATAATGAAACATTATTTGATAACATACTGAATTTTGGCCTTTACTACTATAGCCCATAGAAACACATTGAATAACACATTCATGAATGGCAAAGCAGACAGTCAAAAAATAAATCATGAGGAATAAGGTTTTAAAGCGCCTGTCCTATATCTAGAAGAGATCACAGGGAATAGGGTTTTGAAGTGTCTGTCCTATATCTAGGAGAAATCACAAGGAATAAGGTTTTTTAACTTCTGTGCTATATCTAGGAGAAATCGAAAGGAATAAGGTTTTAAAGCGCCTGTCCTATATCTAGAAGAGATCACAGGGAATAAGGTTTTAAAGGGTCTGTCTTATATCTAGGAGAAATCACAAGGAATACAGTTTTGAAGTGTCTGTCTTATATCTAGGAGAAATCACAATGAATAAGGTTTTGAAGTGTCTGTCCGATATCTAGGGGAAATAAGAAAACTCAGAAAGAAAAAAAAATTGGACAATATTTACCCCCTTTTTTTTTGATGGCACAAAATGACCTCCATACCTCCAGCACGCACCCCTGAGGCCCATGCAAAAACAGATATCTAAACTGACTCATTTTGATGGGGATTTTTGTATTATGTTAATCATACAGCTTGCAAACCTCTCATTAGTAGTTCGCACACACTCTCATCGTGACCAACCTACAATCACTATCTCTCAATGAGTGTACATGAGGTTGTTTGTTGAGTATTCAGTGTGAAAAGCATTTCAATTATAGTGGTTGAGGGTGAGAAGTGCACTCCAAAAAGAGAGCAGAGGAGTAAAAGCTGATTTGATCATCACTAATGAGATGAGACTCGTTGAAAACTAGAACAGAGTTTGAAAAAACAATAAAAAAATGGTGTTCAGAGTTAGGCATTTCACTGCCTTTAGCCACATCTCTGACTGACTCTGTGTTCAGTCATGCACAGACATCATGGTGCGGTGGAGGAAACTGGAGGTTAATGCTGAATACCTGTGCGGCTCACATCCACTGAACCTCGACAATAAACTCACCTTTCCTCGTGTTAGAGCCACCTTTGCAGAACAGGCTTACAGGTACCATAGCTAATTTATCTATCTCTAAACCAGGGGTGTCAAACTTATTCCAAGGAGGGCGTAGTGTCTGCAGGTTTTTTGATTTTCCTTTCAATTAAGCCCTAGACATCCAGGTGTGGGGAGTTCCGTACTAATTAGTGACCTTAATTCATCAATCAAGTACATGGGCGAGCGAAACCCCGCAGACACTCGGCCCTCCGTGGAATGAGTTTAACACCTGTGCTCTAAACCATAGAAATCCCACGTAAAAAACAACAACAATACTTACATCCCAAGGTACTGCTTTATTTGTTTTTTAGAGACATAATATATGTACTAAAAGCTAGATTCTCTACTTAACATGTTGCTACATAATAGTACATTTTTTCTTTTTTTTATTGAATTATAAAACATATAATACACCTGCAGTGAAGCCGCTCAACATTTACATGACATTTTTGTCATTTAGCAGATGTTCCCATCCAGAGTGACCCACAGGAGCAACCAGGGTCAAGCGCCCCGCTCAAGGGCACATCGACAAATCAAATAAATACAAAATTGTCAAATGGCAAAATACAACCGGTGTAGACTTTATTGTGTAATGCTTGCTTACGATGCAGTGTTTAAAAATACAAACAAAATAGTACCACAAGTGGAATCAAAGTAAATACACAAGAATAGATCTATATACAGGGAGTACCACATCAATGTGCAGAGGTACGAGGTATTTGAGGTAGATATGTACATGGAGACAGGGTAAAGTGAGGCATCAGGATAACCTCCCACTCATCTCCAGTTACACATTCCAACCCTCACCTATCTCTGCTGGCCACCCTCTTTGGATTTCTATGCGCCATATATCTTTTAACTATGCTGTGATGTTTAACATACAATTTAAATCTATCTTATCGAATAGAGTCCACCGATTGTGAGTTGAAGATAAATACTTTTGCTAAGAGTAATAATATATTAGCGATTGACTGACCAGATGTCTCCAGATCTCCCAACAATGCTATTTCTAGAGTCAATTTTAGATTAATGGTATGCTTTTTCAGCCACTCCTGAACCTGAGACCAGAAGCAGGCTACCCGAGGGCAATACCAATAGTACTATCTTAGAAAATGATGATATATTGTGTGTCCCGAATGGCCCATAGGGCTTTGGTCAAAATTAGTGCACTAAATAGGGAATAGAGATGGGATGAAATCATTAACTCATTCCAAAGTATTCTTCTCAAGGAGTGTCAGTGGCCTCAGAACCCATCAAAAGTGTTTAATCAGTATTGATAAAAGACAGATCCTTGGCAGGAGCTACAGGCAATAGAGTGAGACAGGCCACCCTCTCCTCTCCTCTCCTCTCCTCTCCTCTCCTCTCCTCTCCTCTCCTCTCCTCTCCTCTCCTCTCCTCTCCTCTCCTCTCCTCTCCTCTCCTCTCCTCTCCTCTCCTCTGTTCTCTTCCCCTCCCCTCACTTCCCTTCCCCTCCGCTCTACTGTGTCCCATTTCACATTTTGCTGAAATAAGTCCAGATGATGGAAGTGGAGAATGAATACGGATGAAGATGATGCATCACCTTCACAATCAACAACTAGAAATAGAGTATGGATAAGGCGCTGGACTGAACTCCAAGACTGAGTTCAATACGATTCACTGTATGTCTTTTGGATGTATTAAAAAATTCAGACCATGCTGCATTCAGCAGAAATAATAGTCTAATGAGGCCAATAACATGCTTGTTTGTGAACTAGAACTATGGCATGGAACACTAACAGTCATCCTCAATCCAAACTAAACACCAGTGTTCTGTTCTTGTGTTCCATTCTGCACAACTTGGTTCCACAGTATATTGACCCATGGGGCTTATAGTCTTTCAGCTCTCCAGACAGATTGAAGAGCAGAACTGTAGCAGCACACCCAACCTAATGTGCTAACTCCATGTAGTGACATTGTAGGGGTGCTTCAGTCCCTGTTTTAATTAGCTTGTTCCTCTGGCAGGGAATTAATTGGCCAGATTGAGAGAGAGGGAGAGACAGATTGGGCTTGTGGCCAGCTAGCACAATGTAGTTGACTATGGCTGCTTCCTAAATGGCACCCTATTACCTATATAGTGCCTCATAGGCTCTGGTCAAAAGTAGAGCACTATATAGGGAATAGGATGCCATTTGGGACATATCCTATAACATTTACACCAACTGCCACAGGAAGTAGAGCAGCTAGAAGCTTCTGTAGAGTTAAACACGTGCAGCACCAACCTCCACAGGGAAAGACGTGTCCCCAATAATAAACTAAACGTACTAGAGCTTGTTTTTCGTGTTTCATATTGGCCCCGAAAGATAATGTGCCCATCTACTGGTGGATCTACAATAATACAAAATGCCAGAAGTTAATTCCTAATGAAATACGCCTGAATATGGAACCAAACTCGATGGAGGGACTTTGTGAATGACCTAAGTGAATCAAGAATATGAACAAATAACTTTGGTCCAGTCTAGGTCTGACCTAAGTGATTCAAGAATATGGATAAATAACTTTGGTCCCATCTAGGGCTATAGAAGAAAAATTGTGTGTTTATCTTTTGAAGAAGAAAGAACTGAATGACTTGTATCTTCCTTCGCAGCATGTGAGACCAGGATGTGAGTGAGCATTACATAATGTAATGTACTACAGGGCCTGCAAACTGCCTTGTAGCTTGATCTGATCTGTGATTGACTGCTATTACCCAAAAGAAAGTCCTGGCTCGCCAGAGCAACACTATCCAATCATTGAGTTATTGTGATGGTATGATAGGTGCAGCCCTCATAGTAGTGGAACATGCTGTGTTGAAGAGGCGCTATGTTATGCAGCAGTCACAGGCGGGTATTGAATGAACATGTGCTCACAGCCCAAGGTTATTATATACGTAAAACTAAAACTGAAATAAAACAAAATGGGGTTTTCAAACTTTTTTTCTAATGGGGTTTTCAAGCTTCTGAATCTGGTGGGTCACATTGAGGTTGACTTTCATTTAACGGTACACTCGGTGAGATGACGTTGTCATGAACAGCACTGCTGCTGATCCAGTTAAACAATGCAGCAAGACAATAGCTGATTACGCCAGTAAGAAAAACAATGTATCAATTGGATAACTAATGCTCATCTAGCCAGACAAACTATCCCCATCTCTAAAATGACCTGACAACAACCAACCCTCTCATTTGTGCTTTACATTATAAGCATAGCACCCGGGTTGACTGCAGCCAAGATCAATGTAATCAGTGAACAATGATCAAAGGGAGGACGCTGTGACAATGTAGCCGTTAAAAACTCTTTATCCTGAATCTGTCAGTCTGCCAGTCTTGGGGAGTCTCTTTACAATAACACACAGACACAGAGTTGAGACAAGCTGACGGCAAAGCTGCAAGGCTGTCACTCCCCTGACTGGGTTCAAACACGTTTATTACTAGAGCAAAGGCACCACTAGGAACAGTCACTGACTCCAACACTTTGCCGTGTGACCATGCTAATGCAGATTTCATCTAGAATCCTTCAGGCAACTTCACTTATGCTAATAGCTCCCAAGACTGTTGTGAACACAAGCAAGTAATTAATGGGTAATCTAATGCTGCTTGAAAAACATAAACTAAGATGCTCTATAACCCAGAAACGAGACTAAGGATTTGTCCCAAATGACACCCTGTTCCCTATAATGCACTAGGCCCGGGTCAAATGTAGTGCACTATAAACAGAATACGGTGCCATTAGGGACGGACCCTAAGATGTTTTTTATCCTGTCCTCTCCTGTCCTCACCTATTCTCTCCTGTCCTGTCCTCTCCTTTTCTGTCCTCTCCTGTCCTCTAATATTCTCTCCTCTCGTGTCCTCTCCTTTTCTGTCCTCTCCTGTCCTCTCCTATTCTTTCCTCTCCTGTCCTCTAATATTCTCTCCTCTCCTGTCCTCTCCTCTCCTATTTTGTCCTCTCCTATCCTCACTTATTCTGTCCTCTCCTCTCCTATTCTGTCCTCTCCTCCTCTGTGACGGGCCTGGACATGAAGGAAAACAGAAAGATAAACCTGTAAAATGGACGTGTTCTATGCATTCACTTCTCCAACTACAGCTCTAAGGCCTAAATTTTACATAAGCCTGGAACGTCCACAGGACTATGGTGTGTGGGTGGATAGTGTACTTTCTCCACAATAGGCATAAAAGTGACTGATTTATCGCCACCCAGCCCTGGTCCAGAGGATAGGCATACTGTAAGTCTATCCATCAAGACATACTAAGCACTCCTGTTTTAAAAAGTCCTCCTATGATAATTACATTCCCTCTGTGTTTTCTCCCCCACGGCTGATACCAAAATCCTTCTGCAGGGTTGGAGAAAAACACAATTAGCAGACCGGGGTTCAAATACTATTTCACATCATTTCAAATACTATATGCTAGCTGTGCTTGTTTGAGCTTGCCTGGTGCAACGGAACCAATAAAAAAGTCCTAAAACGTGTCACTCCAAACCCCGCCCACCTGACACTCCAGGCAGGCTGAAGCCAAACGGTCAATGTTTTTGAAAGATTTCAAGTACTATTTGAACCCAGGTGTGCCAATGAGGTGCTCTTTCAACAGTCAAGCCTCATAACACGAAACAGTCAATGCACACTCCATATCAGGTGTGGAACCGAACGTTCAGTACAGTAAAGGGGAAAATGCCATTACTTTCCAACAACATTTGTCACGTTTCTTTCCCTTCTTCCTAGAGGTGTCATAATTCACTCAAGCTACACTTTTTAAAGTGTTTTTTCTAAGTGTCGCTAATGTACTTTACAGTCATCCATTTTACTTTATGTGTTGTAACTACGTCGTGTCAATGTGTGTGTGTTTTTTCAGTGTTGAGATATGCCTGTGTACTTACTGATAATCACCAGAGACGCAGACAGACAGATGCTGCTGCTACACTTCTGGACCCCTTCACACATAACGGATGACTATCTTCTCTGAGTTAGTCAGCACTCAGCAGCAACATCAATACACACACATGTTGTAAATACAGCTTGTTTTAACAGTACTAAAGTAGGCTTTGTCAAAAAATATAATATGTGAAATATGACTGACAGTCAGAGTTACAGCCTGTACTCCATTAAATCATAATGGGGGTCCTAAATGGCACCCTTTTCTTTGTATATAGTGCACTACTTTTATCCAAAGCCCTATGGGCCCTTGTCAAAAAGAGTGCACTATAGTTGGTAACAGGGTGCCATTTGGGAAGCATACATATTACTCTACTGCTAAGGAGGAGCCACTTGGGTCGTGCAGTAAAATGGAGTGAGTAATTAGGCTCGTAGCTAGAAAAGTGATTATTATTATTTATTTTAGAAGACCCGGTCTCCTGGCTGTGCTATTCCCATAGACATATGGCTATTCCACTCTGTACGGGTGTACTAGCACACAGCTAATGGGGAACGGAGAGGGCATGTGTTGAGGAGGTTTGGGGATCTCTGGGAGTGAACGCAGGTAGTAATACAATTATAGACTACACTCAATTATAGACTACACTCAAATACAAACACCTAAGAATACACATACATGCACATTGAACACACACACACATGCACACACACAAGCTTCTACCCTGCCAATAAGCTTGTGGGTGACGGTCAATCAATGGGTGATGGTCTACCAATCTACCCTTGGTATAGTACTGTAGCCCTCTTCCCCTTACATCTGGTTTCTTTGTAGTCAGGGGACAGAGAGGTAACCGAGTCTCTGTTGAACCAACGCCCTGCTTCTATCTGTAGCCTTGATCACTGCTTAGCTTTGAGCTTATGAAGATGCCGATGGAAAACCCCTTCAGAAGGTCAGACTAACTCTCCCTCCCAGTCATGTTTACAAAGTAAGTATTTTGGTGAGCCTGAGTTAACTTATAAAATATTGAGGTGCCTGCCCTCCACCCAGCGGTGGCATAGCTTGGCTTGGAGTGTTCAGATACTGTATAGAATACTCAGAGTTGAACAGCTGAGAGCAGGGGAGGGGAGGGTAGAGAGGAGGGGAGGGGAGGGTAGAGAGGAGGGGAGGGGAGGGTAGAAGAGGGGAGAAGAGAAGAGAACAGAGCTGAAAGAAGAGGGTTACTTCAGTTCTGACCCACATTTGTCACTGGGTCAGCCTCTCTGACTGGCCAACCCAAGGGAAACCACTGGGGAGTGAAATGGAAGAGCTCAGAATGTCCCAGAAGAGCTGGGAGTTGGAAGGTGTCAACAAGACAAGATTATCCTAATATCTCCTCCCTGTAACCGACTCTCCTAATATATCTTCCCCTCTGACCGATTCTTATAATATCTCCTCCCCTCTAACCGATTATCGTAATAACTTTTCCCCTCTCACTGAATCTCCTAATCTCTACTCCCCCTTACCGATTATCGAAACATCTCCTCCCCTCTGACCGATTATCCCATTACCAACTTCCTCACTCTCCCACTACCTCACTCTCCAACTACTACCTCACTCTCCAACTACTACCTCACTCTCCAACTACTACCTCACGCTCCAACTACTACCTCACGCTCCAACTACCTCACTGTCCAACTACCTCATGCTTCCAACTACCGCAGGCTCAAACTACCGCAGGCTCAAACTACCTCACGCTCCAACTACCTCACGCTCCAACTACCTCACGCTCCAACTACCTCAGGCTCCAACTACCTCAGGCATCCAACTACCTCAGGCCTCCAACTACCTCAGGCTCCAACTACCTCAGGCTCCAACTACCGCAGGTCTCCAACTAGCCCTCTCTCTCCAACTACCTCATGCTTCCAAATACCTGACTCTCCCAACTACCTCATGCTTCCAACTACCTCAGGCTCCAACTACCTCAGGCTCCAACTACCTCAGGCTCCAACTACCTGAGGCTCCAACTACCTCACGCTCCAACTACCTCAGGCCTCCAACTACCTCAGGCCTCCACTACCTCAGGCTTCAACTACCTCAGGCTCCAACTACCTCAGGCTCCAACTACCTCAGGTCTCCAACTAGCCCTCTCTCCAACTACCTCATGCTTCCAACTACCTCATGCTTCCAACTACCTCACTCTCCAACTACCTCACTCTCCAACTACCTCAGGCTCCAACTACCTCAGGTTCCAACTACCTCACTCTCCAACTACCTCATGCTTCCAACTACCTCACTCTCCAACTATCTCAGGCTCCAACTACCTCACTCTCCAACTACCTCAGCCTCCAACTAAGGTTTATGGACTGCAATAAGGAAACATTTCTATTGTTCTTCTATGTTGCTACTTTTCTTTCCACTACACCTCTCCTGACTGTAGCCATTATAAACTAAAGCCTGAATAAAAACGATTGAAAACAGATAGCAGGAACCTGCTATTCTTATCATTACTTTGATGATTTGATGTTGCTGTTGGCTCAGATGACATGCATTGCCAATGCTGTAATCAGTGCTAACAGTGGACAACAACAACAAAAACAACAGCCCTGTTTTTGTTGAACACATGTAGATTGATTCAGATTGACAGATTATTCAGAGCACTGCTCCACAGGTCTGTTATAGTGTTACAACGGTTCTTTTTAGAAACTACATCAACTGCCGCAACTGTCGTACTGTAAGGTAGCACTGGACAGCTGTTGGGTGCATGGTAGCCAACGGCTGAATGGTAGCCAACGGCTGAATGGTAGCCAACGTCTAAATGGTAGCCAACGGCTGAATGGTAGCCAACGTCTGAATGGTAGCCAACGTCTGAATGGTAGCCAACGGCTGAATGGTAGCCAACGGCAGAATGGTAACCAACGGCTGAATGGTAGCCAACGTCTGAATGGTAACCAACGGCTGAATGGTAGCCAACTTCTGAATGGTAACCAACGGCTGAATGGTAGCCAACGGCTGAATGGTAGCCAACGGCTGAATGGTAGCCAACGTCTGAATGGTAGCCAACGGCTGAATGGTAACCAACGGCTGAATGGTAGCCAACGTCTGAATGGTAGCCAACGGCTGAATGGTAGCCAACGGCTGAATGGTAGCCAACGGCAGAATGGTAGCCAACGGCTGAATGGTAGCCAACGGCAGAATGGTAGCCAACGTCTGAATGGTAGCCAACGGCAGAATGGTAGCCAACGGCTGAATGGTAGCCAAAGGCAGAATGGTAGCCAACGGCTGAATGGTAACCAACGGCTGAATGGTAGCCAACGGCTGAATGGTAGCCAACGTCTGAATGGTAGCCAACGTCTGAATGGTAGCCAACGTCTGAATGGTAGCCAACGTCTGAATGGTAGCCAACGTCTGAATGGTAGCCAACGGCAGAATGGTAGCCAACGGCTGAATGGTAGCCAACGGCTGAATGGTAGCCAACGGCAGAATGGTAGCCAACGGCTGAATGGTAACCAACGTCTGAATGGTAGCCAACGGCTGAATGGTAGCCAACGGCAGAATGGTAACCAACGGCAGAATGGTAACCAACGGCAGAATGATAGCCAACGTCTGAATGGTAGCCAACGGCAGAATGGTAGCCAACGTCTGAATGGTAGCCAACGGCAGAATGGTAGCCAACGGCAGAATGGTAGCCAACGGCTGAATGGTAGCCAACGGCAGAATGGTCGCCAACGTCTGAATGGTAGCCAACGTCTGAATGGTAGCCAACGTCTGAATGGTAGCCAACGTCTGAATGGTAGCCAACGGCAGAATGGTAGCCAACGGCTGAATGGTAGCCAACGGCAGAATGGTAGCCAACGGCTGAATGGTGGCCAACGGCAGAATGGTGGCCAACGGCTGAATGGTGGCCAACGTCTGAATGGTAGCCAACGTCTGAATGGTAGCCAACGTCTGAATGGTAGCCAACGGCTGAATGGTAGCCCACGGCTGAATGGTAGCCAACGGCTGAATGGTAGCCAACGGCTGAATGGTAACCAACGGCTGAATGGTAGCCAACGGCTGAATGGTAGCCAACGGCTGAATGGTAGCCAACGGCTGAATGGTAGCCAACGTCTGAATGGTAGCCAACGGCTGAATGGTAGCCAACGGCTGAATGGTAACCAACGGCTGAATGGTAGCCAACGGCTGAATGGTAGCCAACGGCTGAATGGTAGCCAACGGCTGAATGGTAGCCAACGGCTGAATGGTAACCAACGGCTGAATGGTAACCAACGGCTGAATGGTAACCAACGGCTGAATGGTAGCCAACGGCTGAATGGTAACCAACGGCTGAATGGTAGCCAACGGCTGAATGGTAGCCAACGGCTGAATGGTAGCCAACGTCTGAATGGTAGCCAACGGCTGAATGGTAGCCAACGGCTGAATGGTAGCCAACGGCTGAATGGTAGCCAAAGGCTGAATGGTAGCCAACGGCAGAATGGTAACCAACGGCTGAATGGTAGCCAACGGCAGAATGGTAGCCAACGGCTGAATGGTAGCCAACGGCTGAATGGTAACCAACGGCTGAATGGTAGCCAACGGCTCAATGGTAGCCAACGGCTGAATGGTAGCCAACGGCTGAATGGTAACCAACGGCTGAATGGTAGCCAACGGCTGAATGGTAGCCAACGGCTGAATGGTAACCAACGGCTGAATGGTAACCAACGGCTGAATGGTAACCAACGGCTGAATGGTAACCAACGGCTGAATGGTAGCCAACGGCTGAATGGTAACCAACGGCTGAATGGTAGCCAACGGCTGAATGGTAGCCAACGGCTGAATGGTAGCCAACGGCTGAATGGTAGCCAACGGCTGAATGGTAGCCAACGGCTGAATGGTAACCAACGGCTGAATGGTAGCCAAAGGCTGAATGGTAGCCAACGGCAGAATGGTAACCAACGGCTGAATGGTAGCCAACGGCAGAATGGTAGCCAACGGCTGAATGGTAGCCAACGGCTGAATGGTAACCAACGGCTGAATGGTAGCCAACGGCTCAATGGTAGCCAACGGCTGAATGGTAGCCAACGGCTGAATGGTAACCAACGGCTGAATGGTAGCCAACGGCTCAATGGTAGCCAACGGCTGAATGGTAGCCAACGGCTGAATGGTATCCAACGGCTGAATGGTAGCCAACGGCTGAATGGTAACCAACGGCTGAATGGTAGCCAACGGCTGAATGGTAGCCAACGGCTGAATGGTAGCCAACGGCTGAATGGTAGCCAACGGCTGAATGGTAACCAACGGCTGAATGGTTACCAACGGCTGAATGGTATCCAACGGCTGAATGGTAGCCAACGGCTGAATGGTAACCAACGGCTGAATGGTAGCCAACGGCTGAATGGTAGCCAACGGCTGAATGGTAACCAACGGCTGAATGGTAGCCAACGGCTGAATGGTAACCAACGGCTGAATGGTAGCCAACGGCTGAATGGTAGCCAACGTCTGAATGGTAGTCAACGTCTGAATGGTAGCCAACGGCTGAATGGTAACCAACGGCTGAATGGTAGCCAACGGCTGAATGGTAGCCAACGGCAGAATGGTAACCAACGTCTGAATGGTAGCCAACGGCTGAATGGTAGCCAACGGCTGAATGGTAACCAACGGCAGAATGGTAGCCAACGGCAGAATGGTAGCCAACGGCTGAATGGTAAACAACGGCTGAATGGTAACCAACGGCTGAATGGTAACCAACGGCTGAATGGTAACCAACGGCTGAATGGTAACCAACGGCTGAATGGTAACCAACGGCTGAATGGTAGCCAACGTCTGAATGGTAACCAACGTCTGAATGGTAACCAACGGCTGAATGGTAACCAACGGCTGAATGGTAGCCAACGTCTGAATGGTAGCCAACGGCTGAATGGTAGCCAACGGCTGAATGGTAACCAACGGCTGAATGGTAACCAACGGCTGAATGGTAACCAACGGCTGAATGGTAGCCAACGGCTGAATGGTAACCAACGGCTGAATGGTAACCAACGGCTGAATGGTAGCCAACGTCTGAATGGTAACCAACGTCTGAATGGTAACCAACGGCTGAATGGTAACCAACGGCTGAATGGTGGCCAACGTCTGAATGGTAGCCAACGGCTGAATGGTAGCCAACGGCTGAATGGTAACCAACGGCTGAATGATAACCAACGGCTGAATGGTAGCCAACGTCTGAATGGTAGCCAACGGCTGAATGGTAACCAACGGCTGAATGGTAACCAACGGCTGAATGGTAGCCAACGGCTGAATGGTAACCAACGGCTGAATGGTAGCCAACGTCTGAATGGTAGCCAACGTCTGAATGGTAACCAACGTCTGAATGGTAACCAACGGCTGAATGGTAGCCAACGGCTGAATGGTAGCCAACGGCTGAATGGTAGCCAACGGCTGAATGGTAGCCAACGGCTGAATGGTAACCAACGGCTGAATGGTAGCCAACGGCTGAATGGTAGCCAACGGCTGAATGGTAGCCAACGGCTGAATGGTAGCCAACGTCTGAATGGTAGCCAACGTCTGAATGGTAGCCAACGTCTGAATGGTAGCCAACGTCTGAATGGTAACCAACGGCTGAATGGTAGCCAACGGCTGAATGGTAACCAACGGCTGAATGGTAACCAACGGCTGAATGGTAGCCAACGGCTGAATGGTAACCAACGGCTGAATGGTAACCAACGGCTGAATGGTAGCCAACGGCTGAATGGTAGCCAACGGCTGAATGGTAGCACACCTGTGCTATTTCCTTGTAAGCGTCCAAAATGGCACCCTGTACCCTTCAGTGAACTATTTTTGACCAGAGCCCTATGGGCCCTGTCCCTGGTCAAAAATAATACACTAAATAGGGAATAGGGTGCCGTTTGAGATGCGTAACCTGTCGAATGTCACAGCTGTGATTTGACCTGACATACATGAGGCGAAATTGAAAATAATATTGCATATTGAGAAATAAAAGCAGGTGTTGTTGTGAATGATGACTGTGTGAATGTTAAACAACTGCAGCCTAATCTGTAGCAGCAAGGTTGACTATTCTAGTTATTACAGCAAAGTAGGACTGAAGCTAAAAGAGGCTGAGAGAACATTTGGGCAACCTATCAAGAGAACCACCATGACAGATTTTTGGTCCAGTACCAACTCATCTACGATGATGACAGGGCTGTGTGATGAATGCGTCCATTTTGAGGGTGCCAGGCTTTTGAAGAATTTGGCCTTGAGCTAATACAGAATGGCCTGGGTCAGAACCAAAGTTAGATGAACTGCCGTTTTCTGTCAATTTCCTACTTAAATACTGCTCTCTGGATTAATAAATCTAGATTCATAACTGCCAGAGCCAGACTCAAGTTCACACAGTAAATATATTTTTTTAAATACGACCAGCGCTACCCGCCGCTACCTTTGTATAACCTTGACTTCATAAGATCTCATTCATGGCTCGACTTCCCCAACACACATTTCATAAATGACAGTAAAGAAGAAATATGAGGGTGATTTATCCTCTGCTCGCTATCTGCTTTCCCCCTCCCTCATTCAGCCTCCGTGAGACGCCACCCGTCTCATGAATCATGATGGACAGTGGGCTTTGCAGGGAAATACCTACGCCACACAGACAGTTGCACCAAATTGATTTTATTCACTGGTTTATGTTCTTCACAAAACAAACAACCAGCTCATTGAAAAGTAATACATTCCGAAGAGGCAGGGAGCTGTGTGCTGCATATGAAGCACTGAAGCACCCGGTCAATCGGTTTACTGGCCAAATATACATCATTTCCAACCCAGGCACATTTTTTTTACTTGATTATTAATCGTATTGTCTGTGGGAATAGTGGAGGAGGGAGGTCATTCTCTGACTCTGAAGTCTAAGGTTCCAAATTGAACCCTACTCCATATTGTTGCCCAGAGCCCTACACTCTTAGAGAAAAAGGTGCTATCTGGAATCTAAAAGGGTTCTTTGGCTAGGATAACATTTTGAAGAACTATTTTGGTTGCAGGTAGAACCTTTTTGGGTTCCATGAAGAACCCTTTCCACAGAGGGTTCTACATGGAACCAAAACGTTTGTTGTTTTTTTTACCCTTTTTTCTAAGAGTGTATGGGCAAAAGTGCCGCATTATATAGGGGATAGAGTAGCATTTGGGATGTGGACAAAGTCTAATTTAGAGGCATAAAAAGTTTCCCCACAGCCTCAATCACCAGCCAAACTGTCTGCTTGTTCCTAAACACCTTTGGGACACATACAGCAGACTCACAGCCAAAGAGGTCATCTCTTTCCACTGTTCCCTCCTGCCCCAGCTAGTCAACTTTATTTGATTCTGTATAGTCTTACTAAAAAGCCTACTGAAATCACACAGTAATGACTTATAGGAGAATACTGCATATTGTCAGTGAGTGTAGTCTCTACCCACAGCTGCTGTGTCTCTTTGGGCCCTGGTCATAAGTAGTGCACTACATAAGGAATAGTGCTCTGGTCAAAAGTAGTGCACTACATAAGGAATAGGGCTCCTGTCTAAAGTAGTGTACTACATAAGGAATAGGGCTCTGGTCAAAAGTAGTGCACTACACAAGGATTAGGGCTCTGGTCAAAAGTAGTGCACTACATAAGGAATAGGGTGTCATTTGGGACGCATCCTTAAGGCGCCATCATTCTAGCAAGACTAGTGTGAGTGTGACTCACTATCTGTGTACACACCCAGGGTAGGGGACTGAGGTGTCATGGTGTTATCTGCCATTAGGCCATGATTAGAAGGAGTGCTCCACTGACTCCAGATCAGCTGTGAGAGAAGATAAAAGCCCTGAGAGGACTGGTAATATGCCTAGTACAGAGAGAGCGAGAGAGAGAGAGAGAGCGAGAGAGAGAGCGAGAGAGAGAGAGAGAGAGAGAGAGAGAGAGAGAGAGAGAGAGAGAGAGAGAGAGAGAGAGAGAGAGAGAGAGAGAGAGAGAGAGAGAGAGAGAGAGAGAGCGAGAGAGAGAGAGAGAGAGAGAGAGAGAGAGAGAGAGAGAGAGAGAGACTCAGTTCTTTGGGGCATGGACTACAATTTGTCAAAAGCATTCCACAGGGATGCTGGCCCATGTTGACTTCAATGCTTCCCACAGTTGTGTCAAGTTGGCTGAATGTCCTATGGATTGTGAACCATACTTGATTCACACGGGAAACTGTTGAGCATGAAAAACCCAGCAGTGTTGCAGTTATAGATACTAACTGGTGCGCCTGGCACCTACTACCATACCCCATTCAAAGGCACTCAAATATTTCGTCTTTCCCATTCACCCTCTAAATGGAACACATACACAATCCATGTCTCAATTGTATCAAGGCTTAAAAATCCTTCTTCAACCTGTCTCCTCCCCTTCATCTACACTGATTGAAGTAGAATTGCGCCGGAGGGGATGGCTGACGTTTTACGTGCTCCTAATCAACTGCTATTTTGTTCTTTTTTTTTTTTTTTTTTTAACTTTTTTTTTTACTTAATTTATACGTTATGTTGCTGACCGAAAATAACTTCTGGACATCAGAACAGCGATTACTCACCTCAAACTGGAAGAAGCTTTTTCCTTTAACTGATACTGTATACTGCTTTCTCGGGAACAGGCCCAAATCCACGTCATTTGCGTGAAGAAAAGACAAAGAAAAAGGGGGCGGAAGTCGGGCTGCCTTCTGAGAATTCGTAGGCGAGCGAATAATCCCCCACTGCCATCCGTTCTATTGGCCAACGAGCAACCATTGGAAAATAAAATCGATGACTACAATCAAGATTATCCTACCAACGGGACATACATTTTTTTATTATCTTTTATTATCTTATGTTTCATAATGGATAATGGAAATGGAAAATCCCGTCAGCTCTATATTATCCGAGTCGTCGTTCAGCCACGACTCGGTGAAACATAAGATAATTCAATTAACCTCTCCCTGATCGAGTCTGTAATACCTACATGTTTCAAGCAAACCACCATAGTGAGCAAGACAAAGGAGCTGATCGTGGACTGCAGGAAAAGGTGGGCCGAACAGTCCCCCATTAACATCGACGGGGCTGTAGTGGAGCAGGTCGAGAGTTTCAAGTTACTTGGTGTCCACATCATCAACAAACTACTATGGTCCAAACACACCAAGACAGTCCTTAAGAGGGCACAACAACACCTTTTCCCCCTCAGGAGACTGAAAAGATTTGGCATGGGTCCCCCTGCACAGCATCTGCACAGTACTGCACAGTAAGGCGCTACAGAGGGTAGTGTGTTCGGCCCAGTGCCTCACTCGGGCCAAGCGTCCTGCCATCCAGGACCTATATACTAGGAGGAAAGCCCAAACATTTTTCAGAGACTCCAGTCACCCAAGTCATAGACTGTTTTCTCTGCTACTGCACGGCAAGCGGTACCGGAGTGCCAAGTTTAGGACCAAAAGGCTCCTTAACAGCTTCTACCCCCAAGCCATAAGACTGCTGAACAACTCATCAAATGGCCACCAGACTATTTACATTAATACCCACCCCCATTTGTTTTGTACACTGTTACTACTCACTGTTTATTATCTGTGCATAGTCACTTCACCCCTACCTACATGTACAAATGACCTTGACTAACCTGTAGCCCGGCACATTGACTCGGGTATATCGTATCGGTACCCCCTGTATATAGCCTCGTTATTGTTATTATTATGTGTTACTTTTTATTATTTTTTACTTTAGTTTCTTTGGTAAATATTTTCTTAACTCTTTCTTGAACTGCGCTGTTGGTTAAGGGCTTGGAAGTAAGCATTTCACGGTAAGGTCTGCACGTTGTATTCGGCGCATGTGATAAATAAAGTTTGATTTGATTTGATTTAACAAGTGACATCAATAAGGGATCATATCTTTCACCTGGATTCACCTGGTCAGTCTATGTCATGGAAAGACATATACACTGGGTCATATTCAAATACCCAACTGAATTTGTGCATCAAACTAATTCAATTTTCATGCCGTATGAAAAAGAAGCAATTCACGTAGCTGTGTGTTGACTGTAAAGGACTCTGTGTATACACATAAAAAACAAGTTAAAATGAGTCACTAGGAGCGATCTATAAAGTCGACTGTAGGTCTCCAGCTGAGAACTACTAAGGTTCTTCACCCGGCTACAGTGACTACGGTGGCTGCCTCTCTCTCTCTCTCGTCTTGAGAGTTGGACCAAAGCGCTGCGTAGCTCTGATTAAGGCTGATGCTCTCACAGACCCTCAACCGATAAGAGGATAGCCTTGGAATAATTCAGGGATACTCTAATCTTTATACAATACACAGTATACTGTACAGTACCCCCCCCCCCCCCCCCACCCCCTCCCCATAAGGAGCATAGCCAGGGAAACCTTCAACTGATAGTGGCGGTCAAGGTAAGATGCTCTCATGAGATAGCCTCAGAATATTTAATAGATAGGCATCTACGCATGTAGGATTTTAATTTGAGCCAGTTTCCTACAGCAGGAAAATAGTCCTGCATTAATAGGAAATGTGAATTATCATGTGGATTATAATTAATTGACATTTTTGTAGGGGTTGATACATTTTACGTAGGGGAAAATCAAGTCTTAAATGTCAAAGTTCTCCTGCAACATGGTGATCAAATTAAGATCCTACATCTGTATTTTTTCATCCAACCATGAGCAACATAAACAAGGAGACCTTAACCTGATTGTGGAGGGTGAGGGCGAGGGCAGACACTCATGAAATAGCCTCAGAATATATTAGGGATACGCATACTTACACAATACGCAGGACAGCACAGTCTCACACACCACATAACTAGGTAGACCATGACCTGACATTGGAGGTCGAGGGCACACCCTCATCGAAAATACAATATGCGATCCCTACGAGAAATTAACCCACAATCTTGGCATTACCGGCACCATACTCTTACCAACGGAGCCACACCGGACCTTAACCTGACATTGGAGGGCAGGCAGACCCTCTCATGAAAAGTACTAAACTGACTACTCAGACAAGCAGTTAGTGTATGATGAGTCAGCAAGTTGTTTGATTATACATGCTGCTAACTGGCCAACAAATCAAATATCAAGTCCTGTTCTCCAAAGATACAGATGGACTAAAGCAGCTTGGTCATACTGTCTTTGTAACGATCTTCGTTGGGAGAAAGAGAGGAGGACTAATGCGCAGCGTGGTAAGTGTTCATGATGAATATTTAATGGATCAAACTGAACACTGAAATACAAAACAATAAAGTGAATGAACAAAAACCGAAACAGTTCCGTGTGGAACATACAGACACAGAAAACAACCACCCACAAAACACAATAGAAAACAGGCTCCCTAAATATGGTTCCCAATCAGAGACAACGACTAACACCTGCCTCTGATTGCGAACCATATCAGGCCAAACGAAAAACCCAACACAGAAAAACAAACATAGATAACCCACCCAACTCACGCCCTGACCATACTAAAACAAAGAAATAACAAAAGAACTAAGGTCAGAACGTGACAGTCTTGGAATACAGTGAACAGCACCAGCCAAGCATGATGTGAAAGGAGGAAACATATACTGCCGTGTTAGAATAGAAAAATGCAGTTATGTAATTGAGGTTTGACTTCTTAATAGGCTTAAATCAAAGTATGGAAAGATTATCATTTTCTATTGCAATCACATCAAGTAAAAACAAAAATGTTTGCATCTCTGGGCGAAAAACAACTCAAAGTCAGCTAGGCAGCATCTGCAGATTTTAAAATATATATCCTTTGGTTTGCTGTCATTATACCCTGATGAAGACAGCTTGGCTGTCGAAACGTTGGACATTAAATGTTTGCATCTGAGCTCCTAGAGTGTGCGGCTCTCCTTTGTTTGTGTGTGTGTGTGTGTGTGTGTGTGTGTGTGTGTGTGTGTGTGTGTGTGTGTGTGTGTGTGTGTGTGTGTGTGTGTGTGTGTGTGTGTGTGTGTGTGTGTGTGTGTGTATGTGTGTCTGTGTGTGGGCGCGTGCGTGTGTGTGTGTCTATATAGAGAGAATCAGGCAGGGTCTGTGACACTGTGGCTCTAACCGTATCCCCGAATGGCACCCTGTTCCCTATAGAGTGCATTACTCTTGACCGGAGTCCTATGAGCCCTGGTCAAAAGTAGTGCACACTATATAGGGAATAGGGTGCCTTTTGGGATGCAAAGGACTCTGACTCAGGGATGCACTCAGAGTGGCAAACAGCCAGGGGCGAACTGGCCATCTGGCATTTCGGGCATCAATAAAAAAATGGGCCGATGTTATAAATGCCAGGGCTGATTTCTGGTCCCAGTCCACCCCTGCAAGCAGTAAAGCAGTGGAGGAGTGGAGGGCCAGGGGCTTGCAAAATGTACAGCCATCTGCTCCAATTACAATACATATGTATCTAATTACCAACCACCATACCCTTCTCTCTCTCAATGCTTATCTGTAGCTCTCTCTACCTCCTCTCTCTCTCTACCTCTGTCTCTCTCTCTCTCTCGCTCTCTCTCTCTCCCTACCTCTGTCTCTCTCTCTTGCTCTCTCTCTCTCACTGCTTATCTGTAGCTCTCTACCTCTATATCTCTCTCTTTCCACTTTTATGTCTCTCTCCCTCTCTCTCTTTCTCTCTCTACCTCTGTATCTTTCTTTCTTTCTCTCTCTCTCTCTCTCTCTCTCTCTTTCTACCTCTGTCTCTTTTTCTCTCACTACCTCTGTATCTTTCTTTCTTTCTTTCTCTCTCTCTCTCTCTCTCTCTCTCTCTCTCTCTCTCTCTCTCTCTCTCTCTCTCTCTCTCTCTCTTTCTACCTCTGTCTCTTTTTCTCTCTCTACCTCTGTATCTTTCTTTCTTTCTTTCTCTCTCTCTCTCTCTCGTTCTACCTCTGTCTCTTTTTCTCTCTCTACCTCTGTATCTTTCTTTCTCTCTCATCTCTCTCTCTCTACCTCTGTCTCTCTCTCTCTCTATGTCTCTCTCTCGCTCTACCTCTATATCTCACTCTCTCTCTCAATTCAAATCAATTTCAATTCAATTTAAGGGCTTTTTTGACATGAGAAACATATGTTAACATTGCAAAACCAAGTGAAGTAGATAATAAACAAAAGTGAAATAAACAATCAAAATTAACAGTAAACATTACACTCACAAATGTTCCAAAAGAATAAAGATATTTCAAATGTCATATTATGTGCAAACACTACAAAATATGGGTTGTATTTACAATGGTGTTTGCTCTTCACTGGTTGCCCTTTTCTTTTGGCAACAGGTCACAAATCTTGTTGCTGTGATGGCACACTGTGGTATTTCACCCAATAGATATGGGAGTTTACAAACATTTGGTTTATTTTCAAATTCTTTGTGGATCTGTGTAATCTGGGGGAAATATGTGTCTCTAATATGGTCATACATTTGGCAGGAGATTAGGAAGTGCAGCTCAGTTTCCACTTATTTTTGTGCGCAGTGCGCACAAAGCCTGTCATCTCATGAGAGCCAGGTCTGCCTATGGCAGCCTTTCTCAATAGCAAGGCTATGCTCACTGAGTCTGTACATAGTCAAAGCTTTTCTTAAGTTTGGGTCAGTGACAGTGGTTAGGTATTCTGCCACTGTGTACTCTCTGTTTAGGGCCAAGTAACATTCTAGTTTGCACAGTTTTTTTGTTAATTCTTCCCAATGTGTCAAGTAATTATCTTTTTGTTTTCTTGTGATTTGGTTGGGTCTAATTGTGTTGCTGTCCTGGGGCTCTGTGGGGTCTGTTTGTGTTTGTGAACAGAGCCCCAGTACCAGCATGCTTAGGGGACTCTTCTCCAGGTTAATTTCTCTGTAGGGTATGGCTTATTTATGGAAGGTTTGGGAATCGCTTCCTTTTAGGTGGTTGTAGAATTTAACCGCTCTTTTCTGGATTTTGATAATTAGCAGGTATCTGCTCTGCATGCATTATTTGGTGTTTCACATTGTACATGGTGGATATCTTTGCAGAATTCTGCATGCAGAGTCTCAATTTGGTGTTTGTCCCATTTTGTGAATTCTTGGTTGATAAGCGGACCCCAGACCTCACAACCATAAAGGGCAATGGGTTTTATAACTGATTCAAGTATTTTTAGCCAGATCCTAATTGGTATGTCGAATTATATGTTCCTTTTGATGGCATAGAAGGCCCTTCTTGCCTTGTCTCTCAGCTCGTTCACAGCTTTGTGGAATTTACCTGTGGCGCTCATGTTTAGGCCAAGGTATGTATCGTTTTTTGTGTGCTCTTGGGCAACGGTGTCTAGATGGAATTTGTATTTGTGGTCCTGGCAACTGGACCTTTTTTGGAACACCATTATTATTGTCTTACTGAGATTTATTGTCAGGGCCCTGGTCTGACAGAATCTGTACAGAGGATCTAGGTGCTGCTGTAGGCCCTCCTTGGTTGTGGACAGAAGCACCAGATCATCAGCAAACAATAGACATTTGACTTCCGATTCTAGTAGGGTGAGGCCGGGTGCTGAAGACTGTTCTAGTGCCCTCGCCAATCACGCCCTGACCTTAGAGTGTCACGTTCCTGACCTGTTTTTCCTTTCTCTTGTATTATGTTAGTTGGTCAGGGCGTGAGTTGGGGTGGGTTGTCGATGTGTTTGTTCTATGTTGGGATGTTGGTGTTCGGCCGGGTATGATTCTCAATCAGAGACAGCTGTCAATCGTTGTCCCTGATTGAGAATCATACTTAGGCAGCCGGTGATTCACGTGGTTTTTGTGGGTGGTTGTATCGCGTGTCTGTGTTAGCACCACACGGGACTGTTTGCGGTTTGTCACGTTTGTTGTTTTTGTATGTTAAGTGTTCAGTCTGTTTTCATTCAATTAATCATGGACACTAACCACTCTGCATATTGGTCTGATCCTTCTCGCCTCTCCTCCTCGTCCGAGGAGGAGGATTACGACGATCGTTACATAGAGAGCCTTTTTATGTCTCTATTTGGTTTGTTCAGGGTGTGATTTGGGTGGGCATTCTATGTTCTTTATTTCTAGGTTTTGTGATTCTATGTTTTGGCCGGGTATGGTTCTCAATCAAGGACAGCTGTCTATTGTTGTCTCTGATTGGGAATCATACTTAGGCAGCCTGTTTTGCCACCTTAGGTTGTGGAATGTTGTTTTTTGTTAACTCTGTGTAGCCTTCAAGACGTGACGTTCGTTGTTCTTTTGTTGTTTTGTTTGGTGTTCGGTTTTAATAAAGAAGCATGTGTCACGTTCCTGACCTGTTTTCCTTGTTTTTGTATGTGTTTAGTTGGTCAGGGCGTGAGTTGGGGTGGGCATTCTATGTTATGTGTTTCTATGTTGGGTTAAATGTGTTGCCTGATATGGTTCTCAATTAGAGGCAGGTGTTTGATGTTTCCTCTGATTGAGAACCATATTAAGGTAGGCTGTTCTCACTGTTTGTTTGTGGGTGATTGTTCCTGTGTCTGTCACACGGGACTGTTTCGTGTTTTCGTTCGTTTGTGTAGTCTGTACCTGTTCGTGCGTTCTTCGTGTATATGTAAGTTCTCAAGTTCAGGTCTGTCTACGTCGTTTGTTGTTTTGTAGTTTGTTTAAGAGTTTTACCGTCTTCGTCTGTCTGTAAATAAATTCATTATGTCTTCATTCAACGCTGCGTTTTGGTCCGACCCTTACTCCTCCTCCTCATCCGAGGAGGAGGCATTAGACAGCCGTTACAGCATGAACACGTACAACGCTGCACCTTGGTCTCATCCTTCCGACGAGCGTTACATTGCCTTTGTTTTGGTTTGTGTGTTTGTCAGTTAGGGTGTGCAGGGTGAATACATGGTCTGTCGTATGGTAATTTAGTAAAAAGCCAATTTGACATTTGCTCAGTACATTGTTTTCACTGAGGAAATGTATGAGTCTGCTGTTAATGATAATGCAGAGGATTTTCCCAAGGTTGCTGTTGAAGCATATCCCACGGTAGGTTTTTGATTCAAATTTGTCTCCACTTCTGTGGATTTGGGTGATCAGTCCTTGGTTCCAAATATTGGGGACTATCCCAGGGCTAAGGATGATGTTAAAGTGTTTAAGTATAGCCAATTGGAATTTGTGGTCTGCATATTTTATAATTTCATTGAGGATACCATCAACACCACATGCATTTTTGGGTTGGAGGGTTTGTATTTTGTCCTGTAGTTCATTCAATGTAATTGGAGAATCCAGTGGGTTCTGGTATTCTTTAATAGATGATTCTAAGATTTGTATTTGATCATGTATATGTTTTTGCTGTTTGAACTTTGTTATAGGGCCAAAAAGAATGGAGAAGTGGTTTACCCATACATTTCTGTTTTGGATAGATAACTCTTGGTGTTGTTGTTTGTTTGGTGTTTTCCAATTTTCCCAGAAGTGGTTAGACTCTATGGATTCTTCAATTACATTGAGCTGATTTCTGACGTGCTGTTCCTTCTTTTTCCGTAGTGCATTTCTGTATTGTTTTAGTAATTCACCATAGTGAAGGCGTTCTGGGTCTTCAAGTTTTTGGTTGGATAGGTTTCATAATTTCTTTCTTAGGCTTTTGCATTCTTCATCAAACCATTTGTCATTGTTGTTAATTTTCTTCGGTTTTCTGTTTGAAATGTTTAGATTAGCTAGGGAAGCTGAGCGGTCAAATATAATGTTTAGGTTTTCTACTGCCAAGTTTACACCTTCACTATTACAACATTTTGTCCAGGAAGTTGTCTAAAAGGGATTACATTTGTTGTTGCCTAATTGTTTTTTGGTAGGTTTCCACACTACTTTCCTTCCATCTATAGCATTTCTTAATATTATTCAGTTCCTTTGGCTTTGATGCCTCATGATTGAGAATTGCTCTGTTCAAGGAGACTGTGATTTTGCTGTGATCTGATAAGGGTGTCATTGGGCTGACTGTGAACGCTCTGAGAGACTATGGGTTGAGGTCAGTGATAAAGTAGTCTACAGTACTACTGCCAAGAGATGAGCTATAGTAGGAGTCCACTCAAAGCCTACCATGGACTATGTACAGTCGTGGCCAAAAGCTTTGAGAATGAATTTTCACAAAGAATTTTCACAAAGTCTGCTGCTTCAGTTTAAATGATGTCAATTTGCATATACTCCAGAATGTTATGAAGAGTGATCAGATGAACTGCAATTAATTGCAAAGTCCCTCTTTGCCATGCAAATGAACTGAATCCCCCAAAAAACATTTCCACTGCATTTCAGCCCTGCCACAAAAGGACCAGCTGACATCATGTCAGTGATTCTCTTGTTAACACAGGTGTGAGTGTTGACGAGGATAAGGCTGGAGATCACTCTGTCATGCTGATTGAGTTCGAATAACAGACTGGAAGCTTCAAAAGGAGGGTGGTGCTTGGAATCATTGTTCTTCCTCTGTCAACCATGGTTACCTGCAAGGAAACACGTGCCGTCATCATTGCTTTGCACAAAAAGGGCTTCACAGGCAAGGATATTGCTGCCAGTAAGATTGCACCTAATCAACCATTTATAGGATCATCAAGAACTTCAAGGAGAGCAGTTCAATTGTTGTGAAGAAGGCTTCAGGGCGCCCATGAAAGTCCAGCAAGCGACAGGACCGTCTCCTAAAGTTGATTCAACTGCAGGATCGGGGCACCACCAGTACAGAGCTTGCTCAGGAATGGCAGCAGGCAGGTGTGAGTGCATCTGCATGCACAGTGATGCGAAGACTTTTGGAGGATGGCCTGGTGTCAAGAAAGGCAGCAAAGAAGCCACTTCTCTCCAGGAAAAACATCAGGGACAGACTGATATTCTGCAAAAGGTACAGGGATTGGATTGCTGACGACTGGGGTAAAGTCATCTTCTCTGATGAATCCCCTTTCCGATTGTTTGGGGCATCCGGAAAAAAGCTTGTCCGGAGAAGACAAGGTGAGCGCTACCATCAGTCCTGTGCCATGCCAACAGTAAAGCATCCTGAGACCATTCATGTGTGGGGTTGCTTCTCAGCCAAGGGAGTGGGCTCACTCACAATTTTGCCTAAGAACACCGCCATGAATAAAGAATGGTACCAACACATCCTCCGAGAGCAACTTCTCCCAACCATCCAGGAACTGTTTGGTGACGAACAATGCCTTTTCCAGCATGATGGAGCACCTTGCCATAAGGCAAAAGTGATAACTAAGTTGCTCAGGGAACAAAACATCGATATTTTGAGTCCATGGCCAGGAAACTCTCCAGACCTTAATCCCATTCAGAACTTGTGGTCAATCCTCAAGAGGCGGGTGGACAAACAAAACCCCACAAATTCTGACAAACTCCAAGCATTGATTATGCAAGAATGGGCTGCCATCAGTCAGGATGTGGCCCAGAAGTTAATTGACAGCATGCCAGGGCGGATTGCAGAGGTCTTGAAAAATAAGGGTCAACACTACAAATATTGACTCTTTGCATCAACTTCATGTAATTGTCAATAAAAGCCTTTGACACTTATGAAATGCTTGTAATTATACTTCAGTATTCCATAGTAACATCTGACAAAAATATCTAAAGACACTGAGGAAGCAGACTTTGTGAAAATTAATATTTGTGTCATTCTCAACACTTTTGGCCACGACTGTACATACGCAGCATGTGACATAGCTGCAGGAATTGTTACCTGTTTTGTTGCTTATATTGTCATAGTTAGGGGGGCATATAGGGGAGGGAATTCTGTCACCTCCAGGTAGGTGTTTGTCCCCCTGTGTGCTGAGGGTGTCAGGTTCTTGTCCAGTTCTGGTATGTAGGTAGCCACAGACTAGTACATGTCCCTGGGCCTGGAAATGATTGATTTCCCCCTCCAGGATGGGGAAGCTGTCTTCATTAAAGTATGGGGATTCTAGTGGGGGGGATATAGGTAGCACGCAGGATGACATTTTTCTCTGTTGAGATCATTTCCTTTTGAATTTCTAGCCAAATGTAAAACGTTCCTGCTTTGATCAATTTAATAGAGTGAGTTAGGTCTGCTGTATACCAAATTAACATACCCCCTAAGTCTATTCCCTGTTTCACACCTGGTAGTTTGGTGGATGGGACTACCAGCTCTCTGTAACCTAGAGGGAAACCAGTGGGTCCATCTCCTCTATACCTCCCTCTCTCTACCTCTATATCTATGTTTCTCTTTCTTTCTCTCTCTCTACCTCCATGTCTCTCTCTTTCTCTCTCTCTACCTCTGTCTCTATCTCTATGTCTCTCTCTCTCTCCATCCATGTCTCTCGCTCTCTCTCTCTCCCCCTGTCTCTCTCGCTCTCTCTCTCTCCCTACATCTTTCTCTCTCTCCCTCTGTCTCTTTATCTCTCTCTCTCTACCTCTCTGACTCTCTCTCACTCTACCTCTATGTCTCTTCCTCTCTGTCTCTTCCTCTCTGTCTCTTCCTCTCTGTCTCTCTCTCTACCTCTACCTCTCTCTACCTCTATGACTCTCTAAAAGGTCCTCAGTGATGTCACCATTGCCCTTGATTCTAAGCAATGTTGTGCTGCT
Organism: Salvelinus namaycush; assembly: GCF_016432855.1. NCBI lineage: Eukaryota > Metazoa > Chordata > Actinopteri > Salmoniformes > Salmonidae > Salvelinus > Salvelinus namaycush. Next base: position 10,822,382 of record NC_052309.1, on the reverse strand, counting down.
ATTTTTATTGACTTGCCCAAAGCTTTTGATACGGTAGACCATTCCATTCTTGTGGGCCGGCTAAGGAGTATTGATGTCTCTGATGGGACTTTGGCCTGGTTTGCTAACTACCTCTCTCAAAGAGCACAGTGTATAATGTCAGAACATCTGCCATCTCAGCCACTACCTGTCACCAAGGGTGTACCTCAAGGCTCGATCCTAGGCCCCACGCTCTTCTCAATTTACATCAACAACATAGCTCAGGCAGTAGGAAGCTCTCTCATCCATTTATATGCAGATGATACATTCTTATACTCAGCTGGCCCCTCCCTGGATTTTGTGTTAAACACTCTACAACAAAGCTTTCTTAGTGTCCAACAAGCTTTTTCTGCCCTTAACCTTGTTCTGAACACCTCCAAAACAAAGGTCATGTGGTTTGGTAACAAGAATGCCCACCTCCCCACAGGTGTGATTACTACCTCTGAGGGTTTAGAGCTTGAGGTAGTCACCTCATACAAGTACTTGGGAGTATGGCTAGACGGTACACTGTCCTTCTCTCAGCACATATCAAAGCTGCAGGTCACTCGTCTTTTCAGTTCGCTGCAGCTAGCGACTGGAACGAGCTGCAACAAACACTCAAACTGGACAGTTTTATCTCAATTTATTCATTCAAAGACTCAATCATGGACACTCTTACTGACAGTTGTGGCTGCTTTGCATGATGTATTGTTGTCTCTACCTTCTTGCCCTTTGTGCTGTTGTCTGTGCCCAATAATGTTTGTACCATGTCTTGTGCTGCTACCATATTGTGCTGCTGCCATGTTGTGTTGCTACCATTTTGTTGTCATGTTGTGTTGCTACCATGTTGTGTTGTCATGTGTTGCTGCTATGCTATGTTGTTGTCTTAGGTCTCTCTTTATGTAGCGTTGTGTTGTCTCTCTTGTCGTGATGTGTGTTTTGTCCTATATTTTATTTAATGTATTTTTATTTTTAATCCCAGCCCCCGTCCCCACAGGAGGCCTTTTGTCTTTTGGGAGGCCTTCATTGTAAATACAAATTTGTTCTTAACTCACTTGCCTAGTTAAATAAAGGTTCAATAAAAAATATATAAAAATGTCTCTCTCTACCTCTCTCTACCTCTACGACTCTCTCTCTCTACCTCTCTCTACCTCTACGACTCTCTCTCTACCTCTCTCTACGACTCTCTCTCTCTACCTCTCTCTACCTCTACGACTCTCTCTCTCTACCTCTCTCTCTCTACCTCTCGCTCTCTCTTTCAGTCTCTTCCTCTCTGGCTCTCTCTATATATACACTTCTGTCTCTCTCTTCATGTTGTACACACACACACATGCTCACGCACATACACACACACACGCACAGACACACACACCATAACTAGACAGGTGTCATGTTAGTTGCAGGGAGATCACATGGTGTTGCCTGTAGACACAGCATGCAAAATGACTTTGAATTAAAACTTGTTTTACATTTATTTCTCTAAATTTACAGTAACTGAGAGACCATTCCATTACCCAACCTGTTATCTAAAATTATCTGTGAAATTGTAATATTATGTTTTCTTGCCATTTGCCAGCTGTAACCTATGTCCATTGGTCCTGTAATGCATTATGATTGCCTGCAAAACGCACCTTCAGAATCGAAGCCGCAACCATGGCTACACTGATGATCAGAATCAGAGGGTTAATTTACACAAGCACTAGCTTACTGGACCATTTCTATGTCTCTCTCTCTCACACACACACACACACAGACACACACACATATATACACACACATACCATTCCGTGGGACCCCGTTTAAAATAAGCTTGTTCAGGAGATTACGCAGTATGTGGGAAATTAAGAAAATAACACATGCATTGTCCTTTTGAACGTTGATTAATGCAACCTATGATCGACTATATACGCAGTGGCCAAGCTTCTAATAGGCTACTCTTTATAATACTGTATCTTCAAGTGCATAATTGTATCATTTGTTTACCCTGTCGCATTTGGTGTAGCAAATACATATTTGCGGGGATAAGCACTGATACCATAACCATTACACTTAACCGCAGGGTTATCACCTAATAATAACAGCTGCTAAAAATATATGACACTGATATTCCCTGCACTGCAAACTCTGACAGCTCAATGCATGTTTCCTTTTGACACGCTGGATGGGCTTGCTGCGCATTTCTGTCAAGTCAGAACATCATCATCCATGGCGGGTATCCACATGGCTAAAGGGAAAGCTCTGTTTAATCCATGACAGGCAAATAATATTCTGAAAACCATATTCAACCACTCGGCGCAAGAGGTTTAACACATTAACTGCAACGACCAAACGAATACACATCAATAATGTCACCGCTGACTGTGGTAATTTGTCAACAAAAAGTTGCCTAAAGGTTTATATCCCCATAATACAAGTAACAAATAAATCACTATATTAAATCACTCAGACTATATAGAAAGCAGAGAAAAAACTTGTCTTAATAAATCTAGTACAGCAAATTCCACGCCATCCCTCCCCGCTTAAGTTGCAGGAATCTTGTTGCGTGTGCTCACCTTTTCCAATTGCCCCATGTGAACACCAGAGAAGGACGGCGAGCTGTAAAATCATTCCACTGTGTCTTCTGGTCCTCAAATCCATGTTCAAAACGAAATGATGCTGCCGGAGGAGAGCGACCATTCCTGTCCTCCTCTAGCTCAGTAAATAATTTGCGTGTGCCTCTCTCTGTGCTGCCTGTGCATCCGCTCTGTGAAGTGCTCTGCTCACGCCATGCGACTGGTTCCGACTCGAGGAGGAACAGTTCAGAGAGAGCTGAGAGAGAAATAGACACACCTCTACAGCCCAGCCTCTGATCAGTAGCACATATTTTAAAGTGCCCATTATTAAGCACAGACTTCAAGACCAATAAACTATAAAAATTCCTGGACCTAATGTTGTCTGTTATCAACTGACATTTTTAAACATTTAGCCTGTGTCATGATTAGTTTAACTATATATAGTCCTTTGTGAGAAGGGTAGGCCGTCGCGGTGGCAGTGAGGAGCGAGGGAGACTGATATATCATCGAATAAATAAATATTGGCCCCAACTTTACAATATTTACAAAATAACAAACCGGACGATGAACATGCCTTGGGATGGGATAGCACCTTCCCAGCCAACCACTTACTGTACCTGTACAGCCAGTGGCGACAAGAGGAAACGATGGGTTTAAAGTAACTGTCCAGTGAAAATGGCACTTTTAAAAGCTCATAATCTGTTAACTTATACCCAAATAATGATGTTGACTCATCATATAATTGTAATTGTGTCCAAAGTATACATTTTTAAGGGGGGGAAACACTTTTTTTTAAATGCTTGCTATTTCCTCACAATAAGCTGCTTTTTAATGTACTTAATTACAATAATATACTTAATTTTGTAAGGAAAACTATTTCACTCATATTGTAATTAATTACAGATCATATTTCATAGAAATGTGGAAACACTGGACTAAATCCCTGGTTTAACCACCTACACCAGTAGAAATGTACTTTTTAGAGATTTAAGACAATGGCCAGAGCTTCACTAGAGGTTTACGTCAATAAAGTAATCGTTTTAGTCAAAGTATGATATATTTGGACTTGAAGTGGCAAATCCACGTGATGTCTATTCTATTATACACATTCTTTTCAACCTACTTTTTGTTGCAGGGCTGGGTTTTATTTGAATGCTACACAAGCATGACATTGTTTATTCATCAGAAACAGATGCACAGTTATTCCTCTTCATGACCGAGATGAGCCAAACAGTCTGGCGTCAACTAGGCCACCTGTGCCATTGAGCAAATCAAAATAGGGGTGCAAACTTGTGTTTTCGTACCACTTTTTTTACTAGACAATTATCATAATCCATTGAATAATTTTTTAATTGTCACTTATTTTTGAACTAGTCTGTATACATTTTTTTTATGCATGACCAAATTATAAATCGTATAAATATGTGATATGATAGCATTTTGCAAACCCGTTCCCCTTTTGCCCCAAGATGAATGGTTTTGATCACAAGTTTTGCTTCACTACACACTCCACTGCTTTGATAGGTGTAACGTTAGCTAAAAACTACAAGTGTCTATACATATAATGGAAAGGCAGCCGCGAAAGAAAATTCAAGGAACTTATAGTTACATGTCATTTGCGGCGTGCATGATCATGAGCAAGCCTGTCATTTCACTTCCCGTGTGAGAACCATGAGCACTGGCTGATTTGGCTTTGCCGTGTTGAAACCAAAGCCTCCAAGCAGCCTACCTACAAAGGTTTCACCGTGTACATTACAATATAGAAAAACACATATCAGCTATCATTCATTAGTTATCCATATTACTGTAGCTTCAATTAGTTATCCATTTGACTGTAGCTTCATCTTATTCTTTTGAACTATATATATGGTGGATTCGTGCCTGCAATTTTTGGAAGACGCCAAAACTTTGGAGATAACAATAAATGGCGAAGTCAAAGATTGGCTCTGTGTCAATGTATTGTCTGCAGCCTAAAACCAACATGCTAGCTAAGCCATTCAGGATGCCCCCACGCTAGTATTTAAACTTTTTTTTTGACAAAGTCTGCCAATACTTGAGATGCGCACACACACACACACACACACACACACACACACACACACACACACACACACACACACACACACACACACATACCCTTACAAAAAACAACAACATGTTTCATAAGTTTATTTTTCACCACTTCCAGCTGCATTGAGGAAAAACAGCAGAGAGATGCAGGGTGCTATGTTGCTGGAATGGATGTGCCAAAACTTGCAACTGGAAAAAAAAGCAGCGATAGCAAGGCCAGGGTAACATGACCAAAGATAGGGAGGATTGCAGGAAAGGGGAAGGCGTTTTATTTAATCACTATATCTCCCCAAAAAATTCACTGCAAACTATATTGCCTTCACTTACAATTCATTTGTTCTCGCATTTGGAAATGATTTCCTTGCAATATTTTGTTATGCAATCAATATTTTTGCTTTTATGTTTTGCTTTCAATATGATTATTTTTGTTTGCAATACTATGAATTTTGTTCTTGACTTCAGAAGTTTTTCGTGATATTAATGGCACAAAAGTGAATCACTCACTAGAGGATTGTACCATGTAATAACATTATTACTTGATTAAAGGATTTTTAAGTGCCAATCCTTAATTGAGCAATTAACAAAGTGTGCTCCCTGCCACAGTTTCAGTAAAAAGCTGAGGGATGGGGCTGGAGAAATGCAACCACTCTCAAATCCTTAGTCTACAGTATGCTATGGATGCAACGACTGACCATCCATGATATCAATAACATGGTTTTAGACTATACAGTGGTTGTTTACATTTACTTTGTTAACAAACACTGGAGTAAAACAAGTTTATATTTTGAGTTCTGAGGGGTACGACAGTTGAACTAAGCTCACGAGGTATTGAAATACATTATATTCTTCTAGAATCAATGGGTTCATATCACACAAAAGAAATGCATCAATGTCAACATAATCACTCTCATCTGCTAAAGCCGCTGGTGGGAGAGATGTTATCATGTTGCATTTATATGGTAATAACTGTTGTTAGGTTCCCCAATGAGAAACCAAAAATCGTTGCTCAATAGAAAAGGGGAATTAACAAATGAGCCACTGACAACCAAAACAAAACATGTGGGGTTTTAAAATGGGTTCTGAAAGGTATCCACAGGGGGCCTACTGAGTGGTGGCCAAGCAACCTGCCACATACAGTGCATAGAGGAACTCTGGAGCTCTGTCAGAGTGACCATTGGGTTCTTGGTCACCTCCCTGACCAAGGCCCTTCTCCCCTGATTGCTTAGATTGGACGGGCGGCCAGCTCTAGGAAGAGCCTTGGTGGTTCCAAACCTCGTCCATTTTCGAATGATGGAGGCCACTGTGTTATTGGGGACCTTCAATGCTGCAGACATTTTTTGGTACCCATCCCCAGATCTGTGCCTCGAAACAATGGAGAAAAACCAGAGAAAAACCTAAGCCTGTAATAATGTTAAAGTCACTGGCTTGCTGCTACATAGCTCATCCCTCTTTGGAGAAAGACCTCCAGTACATACTGTTGTAGAAGGTATGCCAGAAGAGGATGTGTGGGCTATATTGTAGCTGTGGGAATCTGCCTTTGAGCCAACCGCCAAGGACACATACAGTACATAGGCCTTAGACCAACAGACACAACAACAACACGCTGTATTGTTGGCATGAAAGCAGTTTGAAATTTGTAGTATTGCATGTTGCTTCACCCATGGAACCATTTACAGATATCCTTCACATGATCCACAGCTCATTTGTGAAAAGGGTAAAAGGAGTAACACAAAGGAGTAACACTGACTCATAACGCATTTATAGACTAACTAATTATTAACCGATATGGTGAGAGAGCACTGAGACAAAGACAACAAGGAATTATAGACCTTTTGTACTGAGGGCACTGCCCGTGAGACGGATTTCACACAAGCACGCGCGCACACACTAACCATAAGGATCACACCCCAGTGCACTGCTGACAGACTACACTTAGATGAACCACTGGGCTAGTTAATGGCCGTATCAGATGTCCTGTCAGGTAAAAAGGCTTTTAAACACAAGAGTCTGACTGACTGACAGGGAGAACCTGAGCTTCAAAGGGTTTCCAGCCATTTGCTGCACACACTACGGACTGTATTCTGTCAATGGAAACGTATCACTGTGTGTTGAGTGACATGTGCCTCCACAATACCCAAAAGCCTTTATATTGACCAGCTTTGTAAATTCAAGGACAAAGCTTTCCTTTTACTATTTTGTGAGAAATCACTACTTGGCAATGAATGTTTGTATCTCTTCTTTAGAAATGTAGCTCCATCCATTTTTTGGGGACCTGTACTTTCATGTTTAGATAGATGCATCTTGAAAATGTCATAAATTCCACTCTTTTGATTGAACCCCTTGTTTCCCCATGGTTGCATCCAAAATGGCACCCTCTTCCCTACATACTGCACTACTTGTCACGGCCGTCGAATGAAGAGGACCAAAGTGAGCATACATGTTCCTTTTATTTAGAAATGACGCTGACAAAAACAATAAACAATACAAAACAACTGTGAAGCTTAAGGGCTATGTGCCACAAACAAAGTTAACTTCCCACAACGAAAGGAGGGAAAGTATGGTTCCCAATCAGAGACAACGATAGACAGCTGTCCCTGATTGAGAACCATACCCGGCCAAAACATAGAAATACAAAATCATAGAAAACAAAAAACATAGAATGCCCACCCCAAATCACACCCTGACCAAACCAAATAGAGACATAAAAAGGCTCTCTAAGGTCAGGGCGTGACAGTACCCCCCCCCCCCCCCCCCCCCCCCTGAACCTATAGGGGAGGGTCTGGGTGGGCATCTATCCGCGGTGGCGGCTCAGGTGTGGGACGCAGACCCCGCTCCACCACTGGCTCACCCCACTTTGGTGGCATCTCTGGTGCGGGGACCCTCGTTGCGGGCCCCGGACTGGGGACCGTTGCTGGAGGCTCCGGACTGGAGAACGTCGCTGGAGGCTCCGGACTGGAGGCCGTCGCTGGAGGCTCCGGACTGGACACCGTCGCTGGAGGCTTCGTGCCATGACTCCTCACTGGAGGCTTCTTGCCATGGATCATCACTGGAGGCTTCGTGCCATGGATCATCACTGGAGGCTTCGTGCCATGGATCATCACTGGAGGCTTCTTGCCATGGATCATCACTGGAGTGGAGAGATACACAGGAGGCCTGGCTCTGGGAGCAGGCACAGGACTCACCAGGCTGGGGAGACATACAGGAGGCTTAGTTCTGGGCGCAGGCACAGAACTCGCCAGGCTGGAGAGACATACAGGAGGCTTTGTCCTTGGCAGAGGCACCGGATACACTGGGCCGTGGAGGCGCACTGGAGGTCTCGAGCTTAGAGCTGGCACAACCCGTTCTGGCTGGATGCTCACCCTAGCCCGGCAGATGCGGGGAGCTGGGATGTAGCGCACCGGGCTGTGAACGTGCACTGGAGATATACCACACAACACGGTGCCTGACCAGCACGACGCTCGCCACGGTAAGCACGGGGAGTTGGCTCAGGTCTCCAACCTGACTCAGCCAAACTCCCCACTGCCTCTCGGGCTTCCTCGCTAGCTGTGTACGTGTCGCCAACTCCATTCTCCGGTATCCCTCCTCGCACTGCTCAATTGAATCCCAGGCAGGCTCTGGCACTCTCCCTGGGTCGACCGACCACCTCTCTACCTCCTCCCAGGTTGTCTCATACTCCTGGCTACGCTGCTTGGTCCTTTTGCGGTGGGAAGTTCTGTCACGGCCGTCGAATGAAGAGGACCAAAGTGCAGCGTAGTGAGCGTACATATTCCTTTTATTTAGAAATGACGCCGACAAAAACAATAAACAATACAAAACAACCGTGAAGCTTAAGGGCTATGTGCCACAAACAAAGTTAACTTCCCACAACGAAAGGAGGGAAAAGGGCTACCTAAGTATGGTTCCCAATCAGAGACAACGATAGACAGCTGTCCCTGATTGAGAACCATACCCGGACAAAACATAGAAATACTAAATCATAGAAAACAAAAAACATAGAATGCCCACCCCAAATCACACCCTGACCAAACCAAATAGAGACATAAAAAGGCTCTCTAAGGTCAGGGCGTGACACTACTTCTGACCAGAGCCTGTTAAAAGTAGTGCATTAAAGGGAAGAGGGTACCATTTTGGACGCACCCACTATTTCCAAGGCTGGGTAACCCAAAGGGTTGGATTTTTCCAGCAACATATTGTAGCTGTCTTGGGAAAACCTCTCTACTCAAGTGTAGACTGACTGTATAACATATTTATTTACAGCTCAATACACATTTAATTTTCTATTTCTCACCCAAAATTAAATCCAAACCTATACTATTCTCCTGTGTTGACAATGTCCAGGAAATTCCAAAGATATTGAGTCTCAGCCTTTTGGGTATTGTGTTGTTGTGTTGCTACCGATATTTGCGAAAGTGTTCATAATTGTTTGCCCGTAGTTGATTATGTTCTAATGAATCGCTACTGCAAATGCTAAAGTGATTCAAACATTAAGGCTCATTTGTAAAACCAGCAGTGTCCAATCTCTCTATTGATATCTGTTTCTATTTGCATGCAGTAAGACACACTGTGAATGCATCACAGTGTATAATTGCAATGCACTCATACAAACGTTAATGGAGATGATTCCTACTCACACAGTCAGCGTCAAAGAGTCACCAGCGGAATTACATTTCACAGAAGTGAGTCCTGTAACACTGCCTACCCGCTGAGCTGCCTTTGTTTAGGCATCACGGTTGTTGTTTTTCGCTTTCAGATGTCCATTTCCCATGGTAACTCCCTATCCCACAGAACAGAGATGTTGAAAAGAGCACTAAAAAAGAGAGATGTGAGGAGAATGTGAATTAGTAGAGAGCTCTGTGTATAAGAGTGGGCAAGATGGAGGGTTATAGTGTTCGATATAAGCCCACCTTTAGTTTCAGGGGTGCTAGGAATTGAGGCTATGTGGTTTTCGTAACAAGGAGTATGGAGTGGTTTCAGTAATCAAAGCAATAAAATGGAAGGAAAAACTGTTTTGTTCTTTAAAAGAAGTTGGACAACAAAGACAACATATCTCTAAAATAGCATGGAGATATACACTGCTCAAAAAAATAAAGGGAACACTTAAACAACACAATGTAACTCCAAGTCAATCACACTTCTGTGAAATCAAACTGTCCACTTAGGAAGCAACACTGATTGACAATAAATTTCACATGCTGTTGTGCAAATGGAATAGACAAAAGGTGGAAATTATAGGCAATTAGCAAGACACCCCCAATAAAGGAGTGGTTCTGCAGGTGGTGACCACAGACCACTTCTCAGTTCCTATGCTTCCTGGCTGATGTTTTGGTCACTTTTGAATGCTGGCGGTGCTTTCACTCTAGTGGTAGCATGAGACGGAGTCTACAACCCACACAAGTGGCTCAGATAGTGCAGCTCATCCAGGATGGCACATCAATGCGAGCTGTGGCAAGAAGGTTTGCTGTGTCTGTCAGCGTAGTGTCCAGAGCATGGAGGCGCTACCATGAGACAGGCCAGTACATCAGGAGACGTGGAGGAGGCCGTAGGAGGGCAACAACCCAGCAGCAGGACCGCTACCTCCGCCTTTGTGCAAGGAGGAGCACTGCCAGAGCCCTGCAAAATGACCTCCAGCAGGCCACAAATGTGCATGTGTCAGCATATGGTCTCACAAGGGGTCTGAGGATCTCATCTCGGTACCTAATGGCAGTCAGGCTACCTCTGGCGAGCACATGAAGGGCTGTGCGTCCCCACAAAGACATGCCACCCCACACCATGACTGACCCACCGCCAAACCGGTCATGCTGGAGGATGTTGCAGGCAGCAGAACGATGGCGTCTCTAGACTCTGTCACGTCTGTCACGTGCTCAGTGTGAACCTGCTTTCATCTGTGAAGAGCACAGGGCGCCAGTGGCGAATTTGCCAATCTTGGTGTTCTCTGGCAAATGCCAAACATCCTGCACGGTGTTGGGCTGTAAGCACAACCCCCACCTGTGGACGTCGGGCCCTCATACCACCCTCATGGAGTCTGTTTCTGACCGTTTGAGCAGACACATGCACATTTGTGGCCTGCTGGAGGTCATTTTGCAGGGCTCTGGCAGTGCTCCTCCTGCTCCTCCTTGCACAAAGGCGGAGGTAGCGGTCCTGCTGCTGGGTTGTTGCCCTCCTACAGCCTCCTCCACGTCTCCTGATGTACTGGCCTGTCTCCTGGTAGTGCCTCCATGCTCTGGACACTACGCTGACAGACACAGCAAACCTTCTTGCCACAGCTCGCATTGATGTGCCATCCTGGATGAGCTGCACTACCTGAGCCACTTGTGTGGGTTGTAGACTCCGTCTCATGCTACCACTAGAGTGAAAGCACCGCCAGCATTCAAAAGTGACCAAAACATCAGCCAGGAAGCATAGGAACTGAGAAGTGGTCTGTGGTCACCACCTGCAGAACCACTCCTTTATTGGGGGTGTCTTGCTAATTGCCTATAATTTCCACCTTTTGTCTATTCCATTTGCACAACAGCATGTGAAATTTATTGTCAATCAGTGTTGCTTCCTAAGTGGACAGTTTGATTTCACAGAAGTGTGATTGACTTGGAGTTACATTGCGTTGTTTAAGTGTCCCCTTTATTTTTTTGAGCAGTGTATATTTCTGTGAGCATACAGTAGCTAATGCATATGGATACATCCAAATGTCTTTGATCTTCGTTTTGTGTGCCTGGCTACAGTAATCTCTATACTCATTTACATTTCACACAAGTTTACTAAATGTAAACTTGGGAACAGTTTGCATATGAAATGGAAAGAAATCGCATATGAAATTGAATATTCATACTCATTCAGAAAACATTTACTCAGGATTTGTTTGTAGTTTCCAATCTTATTCAACAGAACATAGCTATGCGTTACATAAGCTGTTCAGCTAAGCCATGTGGACAAAACGCATACATTTAGCAGATGCTCTTACCGAGAACAACTTAGTAGTGAGCACATACATTTTCTTTTCTCATATTTGAGCCCCGTGGGAATGGAACTCACAACCCTACTGTAGCATTGCAAGCACCATTCTCTACCAACTGAACCACACGGTGCCACAACATCCCCAGCATACAAATTAATATGAAATAGAGCAGTATTCCATACAGTACTTGCAATCTTTGACGAATCTAGCAGTAATCCAGCCTGCTGGTAATTTTGTAAAAATAGTCATAATCTTGCTTGGAGTGCCAAAATGCAAATGAGACGTCTGTTTCCTCCATGCAAAACATTTTATTGGAACCTTCCTTATTCAGTGTGCTGTAAATAGACTAAATATGATATGATTGGGTTTAACTCCTTTGTGTGTGATGAATTCAATTGTTTCCGATGTAAGGCCTTCTCACACATGAAACGTGAAATCATGTGATGTAAATCAACAATGGTAAAACGGTTAGACTCATTCAGTGTGCTGCTGTAACATTCTCAAGCACAAACATTTGAAGGAGTTCTTCATAATGGAAAAATTAAGCCGACATTAGGCTCATGCAGTGTAGAGGCTCTAGTTTTGCTATTAGTTAGTTAGCTTGTTGCCTACAGTAAATGAGTCATTTGGCTTGGCAGCTGTTCTAAAGCGCTGTACTGCTTTCTACCTTGTCTCTTTTTGCATTTATTCTGCTTTATATTCCCTCCCTGTTCCAGCTGGTCTCTGTTGTGTAATGTAGTGTTTTGTTCTGTATTGTTGTGTTGTGTTGTGTTGTGTAATGTAGTGTTTTGTAGTGTAGTGTTGTGTTGTGTAGTGTTGTGTTGTGTAGTGTTGGTAGTGTTGTTGTGTAGTGTTGTGTTGTGTTGTGTAGTGTTGGTAGTGTTGGTGTGTAGTATTATGTTGTGTAGTGTTTTGTTGTGTATTGTAGTGTAGTGTAGTGTTGTGTTGGTAGTGTGTTGTTGTGTTGTGTAGTGTTGTGTTGTGTAATGTAGTGTTGTGTAGTGTTGTGTTGGTAGTGTAGTGTTGGTAGTGTTGTGTTGTGTTGTGTATTGTAGTGTAGTGTAGTGTTGTGTTGGTAGTGTGTTGTTGTGTTGGTAGTGTTGGTGTGTAGTATTATGTTGTGTAGTGTTTTGTTGTGTATTGTAGTGTAGTGTAGTGTTGTGTTGGTAGTGTGTTGTTGTGTTGCGTAGTGTTGTGTTGTGTAATGTAATGTTGTGTAGTGTTGTGTTGGTAGTGTTGTGTTGGTAGTGTTGTGTTGTGTAGTGTTGTGTTGTGTAATGTAGTGTTGTGTAGTGTTGTGTTGGTAGTGTAGTGTTGGTAGTGTTTTGTTGTGTATTGTAGTGTAGTGTTGGTAGTGTGTTGTTGTGTTGTGTAGTGTTGTGTTGGTAGTGTAGTGTTGGTAGTGTTTTGTAGTGTATTGTTGTGTAGTGTAGTGTTGTGTTGGTAGTGTGTTGTTGTGTTGTGTAGTGTTGTGTTGGTAGTGTAGTGTTGGTAGTGTTTTGTAGTGTATTGTTGTGTAGTGTAGTGTAGTGTTGGTAGTGTTTTGTAGTGTAGTGTTGTGTAGTGTAGTGTTGTGTTGGTAGTGTGTTGTAGTGTATTGTAGTGTAGTGTAGTGTTGTGTTGGTAGTGTGTTGTTGTGTTGTGTTGGTAGTGTAGTGTTGGTAGTGTTGGTGTGTAGTATTATGTTGTGTAGTGTTTTGTTGTGTATTGTAGTGTAGTGTAGTGTTGTGTTGGTAGTGTGTTGTTGTGTTGTGTAGTGTTGTGTGTGTAGTGTTTTGTAGTGTAGTGTTGTGTTGGTAGTGTGTTGTTTTGTAGTGTAGCTTGTGTTGTGTAATGTAGTGTTGTGTAGTGTTGTGTTGGTAGTGTAGTGTTGTGTTGGTAGTGTTGTGTTGGTAGTGTTGTGTTGTGTAGTGTTTTGTTGTGTAGTGTTGTGTTGTGTATTGTAGTGTAGTGTAGTGTTGTGTTGGTAGTGTGTTGTTGTGTTGTGTAGTGTTGTGTGTGTAGTGTTTTGTAGTGTTGTGTTGGTAGTGTTGTGTTGGTAGTGTTTTGTTGTGTAGTGTTGTGTTGTGTAATGTAGTTTTGTGTAGTGTTGTGTTGGTAGTGTAGTGTTGGTAGTGTTTTGTTGTGTATTGTAGTGTAGTGTAGTGTTGTGTTGGTAGTGTGTTGTTGTGTTGTGTTGTGTTGTGTTGTGTTGTGTAATGTAGTGTTGTGTAGTGTTGTGTTGGTAGTGTTGTGTTGGTAGTGTTGTGTTGTGTAGTGTTTCGTTGTGTAGTGTTGTGTAGTGTTGTGTTGGTAGTGTTTTGTTGTGGAGTTGTGTAGTGTTGTGCAGTGTTGTGCGGTGTAGTGTAGTGTTTTGTAGTGTAGTGTTGTATTGTGTAGAGTAGTGATGTGTTTTGTTATGATGTGTTGGTTAGTGATATGTTGTGTTGTGATATGTTGTGATGTGTAGAATTGTGTTGTGATGTGTTATGTTGTGATGTGTTGTGTTGTGTTGGTTGTGTTGTGTAGAGTAGTGTAGTGTTGTGTCTTTTTCCCCTCACAAAGAAGAATGTGCTTAGCCAGTTAGCTGAGAAAGTATCTGTTTCGATGAGAGAGCGTAGAGAGTTTAAGAGATCAAGGTGTTTCCAGCTCCTCTCCTTGGTGTGTGAGAAACAATAAAGAGTAAATCCTGGGTTTGGAGAGCGAAGGTCCGTATGTTCTCACTGACCATACTGCAAATTAGCTGCTTTACTTCAACAGGGGAGGTGATTCTGATGTGACCTGACAGGAGACAGTCAGGGCAGAGAACCACTAAATGTATGAAGAGAAATAGACTGTCTACAATTTGTAGACTAACTGGACGTGGCCTTTTACAGGCTCAATAAATTCATCGGGCCACAATTCAGCGAACACAAGGAAAGGAAATAAAGCTGGAGGAATGTAGTACAGTCATTTATGATGCTGCTTTCCCATTCAGAGAAGGCGGTGTGAGATTAGGTATCTGAGCAGCTGGTACTTAGCCAGAGCAGTGGGTCCAGTCGCTTTACAGCAACGAGCCCTGACAAACTTCCCCCTCAAACTCTACAGAAGGCTCACTCTAAATGAGGCTTTGTTTAAAAATGTACTCACTCTCATATACTTACCTATCTAGTAGGGTAAACGGTTTACAGTGAAGTTTAATAGCTAATAGTTACACACTATGTCTTACTGTGGATCTTACTGTGGATCAAATAGATACCCTGTCATTTTGGACCTGGGTAGTCAAGATGACTGATTGAAAAAGTCCTCAAACCGAATCACAACAACAGTTACTGAACGTTTTATAATCCATGAAATATCTCTTTCTCCCAAAGGTTATAACCTTTACCTGCAGTGTCAACAGAGTAAGATAGAGGTTGAAGTGGTTGTTGCACAGCTGCATGGGCCTTCAGCTCCCATCAAGGGCATCTTGACTGGCTGCATCACCGCTTGGTATGGCAACTGCTCTGCATCCGTCTACAAGACGCTATAGAGGGTAGTGTTTACGGCCCAGTATATCACTTGAGGCCAAACTCCCCGCCATCCAGGCCTCTATACAAGGCAGTGTCAGACGAAGGCCCCAAAGAATTGTCTGTAACCAAGCGCCAAGTCTGTGACCAAAAGGCACCTGAACAGCTTCTACCCGTAAGCCATTAGACTGCTGAACAGCTTCTACCCCCAAGCCCTAAGACTGCTGTACAGCGTCTACCCCCAAGCCATAAGACTGCTGTACAGTTTCTACCCCCAAGCCCTAAGACTGCTGTACAGCTTCTACCCCCAAGCCCTAAGACTGCTGTACAGCTTCTACCCCCAAGCCCTAAGACTGCTGTACAGCTTCTACCCCCAAGCCATAAGACTGCTGTACAGCTTCTACCTCCAAGCCATAAGACTGCTAAACAGCTTCTACCTCCAAGCCATAAGACTGCTGTACAGCTTCTACCCCCAAGCCATAAGACTGCTGAACAGCTTCTACCCCCAAGACATAAGACTGCTAAACAGCTTCTAACCCCAAGCCATAAGACTGCTAAACAGCTTCTACCCCCAAGCCATAAGACTGCTAAACAGCTTCTACCCCCAAGCCATAAGACTGCTAAACAGCTTCTACCCCCAAGCCATAAGACTGCTAAACAGCTTCTACCCCCAAGCCATAAGACTGCTAAACAGCTTCTACCCCCAAGCCATAAGACTGCTGTACAGCTTCTACCCCAAGCCATAAGAATGCTGTACAGCTTCTACCCCCAAGACATAAGACTGCTAAACAGCTTCTACCCCCAAGCCATAAGACTGCTAAACAGCTTCTACCCCCAAGCCATAAGACTGCTAAACAGCTTCTACCCCCAAGACATAAGACTGCTAAACAGCTTCTACCCCCAAGCCATAAGACTGCTAAACAGCTTCTACCCCCAAGCCATCAGACTGCTAAACAGCTTCTACCCCCAAGCCCTAAGACTGCTAAACAGCTTCTACCCCCAAGCCATCAGACTGCTAAACAGCTTCTACCCCAAAGCCATAAGACTGCTAAACAGCTTCTACCCCCAAGACATAAGACTGCTAAACAGCTTCTACCCCCAAGCCATAAGACTGCTAAACAGCTTCTACCCCCAAGCCATAAGACTGCTAAACAGCTTCTACCCCCAAGACATAAGACTGCTAAACAGCTTCTACCCCCAAGCCATAAGACTGCTAAACAGCTTCTACCCCCAAGCCATAAGACTGCTAAACAGCTTCTACCCCCAAGCCATAAGACTGCTAAACAGCTTCTATCCCCAAGCCATGACTGCTAAACAGCTTCTACCCCCAAGACATAAGACTGCTAAACAGCTTCTACCCCCAAGCCATAAGACTGCTAAACAGCTTCTACCCCCAAGCCATAAGACTGCTAAACAGCTTCTACCCCCAAGCCATCAGACTGCTAAACAGCTTCTACCCCCAAGCCCTAAGACTGCTAAACAGCTTCTACCCCCAAGCCATCAGACTGCTAAACAGCTTCTACCCCCAAGCCCTAAGACTGCTAAACAGCTTCTACCCCCAAGCCATCAGACTGCTAAACAGCTTCTACCCCAAAGCCATAAGACTGCTAAACAGCTTCTACCCCCAAGACATAAGACTGCTAAACAGCTTCTACCCCCAAGCCATAAGACTGCTAAACAGCTTCTACCCCCAAGCCATAAGACTGCTAAACAGCTTCTACCCCCAAGACATAAGACTGCTAAACAGCTTCTACCCCCAAGCCATAAGACTGCTAAACAGCTTCTACCCCCAAGCCATAAGACTGCTAAACAGCTTCTACCCCCAAGCCATAAGACTGCTAAACAGCTTCTACCCCCAAGACATAAGACTGCTAAACAGCTTCTACCCCCAAGCCATAAGACTGCTAAACAGCTTCTACCCCCAAGCCATAAGACTGCTAAACAGCTTCTACCCCCAAGCCATCAGACTGCTAAACAGCTTCTACCCCCAAGCCCTAAGACTGCTAAACAGCTTCTACCCCCAAGCCATCAGACTGCTAAACAGCTTCTACCCCAAAGCCATAAGACTGCTAAACAGCTTCTACCCCCAAGCCATAAGACTGCTAAACAGCTTCTACCCCCAAGCCATAAGACTGCTAAACAGCTTCTACCCCCAAGACATAAGACTGCTAAACAGCTTCTACCCCCAAGCCATAAGACTGCTAAACAGCTTCTACCCCCAAGCCATAAGACTGCTAAACAGCTTCTACCCCCAAGCCATAAGACTGCTAAACAGCTTCTACCCCCAAGCCATCAGACTGCTAAACAGCTTCTACCCCCAAGCCCTAAGACTGCTAAACAGCTTCTACCCCCAAGCCATCAGACTGCTAAACAGCTTCTACCCCAAAGCCATAAGACTGCTAAACAGCTTCTACCCCCAAGACATAAGACTGCTAAACAGCTTCTACCCCCAAGCCATAAGACTGCTAAACAGCTTCTACCCCCAAGCCATAAGACTGCTAAACAGCTTCTACCCCCAAGACATAAGACTGCTAAACAGCTTCTACCCCCAAGCCATAAGACTGCTAAACAGCTTCTACCCCCAAGCCATAAGACTGCTAAACAGCTTCTACCCCCAAGCCATAAGACTGCTAAACAGCTTCTACCCCCAAGCCATAAGACTGCTAAACAGCTTCTACCCCCAAGCCATCAGACTGCTAAACAGCTTCTACCCCAAGCCCTAAGACTGCTAAACAGCTTCTACCCCCAAGCCATCAGACTGCTAAACAGCTTCTACCCCAAAGCCATAAGACTGCTAAACAGCTTCTACCCCCAAGACATAAGACTGCTAAACAGCTTCTACCCCCAAGCCATAAGACTGCTATACAGCTTCTACCCCCAAGCCATAAGACTGCTAAACAGCTTCTACCCCCAAGACATAAGACTGCTAAACAGCTTCTACCCCCAAGCCATAAGACTGCTAAACAGCTTCTACCCCCAAGCCATAAGACTGCTAAACAGCTTCTACCCCCAAGACATAAGACTGCTAAACAGCTTCTACCCCCAAGCCATAAGACTGCTAAACAGCTTCTACCCCCAAGACATAAGACTGCTAAACAGCTTCTACCCCCAAGCCATAAGACTGCTAAACAGCTTCTACCCCCAAGCCATCAGACTGCTAAACAGCTTCTACCCCCAAGCCATAAGACTGCTAAACAGCTTCTACCCCCAAGCCATCAGACTGCTAAACAGCTTCTACCCCCAAGACATAAGACTGCTAAACAACTTCTACCCCCAAGCCCTAAGACTGCTAAACAGCTTCTACCCCCAAGACATAAGACTGCTAAACAGCTTCTACCCCAAGCCATAAGACTGCTAAACAGCTTCTACCCCCAAGACATAAGACTGCTAAACAGCTTCTACCCCCAAGCCATAAGACTGCTAAACAGCTTCTACCCCCAAGACATAAGACTGCTAAACAGCTTCTACCCCCAAGACATAAGACTGCTAAACAGCTTCTACCCCCAAGCCATAAGACTGCTAAACAGCTTCTACCCCCAAGACATAAGACTGCTAAACAGCTTCTACCCCCAAGACATAAGACTGCTAAACAGCTTCTACCCCAAGCCATAAGACTGCTAAACAGCTTCTACCCCCAAGACATAAGACTGCTAAACAGCTTCTACCCCCAAGCCATAAGACTGCTAAACAGCTTCTACCCCCAAGCCATAAGACTGCTAAACAGCTTCTACCCCCAAGCCATAAGACTGCTAAACAGCTTCTACCCCCAAGCCATAAGACTGCTAAACAGCTTCTACCCCCAAGCCATAAGACTGCTAAACAGCTTCTACCCCAAGCCATCAGACTGCTAAACAGCTTCTACCCCCAAGCCATCAGACTGCTAAACAGCTTCTACCCCCAAGCCATAAGACTGCTAAACAGCTTCTACCCCCAAGCCATAAGACTGCTAAACAGCTTCTACCCCCAAGCCATAAGACTGCTAAACAGCTTCTACCCCAAGCCCTAAGACTGCTAAACAGCTTCTACCCCCAAGCCATCAGACTGCTAAACAGCTTCTACCCCCAAGCCATAAGACTGCTAAACAGCTTCTACCCCCAAGCCATAAGACTGCTAAACAGCTTCTACCCCAAGCCCTAAGACTGCTAAACAGCTTCTACCCCCAAGCCATAAGACTGCTAAACAGCTTCTACCCCCAAGCCCTAAGACTGCTAAACAGCTTCTACCCCCAAGCCATAAGACTGCTAAACAGCTTCTACCCCCAAGCCATCAGACTGCTAAACAGCTTCTACCCCCAAGCCATAAGACTGCTAAACAGCTTCTACCCCCAAGACATAAGACTGCTAAACAGCTTCTACCCCCAAGCCATCAGACTGCTAAACAGCTTCTACCCCCAAGCCATAAGACTGCTAAACAGCTTCTACCCCCAAGCCATAAGACTGCTAAACAGCTTCTACCCCCAAGCCATAAGACTGCTAAACAGCTTCTACCCCCAAGACATAAGACTGCTAAACAGCTTCTACCCCCAAGACATAAGACTGCTAAACAGCTTCTACCCCAAGCCATAAGACTGCTAAACAGCTTCTACCCCCAAGCCATAAGACTGCTAAACAGCTTCTACCCCCAAGCCATCAGACTGTTGAACAGTTCATCAAATGCTATTTACATTGACCCTCTATTGTTTTTTTTTTCTCTTTATTGTTTTGCACTGACTCCCATGCACTAGACTCTACGCACACATTTACACATACTACACTGACACACACACACACACACACACACACACACACACACACACACACACACACACGCTCCCACACACACGCTCTCACACACACACACGCTCTCACACATAGACACAGTTTCACACTTCACATACGCTGATGCTACTTTGTTTATTAATTATCCTGATTGCCTAGTTACTTTTACCACTATCTACGTGTACATACCGTATTAACTCAATGACCTCAACTACCTGGTAGCCCTGCACATTGACTCTGTACTGGTACTCCTTGAACATAGCCTCGTTATTGTTTTTATTGTGTTACTATTTTATTTTATATTCAGCAAATATTTGTCATATTTTATAACTCAGCACTGTTGGGACTGGGCTCGGAAGTAAGCAATTCATTGTAAAGTCTACACCTGTTGTATTCGGCACAAGTGACCAATAAAATGTCATTTGATTTGCGTGGCACTGCAGCCATAGAGATCCTGTAATGTATCTACTGTATGTGACTGTAGCCATAGAGATCCTGTAATATACCTACTGTATGTGACTGTAGCCATAGAGATCCTATAATGTACCTACTGTATATGACTGTAGCCATAGAGATCCTATAATGTACCTACTGTATGTGACTGTAGCCATAGAGATCCTGTAATATACCTACTGTATGTGACTGTAGCCATAGAGATCCTATAATGTACCTACTGTATATGACTGTAGCCATAGAGATCCTATAATGTACCTACTGTATGTGACTGTAGCCATAGAGATCCTGTAATGTACCTACTGTATATGACTGTAGCCATAGAGATCCTGTAATGTACCTACTGTATATGACTGTAGCCATAGAGATCCTGTAATGTACCTATTGTATATGACTGTAGCCATAGAGATCCTGTAATATACCTACTGTATATGACTGTAGCCATAGAGATCCTATAATGTACCTACTGTATATGACTGCAGCCATAGAGATCCTGTAATGTACCTACTGTATATGACTGTAGCCATAAAGATCCTGTAATATACCTACTGTATATGACTGTAGCCATAGAGATCCTGTAAAATACCTACTGTATATGACTGTAGCCATAGAGATCCTGTAATGTACCTACTGTATATGACTGTAGCCATAGAGATCCTGTAATGTACCTATTGTATATGACTGTAGCCATAGAGATCTTGTAATATACCTACTGTATATGACTGTAGCCATAGAGATCCTATAATGTACCTACTGTATATGACTGCAGCCATAGAGATCCTGTAATGTACCTACTGTATATGACTGTAGCCATAAAGATCCTGTAATTTACCTACTGTATATGACTGTAGCCATAGAGATCCTGTAAAATACCTACTGTATATGACTGTAGCCATAGATATCCTGTAATGTACCTACTGTATATGACTGTAGCCATAGAGATCCTGTAATATACCTACTGTATATGACTGTAGCCATAGAGATCCTGTAAAATACCTACTGTATATGACTGTAGCCATATAGATCCTGTAATATACCTACTGTATATGACTGTAGCCATAGAGATCCTGTAAAATACCTACTGTATATGACTGTAGCCCTAGAGATCCTGTAATGTACCTACCATATATGACTGTAGCCATAGAGATCCTATAATGTACCTACTGTATGTGACTGTAGCCATAGAGATCCTGTAATGTACCTACTGTATATGACTGTAGCCATAGAGATCCTGTAATGTACCTACTGTATATGACTGTAGCCATAGAGATCCTGTAATGTACCTATTGTATATGACTGTAGCCATAGAGATCCTGTAATATACCTACTGTATATGACTGTAGCCATAGAGATCCTATAATGTACCTACTGTATATGACTGCAGCCATAGAGATCCTGTAATGTACCTACTGTATATGACTGTAGCCATAAAGATCCTGTAATATACCTACTGTATATGACTGTAGCCATAGAGATCCTGTAAAATACCTACTGTATATGACTGTAGCCATATAGATCCTGTAATATACCTACTGTATATGACTGTAGCCATAGAGATCCTGTAAAATACCTACTGTATATGACTGTAGCCCTAGAGATCCTGTAATGTACCTACCATATATGACTGTAGCCATAGAGATCCTATAATGTACCTACTGTATGTGACTGTAGCCATAGAGATCCTGTAATGTACCTACTGTATATGACTGTAGCCATAGAGATCCTGTAATGTACCTACTGAATATGACTGTAGCCATAGAGATCCTGTAATGTACCTATTGTATATGACTGTAGCCATAGAGATCCTGTAATATACCTACTGTATATGACTGTAGCCATAGAGATCCTATAATGTACCTACTGTATATGACTGCAGCCATAGAGATCCTGTAATGTACCTACTGTATATGACTGTAGCCATAAAGATCCTGTAATATACCTACTGTATATGACTGTAGCCATAGAGATCCTGTAAAATACCTACTGTATATGACTGTAGCCATAGAGATCCTGTAATGTACCTACTGTATATGACTGTAGCCATAGAGATCCTGTAATGTACCTATTGTATATGACTGTAGCCATAGAGATCTTGTAATATACCTACTGTATATGACTGTAGCCATAGAGATCCTATAATGTACCTACTGTATATGACTGCAGCCATAGAGATCCTGTAATGTACCTACTGTATATGACTGTAGCCATAAAGATCCTGTAATTTACCTACTGTATATGACTGTAGCCATAGAGATCCTGTAAAATACCTACTGTATATGACTGTAGCCATAGATATCCTGTAATGTACCTACTGTATATGACTGTAGCCATAGAGATCCTGTAATATACCTACTGTATATGACTGTAGCCATAGAGATCCTGTAAAATACCTACTGTATATGACTGTAGCCATATAGATCCTGTAATATACCTACTGTATATGACTGTAGCCATAGAGATCCTGTAAAATACCTACTGTATATGACTGTAGCCATAGAGATCCTGTAATGTACCTACTGTATATGACTGTAGCCATAGAGATCCTGTAATGTACCTACTGTATATGACTGTAGCCATAGAGATCCTGTAATGTACCTACTGTATATGACTGTAGCCATAGAGATCCTGTAATGTACCTACTGTATATGACTGTAGCCCTAGAGATCCTGTAATGTACCTACCATATATGACTGTAGCCCTAGAGATCCTGTAATGTACCTACCATATATGACTGTAGCCATAGAGATCCTGTAATGTACCTACTGTATATGACTGTAGCCAAAAAACCTTAACAACCTCTAGAGATGGCTACTCAGTCGCTATGCTGGAATATTGCTTGATGCTGATTCGCTTGATGTATCATCTAAAATATAGTATAGTATAGTAACAATGGCGCCGGAGACGGCTGATGTTTTACGTGTCCCCAACCGATTGTGTTTTTTTGTGTTGTTTGTAACTTTTTTTAAACTTATTTTGTGCATAATGTTGCCGCTACCGTCTCTTATGACCAAAAATAACTTCTGGACATCAGGACTGCAATTTCTCACCACGGACTGGCATAATCCTTTTTTTCCTTTAACGAGTCTGATGAGCCCAACGCGAATGATATACTGCTTTCTCAGGAACAGGCCCAGATCCCCATGATTTGCATGAAGAGGAGGTGGAGAAAAAGGGGCCAGAGGGCGGGCTGCCTTCTGAGAATTCGTAGGCGATCAAATAAACCTCCACTTCCTTCCGTTCTGCTAGCAAACGTGCAATCTTTGGAAAATAAAATACAGTATTTGACCTAAGTGGAAGATTAAACTACAAACGGGACATTCAAAACTGTAATATGTTATGCTTCACGGAGTCGTGGCTGAACGACGACACTGTTGATATACAGCTGGTTGGTTATACGCTGTATCGGCAGGATAGAACAGCGGAGTCTGGTAAGACAAGGAGCGGCAGACTATGTATTTTTTTAAATAACAGCTGGTGCACGATTTCTAAGGAAGTCTAGAGCTATTGCTCGTTTGAGTTATCTCATGCTAAGCTGTAGACCACACTGTCTACCTAGAGAGTTTTCACCACACTGTTTACATACCACCACAGACTGAGGCTGGCACTAAGACAGCATTGAATGAGCTGAATTCCGCCATAAGTAAACAAGAAAACGCTCACCCAGAGGCGGCGCTCCTAGTAGCAGGGGAGTTTAATGCAGGGAAACTTAAATCCGTTTTACCAAATTTCTATCAGCATGTTCAATGTGCAACAAGAGGGGAAAAAACTCTGGACCCCCTTTACTCCACACACAGAGACACATACAAAGCTCGCCCTCACCCTCCATTTGGCAAATCTGACCATAATTCTATCCTCCTGATTCCAGCTTACAAGCAAAAATTAAAGCAGGAAGCACCAGTGACTAGACCAATAAAAAAGTGGTCAGATGAAGCAGATGCTAAGTTACAGGACTGTTATGCTAGCACAGACTGGTATATGTTCCAGGATTCCTCCAATGGCATTGAGTAGTACACCGCATCAGCCATTGGCTTCATTAATATGTGCATGGATGACGTCGTCCCCACAGTGACCGTACGTACATACCCCAACCAAAAGCCATGGATTACAGGCAGCATCCGCACTGAGCTGCCGCATTTAAGGATTGGGACTCTAATCTGGAAATGTATAAGATATCCCGCTATGCCCTCAGACGAACCATCAAACAAGCAAAGTGTCTATACAGGATTAAGATTGAATCGCACTACACCGGCTCTGACGCTCGTCGGATGTGGCAGAGCTTGAAAACTA
Source organism: Salvelinus namaycush (assembly GCF_016432855.1). Classification (NCBI taxonomy): domain Eukaryota; kingdom Metazoa; phylum Chordata; class Actinopteri; order Salmoniformes; family Salmonidae; genus Salvelinus; species Salvelinus namaycush. The sequence continues at coordinate 10,797,850 of NC_052309.1, read as the reverse complement.
TTACGGACTACAAAGGGAAACCCAGACGCGAGCTGCCCAGTGACACGAGCCTACCAGATGAGCTAAACTACTTCTATGCTCGCTTCGAGGCAAATAACACTGAAACATGCATGAGAGAACCAGCTGTCCCTGAAGACTGTGTGGTCACGCTCTCCGCAACCGATGTGAGTAAGACCTTTAAACAGGTTAACACACCGCAAGGCACTACAGAGGGTAGCTTGACCCCAGTACATCACTGGGGCCATGCTTCCTGCCATCCAGGACCTCTATACCAGGCGGTGTCAGAGGATAGCCCTAAAAATTGTCAAAGACTCCAGTCACCCTAGTCATAGACTTTTCTCTCTGATATCGCATGGCAAGCGGTATCGGAGTGCCAAGTCTAGGTCCATGAGACTTCTAAACAGCTTCAACGCCCAAGCCATAAGACTCCTGAACATCTAATCTAATCTAATCCAGTCTCCCCACTGGAGAGCAGTGGGGAGACCAGGAAGAGGGATTCATCGAAATTATTTGGAAAATCTATCCACTACCACCATAATGGTGGTGAAACCATCAGAGGGGGGAAGATCGGTTACAAAGTCAATGCACAGACGTGACCAAGGTTGCTGAGGCACAGGCAGCGTCAGGAGCCTTCTGGAGGGACTTGGTTTGAGCACATACAGAACAGTGGACATCCCGAGTGGGCCACCAGTACTTCTCAGCATTGGAGTTAATGGTGCGAGAAATACCTGGATGTCCAGCAACAACAGCTGTGTGTGCTCAGGTCAGCAGCCAATCCCTTATCCCTGTGGACAATTCGGGAGGACAATTCCGGGGTCCGGGGTGCGGGCTCCCTCTAGAGCCTGGTGGATGTCCACATCTATGTCCCAAACCACTGGACCTACGACTCGGGAGGATAAGATTATGGGTGCCCTCTGGACAGGAACCACTCCCAAATCGTAGATATGGGACAGGGCATCGGCCTTGATGTTCTTAGAACCTGAAGTCGAACCTGGTGAAGAAAAGAGCCCACCTGGTTTGGCGCGGATTCAGTCTCCTTGCTGTCCGTATGTACTCTATGTTTCCGATGGTCGGTGAGGATGACGAATGGTTCCTTGGCACCCTCCAGCCAGTGTCGCCATTCCTCTGATCAACTTCACCGACAGGAGCTCCCGATCACCGACGTCGTAATTCTTCTCTGCAGAGGACAGCACAAGGATACAATTTCAATGGGTTACTCTGTCTTTGTGACAAAACTGTCCCGACGCCCACCTCAGATGTGTCTACCTCAACCACAAAAGGTAGCTTGGATCTGGGTGTTTTAGCATGGCGGCTGAGGTGAAAGGCTTCATCGGCTGCTGGAGACCACACCAACCTACGAGGCCCACCCTTGAGGAGGGAGGTGAGAGGGCACTGAAGTTCCTGATGAAGCGGCGGTAGAAGTTGGCAAACCCCCAAAACTACTGTAACCCCTTGATGGTGGTTGGGACTGGCCATGACCTTAGCGCATCTACCTTCTTGTCCTCCAACTTCACTCCCTGCGGGCTGATTTGGTAACCCAAGGAGGATACAGCCCTCTGATGGAATTGGCACTTCTCCACCTAGACGAACAGGTGATTGGCCAATAGGCGTTCCAGGACTGCTCGAACGTGGGTGATGTGATCCTCCAGGTTGGTCGAGAAGATCAGGATGTCATCGATGTATACAATCACCTGACGTCCGAGCATGTCCCTGAACACCTTGTTGATGAATGCCTGGAAAACCGACGGAGCATTGGCTAAGCCAAAGGGCATAAAGTACTCCTATTGACCAGACATTGTGCTGAACACCGTCTTCCACTCATCCCCCTCCCGGATGTGGATGAGATTATAGCCACTCCGCAGATCCAGTTTGGTGAAGAACTGTGCCCCGCGGAGCCGCTCGATGGCACCAATGGGAGAGTGTACCGATACTTCGTGGTGATGTCATTGAAGTAATCGATACATGGGCGTAATCCTCCCTCCTTCTTGGCCACGAAGAAGAAACCATCCGACGCAGGAGACGTGGATGTGCGGATGAAACCCTGTTGGAGCGCCTCTTGAACGTAATCCTCCATGACCTGGGTCTCAGCCACAGACAGAGGGTACAGTAGATGCATCTGCGCGGAGGTGTAGCACCGGGAAACAGGTCATGACATAGTCCCAGGGGCGATGATGAGGGAGACAGGTAGCACAGGTCTTGGAGAATACCTGCCTTAGGTCCTGGTATTCCTCTGGGATGTTGGGCTGATAGGCCCCCACAGGACTCTCAACCGACGTGGAACCACAGGGGACAGGAAAACAGGTCTTCCGGCAATCAGGTGACCAGTGTTATTCTCATCCTCGACCATGGCGTTGGAGCCAAGGGAGTCCGAGGATGATTGTGTGAACTGGTGCACTGGTGATGAAGAAGGGGATGTTCTTCTGGTGATTGGACTCCACGGTGAGGGTAGGTGATGTGTGTGATGGTTCCAGATCCTAATGGCCAACAGTCGAGACCTTGAACCAGAAAAGGAGAGGAGAGCGGGTAGATGGTAATGTTGAGGGAGGAGGCAAGGGTCTGATATATAAAAAGTTCCCTGCGGTGCCGGAATCCACTAAAGCTGTAGACACAGTACATGAGGGACAGGCAAGGGCTGATTTCAAGGTTTTATTGCTAACCTACAAAGCATTACATGGGCTTGCTCCTACCTATCTATCCAATTTAGTCCTGCCGTACATACTTACACGTACGCTACGGTCACAAGACGCAGGCCTCCTAATTGTCCCTAGAATTTCTAAGCAAACAGCTGGAGGCAGGGCTTTCTCCTATGGAGCTCAATTTTTATGGAATGGTCTGCCTATCCATGTGAGAGACGCAGACTCTGTCTCAACTTTTAAGTCTTTATTGAAGACTCATCTCTTCAGTAGGTCCTATGATTGAGTGTAGTCTGGCCCAGGAGTGTGAAGGTGAACGGAAAGACACTGGAGCAACGATCCGCCCTTGCTGTCTCTGCCTGGCCGGTTCCCCTCTCTCCACTGGGATTCTCTGCCTCAAACCCTATTACAGGGGCTGAGTCACTGGCTTACTGGTGCTCTTCCATGTCGTCCCTAGGAGGGGTGCGTCACTTGAGTGGGTTGAGTCACTGACGTGGTCTTCCTGTCTGGGATGGCGCCCCCCCTCCCCCCCCCCCCCTTGGGTTGTGCCGTGGCAGAGATCTTTGTGGGCTATACTCGGCCTAGTCTCAGGATGGTAAGTTGGTGGTTGAAGATATCCCTCTAGTGGTGTGGGGGCTGTGCTTTGGCAAAGTGGGTGGGGTTATATCCTGCCTGTTTGGCCCTGTCCGGGGGTATCATCGGATGGGGCCACAGTGTCTCCTGACCCCTCCTGTCTCAGGCTCCAGTATTTATGCTGCAGTAGTTATGTGTCGGGGGGCTAGGGTCAGTCTGTTATATCTGGAGTATTTCTCCTGTCTTATCCGGTGTCCTGTGTGAATTTAAGTATGCTCTCTCTAATTCTCTCTTTCTCTCTTTCTTTCTTTCTTTCTCTCAGAGGACCTTAGCCCTAGGACCATGCCTCAGGACTACCTGGCATGATGACTCCTTGTTGTCCCCAGTCCACCTGGCCGTGCTGCTGCTCCAGTTTCAACTGTTCTGCCTGCAGCTATGGAACCCTGACCTGTTCACTGTGATTAACATTATTTGACCATGCTGGTCATTTATGAACATTTGACCATCTTTGTCATGTTCTGTTATAATCTCCACCCGGCACAGCCAGAAGAGGACTGGCCACCCCTCATAGCCTGGTTCTTCTCTAGGTTTCTTCCTAGGTTTTGGCCTTTCTAGGGAGTTTTTCCTAGCCACCGTGCTTCTACACCTGCATTGCTTGCTGTTTGGGGTTTTAGGCTGGGTTTCTGTACAGCACTGTGATATATCAGCTGATGTAAGAAGGGCTATATAAATACATTTGATTTGATTTGATTTGACAGTCAGCCAGAGTGATGGACATCAAAAAGAGTCTCGTGGGAAGAGTTGAATCTGGAATACTCACTCCTGGTCCAGGGGATGGAACATCACGTGACCGTCCCTCTGCTCTAGTGGATCCCGGATTCTGAAGTACCGGACACCGCTGGAGCTTGTGCCCTCCTTGCCCACAGTACAGACATAGCCCCAGCTGTATCCGTCTGCGTCGTTCTGCAGCGGAAAGGCGTGTGACCCCTACCTCCATGGGTTCAGGCTCTGAGAATGCAGACGCTCCCGAAGAAGGTTATCCAGACGGATGGCCATCACAATGAGTGTGTCCAGGGTGAGGTTGTCATCCTGACAGGCCAGTTCTGTCTGGACCTCCTTGCGCAGCCCTCTTCTAAATAGAGTGAGAAGCGCTGGCTCATTCCATCCACTGGAAGCTGCTACTCTCCGGAAGGTGAGCGCATACTCAGCAGCCATTTGATTCCCCTGCTGTAGCTGAAGCAGACGCTCACCTCCTTCTCTGCCCTCCGCGGGATGATCAAAAATGCATTTAAACAGAACCATGAACCCCTCATAAGAATCTAGCTCCTCCTCCTCTCTCCCAGACGGAGCCCATTACAATGCCCGCCTGGTCAGCAGAGAAATAACCATGGCAACCTTGGACCTCTCAGTGGTGGGGGCTCCCAAATGGTATGAAAAATAGAGGGAGCACTGAAGGAGGAAGCCATGGCATTTGGATGATGTACCATTGTATTCCTCCGGGAGAGATAGACGGGCATCGCTGACCTGAGTGGGTTGCTGAATGGGCTGCTGCTCTGGCTCGCTGGGTAGACTGGCTCTAGAGTGTCCTTCGCTGCTGGGCTGCAACGTCTCTCGGGGGTGTTCGAGACGCTGCAGACTGTGGAGAACCTCTTCCATGGCCGTCCCCAGTTGAGCCAGCTGGTCATGGTGTTGACTTAGAAGGTACCCTTGGTCGTCGACCGTCTGAGAGATATCCAATTTTATCCAATCGATGTGGATGGGCCGTGTTTGGCCCTCCGTTTCCTATAGTCCACGATCAGCCCCATTTGTCTTGCTGACATTGAGGGAGAGATGCCAGGACAACTCCTGGCACCACACTGCTAGGTCTCTGACCTCCTCCCTCTAGGCTGTCTCATCAGCATCTGTGATCAGGCCTACCACCGTCATGTCATCAGCAGACTTAATGATGATGTTGGAGTCGTGCGTGAACAGGGACTATAGGAGGGGACTAAGTATGCACCCCTGAAGGGCCCCTATGTTGAGGGTCAGCAGGGCAGATGTGTTGTTGCTTTTTTTTTTATTATTTATCCATTATTTTACCAGGTAATTTGACTGAGAACACATTCTCATTTACAGCAGCAACCTGGGGAATAGTTACAGGGGAGAGGAGGGGGATGAATGAGCCAATCGTAAACTGGGGATTATTAGGTGACCATGATGGTTTGAAGGCCAGATTGGGAATAAAGCCAGGACACCATGGGATCTTTATTGACCTCAGAGAGTCAGGACACCCGTTTAACGTCCCATCCGAAAGACGGCACCTTACACAGGGCAGTGTCCCCAATCACAGCCCTGGGGCATTGGGATATTTTTTAGACCAGAGGAAAGAGTGCCTCCTACTGGCCCTCCAACACCACTTCCAGCAGCATCTGGTCTCCCATCCAGGGACTGACCAGGACCAACCCTGCTTAGCTTCAGAAGCAAGCCAGCAGTGGTATGCAGGGTGGTATGCTGCTGGTTTAACCTCACCACCTGGGGACGGCCCATCGGGAATTCCAAGGTCCGGGTGTGGGATGTGGGATGTGTTTAATCCCAGAGTCCTTAGCTTAGTGATGAGCTTGGAGGGCAGTATAGACGGGTTGGTTGTTTAGCAACAAAACCAATGCGTGCGCAACTATGGCGCAAAACAGACAGGCTTAGATTGTTTCAATACATGTAAACTATATTTAATCTCCAATGGAGATGAAACCCATCTATGGTATTGAATACTGAGCTGAAGTCAATGAACACAGCATTCTTATGTAGGTGTTCCTTTTGTCCAGATGGGAAAGGCAGTGTGGACTGCAATAGAGATTGCATCATCTGTGGATCTGTTGGGGCAGTTTGCGAATTGGAGTGGGTCCAGGGTGTCTGGGATGATTGTGTTGATGTGAGCCAGGGACAGCCTTTCAAAGCATTTCATGGCTACAGATGTGAGTGTTACAGAGCGATAATTATTTAGACAGGTTACCTTGGTGTCCTTGGGCACTGTGACTATGGTGGTCTGCTTGAAACATGTAGGTATTACAGACTGGGTCAGGGAGAGGTTGAAATGTCAGTGAAGACTCTTGCCAGTTGGTCATTGCATGCTCTGAGTATGCGTCCTGGTAATGTGTCTAGCCCTGCAGACTTATGAATGTTTACTTGTTTAAAGGTCTTACTCCCAAAGAGCTACTTCAGGATTTGGGTGACACCCCTGTCCTAGGGGGTCCAGAGCTCTTGGGGGTGTAATTGTTCCAGTAGATGGTGGTGCTGGAGGCCACTGTGCACAGATTGCGTCCAGAGACCCCCTATCTGACTGATACAACTGAGTTTCAGCTGGAGATTGTTCATGTGACTGTGATGTGTTGCCTCCACATCATTGTGTTACATTATCAATAACTCAACATAGGAGATAGATCCACTGGCACAGTTAGGGGGTATGTGTCTTTCAGTGAGGTTGGTCAGCTTGTGCGTCTTCTCGCCCTTATTAAATGCTTGACCTGTAAAAAGACTGATAGAGACAGGATTGAATGGATAATATTAACAAAAGCGGATAGCAATGATAAGATTCCATTGTGCGAAACATTCTTATGGTGGAACAGTATTTTATGATACCCAGCCACCAACACCCTTCTTCCCATTCAGTTTATCCTTGAACCCCCTGATATCATTAAGGATTTGTCTGGCGACCTCCCGTTTGAAAACATAAGTCACAGTACCTGGTCAACCTTGATATTTACCAAAAAATAACATCTCAGTTGATCCTATTTGTTTGTGCTGCTAGGGGTCTCCTACTTTCCTCTTCTCGTTCAAATTTTTATGCAGCAGCTCAACAAACAGGCAGAATCATATAAGCCCTTCAACAATGTTATTACTTGTTGATTCAACATGCCACAGAAGCTGGCTAGCATAACTCTCCATGTCAAGGATTAGCATGCTTACAGCGCGGATTAGCCGAGACCGGAGCGAGACTGAGCCTCACTCTGATCCATGACTACTAACTCCCCTTTCTTACAGATGAAAACAGCAACAGAATGGCAGAAAAACTTTTAATCACAAAGGTATTTTGAATAGAAGTAGATTGCCGTGTCAATGTTAACTATTCCTACACTGAACTAAGGTAGCCTGGTGTTGTCTTGCAATTTTGCCCACAGCACAAACAGATGTGGAACCAAGCTAGAACTAAAGACCATAACTCAGGTAGAGAATCTGTCGGTGGGTTCAGCCAAGAATAGGATCAAACATGGAGCAAGTAACAACTGTACAGTATTCAGATGTAGTCTGGGTCCCAAATTACACCCTATTACCAACATCTGTACAGTATTCAGATGTAGTGTGGGTCCCAAATTACACCCTATTACCAACATCTGTACAGTATTCAGATGTAGTGTGGGTCCCAAATTACACCCTATTACCAACATCTGTACAGTATTCAGATGTAGTCTGGGTCCCAAATTACACCCTATTACCTATATAGTGCACTGCTTGTGACAGGAGCCCCATGGTTTATTGGTTTATTCTGATGTCACGCCCTGACCATAGAGAGCCCTCGGGGTTCTCTATGGTGTTTTAGGTCAGGGCGTGACTAGGGGGTGTTCTAGTCATTATTTTCTATGTTGGTGTGAGTATGGTTCACAATTGGAGGCAGCTAATGATCGTTGCCTCTAATTGGGGATCATACTTAGTGTGGTCCGTTTCCCACCTGAGTTGTGGGATATTGTTTTGTCACCAGCTCCCGCACCGGAGCCGCCACCGACGCTAGTTGCCTACCCTAACCCTCCTCATCCAGGTTCAGGTTTTGCGGTCGGAGTCCACACCTTTGGGGGGGGGGGGGGTACTGTCATGCCCTGACCATAGAGAGCCCTCGGGGTTGTGACTAGGGGGTGTTCTAGTCTTTATTTTCTATGTTGGTGTGAGTATGGTTCCCAATTGGAGGCAGCTGATGATCGTTGCCTCTTATTGGGGATCATACTTAGTGTGGTCCGTTTCCCACCTGCGTTGTGGGATATTGTTTTGTCTAGTGCCAGTGTGCGCTACGAACTGCACGTTCGTTTATTTATTTGTTGTTTGAAGTTTCACCTCAATAAATATGTGGAACTCTACTCACGCTGCGCTTTGGTCCACTCATTATAACGAACGTGACATCCGATCTCTATTAACTGTTGCTGAAGCAGAAACTATTCTTCCTGGGGTCCACAAAAAATACAAAACATGACAACTAACAAAGCACCGATACACTGATAGACAAGGACAGTCACACATATTTTAAATTCAAACAATAAATACAAAAACAAATAATAATAATAATTGTACAAACAATACCCCAAACATGATGTGTGTTAAACCGTGTGTTTGTGAGTGTGTGTCCCCTCACAGTCCCAGCCGTTCCATAAAATGTTGTTTAATATATTTTTAAAGGTAATTTTGCTGTTTGGGTGAGTAATTTGATATGGAAGGGAGTTCCATGTGATCATGGCTCTGTATAATACTGTGCGTTGCCGTCAATTCATTTTGGACTTGGTGGCATGTCTTGTGGAGTATGTATGGATGTCTGAAGAGACCCCTGGTGGCATGTCTTGTGGAGTATGTATGGATGTCTGAGTCTGAGCATGAAAACTAGAAAAGAAGCAGCTAATAGCTAATCTCTCGTCAACCCTCAACCAGTAAAGACCGGCATGCATGTTGTTGATTTTAGTTATGTATGTGCAGTTAAGGGCAAGGCGTGGTGCTCTATTTTGAGCAAGCTGCAGTTTTGCTAGGTCTTTTCTTGCTGCACTTTATCATATTACCGGACAATAATCAAGATGGGATAAGACCAGAGCCTGAACAACTAGTAAAGTTGAGTTTTGTGTAAAAACACAGAACATCCTTTTTATAACAGACCCCCCCCCCCCCCCCCCCCCCATTGTCACAACAACTTTGTCAATATGACTTGACCATGATAATTGAGCATCCAATGTTATAACTAGGAGTTTAGCTTCCTCAACTTGCTCAACTCCAACTGAGGTCTTAGAGAATGTTTTGAACCAAATAAGTCAACTGCCCTGAGGGACACCGCACTGTACGTATCTGATGTTAGAGAAACTTCCATTGAAGAACACTCTCTGGATTCTATTGGATACATAACTCTCCAACCATGTGATGGCAGGTGATGTAAATCCATAGCAAGTGAGTTTTTCAATAGCTGTTTATGATCAATAACATCAAAGGCTGCACTGAAATCTAACAATATAGCTCCAACTATCATCTTATTATCCATTTATTTGAACCAATCATCTGTCATCGGAGTCAGTGCAGTGCAAGTGTTGTGTGCACTACTCTGTATGCATGCTGAAAGTCAGTAATTAACTTGTTCTCTGAAAAATAGCATTGTAATTTATTTGGTCCATCACAATTCTCTCCATCAGTTTACTAAGAAGAGGCAACTGACTGGGTGGCTGTTAAAGCCAGAAAAGTGTCCTTTACTATTTTTTGGAAGTGGAATTACTTTAGCTTCCTTCCACGCCTGTGTACACAGATATACTGGTTAAATATATACTGTAGCAAATAGGGGTGGCCTTACAGTCTGCTGCCATTCTCAATAGTTTCCCATCAATGTTGTCTATACCTGGTGGCTTATTAATATTGATGGATAACAATATATTTTCCACCTCTCCTACACTAACTTGACCAAATTCAAAACAGCAATCCTTCTCTTTCATTATTAGATATTTTATACAAAAATATGATGGTTCACTGTTCATTGTTGTCATTTCACTTCTGTTGTTATAAATTAACTTCAGTGGATGATGTAGATTAATTAGGTGTTCTGCCCATGATATCATTTAAGGTACTCCAAAGTATTTTTCCATTGTGTTTTATGCCATTTATCTTGGTTTGGTAGTGTAATATATTCATCTTTTTGTTAAGTTTAGTCACAACATTTCTATGTTAACCAATCACCTGAGTTGCCACCAGTTATTCCACAGAAAAACCAAACATTCACGCTCAAACACAAGTGTGCAGACCTCATGTACAGAAACTGTATTGTCTCAAACACGGCCCTTGACATTTAATTCTAATGATAAATACAGTCTGGTATATACAATATAGTCTTATGGGAACCCTACTAATAGTTGTTTTTCTCCATCTTTCCAAGTATTAATTATGACCGAGATAATGATCACTGCTAAGAACAGTAATCTACTGTGCCAATGACGTGCAGGACACAACCTCCATTGATCAGTACAATACCCTCACAGGTATCCCATTGATCAGTACAATACCCTCACATGTATCCCATTGATCAGTACAATACCCTCACAGGTATCCCATTGATCAGTACAATACCCTCACAGGTATCCCATTGATCAGTACAATACCCTCACAGGTATCCCACTGATCAGTACAATACCCTCACAGGTATCCCACTGATCAGTACAATACCCTCACAGGTAACCCACTGATCAGTACAATACCCTCACAGGTATCCCACTGATCAGTACAATACCCTCACAGGTATCCCACTGATCAGTACAACACCCTCACAGGTATCCCACTGATCAGTACAATACCCTCACAGGTAACCCACTGATCAGTACAATACCCTCACAGGTATCCCACTGATCAGTACAATACCCTCACAGGTATCCCATTGATCAGTACAATACCCTCACAGGTAACCCACTGATCAGTACAATACCCTCACAGGTAACCCATTGATCAGTACAATACCCTCACAGGTATCCCATTGATCAGTACAATACCCTCACAGGTATCCCATTGATCAGTACAATACCCTCACAGGTATCCCACTGATCAGTACAATACCCTCACAGGTATCCCATTGATCAGTACAATACCCTCACAGGTATCCCACTGATCAGTACAATACCCTCACAGGTATCCCACTGATCAGTACAATACCCTCACAGGTATCCCACTGATCAGTACAATACCCTCACAGGTATCCCATTGATCAGTACAATACCCTCACAGGTATCCCATTGATCAGTACAATACCCTCACAGGTATCCCACTGATCAGTACAATACCCTCACAGGTATCCCATTGATCAGTACAATACCCTCACAGGTATCCCACTGATCAGTACAATACCCTCACAGGTATCCCACTGATCAGTGCACTGTAGTTACTGGAATATGCATGTTTTTTCACCTTTGTGAATGTACCGCATGGAGACATTTAAAAGATATATAAGGGAGTTTTTTTGTATGTATTATGCATAAAGCTAATATAGAAAGTATTAGGGTGAGTTGAGAATTGTTAGGGTAAGCATATCTGATAACCGTAAACAGGTAAATGCCATGGTGTTTACGCAGAAATAAACATACACAGAAAATAATGTATTTTAATTTTAACTTCTTATCAAGCAGCAGCAGTAGTAGTAGTAGTTACCTAGCATTGCAAAGGTCAGTTGAGAGAGTTGCTTTATCTATTAGATCATAATTATCCCACAATATCAGTTTGTTGCCACAGCATTCTCCCCTCTGACCCAAAGAGAGAAAGCCAAAGGCGATTAAATGCAATGAGATCCAAGTTGACATATAATTACTAAATGGATTTAGTCTTATTTTTTGGCTTTAATTGGCTTGCTGGCACATCTACATCATGGTATTGAGTTTGGATTCAACATGACATACAGCAATTTAACTTTCCAAACATCAGAATATTTGTTTTCCGCATCCATTTTGCCAATAAAGTTTGTATGCCAGGAATGGGAAAAGCTCTTCATTGGACCGATTTTGCAATATCTTACCCTACACCTCTCTTTATACAAAAGCCTCAGTATTGTACCAATATTTTGAGAAGGATTGATTTTCTGGATGGAAGCTGTTATTTTTTTCAAAAGCAGAACAGTGTACAATAACAGTTAGTAAGGATATGATCTCTACAACCATTCCTGAGGGCCTGCCTGTGAGATCTGTGAGCTCTGGTCATAAGAACAACCCATTGTCAGTCAGTTTCAGTCTGTCCCACAGCTTAGCCTCAGCTCAGACACGATCTACAATCCTACCATCCAGACGGTTTAAGGGATGCTAAATAAATGGCCTGTGTCACAGAAAAGTGTCTGTGTCTTGACAGGGCTCGACGTGAAGGGAGAAATGGCATTGGCTCTCCGGACCAGTAATTAATCACAGCCAGCGGCCCGGTCAGCCGAGCCGCTAACCCACTGTGACCTCATTCCAGTACACCAGGTGCTCTGAGGCTCACACAGACCTGGTCAGAGAGGCTAGGTGTGTACGAAAAGATCCTAGGGGCTAGACCTCTAGGTGTTCCACCTCATATTCTACTGAGAGGGGCTAGACCTCTAGGTGTTCCATCTCATATTCTACTGAGAGGGGCTAGACCTCTAGGTGCTCCACCTCATATTCTACTGAGAGGGGCTAGACCTCTAGGTGTTCCACCTCATATTCTACTGAGAGGGGCTAGACCTCTAGGTGTTCCATCTCTTATTCTACTGAGAGGGGCTAGACCTCTAGGTGTTCCACCTCAAATTCTACTGAGAGGGGCTAGACATCTAGGTGCTCCACCTCATATTCTACTGAGAGGGGCTAGACCTCTAGGTGTTCCACCTCATATTCTACTGAGAGGGGCTAGACCTCTAGGTGTTCCATCTAATATTCTACTGAGAGGTGCTAGACCTCTAGATGCTCCACCTCATATTCTACTGAGAGGGGCTAGACTTCTAGGTGTTCCATCTCATATTCTACTGAGAGGTGCTAGACCTCTAGGTGTTCCACCTCATATTCTACTGAGAGGGGCTTGACCTCTATGTGTTCCATCTCATATTCTACTGAGAGGTGCTAGACCTCTAGGTGTTCCACCTCATATTCTACTGAGAGGGGCTAGACCTCTAGGTGTTCCACCTCATATTCTACTGAGAGGGGCTAGACCTCTAGGTGTTCCACCTCATATTCTACTGAGAGGGGCTAGACCTCTAGGTTTTCCACCTCAAATTCTACTGAGAGGGGCTAGACCTCTAGGTGTTCCACCTCATATTCTACTGAGAGGGGCTAGACCTCTAGGTGTTCCACCTCATATTCTACTGAGAAGGGCTAGACCTCTAGGTGTTCCATCTCATATTCTACTGAGAGGGGCTAGACCTCTAGGTGCTCCACCTCATATTCTACTGAGAGGTGCTAGACCTCTAGGTGTTCCATCTCATATTCTACTGAGAGGGGCTAGACCTCTAGGTGTTCCATCTCATATTCTACTGAGAGGGGCTAGACATCTAGGTGCTCCACCTCATATTCTACTGAGAGGGGCTAGACCTCTAGGTGTTCCATCTCATATTCTACTGAGAGGGGCTAGACCTCTAGGTGTTCCACCTCATATTCTACTGAGAGGGGCTAGACCTCTAGGTGTTCCATCTCATATTCTACTGAGAGGTGCTAGACCTCTAGGTGTTCCATCTCATATTCTACTGAGAGGTGCTAGACCTCTAGGTGTTCCACCTCATATTCTACTGAGAAGGGCTAGACCTCTAGGTGTTCCACCTCATATTCTACTGAGAGGGGCTAGACCTCTAGGTGTTCCACCTCATATTCTACTGAGAGGGGCTAGACCTCTAGGTGTTCCACCTCATATTCTACTGAGAGGGGCTAGACCTCTAGGTGCTCCACCTCATATTCTACTGAGAGGGGCTAGACCTCTAGGTGTTCCATCTCATATTCTACTGAGAGGGGCTAGACCTCTAGGTGTTCCACCTCATATTCTACTGAGAGGGGCTAGACCTCTAGGTGTTCCACCTCATATTCTACTGAGAGGTGCTAGACCTCTAGTTGTTCCACCTCATATTCTACTGAGAGGGGCTAGACCTCTAGGTGTTCCATCTCATATTCTACTGAGAGGGGCTAGACCTCTAGGTGTTCCACCTCATATTCTACTGAGAGGTGCTAGACCTCTAGTTGTTCCACCTCATATTCTACTGAGAGGGGCTAGACCTCTAGGTGTTCCATCTCATATTCTACTGAGAGGGGCTAGACCTCTAGGTGTTCCACCTCATATTCTCTGGCTGTTACACCATAGCACGTACTGAGTTCTGGGAAAGTAAGAGGTGCTTTGAGGCGCACAGCACATCAACCCTACTGAGAAGGGCTAGATATGCATCTGACATTGCACCCTATTCCCTATATAGGAATAGGGGTCTGGTTAAAAGGTAGTGCACTATATACAGAAGAGCGTGCCATTTGAGATGCAGACTACTGTATGTGTTGCACAACGAACCCTACTAGGGCCTGTGGAGTATTGGAAAGTCAAAGGACAGTTGTTTTCTCTGGAAGCTTCATGTCAAGACATGCAGGGTTACAAGAAGTTAATACCCTGAGATTTACCTTACTTGGACGCAAGGTAATGTTGGATTTTGAGAATAGTCTGCATATTGACAGTACAGGAGAGATGATAGTCTGCCTATTGACAGTACAGGAGAGATGATAGTCAGCCTATTGACAGTACAGGGGAGATGATAGTCAGCATATTGACAGTACAGGAGAGATGATAGTCAGCCTATTGACAGTACAGGAGAGATGATAGTCAGCCTATTGACAGTACAGGAGAGATGATAGTCAGCCTATTGACAGTACAGGAGAGATGATAGTATGCATACTGACAGTACAGGAGAGATGAGAGCCAGCCTATTGACAGTACAGGGGAGATGATAGTCAGCCCATTGACAGTACAGGAGAGATGATAGTCAGCCTATTGACAGTACAGGAGAGATGATAGTATGCATACTGACAGTACAGGAGAGATGAGAGCCAGCCTATTGACAGTACAGGGGAGATGATAGTCAGCCCATTGACAGTACAGGAGAGATGATAGTCAGCCCATTGACAGTACAGGAGAGATGCAAGGTTATTGATCCAAATTGCTGGGATACTTAACAGTCTGTAATATATAGATACTATAATATATAGATAATGTAATATATAGAGAGTATAATATATAGATTCTGTAATATATACAGTAGATACAATAATATATTGATACTATAATATATAGAGAGTATAATACATAGATACTATAATATATAGCGAGTATAATATATAGAAATATAATATATGAGAGTATAATATATAGATTATATAATATATAGAGAGTACAATATATAGATACTATAATATGTAGAGCGTATGATATATAGATACTGTAATATATGACTTTAACCTCCCCACGTCTACCTTTGACTCATTCCTCTCTGCCTCCTTCTTTCCACTCCTCTCCTCTTTTGACCTCACCCTCTCACCTTCCCCCCCTACTCACAAGGCAGGCAATACGCTTGACCTCATCTTTACTAGATGCTGTTCTTCCACTAATCTCATTGCAACTCCCCTCCAAGTCTCCGACCACTACCTTGTATCCTTTTCCCTCTCGCTCTCATCCAACACTTCCCACTTTGCCCCTACTCGGATGGTATCGCGCCGTCCCAACCTTCGCTCTCTCTCCCCCGCCACTCTCTCCTCTTCCATCCTATCATCTCTTCCCTCTGCTCAAACCTTCTCCAACCTATCTCCTGATTCTGCCTCCTCAACCCTCCTCTCCTCCCTTTCTGCATCCTTTGACTCTCTATGTCCCCTATCCTCCAGGCCGGCTCGGTCCTCCCCTCCTGCTCCGTGGCTCGACGACTCATTGCGAGCTCACAGAACAGGGCTCCGGGCAGCCGAGCGGAAATGGAGGAGAACTCGCCTCCCTGCGGACCTGGCATCCTTTCACTCCCTCCTCTCTACATTTTCCTCTTCTGTCTCTGCTGCTAAAGCCACTTTCTACCACTCTAAATTCCAAGCATCTGCCTCTAACCCTAGGAAGCTCTTTGCCACCTTCTCCTCCCTCCTGAATCCTCCTCCCCCTCCCCCCCCTCCTCCCTCTCTGCGGATGACTTCGTCAACCATTTTGAAAAGAAGGTCGACGACATCCGATCCTCGTTTGCTAAGTCAAACGACACCGCTGGTTCTGCTCACACTGCCCTACCCTGTGCTTTGACCTCTTTCTCCCCTCTCTCTCCAGATGAAATCTCGCGTCTTGTGACGGCCGGCCGCCCAACAACCTGCCCGCTTGACCCTATCCCCTCCTCTCTTCTCCAGACCATTTCCGGAGACCTTCTCCCTTACCTCACCTCGCTCATCAACTCATCCTTGACCGCTGGCTACGTCCCTTCCGTCTTCAAGAGAGCGAGAGTTGCACCCCTTCTGAAAAAACCTACACTCGATCCCTCCGATGTCAACAAATACAGACCAGTATCCCTTCTTTCTTTTCTCTCCAAAACTCTTGAACGTGCCGTCCTTGGCCAGCTCTCCTGCTATCTCTCTCAGAATGACCTTCTTGATCCAAATCAGTCAGGTTTCAAGACTAGTCATTCAACTGAGACTGCTCTTCTCTGTGTCACGGAGGCGCTCCGCACTGCTAAAGCTAACTCTCTCTCCTCTGCTCTCATCCTTCTAGACCTATCGGCTGCCTTTGATACTGTGAACCATCAGATCCTCCTCTCCACCCTCTCCGAGTTGGGCATCTCCGGCGCGGCCCACGCTTGGATTGCGTCCTACCTGACAGGTCGCTCCTACCAGGTGGCGTGGCGAGAATCTGTCTCCGCACCACGTGCTCTCACCACTGGTGTCCCCCAGGGCTCTGTTCTAGGCCCTCTCCTATTCTCGCTATACACCAAGTCACTTGGCTCTGTCATATCCTCACATGGTCTCTCCTATCATTGCTATGCAGACAACACACAATTAATCTTCTCCTTTCCCCCTTCTGATAACCAGGTGGCGAATCGCATCTCTGCATGTCTGGCAGACATATCAGTGTGGATGACGGATCACCACCTCAAGCTGAACCTCGGCAAGACGGAGCTGCTCTTCCTCCCGGGGAAGGACTGCCCGTTCCATGATCTCGCCATCACGGTTGACAACTCCATTGTGTCCTCCTCCCAGAGCGCTAAGAACCTTGGCGTGATCCTGGACAACACCCTGTCGTTCTCAACTAACATCAAGGTGGTGGCCCGTTCCTGTAGGTTCATGCTCTACAACATTCGCAGAGTACGACCCTGCCTCACACAGGAAGCGGCGCAGGTCCTAATCCAGGCACTTGTCATCTCCCGTCTGGATTACTGCAACTCGCTGTTGGCTGGGCTCCCTGCCTGTGCCATTAAACCCCTACAACTCATCCAGAACGCCGCAGCCCGTCTGGTGTTCAACCTTCCCAAGTTCTCTCACGTCACCCCGCTCCTCCGCTCTCTCCACTGGCTTCCAGTTGAAGCTCGCATCCGCTACAAGACCATGGTGCTTGCCTACGGAGCTGTGAGGGGAACGGCACCTCCGTACCTTCAGGCTCTGATCAGGCCCTACACCCAAACAAGGGCACTGCGTTCATCCACCTCTGGCCTGCTCACCTCCCTACCTCTGAGGAAGTACAGTTCCCGCTCAGCCCAGTCAAAACTGTTCGCTGCTCTGGCACCCCAATGGTGGAACAAACTCCCTCACGACGCCAGGTCAGCGGAGTCAATCACCACCTTCCGGAGACACCTGAAACCCCACCTCTTTAAGGAATACCTAGGATAGGATAAAGTAATCCTTCTAACCCCCCCCCCTTAAAAGATTTAGATGCACTATTGTAAAGTGGTTGTTCCACTGGATATCATAAGGTGAATGCACCAATTTGTAAGTCGCTCTGGATAAGAGCGTCTGCTAAATGACTTAAATGTAAATGTAAAATATATAGAGAGTATAGTATGTAGATAGTATAGGGTCACGACTTAACCACAGGACTTGACTCTAGAGAGTGTAAACTTTGTGTTGTGAGCAGCACTTGGTGGAGTTTGACCAGGCCGTGTGATATTGAGTGTGATGTGGAGCGTGATATTAGGCGATGCGATACACACCGCAGGGCTCCAGCGTCATAATGACCCCTGAGCATCTCCACGGTAACAGCCTGTGACTGACAGATAGGCCTCTCAGGTGGAACATTGTCTCCGTCCTAAATGGCACCCTATTCCCTTTATATTGCACTATTTTGTACTTTTTACCCTGTGGGCTCTGTTCAAAAGTAGTGCACTATAAAGGGATAGGGAGCCATTTGGGATGTAGTCATTGTTATAGCAGCTATGGGGGTCCAGTTAGGGAAATGTATGTATTTTTCATGTGAGGGAGAGAGGGAGTGTCAGTTACAGTATGTAACCCTCCATCAGTGGGATATCTGTGGATCAATGGGCAGAATGGTAATACTGAAAATGGACTGACCCCTCAGGAGTAACTGACCCCAGATACATAACAGGAGTGGGACTGCTTATGCTGACTTAAGGAGATGCACTGTTAAGGCCCTTTGCTGCACTGTAAGAGCTAAAAAAAGAAAGAAATCAAAGACTAGTTAAATGACATTTTAGATTTTCAAATGGGTGTAAATCAGGTTTCTGTAAGGAGCACTTTGCTTCATGCTAAAGAAATCTGTAATTTCACAAAATGGTGGTGGAATTAAATGTAGTCACGCCCGAAACCTATAAAAAGGAAATTGGTTTTTTGCATGTGATTTTGACAATTAGTCATTTTTAATAACATATGTCTCACTCTTGAGTAAGTCTTAATGTGTTTAACACTGCCCAAGGGTATATTATCCGATTTGAATTAATTTCCTCCTCTCCAACACAATTTCCTCCTCTCTCCTTTCCGTTCTTTTACCTCTGTGGGCCCTGTGCTGTGCAGATCTTGTATCCCTTCCAGCCCAGTCTGGCTTGTCACACTGCATTGGCCATTTCCTCAACACAACAACGCTGCCTGTCATAACTGACACCTGTTTCCTCTCTGCAATCTACCGGGGACAGAAGCTGAGCTCATCTGAGCAAACTATATATCTTCCCGTGTAAATATCCATTACCTCACTGAGCATGTCCTGTTGTCTGCCCTCTCTCCTCTTCCCCGCTTGCCCTATCTATCTGCAGAGAGGACTTGGCTGCAGCTCCAGTCTGCGGCTCCAGGATGAAGCCGGTAAAAGGAAGTTTGACAGTGGTTGAGCCTAAAGCATAGCGGATGTGTGTATCGTATCATGACATCAGTAAAAGACAGACAACACCCGCTGCATTTAAACTTAAAGGTAGGCAGAGGTAGGTAAGTGGATTCCTATTGTCTGACTTTCTGGCCACAGAAAACATTCAAGTTCTTTAGGTTTAGAAGGAGACACAATGCCATGGAGGATTGATTTATTCACATTGCTCGTCCAATACATCTCCAGAGTAAACCCATGAAAACCTTTGATCCCAACTTGGTAAAAAGGAAAACATTTTAACATTCCATGAAAGTTACATGCCCATCTCTGTCCCCTGACATTGTTTGATAGTCTACAGTACATTTGACTGTATATGACATCAGATAAAATAGATCTATTGCCGACATACTGTATTTATGACATACTGTATTGACGACATACTGTAGTAAAGGTATTGTGACCAAGGACATTGGGTGCTTCAACGGAAGCCTTTACATCCACACATGACCTGTCCAATGAACTTTTGGATACAGCGTCTAAGTTACATGCCCATTGCTCTTCCATGTTTGATAGTGATATATGATCACATACAGGGACTTTTTCAACATTTTGTGTTATAGCCTGAATTTAAAATGAATTAAATTTCGATTTTGCGTAACTGGCAAACAGACAATACCCCATAATGTCAAAGTGGAATTATGTTTTTAGACATTTTTACTAATTAATTAAAGATGAAAAGCTCAAATGTCATGAGTCAATAAGTATTCAACCACTTTGTTAAGGCAAGCCTAAATAAGTTCAGGAGTAAAAATGTGCTTAACAAGTCACACAATAAGTTGCATGGACTCATGTGTAGCCCTTTCCTGCAGTCAATGACCAAAAGCACCCCTTTGGTGTCATGGTTGGAATGTTATTCATATTTTTCATAATTTCATGACGAATACAAATATAATTTTTTCAAACAATGAAAATCCAGTTTTTCTATGTCAAAGAGTTTTGTTATATTTCAGTCTTCTTTGATGTATATAAAGTGTGATATTAATACATTTCAACTCTATATCTGACATGGCACAGGTGGCTTCTTCTTTTTAAGCCCATAATCATGTGTGTGAGGTGTATACTTTTGTTTCAAAGTAGATTTGTTTAAGACTACCAAGAATCACACTGTGTGACCCTGATTTTGCCCACTGCAGTAAAATGATATTATCAATCATGTTTAATGACTACCTCATCTCTGTACCCCACACATACAATTATCTGTTAGGTCCCTCAGTCAAGCAATGAATTTCAAATGCAGATTCAACCACAAAGACCAGAGAGGTTTCTATGCCTCACAAAGAAGGGAACCAGTTGGTAGATGGGTAAAAAAAAGCAAACATTGAATATCCCTTTGAGCATGGTGAAGTTATTAATGGTGTATCAAAACACCCAGTCAGTACAAAGATACAGACGTCCTTCCCAACTCAGTTGCCGGAGAGGAAGGAAACCACTCAGGGATTTCACCATGCGGCCAATGGTGACTTTAAAACAGTTACAGAGTTTAATGTCTGTGATAGGAGAAAACTGAGTATGGATCAACAACATTGTAGTTACTCCACAATACTAACCTACATGACAGAGAGAAAAGAATGAAGCCTGTACAGAAAACAAATATTCCAAAACATGCATCCTGTTTGCAACAAGTCACTAAAGTAAAACTGTAAAAAATGTGGCAAAGAAATGTACTTTATGTCCTGAATACAAAGTGTTATGTTTGAGGCAAATCTAACACATCACTGAGTACCACTCTTTCTATTTTCAAGCATGGTGGTGGCTGCATCATGTTATGGGTGTGATTGTCATCGGCAAGGACTAGGGAGTTTTTTTAGGATCAAAATAATGGAATCGAGCTAAGCGTAGGCAAAATCCTATAAGAAAACCTGGTTCAGTCTGCTTTCCATCAGACACTGGGAGATGAATTAACCTTTCAGCAGGACAATAAACTAAAGCACAAGGCCAAATATACACTGTAGTTGCTTACCAAGATGACAGTGAATCTTCCTGAGTGGCCTAGTTACTGTTTTGACTTAAATCGGCTTGAAAATCTATGGCTGTCTAGCAACAATTAATAACCTACTTGACAGATCTTGAAGAATTTTTTAAAGAATAATGTGCAAAAATTGTACAGTCTAGGTGTGCAAAGCACCTTAACCAGAAAGACTCACAGCTGTAATGCTGCCAAAGTTGATTGTAACATGTATTGACTCGGGGGTGTGAATTATCATGAATAATTAGATATTTCTGTATTTTATTTTCAATAAATTTGCTAAAAGTTCTAAAAACATGTCTTCGTTTTGTAATTAAGCGGTATTGTGCATAAATATGATATTTTATCCATTTTGAATGACATGCTGTAACGTCCAGCACGTCGAGCACAAGGACATTGTGTGTTGAACTGAATCCTTTTCGATCCCCATGGCGACCTGTCAAAACATTTCATTCATTTAAAAACAGCTGCTGCACTGCTAGAATTCGTATTTACATTAATCGTCAGAAATTGCTCTAATACTTTAAAGTGGCTGCCTCTTAAGAACATGTCGAAACAGACTTCAGGTTAAGCATTTAATTTCAGAAGTATCTTTGGGAGAAAATGTACGACTTATTAATTTCGTCACCACTTGAAGGGTTTCCAATAACATCCCTCACACCGTAATATAACGCTCCCATCTAAAGACGCACATTGTGAAAACTTGAATTGTTTTTTCAGTAGTTTGGGCTGAATAACAGAGAAACCCATGTATTCTGTCCACAGGCAAATTAACATGTGTGTTGCATCATATTGCAGAGGCAAATACCAAGTCCTTCTTAATGACTGGACAGGTAAATCTACCAAGTCCTTCTTAATGACAGGGGCAGTGAATCTACCTATGTATATCACTGGATTCAGGGTCAAAAAGTTAATGATATAATTTCCATGTAGGTCAATAGAGCCAAATGTTGGTACTGTCAATGACCAGAGAGAAGGAGGAAGAGGGGGAGAGGAAGAGGAAGAGGAGGATGGCGAGGAGGAAGAGGGGGAAGAGGAGGATGAAGAGGAGGGGCACGGCAAGGAGGATGATGATGATGAGGAGGAGGTGAGGGGGCGAGGATGAGAGGGAGGAGGAAGCACTAATGTAATGCATATGCAGGAGGGTGTTAGTCTGTTTATATGTGCAAGGAAATACAACCGCGATTCGCCCAAGGAAAGAACATCAGAGCATGAGAAATGTCAATTAGCCATTGACTGTGAGGATTGTGATGTGAACCACAAATTAACACAGATAGGAGAGAGGATCTGAGATTGATCAGTTATTCGGCTCCGTTTCTTCAAGGTTGAATAATAGTATAACATGCCATCGCATCACAACGCTCACTCTTCCACCTGCTTTGCATAACTGCAATTATTCAAAAGCTAATTTGTTAAAACTTATGCTAATTCAGTAGTCCTCCCAAAACTAATTACAAATGTAATTTTCTCTTTCGTCATGGTATTTAATTAATGCTTCAGCTTGGTTGACTAAAAGCATCATACAAGATATATTATTTTTCCTTTTTTTGAAGTGGTATTGTATAACTCGACAAATCAGTCCTGACAATTGAATATTCACATTCTGCAGTTCATAACCTAAGTTACGATGTTTATATGTATATTGTCTATAGTAAAAACAGAACCACAAATAGAATCGCATCATTCTTATTTCAATGAACAGAATACACCATAGGCCATTGTGGCAAGTCTACAAGTCCTAAAGGTCCAATGCATTCGTTTTTTTCTCAATATCAAATCATTTCTGGGTAACAATTGAGTACCTTACTGTGATTGTTCTCAATTAAAATTATCGAAAAGAAACAAAAATAGCTTCTCAGCAAAGAGCAATTTCTCAAACAAGAATTTTGCTAGGACTGTCTGGCAGTGGTCTGAGTGGTGAGGGGAAAACTCAAAACTAGCTGTTATTGGCAGAGAGGTTTGCAACTCTCATTCTTATTGGTCTATTAACTAATTTACTGCCTGGTGATGTCAGCAGGCAGGCTAAAACTCCATCCCACCAAAACAGGCTGAAATGTCAGGCGGTCTTTCAAACAGCTCTTATCCTAAAAGGGCATTATCATCATTTTCACAATCTCACAATATTATTCCAACATCATAGTGTGGAAATATATACACAACACAGGAATCCTTTTTTTGACTGCACTGGGCCTTTAACACATTCATGGTGACATTTTTAAAGATGTTATCTCGTCTTTGTTTTAGATACAAGCCAAGAAAAGTATAAACTTTAAAAAAAAACTTGGAACTTTGTTATGTTCCTCTCTAAGGAAAAATGGATAATTTTCCACAAAATCTTTGACGAGACACATAACAAAGTTCCAGAGCTGAGACAAAAGTAATAATCCATGAAAATACAGGTTCACTCCCTGCAAACAAAACTTTGTCGTCAGGACGTCCCCAGAAAGTCACAAAATGCTCCGGATGTTGTGTCATGGTCCCCTGAAGGTTTTGTCTAGTTCCCTATTTATACCAGGTACGTCACCTGATGGTCGCAAACAAAAATTTGACCCAGGCCACAGGCACCCTAGTTTCATTACATATCACTCCTTATTGCCAAGGTCATCAAAGCCATGATTGGTGAACCACTGATCCACTCACAGCTCTTTTGGCAATGTTAGGGACACCCACAAAAACAGTGTTTTTAACGTACTGTACAGGGTTTTCAACTTACATATTTGACATACATGATTACATTGTGTATGTTATTTAAACAGTAATTATTATTCAACAATTCCTCACCTGGGATTCGAACTCACAACTTCTTGGGTCAAAACATTCCGATCTTCCAATCTTTTCTTTGTGTCCCAGTTTCACTGTGAAATTGACTTACACAGATTTATACAAACTCCATGTCCATTTATCTTCACAGTACAAAGATCTTCCTCTGCGTCATTGCTAGCACAATTCAGCTTAGTTGGGATCAGTAAGATGACACAGGCCTTGAAGCTGGGCTCGCCAGTGTGTAATTCTGAATTAACTTCATTTGAAAGTGTCTGTGCTCTGTCTTGAATATGAATGAGAGAGAAGACAACAACATCAGATCATAGGGCTTGTACCTGAAAGCATTATGAATGCCTCAATTCCCATCAATGTACTTGCTAAGCTTTGCAAGAGGGCTAATTATTTCTGGACACTTGCAGACACTGCTCGGAGCGGTAATTTATTTATTTTGAGAAACAAAATTAGCCTTTATTGTTTAAAGAAATTAAGAAAGAGATTGGTGTGTGTTTTTGCTCTCTTATCATGGTATGGGGTTGTTCAATGACAGACATCTATTTGTTTAAAATCTATGTCTTGATAGTTTCATTTCAGAGATACAAATAATCATGTTTTTTTGCAAAATACTATACACACAGTGGCCAATTTACTAGGTACATCACCTCGTTCACAAAAATGGTTTTTGGCCATGGCTTGCTGTATAAAGCAGGCAGACAGGCATCAAGGCATTGTTACTGTTCCATTGAACATTAGAATGGGCAAAACGAGTGACCTAAGCAACTTTGAGCGTGGTATGATTGTCGGTGCCAGGCGTGCCAGTTTCAGTATCTCAAAAACGGCTTGCCTCCTGGGCTTTTCATGCACGGCAGTCTACGGTTTACCGAGAATGGTGCGACAAACAAAAAACATCCAGTCAGCGGCAGTCCTGTCGGCGAAAACAGCTCATTGATGAGAAGTCTAAAGAGAATGGCAAGAATCATGCAAGCTAACAGGCCTGCCACAAATAGACAAATAACAGCGCAGTGCAACAGTGATGTGTAGAACAACATCTCAGAACACACAACTAGTCGGTCCTTATCACAGATGGGATATTTCAGCAGACGACCACCCCGGGTTCCACTCCTATCAGCTAAAAACAAGAAGAAGCGGCTCCAGTTGGCACGCGATCAACAACACTGGACAACTGAGGAGTGGAAAAACATTGACTGGTCTGACGAATCCCGGATCCTGTTGCGTCATGCTGATTGCAGGATTTGGCATAAGCAGTGTAAGCAGCATGAGTCCTTGGCCCCATTCTGCCTGGTGTCAACGGTACAGGCTGGTGATGGTGGTGTAATGGTATAGGGAATGTTTTCCTGGCATACGTTAGGTTCCTTGATACCAGTTGAGCAACGTTTCCATTTAACAAATAATTCAGGCTGTTCTGGAGACAAAGGGGGGCCTGACCCGGTACTAGATGGGAGTACCTAATACATTTCCGCTGAGTGTATATCCGCCACACTCCAGGGAAATAAGTAGTACTGCTAGGTTTTACATAGCTAAATGTAACAAATCATTTAAAAAATATATATATATATATAAAGAACTGTACAAATGATACGTGACATCAATATAACATTTTTTTAAATATAATTCAGTACAGTAATATGAGATCTGTATGTAAACATTTTTCATTTGACATTGTAGTCCGTTAACAGATGCTCATATCTATCCAAAATGACAGTAAGTGCATTCATCTTAAGATAGCTAGTTGAGACAACCACATATCACAGTCAAATATACAGGGATACGAACATTCCATTCCATTTTTTTGTTGTTGCAGAAAACACATTTTCATTTTCATATACATCTAAAATCTATTAATTAAAAAACAGTAATATTTTACATACACATGAAGGTACCCATAACCAATCATTTCTGATGAAAAAACACAAATGTGATCAATTTGTGGATATAGCGTTTTGGAAATAAACTCTTCACATGCTCATGGGAATTACTCAGATGGTTTCCCAGAGCACAGGAAGGTCAGGCATCAAGCAATTTGCCACCACTTCCTGTGCACTGACCTTTGGGAGAAAACAACAGGAGAATTCGTGTTTTACGGATCCTCTTTAGCCTAACCCCTCCTTAAAAATGCTAATTAGCTAGGCCTTGTCCAAAGGCATCCAAAGGCGTCTTTGGAAATCCTGTACGCCTCGTCTCTCTACAAAAACCCTAGCCCAAATATGTGACAAAAGAAACCCAAATCCCTTTTTAAGTGATACCTTACTGAAGAAAACCATGTAATTTGCTGAGCCTTTTTGCCACTGATACCTCAAAATGTGGTTTAATGGGCCTGTTGACACAAATCAGTATCCTTGGTAAACTCATGCAAACAATAGATCCACCGGCTACTAACTGGCATTGGCAGGTGTCCTAAGCATCCTGAGTGAAATGGTCCACACACAGCTGTCTGGCTGAAGCTGATAGGATAGCATACAGAAGGGAGCTTTGGCCTGCATCCTGAATGGCACCCTATCCTCTACAGGGCACTACTTTTGATGAGGGCTCTGGTCATGTCAATAGCAATATAAAAGCTCACATTAAAAGCTAACATTAAATGTTACACTTAGCCATAATCATCATTGGCTCTATTGATTGAGTCATTAATGGTTTCACAGCATTGATGTTAGTGTTCATCTGTCATTCACTGCTTAAGCCGTGATTGCAGAGCCAATGGTAAAAGAGTGCATCACAATGCTGATACTATAATCACTGCCAATTTGTCTATTTTAGAATCAGAACGTTTATATTTCTGTCACATAAAACATGGTACAGCATGTCTTTGGGTCGAACTGCAGATATGAGGACTAGCTGGGCATTGGTTGGGCTGAGAAAAATGATAAGATCAGATGTGAGGAATGAAGGGCCGCTCACGTCTTAGGGCAGAAGCATGGGGCATTTTTTTTTTATAGGAATGATAGGATTTCAGACACTTTCTCAACAATCATCCCTTCTTCACCATCCACCTCACTGAAATGGCATGAGGGATTTTGGATTGTTCTATTATTTTGTGCTTAATTTAGAGATGTTTTTGATCGATTCCCATAAAAGGATGTAAAGCCTCCTTGAATTTCCTACAACACAATGGGAATGCTGAATGTTCCAAGACCTGGGGAAAGTTCAACGTTCGGGGAGCAAGAAGTTATACTCAGGCGGAATAATTTCAAAGATCAATGAAAAAGAGAGAAGGGAATAAATCTTAGATGTACTTTGCTGTATTTTTGGAATTGGTTTCCAGAGTCGTGTTTGAAAAACATTTGAAGAATCTGCCATTCACATTATTTACATTTAAATGAACAGGCAAAATCATGTTTTTAATGAAATTGGATTATTTTTGGATGAAAACGGATCAAAGTATGATGACCAAAGTATGAAAAATCAGTGTTGCTTCTACATTGATAACGTTTGATCATAAAGTTACTGGTCCCCTCCCCCATGTCAAACTTGGATTCAGGAGGGGGGATTATTAAGGGGATAGGGTGACATCACCCTAACTCTTATTTGAATACACCAATGGTAACATGATATTCTCTTACCTAATTTAAATAAGTACCGACTTGTAACCAACATTGGAGAAGGCGTGTTTGCAGAGGGGCGTGCTTTATATAGCTAGATAGCTACTCTACTGGTGCCAACATTTGACTATAGGGTGTCAGCAAATAGAATAAAAAGTTTACACTATGGCAAAGATATCCATATGTCTTCCCTTTCATCTGTGTCTGGTTAGCTAGTTACTGGCTAGCTAGGTCTTCATCTGTGTCTGGTTAGCTAGTTACTGGCTAGCTAGGTCTTCATCTGTGTCTGGTTAGCTAGTTACTGGCTAGCTAGGTCTTCATCTGTGTCTGGTTAGCTAGTTACTGGCTAGCTAGGTCTTCAGCCAGCATGGAACAAAAGAGGGGGGAAGGGTCGTTCAAAACTCTGACGCAGTTGTCAAGTTGTCAGTGCTACTGTGAACCAAATCACAAGACACATGCCAAACAGCATTAAAATCATTAATGGAATTTCAATGTTGTTTGAGTTGCTTTGTGTATCACCAAATTTGCTTGGGATGATTTTACTGCAACACTGCTCACTGTATCCAAGTTTCTTGACATAGGCGTTTCAAAGAGCTGTCAGTCAAAGCGAGCTCATGAATATAAGCTCCACACCCACTCAGCATGTCTTTTCAAACTTCCTGGTAGTTAGCCATGATCATTTTTCTTTTTTTTATGTTATGCATTTATATCCCCCCAAAATATTATGGTGAATATTTTAGTCACTCAGAAGGCTATTTTACATTGTAATCAGAATGACTGTTCGGGACCTGTAATTAAACTGATCACTGCTGTCCAGTATCCACACATTTACTGACATACTGTATCTAAAAATTTAAAAAAATTCTGTACCATACCTCTGCCATTCTTTTGCTTCACTGAAATTGAGTATGTTATACATAGACTGCCATGCATTCTCACGGCTGGTACATGAGGAGCATATTTCAGCTAATACACATCCTCTAGATGTCTTGTGGAAATGAATGGAAAACCAGGTTTCACATCCTAGCAGGAGGTCAATAAACTGTGACTACACACTTCTAGCTGGTTATTCAACGCATGAATGAAAGCCTTTAGGGAGTTTTCAGCCACAATATCCAGAGTGACTCTTCCATTCTTCTGTCTGATAAGCCAAGGGCCAGGTTGAAACTGTCCATTGTGCTAGGTCTCAAAGAGCCTGATAGCTCAGGGAATCTGGACATTAGATCTCACAGACAGTGGCACTGTACAGAACAGCCAAAGTCTCAGCCATCTGAGTCAAACAAAGTGCTCTGTCTACAGTGTAGTGAGGAGAAATGAATGGCAAGTTTTGACGCCAAAAAACTAGGCTCCAAATAGGAAAAGCACTCGCACATCTGAGGTTGCTTCCTGCAGGTTCGTGGGAATAATTTGGTACCTTGAAAAGCAAAGTAAGCTTAAATGAAACTAATGTGATACTTGCAAACCTAAATAACCAGGCTATATATATTTGTTCTTTTATATTCGTTCTTTTTGCCATGCAGACAATGAAACCTTGCTGTATGGTTGCTAAGCAGCGGTCAGAGGGCAATCATAGGTTAGAATACTTTGAACAGAATACCCAGAACATTGTATAATTAATCTGCTTTGCTTCTGCTTGTGGAGAAAACAAGCACAATTTGTTATGTCTAAGCATAACACTTCTCTTTTGAAAGGCTAAGTAGAAGAGAATAAGATCAGAGACATCATTGCACAGTTGTAATCAGAAGGAAAATTGGCAGCAAACAATGCTCATATTGAGGAACAAAATTATTGACGGAACTGTTAAGATTGTATCTTTCATGTCCATTTTCTCATCCTTAATACACAGCAAAGCATGGAGTCCCATTACAAAGCAACGGTGACACATGAAAGGAATGAATTCTCTCAAAGCCACCCAGTCAGCAGCCCGTTTAATGTATTCCTATCTCTTTGTAAATGTGTCATTTGTAGCGTTTCAGTTTGACGCTTGCGAATGCTGATAAGGAAATGTAAAAGGGAGGTTACGGATCTTTTCCCAGTTGTTAGGGAAATTATTTTCCTCCCCAGCCTCTCTCCGTCAGGCACTCATTTCATCAAAGATTTGGAGTATTATGTGTTTCTTTCTGTTTGTTCCACAGCCAGGTCATTTTTGTTCATGCCAAATCTAAGATTCACAAAGAAAACTTTGATTACATTTTGTAACAAAATTGCAGCTTTGCAGATCCACAGAGGAGTAACACTGTACTGATTTTGTGTCTTTGTAATTCTGTAGGAATGTGTAATTGTGAAAGATTACCTGGCTTCGCCATCAACCCACAGCCACGCACACACACACACACACACACACACACACACACACACACACACACACACACACACACACACACACACACACACACACACACACACACACACACACACACACACACACACACACACACACACACACACACACACACACCTCCACAACCGTCAATCTGTCTGACAAACATTTTGCACTCTGATATTAGTTATGTTTCCTAGGTGTCCAAAAAAATCTACATTCTGCTATGGTGTCCATATTAGGATAGCCTCGGATACAGTTCACCGGATGAAGCCTTGACCAGCCTTTTTGCTCACACAGCAGTCTTTTACAAACCCCATGCAGCAGCACATCAGACAATACCTACAGAAAGTGCTTATGGCTGAGAGTCAGGGGGCTGCCTGGGAATAACACAGGAATAAACTCTATAAACCCTATCTGCTGAGGGGGGGAGTAGATTACTGCAGACAAACAACAGAGAGAATGATATCAGGAGGAATAATGTGTGTGCCAAAGTGTCTGGCGGCAAGATATATCTGAAACAAATAACATCTTCAGTATTAGGCGCTCTTTTTTCAGATCTCAGAGCCCTCATATTGTCCATGCCTGAATCGCAAATGTTACCTTATTACCTACTGTACATAGTGTGCTACTTTTGACCAGAACCCTATGGGCCCTGGTCAAAAGAAGTGCTGTATATAGACAGGTTGATTGTTTAGCATCGCTTAAAGCGATGGGCATTTTGTTGTTATCACATGCATTATCTGAATTAGGCACACAGGATTATACCTACGGAGGAGTCGCTTCTGTGAAGGATCTTTGTATGTCTTTGAACTTCAGAGAGTTAGCTTAACATTGGACCAACTAGCTAAGCTAACAAGCTTGTGTGTGCAAAATGTGGCACCAGAATTTTCAGGTCTCTCCAGAGGTGTTAGATCGGGTTCAAGTCCTGGCTTTGGCTGGGCCACTCAAGGACATTCAGAGACTTGTCCCGAAGCCACTCCTGCATTGTCTTGGCTGTGTGCTTAGGTTTGTTTTCCTGTTTGAAGGGGAACCTTCGCCCCAGTCTGAGGTCCTGAGCGCTCTAGAGCAGGTTTTCATCAAGGATCTCTCTGTACTTTGCTCTATTCATCTTTCCCTCGATCCTGACTAGTCTCCAAGTCTCTGCCGCTGAAAAACAACCCCACAAAATGATGCTGCCACCACCATGCATCACCGTAGGGATGGTGCCAGGTTTCCTCCAGACGTGACGCTTGCCATTCAGGCCAAAGTGTTGGTTTCAGCCCACTTGGCAAATTCCAACTACTGCCTGGTTTGTGGTGAAGTTTTTTTCCACAAGGTTCACTCTACCTCCTAAATGGCACCCTATACCCTACATAGTGCACTACTTTTGACCAGGGCCCATAGGGAAAAGGGTGTAGGGAATAGGGTGCCATTTGTACACAGCCACTCACTCACACAAAGAGCTCTCCTCCCAGGAGAGGCCCGCCTCTTATTTTTGGCTCCCAGGCATATTGATTATCCTGCTCTGGTCCGGGGAGATTAGCTGTGATGGCGGGATGAGAGCTGAGCGATTAGATTATACAGATAAATGCACAGCAGCACATCATGATGAACATAGCGTGTTGAGCCCGTAATTAGAAACATGTAGGTATAAAGGACAGGGACGTGAAAGATATTAAACAGCATGTAGCAGGTAGTTATCGGATTTGTAGGTAAGCAGCTCCACTATAGGCCTACAGATGCAGGATCTTTTGTTGCTGCAAATTTTCCTGCACCACATGAACATAACAGGGTTGACAATTTCTTCTTGGTAGTCTTAAACACATCTACTTAGCAACAAAAGTGTACATCTCACACATATGGTTATGGGCAACAACAAAAAAATAAGACACCTGTACCATGTCAGATATAGAGTGGAATTTTGAGTTTGAATCCCAATATTACGCTTTATATACAACCCAAAATACTACGTTAATCATTGTGTTCTGCTGTGCATTTATCTGTATGATCTTTAAAAAAATTATGTTTATTGATTATGAAATTATAAAAAATATGAATAATATCCCACCCATGAAGCCACTAGGTAATTTGACTGCAGGAAAGGGCTACATCAAAAATGAATCACCTTGTGACGTTGGTAGGCCTAGTGTGTATGTTATTTCCCTCACATGGAATATTTAACTCTAGCGTCTTCTCTCTTGTCGCTGGTGAGCGTGACATATGCCCCTGTGTCCAGTGTTGCCACGTCACCCTAGGTGTAACGATTGTCTATTTCGTCCTCCTCATCGGACGAGGAGAGGCGAGAAGGATCGGACCAATATGCAGAGTGGTAAGTGTTCATGATGATTTATTAAAACCGAACTGAACACTGAAATACAAAAACAATAAACGATGTGCAGAAAACCGAAACAGTACCGCGTGGTGAAAAAACACTAACACGGCAACAAATACCCACAAACCACACGTGAAACCCCGGCTGCCTAAGTATGATTCTCAATCAGGGACAACGATTGACAGCTGCCTCTGATCGAGAATCATACCAGGCCGAACACAAAAAACCCAACATAGAAAACACACATAGACAACCCACCCCAACTCACGCCCTGACCATATTAAATAAATACAAAATAAGGGAAAATAAGGTCAGGAACGTGACAGAACCCCCCCCCTTAAGGTGCGAACTCCGGGCGCACCACCTAAAACTCTAGGGGAGGGTCTGGGTGGGTGTCTGTCCGCGGTGGCGGCTCTGGCGCGGGACGTGGACCCCACTTCAACAATGTTTTTGTCCGCCTCCTTAATCGCCCCCGTGGCCTTTTATGAGCGGCGATCCTCGCCGCCGACCTTGGCCTGGGGACCCTAGCCATGGGTCCCGAATGCACGGGGAATTCCGGCAGCGCCGGACAGGCGGGAGATTCCGGCAGCGCTGGAGTGAAGGACGCCTCCGGCAGCTCCAGAGTGAAGAGCGATTTTGGCATCGCCTGGCTGACTGCAGGCTCTGGCGGATCCTGGCTGGCTGGCTCTGGCAGCTCCTGGCTGGCTGGCTCTGGCAGCTCCTGGCTGGCTGGCTCTGGCAGCTCCTGGCTGGCTGGCTCTGGCTGGTCATGGCTGGCTGACGGCTCTGGCTGGTCATGGCTGGCTGACGGCTCTGGCTGGTCATGGCTGGCTGACGGCTCTGGCTGGTCATGGCTGGCTGACGGCTCTGGCTGGTCATGGCTGGCTGACGGCTCTGGCTGGTCATGGCTGGCTGACGGCTCTGGCTGGTCATGGCTGGCTGACGGCACTGGCAGGTCATGGCTGGCGGGCGGCTCTGGCTGCTCCTGTCTGGCGGACGGCTCTGGCTGCTCCTGTCTGGCGGACGGCTCTGGCTGCTCCTGTCTGGCGGACGGCTCTGGCTGCTCCTGTCTGGCGGACGGCTCTAGCGGCTCGGGACAGACGGGCAGCTCTGACGGCTCGGGACAGACGGGCGGCTCAGATGACGCTGGGCAGGCAGGCAGCTCAGACAGCGCTGGGCAGGCAGGCAGCTCAGACGGTGCTGGGCAGGCAGGCAGCTCAGACAGCGCTGGGCAGGTGGGAGCAACTGGAGAGAGAACCCGGAGAGACAGCCTGGTGCGGGGGGCTGCCACCGGAGGACTGGTACGTGGAGGTGGCACCGGATATACCGGACCGTGAAGGAGGACAACAGTTCTTGAGCACCGAGCCTGTCCAACCTTACCCGGTTGAATGTTCCCCGTAGCCCTGCCAACGCGGCGAGGTGGAATAGCCCGCATTGGACTATGCTGGCGAACCGGGGACACCATTTGTAAGGCTGGTGCCATGTACGCCGGCCCGAGGAGACGCACTGGAGACCAGATGCGTTGGGCCGGCTTCATGGCACCCGGCTCGATGCCCAACCTAGCCCGGCCAGTGCGGCGAGGTGGAATAGCCCGCACTGGACTAAGCACGCGTACTGGGGACACCGTGCCCTCCACCGCATAACCCGGTGCCTGACCAGTACGACGCCCTCTCACTCCACGGTAACCACGGGGAGTTGGCTCAGGTCTCCTACCCGGCTTAGCCACACTCCGCGTGTGCCCCCCCCCAATAAATTTTTGGGTCTGAATCTCGGGCTTCCAACCGCGTCGCCGCGCTGCCTCCTCATACCAGCGCCTCTCTGCCTTCGCTGCCTCCAACACCGCCTTGGGACGGCGATATTCCCCTGGCTGAGCCCAGGGTCCCTTGCCATCCAGGATCTCCTCCCAAGTCCAGGAGTCCTGTGTCTGTTTCTGCTGCTGCCCTTTCCCACTCTGCTTGGTCCTTTGGTGGTGGGTGTTTCTGTAACGATTGTCTATTTCGTCCTCCTCATCGGACGAGGAGAGGCGAGAAGGATCGGACCAATATGCAGAGTGGTAAGTGTTCATGATGATTTATTAAAACCGAACTGAACACTGAAATACAAAAACAATAAACGATGTGCAGAAAACCGAAACAGTACCGCGTGGTGAAAAAACACTAACACGGCAACAAACACCCACAAACCACACGTGAAACCCCGGCTGCCTAAGTATGATTCTCAATCAGGGACAACGATTGACAGCTGCCTCTGATTGAGAATCATACCAGGCCGAACACAAAAAACCCAACATAGAAAACACACATAGACAACCCACCCCAACTCACGCCCTGACCATACTAAATAAATACAAAATAAGGGAAAATAAGGTCAGGAACGTGACACTAGGAGCTATGAATCTGTGCGAACCTGACTTGTACTGGATGAAAAACACTACCTGCCCTGGATGGTATATCCCCATATAATGTACATAGTAACCAACGGAACATCTGCAGTGCAGCCCAGTATAATGGAATAATTGTACACTGAACAAAAATATAAACGCAACATCTAAAGGGTTTATCCTATGTTTCATGAGCTGAAATAAAATATTTTTTCCATATGCACAAAAAGCTTATTTCTCTAAAATGTTGTGCACAAATTTGTTTACATCCCTGTTAGTGAACATTTCTCCTTTGCCAAGATAATCCATCCACCTGAGGTGTGGCATGCCAATAACCTAGTGCTGAGGACAATAAAAGGTCACTCTAAAATGTTTTGTCACACAACACAATGCCACCGATGTCTCAAGTTTTGAGGGGGCATGCAATTGGCATGGCCTGCATACTCACCAGACATGTCACCCATTGAGCATGTTTGGGATGCTCTGGATCGACGTGTACAACAGCGTTTTACAGTTCCCGCCAATATCGAGCAACTTCGGCACAGCCATTGAAGAAGAGTGCAACAACATTCCACAGGCCACAATCAACAGCCTGATCAACTCTATGTGAAGAAGATGTGTCGCGCTGCATGCGGCAAATGGTGGTCACACCAGAAACTGACTGGTTTTCTTGTCCACACCCCTACATTTTTTTATGAATCAGTGACCAACAGATGCACATCTGTATTCCCAGTCATGTGAAATCCATAGATTAGGGCCTAATTTCTTTATTTAAATTGACAGATTTCCGTATATGTACTGTAACTCAATAAAATATTTGAAATTGTTGCATGTTGCATTTCTATTTTTGTTCAGCATATATTTTCACGTAGTAATGGGAATAGGGTTTCATTTGGTGGCAATAGTGTATAGCGTATATAGTGCACATAGTGTGCATAGTGTACATAGTGTGCATAGTGTACATAGTGTGCATAGTGTACATAGTGTACATAGTGTGCGTAGTGTAAATAGTGTGTATAGTGTACACAGTATACATAATGTATATAGTGTATATAATGTATGTAATGTACATAGTGTATATGGTGTACATATTGTGCATAGTGTACATAGTGTGTATTTTGTATATAGTGTATATAGTTAATACAGCGCACATGCTGTATATAGTGTATATAGTGTGCATAGTGTATATAGTTTATATAGTTTACATAGTGTATATAGTGTATATAGTGTGCATAGAGTACATAGATGACATAGTGTGCAGAGTGTATATAGTGTACGTAGTGTAAATAGTGTGCATAGTGTATGTAGTGTGCATCGTTTAAATAGTGTACATAGTGTACATAGTGTACATATTGTACATAGTGTATATCGTGTACATAGTGTACATAATGTGCATAGTGTTCACAGTGTAAATCGATTGCATAGTGTATATAGTGTACATAGTGTGTATAGTGTGCATAGGGTACATAGTGTGTATAGTGTACATAGTGTGCATACTGTATATAGTGTACATTGTGTATGTAATGTACATAGTGTAAATATTTTACATAGTGTACATAGTGTAAATAGTGTTTATTGTGTACAAAGTCTGCATATTGTCCATATTGTCCATAGTGTGCATAGTGTACAAAGTATATATAGTGTACACAGTGTGCATAGTGTACATAGTGTATATATTGTATATAGTGTACATAATGTCATAGTGTATATAGTGTACATAGTGTAAATAGTGTACATAGTTTACATGGCGGCATAGTGTATACAGTGTACATAGTGTATATATTGTATATAGTGTACATAGTGAACATAGTTTGCATAGTGTATATAGTGCACATAGTGTACATAGTGTGTGTAGTGTATATAGTGTACATAGTGTGCATAGTGTACATAGTGTAAATAATGTGCATAGTGTATATAGTGTACATGGTGTATATAGTGTATATTGTGAACATAATGTATATAGTGTGTAAAGTATATATAGTTTATA
The DNA here is from genome assembly GCF_016432855.1 of Salvelinus namaycush. Classification (NCBI taxonomy): domain Eukaryota; kingdom Metazoa; phylum Chordata; class Actinopteri; order Salmoniformes; family Salmonidae; genus Salvelinus; species Salvelinus namaycush. The sequence continues at coordinate 10,761,331 of NC_052309.1, read as the reverse complement.
TAGCGTCATAGTGTATTTGGTGTACATAGTGTACATAGTGTAAAAAGTGTACATAGTTTGCATAGTGTATATAGTGCACATAGTGTACATAGTGTGCATAGTGTACATAGTGTAAATAATGTGCATAGTGTATATAGTGTACATGGTGTATATAGTGTATATTGTGAACATAATGTATATAGTGTGCATAGTGTGCATAGTTTATATAGTGTATATGGTGTACATGGTGTACATAGTTTGCATAGTGCACATAGTGTGCATGGTGTACATAGTGTGTATTGTGTGCATAGTGTACATAGTGTACATACTGTATATAGTGAATATTGTGTATGTAAGGTATATCGTCTATATTTGGTACATAGTGTACATTGTGTATGTAGTGTATATAGTGTAGATAGTGTGAATAGTGTACCTAGTGTACATAGTGTGCATAATGTACATAGTGTATGTAGTTTATATATGTAATGTACATGGTGTGCATAGTGTACATACTGTATATAGTTTAGAGAGTATACATTGTGTATATAGAGCAGATAGTGTACCTAGTGTACATAGTGTGCATAGTGTACATAGTGTATGTAGTTTATATATGTAATGTACATGGTGTGCATAGTGTACATACTGTATATAGTTTAGAGAGTATACATTGTGTATATAGAGCAGATAGTGTACACAGTGTACATAGTGTGCATGGTGTGCATGGTGTATATAGCGTACATAATGTACAGCGTGTATATAGTGTACATAGTGTGCATAGTGTAAATAGTGTACATATTGTGCATCGTTTAAATAGTGTACATAGTCTATATAATATACATATTTTACATAGTGTATATAGTGTGCATAGTGTATATAGTGTACATATTGTGCATAGTGTACATAGAGTGTATAGTGTATATAGTTGACATAGTGTATACTGTGTACATAGTGTATATAGTATATATAGTGTACATGTTGTATATAGTGTATGTAGTTTGCATAGTGTACATAGTGTACATAGTGTATATAGTGTACATAGTATACATAGTGTACATTCACTCTCACTCATGCGTGGAGTTTGTATTCAATATCGAACGCACTAATAATTCATTCTATAAATTCAACCACCCGTTCAACGTATTTAATCACAGCTCAATACTGTGTAAGTATTGATATTTCCCCGATACACAGTCTAATCTGCAGAGTTTGATTGTATTGCACTGTACACTATATCTTAGCCTTACCATCGCCAATTAAAACTGGACAACCTTATAGCAAATGAGCAGCTCTCCCATCTTAACCGTGACGCCTTCCAGCATCAATGTACTTTACATGCTTCTATAATTATAACACAGTGTGGCTATGCTGCCTGCGATAACACCAAAACAGCAATACACTCACTCACTCACTCACTCACTCACTCACTCACTCACTCACTCACTCACTCACTCACACAGACACACACACACTCACACACACACACACACACACACACACACACACGCACACACAGACACACACAAACACACAGACACACACAAACACACACACGCAGACCGCTGCTGCTGCAATGACACCAACACAGCAATCTCAGACACACAGACACACAGACACACAGACACACACGCGCACGCGCACGCGCACGCGCACACACACACACGCACACACACACACACACACACAGACCACTGCTGCTGCAATGACACCAAGAAAGCAATCTCAAACACACACACACACACACACACACACACACACACACACACACACACACACACACACACACACACACACACACACACACACACACACACACACACACACACACACACACACACACACACACACACAGACCGCTACTGCCGCAATGACACAAACGCAGCAATCTCATATAGTAAAGCATTCTCCAAGGGTCCCTCTCGGTTGGTTTGGTGACCTTATTTCCTTGACACAGAAACATAATCCGAGGTTTAATGTTAAGTTGCCTTTTATCTGTGTGGTCCTATTAATCACCTCCCGCAGGAATGGAATACTTAATGACCTTTTGTAATGATGCGTCTGGGATGTCATCTGGAATGAGGAACTTTCCTCTAAACGCAGATTTCCATTTCAGGAAGAGTGCAGTTTTTTTCTTATTTTTCCCATCTGGACCTTTAATGAGCTTTCTTTTTCAAATTCCACTAGATTAATGGTGAGATAAGGCACGCGTCCCAAATGGGACCTTATTCCTGACACAGCGCACTACTTTTAACCAGAGACCTATGGGTCTTGGTCAAAAGTTGTGCAATATATAGGCAATAGGGTGTCATTTGGGATGTACACAGATATGGAACAAAGGGTCTCTCTTCCAGAGAACAAAGGGTCTACTCTTTGTGACACTAAGACTTCCATAACCATTATGCTGGCTATTATCATTATTGTAATCAGGTGGCTTCGCGACCAGTTTTGGATACATTTACATTTTAGTCATTTAGCAGACGTTCTTATTCAGAGAGACTTACAGTAGTGAGTGCATACTTTTTAATGTTTTTTTCCCCACATTTCTTTATTTCTTTATAAATTATGTTTCTTAGTTTTTGGTCATACTTGATATGAACAACTACTTATGCAGCCTTCATAGAGCATTCATAAGGTCTTCATAAACACTACATACTGGTTGATGCTTCATTAACAATTCATAAGAAAAGGCATAAAGGTTGATGAAGTCAGGAAATAAAACATCAAAATACTGAAGTGACTTGAATGGTCTTTACCACCCACTGATGTTTAACCTGGTAATTGAAATAACCTCAGGCAAAATGACTACCAAATCGTATCCAAGCAAATTCAGTATCCTCAGCTTGGATGTTGTTTGTTGGCTAACCAAACTATTTACCTTATCAATCCTTATAATGTGTAAGACGTGCCCACAACTAGAGTCCTCAGAAGGACTGTATCAAGGCAAATTCAGTCAAATTTCTCTCAGCTTTGAGGGTCAGGGTTAGAGATACAAATGAGATGTGTTCATTTCCTACCTGACATTGTTCTAATCTTGAATGAGAAACAACTAATCTACCAAATACTGTAGCAGTAGGTAGGGGGTAATTTTGCTCAGCCGCTGCCCGATGGTTCAGTCCAGTGTTAAAGTTAAGTGCTTGCCCTTACATTGTTACCATGGTAACTGAGCAGGGCCAGTGACACAAGTGCTCTGGACTGACTGCTGTGGATCTGTCATGTACCAATGAATCTCATCAAGTTATGAGTCCAAAACAGGCCATTACTAATCCAGCATGGACATGGCAGCACTTGATTGCGTCCCCAATGGCCCCCCATTCCCTACTAAGTGCACTACTTTTGACCAGGACCCATAGGGTGGACTAAATAGGAGATGGGGAAATAGAAGATAGTGAGTCCTTATTGGTAAAGGACTCAGTGGGCAGCACTTGATTACACACAAGTAGCTAGTACACTCCCTGACTACCAATCAGCCTGACCAATAGTTTGCGCCCTGATATTTACTGGATATGGACACACACACACACACACACACACACACACACACACACACACACACACACACACACACACACACACACACACACACACACACACACACACACATAAATAAATAAACAAACAAACACACACTACAACATAATCTGTTATACCCCATACTAACTCTACAACAAAAGCAATGTTTGGACTTGTTCACACCCCAAGACCCCCAAGACTTTGCCTCGAATATCTTGAATGTCCCACTCAGATGTTCCTCTCCCTCCTGTCTCTCTGGCTGGCAGCATCTGAGAGCCATCTGTTTGGACTGAGGAGGTCATCCTTTGGATGATTATGCCGTTGCTTTTGGGGACTAAGCGCTCCACTCTCACATTCTCTGCTTCACTCTCTCTCATTTTAAACTGTGTCCTCAGACACATCAAACAGGCTGCCGAATTACCATAAGTCTCATCATTCAAATGTTATGCAAATCAGTGTCAAAACAGCCAGAATTCACATGCCTGCATATGCTGTGTTCTGATTTTGAATGCTGCGTACTGCATATGTTATGCCTGGAAAGATATTCCAATATGTTCCAACGGTTGGATTGTGAATCTGTTCTAACAGACATTTTAAACCTAATGATTATGACATGATTACAAATCACTTTCAGCAGAATGTTGTTGTTCTTTCAGGCTCATGGTTGTCCCCAGGGTTTTAATAAAGGTTTAGTTTGTAGAGCCGGACGTCAGTGTGCAGATAGTAACAAATATTGTACCTAAACTTAGCTCCTGTTCTGAAGCTACCTTTAGAAAAGTATGTCACAGGGATTTCATAGGCTACAAGTAATCCAGGAAGTCACTGACCCCTTACAGAATGACACAAATGTTCCAATAAAAAATTGCTGCCTGTTCACATCAGCTAGACTGATGGTCAAAGCAAAAAGCACTTCATATAGCAAAAATTAGGTATAGATACATACTCTCTCAAGAACAGATTGGGACAACACCAAATAAAAATCTATTTATTGCATGCACAGGATACAACAGGTGTCAAATGTACCTTGAAATGGTCACATCAATACAGTGTTTAATATCAAAGGTAAGAAAATAGAAAATACAGAATAGGATCCATGGGACAAAGCGTATTTCTGATTAATGTATTATGATTACTGTATTCTGATTTCTGTATTGTGATTAATGTATTCTGATTAATGTATTCTGATTAATGTATTCTGATTAATGTATTCCATCTATTGCCACAATGTTTTCAAAGGAAGTAACGCTACAAGTGCAACCAAGAACACCTGTCTCCAATCACAGGTGCAGACACACACTCCCCAGGTAATACAAATACAAATAAATTGAACAAAAGCTCGAAGGAAGTCCATTGTTATGATTGAACGACCCTGACGGTGTGAGTTTGACATCTTTTTTTGAGGAACAATACTTGTTCAATGTGCTTTGACATGGGGGCAGGCAAAAGACAGGTCAACGGCAGGCAGAGGTCCATAATCGGGTCAAAGTCAGGCAGGTACAGAACAGCAGGCAAGCTCGGGGTCAGGGCAGGCAGAATTGTCAGAACCGGGGAAACTAGGAAACAGAACTTGTGAAAGCAGGGAGATGGGAAAACACGCTGGTACGATCTGACAAGACAAGACGAACTGGCAACAGACAAACAGAGAACACAGGTATAAATACACTGGGGATAATGGGGAAGATGGGTGACACCTGGTGGGGGGTGGAGACAAGCACAAAGACAGGTGAAACAGATCAGGGTGTGACACTAGGTCCAGGGCCAACCCTGTATAGGAGGTCTATGGCCTGTGTACTAGGTCCAGGGCCAACCCGAGGATAGAAGACAACTTTCTCTCAAGACTGAATTTGAAGATCTGTCAATCGTTGAATCATTACATAGCTTGGGTGACATAGCTATCTATAGCTACAATGGTTAAACGTTACTGCTTTTGACATATTCTAATGAAACTGTGTAGTCAATTAGCATAGACTTTGATGATCCAGAGAGGATTACAGTAGTAGCATAAAAGGATGAACAACGACAGCGTAAAAACAGGCATCATAAACGCTTCCTTATATGACTTGTGTTTTTGAAAATCCCTTTTCATCCTCCTACACATGCTCTGGCATGGACATAATAGAAAACATTTTGCTGCAGCAAAGCATTAAATTAATGATTGGAGTGTAAACAACCCCATTCCAAATATCTGTTTGTCCTGAGCCAAGAGCCAGCAGTCAAGCAGATATCTCACTCTGCTTCTACTGAATTATTGTCTTATGTTAATATATTCCCCCTCTCCCAGACACTTTGAACAGATTCCCAGTTACAGTATGTTTACAGAGTGATGCAGAGAAATACTACTTTTGGCAAATCCCTGGGTTGCTGGGTAAGCTTTCCAGTTGACTGGGTTCCAATTGAATCCAACAGAGATTGCTCTCCACCAAGGCTTTATCGGCTCCGAACAGCCACCAAAATGACAGAATCAACAATGACAAAGGTTTGCTTATAAAATAATGTGGGAATTAACATTACTGTGAGCTGGCCAAAGTTATTATTACTCAAAAACCAATATGGCTGTTCATTTGGTAAAAACTGATCTCTGGTGCTGCAGAGTCAAATCCGTTAATATGGAACACATGAAGGTGGAGAGAAAAAAGATACAACTAGTAGATTGATTAAGATTGCCTGTGATTGTCTGGGACATTTGGAAAAGGCAGGGGGCTCAGGAAAAATGGTGATTAGTGCTGAACGCATGGAGTGAGCATTCATTATTGTCGAAAGCAGCAACACTTACAGGATCTACAGATTACTGTGGGGAGGTGGAGGGGCTTGTCGTTCTAGATGTCCTCCTCCACACAATTAGCAAATAGCATTTGGCATATAGGTTCCCTGTCATGTTCAGAGACCTTAACAGAAATTGTTGCGGGGAGGATAAAATTAAATGCTCCGATTCCAGATTTGAGGCAGAAGACGATAAGGGGAGAAGGCCGGGACTCAGCCAATGGAAAACATTGTAGTCTAAATGGGCCTCATTTACTATCAGTGGCTGCAGGCTGCTCTGTTTCCCTTGCTTCATTACTCTGTTCTGTGGAGTCTGTCCGACTCGAGGTACCTCAGCCCAAGAAATATCAGGAAAATCAGGAAAACAACAAAAGCACAGGGAGATTTTTGTTAGAAATATTGAAAGAAAAGTTTTGAATAGATGTTTAACCCTTTACTATCACGTTGTTGAGTGTGCTTCATATACAGATGAGTTCAGACACCAGAAACCGTCTAAAGAACCCAGCAAACAATAACGAGTCGTTAGGACATCCCTGGGACATCACAAAATCGTTGCCTAAAGTCATCAGGACTTGCAAAGCCAGGGTTGTGGGTTAGATTCCCACGGGGGACAAGTACAAACACATATGAAAATGTATGCACTCACTAGTGTAAATTGTTCAGGATAAGAGTGTCTACTAAATATGTCATGGTCCCCTGAAGATTTTGACTAGTTCTCGGTTGGTCCCGAGGACATCCCATGTGGAGGTTTTTAAGACGTTCTTGGGACATTGCGTCATGGTCCCCTGGAGGTTTTGTCTAGTTATTGGTTGGTTCCGAGGACGCTTTTAGGACATTCTTGGGATGTTGTGTCATGGTCCCCTGGAGGTTTTGTCTAGTTCCCAGTTTGTCCCAGAGATGTTCTTAGGACTTTCTTGGGATGTTGTGCCCATCAAGGCCCTGATCAAGCCCATCAAGGCCCTGATTTGTGAACCACTGATGTCTTTCAAATATGGAAGATAAAAGCACTATTTGTGTGTGTCCCTTGCATTGCCAAAAGACAAAGAGCTGTGACTGGATGACTACATTGTGTATGTTTATTAATACAGTAATTATTATTTAATTTTTGAACACACAACCTCTTGGTTTACAGCACTCCAATCTTCCAGCTACACCACCATGGCTACATCGTTGACTGATTTCACCTGTAGGTGTCACGTTCGTTGAAATTAGTGGACCAAGATGCAGCGTGGTATGTTTCCATCCTTTTCTTTAGAAGATAAACTTAAAGCACAAAAACAATAAAGCGAATAAACAAAACGTGAAGCTACATGCAGTGCAGAAAGCAACTGCACACAAACATAGTCAAGATCCCACAAAGCCCAATGGGGAAATGGCTACCTAAATATGATCCCCAATCAGAGACAACGATAAACAGCTGCCTCTGATTGGGAACACCAGGCCAACATAAACATACAATTCCCTCGATAACCCACCCTTAATCACACCCCGACCTAACCAACATAAAGAATAAACAGCTCTCTATGGTCAGGGCGTGAAAGTACCCCCCCCCCCCCCCCCCCCAAAGGTGTGGACTCCGACCGCAAAACCTGACTCAATAGGGGAGGGTCCAGGTGGGCATCTACCTTCGGGGGCGGCTCCGGTGCAGGGCGAAGTACCCACTCCGCTCGTGGACACGTCATCGGAGGAACTGGACTGTGGCTCGTCGCCGGAAGAACCGGACCGTGGGTCGTTGCCAGAGGAACCGGACCGTGAATCATCGCCGGATGCTCCGGACCGTGGATCGTCGCCGGGGGCTCCGGGCCATGGATCGTCGCCAGAGGCTCCGGACCGTAGATCGTCTCCGGGGACTCTGGACCGTAGATCGTCGCCGGGGACTCCGGACCGTAGATCGTCGCCGGGGACTCCAGAATGTCGCAGGAGGCTCTGAACCGCAGACTGTCGCAGGAGGCTCTGGACCGCAGACGGTCACAGGAGGCTCTGGACTGTGGACCGTCGTAGGAGGTTCCGGACTCTGGACCGTCGTAGGAGGTTCCGGACTGTGGACCGTCATTGGAGGTTCCGGACTGTGGACCGTCGTTGGAAACTCTGAACTGGGAACTGTCGCCGGAAGCTTGGTGAGTGGGGCCGGCACTGGTGGTACCGGGCTGGTGACACACACCTCAGGGCGAATGCGGGGAGGAGGCACAGGACGTACTGGACTGTGGAGGTGTACTGGAAGCCTGATGCGTGGGACCAGTACAGGTGGCACCGGGCTGGTGACACGCACCTCAGGACGAGCGCAAGGAGCAGGCACAGGACGTACTGGACTGTGGCGGCGCACTGGAGGCCTGATGCGTGGGCCCGGTACAGGTGGCACCGGGCTGATGACACACACCTCAGGGCGAGTGCGGGGAGGAGGCACAGGATGTACTGGACTGTGGAGGCGCACTGGAGGCCTGATGCGTGGGACCAGTACAGGTGGCACCGGCTGATGACATGAACCTCAGGGTGAGTGCGGGGAGGAGGCCCAGGACGTACTGGACTATGGAGGCGCACCCGGAGGCCTGATGCGTGGGACCGGTACAGGTGGCACCGGGCTGATGACACGCACCTCAGGGCGAGTGCAGGGAGGAGGCACAGGACGTACCTGACTGGGGACACGCACTTCAGGGAGAGTGCGAGGCGCAGGCACAGGACGTACCTGACTGGGGACATGTACTTCAGGGAGAGTGCGAGGAGCAGGCACAGGACGTACTGGGCTGTGGAGGCGCACTGGAGACCTGGTGCGTAGAGCTGGCACAGATGGTGCCGGACAAATGACACGCTCCTCAGGCCGAGTATAGGAAGCTGGCACAGGTGGCATCGGACGGCTAAAGCGCGCCTCAGGACAAATGCCGTGCATACTACGCCAAACCAATAGCTCTCTTGCTTCACTCTCCTCCAATTTGTCCAATAACTCCTCGGTCTCTGACTCACACCTCAACATCGCCGACCACTCCGTGTGCCTCCCCCCCAAAATTTATTTGAGGCTGCCTCTCGGGCGTCCGTCGTGGTCGCGAACCCCGGTGTCGTTGTTGTCCTTCCTTCACCATTCCTGCCATTATCTCCTCCCAAGTCCAGGATGTCTTTACCTCCTGGATATCCTCCCAGGCCCAGGATACCTGCTCCTCCTGGCCACGCTGCTTGGTCCGTTTGTGGTAGGATCTTCTGTCACGGTCGTTGAAATTAGTGGACCAAGATGCAGCGTGGTATGTTTCCATCCTTTTATTTAGAAGATAAACTTAAAGCACAAAAACAATAAAGCGAATAAACGAAACGTGAAGCTACATGCAGTGCAGAAAGCAACTACACACAAACATAGTCAAGATCCCACAAAGCACAATGGGGAAATGGCTACCTAAATATGATCCCCAATCAGAGACAACGCTAAACAGCTGCCTCTGATTGGGAACCACACCAGGCCAACATAAACATACAATTCCCCTAGATAACCCATCCTTAATCACACCCCGAACTAACCAACATAGAGAACAAACAGCTCTCTATGGTCAGGGCATGACAGTAGGCCTATTTCTACACTTTACACTCCAAAGTAACTCTGAGCTACACCGAAGAAAAACTACTATATAGTACCTTAAAACCCCCATACCATTTCATTACTTTACTTATAATGGTTTGGGACACCTGGGACCATCACTTGACAAAAACCTCCAGGGGACCATGACACAATGTCCCAAGATTGTGTCATGGGACAGGAACTCACAAAACGTCCCCGGGATGGGACAAACAGGGAACTAGACAAAATGACCATGACACAATGTCCCAAGAATGTGGAAACTATACAAATGTCCCCCAGAGAACGTGACATCCTGAGGATCCTAAGGATTAGTCAAATGAAAGTCCTGAGAGCATCCTAAAAAGATCCTGACATGGTCCTCAGTGAGGTCCTGGTAACTTACAGGGAACTAAACAAAGTCCCCCAGAGAACGTTCTCTTGGGACCATCACTCAACTTTCTTAGATAAAGTTGCGACGAAACCCTTAAGGGACCTAATGGGAATGTCGTCGAATGTCGTCAGGACATCCTGTGTTTGCTGGGAAGTAGCAAGAGATTCCTCTTTGACAGTCAAATAAGAAACATGAAATACTGTATGACACCTTTCAAATAACTTTAACGTATGTTATATAGTTCACCAGTCCAGTCTGTGGTTTGTGCACTCACTGATGGCAAGTGTCTTGTATTACTGAATGGCAATACACCACACATTTTTTCAGAGCCAACATTGAAAAATGTCTAAGACTAGAATCCAATCAGGCCACAGCGGTCCCTTGGTTAATAACAGTCCCTTGCTTCAGTCTGCTTATGCTATATTTCCAGGAGTGTTCTGTCTACCGGATAATTGATCGACTCACTAACTAATACACTGTGCAGTATAATGGATTAAGTCTGTTCCCACTCCACAGATTTGGTGCACATTTGAGCTAAAAACATTTTTAAAAATCTAAAATTTGAAATGCAGGGAGGGATAAACAACCCTCAGAGGAACTCAGAGAACATAGCTATTATGCAAATTATAAAGAAATCGGTACTTTTGACTTTCTTAGCAAGGCTTGTTGAAAGCAATCAAGCAGAGATGCAGAACCCCAAAGTAGACATGGTAAACAAACTTAATTATGCATGTAAAATCTTAACACTCCCCACCAACCTCGTCCCCCTGTCTGCCAAAGCTGTCGCCCCGCCTTGTACAACCGTCCCTTAGCTGTGGAGTCAGCAAGCTAATCAAATCAAGCATGTGCTGTAGGGAGAACCTTTGGAGATATTTCATATTTTTGTATGTAATGTTATTAGTTGTGCGAGTTTGTTCTCCCGTTCTTTATCTTTGCAGACCTAGAGGGCTGCTTCAATCAACAATTCATTTGAGTTGGCTCTAACTTTCAGTTGATGCAGTTTAATTTGTTATATATTTTTTTCCTGAATACATGCTCCCAATACCCTGGTTCCATATAAAACTCCTAGTCCATACCACTATGAAAGACTCCACCTTATCCAACTGTTGAAGGAAACCTGTACTGTAGATGTTATGCTGAATGTGCAAGTGCCCAGAGGCTATTTTTAGGAGACTGATAATCTACAATCAAGACCTCATGGCTTATCACTGGGCTAACGCTAAGTGACAATATGCTAATGTCTTCAAATATTTGTTTACCATCTGCCCTTGGTGAGAACAGTAAGCCCCTCAGGCCTCTACACTGCACATCCTTTGGATACAGTAAATGTCTGTCGTGATTCAGCGTTACTGTGTGTCTGGACCAAGCTGCCCGCTGTGATGACGCATCAGTTTTTACCATAGCTGGCGGACATTTGTGAACTTTGTTAGAGTCACACAAAACAGCAGAGAAACATTTTGTGACCCCCTCCTTGTAAAAATATGTCTCGATGACAGAAAGACCAAATCTGAATTAATAACAGCACAATAGAGTTTCAGTCAGACTAAATTAGTGATAAACCATTTAAGACCCCAAAGGATCAGATTTAAAAAAAAATATCTCCTGAGTAAATTCAATGGTATTCACCCCAGACTGACATTTCAACCCTGATTAAAGCCACGTTTAATGTTAAAAGAAAGGTCAGATCTGGGTCATTCTCCGTGGTGTAATTTAATATGCTCTGAGCAATCAGAGTCCTCCGTTCCTCTAAGACTAAGTTATAATTACTTGGTCAATATTGAGAGGACATTTAACCATAGTAGAGTTTTACACAGGGGGGAAGTTGGCAACATGGGAAGTTGGCGAGATGGCTAATATGATTAATGGATGGATGCACGACACTCAGGCCTCATACTTAAATCAGGGAAGAGTGAGAGTTATGCTGAGGTGTGAGAATGTCCTAAAATGGGCACCATACTATCCGTTAAATTGTGAATGTGATTTTAGATGAGAAAGTAAGACTGACCAGACTTTAGTGGGGTGCAGATATTTAACCTGTTGATGCATGTCTACTCTGTTGTTGTGTCCTGCAGTTATTGATCAAACAAAAGGGGGTAGAAATGTAAGCGATTTCATTGTCGTTCAGCTCAGGCTGGCCTTTAGTTTAAATCTTATTTAAAAGTATCAGAGCATTTTCCTGTCAGTCATCAAGTCAAAATGTCAGAGAAAATGGGCACCTTTTCACCTACGAGAAACGAGAACATTCAAATGAGGTAATCAAACATTTAAGGGGCCTAGTAACTTGACTTTTTCTACTCGTAGACCTGATACTTACCATTCATTACATGTTCAGCTTAACCCCAAGGCTGTCTGAAAGACAGAGTTGATGTGACTGTCTGGGTATCAAACCTGTCCTGTCTGTGCACCTCATGCCTTAGCCCGCTGAGCTAAAGCCAAGTATTTAAGTAAGTAAGTAAGTAGCTTAGGTTGATATGAGTTTTTGATGTATTTATTATTTGGATTGCTGGTTAACAGGCTGAAATACTGTAAATCACATTGGATTTGCTCAAATAACATAGTCCAGTTAATGCTTTGGAACTAGCAGCACTACTGCCTGATCAACTATGCTAGTGCTGTCCAGTTCTTTTCACAAAATGCAATTGGTTGACACATAAATAGATATTTCCACCTGGGATAGTGTAACCCATTTTCTACCCGTTCAACAATGTTTGTCACAGACATTAGGCGAGATTAGGCAACAATCTGGCTCGTTTAACATGTATTGGTGCAGTTTGTGGACAATTTTCTGTAATGGAGGATAAGAGGAAGCTGTAGATGTAAAAAGTATTGTGTGAGATATACACCATCCTCGGAGGGCTTTTTATACAGTTAGTTGGTTTACTGCTATTTCCCCCCTAAAGCATTGTTCCAGGCTTTTTTAAATTGCCTCCCGTCATTGTCCGATGGACGTAGACAATCAGGGAGGGAGTTAGCTGTAGCTCAGCACTTGGAGCCGTATTCACTCAAGCCTATCTTAATTGCGATCTCTTTACACAGCCCTGTAGAACCTATCGAATCTCATCTCTTTGGAAGTCGATGCCTTTTCAAACAAAGTGCAGTCACACCCAAATGAGTACAAATTCAATGAAGAAGAAAAAGAAGAAGGAGAAGGAAAATAGATTTGATTAAAACACGCTTCTGGGATTACTTGATCTTATCCCAATATTTGACCTAGTGGGCTACTTTTAGAGTTAATGTTTCTCTGGAATGCTACAGCAGTTGACCCAATCAAATAGCTTCTGAAACACTCCTTAGATAAGTTGTATCACGTTAGATAACAGCATAGTAAAGCAAAATATAGAATTGCATCTCCCACACATTAGACATAAAGTAGTCATTATCCATTACTCCCACCCAGAGGTCCTCAGCTGTCTAACCTTAATGATCCGCTGCGACCAATGGAGACCATTATAGGGCGCCATTGTGGTCTTTCCACTTCTAAAAACATACACTACATGACCAAAAGTATGTGGAACCTGCTCAACGAACGTCTCATTCCAAAACCATGGGCATTAATATGGAGTTGGTCCCCCCCTTTGCTGCTATAACAGCCTCCACTGTTCTGGGAAGGCTTTCCACAAGATGTTGGAACATTGCTGTGGGGATTTGCTTCCATTCAGCCACAAGAGCATTAGTGAGGTTGGGCACTGGTATTAGGCGATTAGGCCTGGCTTGCAGTCGGGGCTCTAATTCATCTCAAACCATGATAAATAGCCCCAGACCATTATTCCTCCCCCACCAAACTTAAAAGTTGGCACTATGCTTTGGGGCAGGTAGCGTTCTCCTGGCATCCACCAAACACAGATTTGTCCATTGGACTGCCAGATAGTGAATCGTGATTCATCACTCCAGAGAATGCATTTCCACTGATGTAGAGTTCAATGGCGGCGAGATATACACCACTCCAGCCAATGCTTGGCATTACGTATGGTGATCTTAGGCTTGTGTGTGGCTGCTCGGCCAGGAAATAACAGTTATTGTGCTGACTTTGCTTCCAGAGGCAGTTTGGAACTCGGTAGTGAGTGTAGCAACCGAGGACAGACTATTTTTACGTGCAACACGCTTCTGCACTAGGCAGTCCCATTCTGTGAGCTTGTGTGGCTTACCACTTTGAGGCTTAGCCGTTGTTGGTTCTGGACGTTTCCACTTCACAATAAAAGCACTTACATTTGACCGGGGCAGTTTTAGCTGGGCAGAAATTTAACGAACTGACTTGTTGGAAAGGTGGCATCCTATGACGGTGCCACGTTAAAAGTCACTGAGCTCTTCAGTAAGGCTATTCTACTGCCAATGTTTGTCTATGGAGATTGTATGGCTGTGGACTCGATTTTATACTCCTGTCAGCAGTGGGTGTGGCTGAAATAGCCAAATCCACATACTTTTGTATATATAGTGTACATAGCATTCTTTCACACGTATGTTTTTCTTTCACGCGTATGTTCCCTGCTGGGTTTCATAGTCCTTGCCCCATTTACTGAAATGACTTCTTACTTGGTCAATGATGCTCTGATGCATGTCAAGGCTGCCATGTAGCAAAACATGGATAAAATCTGTTTGCATCAATATATGATGCTATGTTCATGCTAGGGGACTGAAGTGGTTCTCCGTGGTTCCTCTGTGAGTGCTACACTGATCAAATGAACTGCATGTGTTTGCATGCTAACATATCTAGTGATCATTGTCATTCCAAAGACGGCACTAAGAGAAAAAGTGTTGTGTGTGGTGAAAAAAACTATTATAAAAAATGCAGTCCATGTTTATGTGTAGTAATCGACTGATAGACTAGCCTTTAGGCACATACTGGTAAGTCAGATTTCTGACTGAGAGATGTGAGTTTGACCCGGTGGTGAGAAGGGGTTTGATCGGGCTGATACCCGGATGGTAGTATGACTCAATGTCCCGTCTCCCTTAACCCCTCTGCTGTCTGTCTGCACTCCTCCCACCGCTGTCTGTCACCCACTGCTCCATTATTGATGTTCTTCATATCCCCTATCCATCCTGGGGCATCACTGTCAGAGCTATCTCTATCTCTGGCTCTCTCGTACACTTTTTCACCCTCCCGCATTCTCTCTGACTCTGTCTTTAGTTTTTTTGTTGTCTCTCTTTTTCTCTCTCTCTCTCTCTCTCTCTCTCTCGCTCTCTCTCTATTTCTCTCTCTCTTTCTCTCTCTCTCTCTCTCTTTCTCTCTCTCTCTCTCTTTCTCTCTCATGTCCACTAACATTTTGAAGACATAATGAAAAGTAAATGGTCAGGGAAATATTACAGCAACAATAACACTCTGACTTTGTTTAAAACAGGGCACTCGGTCCATTCAGATTCATGGTAGAGCCTGGTTCATAATAAGAGACCTTATTATCATTGGAAATCTTCAAAAGGCTCCTCAACATTGAAAATATTGGGATTTTAATTATTAATTTCCCCCCAAATATAACAATCTAATTCCGCACCTTTCAGTTGTCCATTATTCATATTCTACTATCTCAGCCTGTCTCAAAATGTTATCAAATGTGAGGCATAATAATCCATATTGGAATTATTACAATGAAATATCTATCCTATTACTTGGTTATTACATATTTACAAGGGCACTAATCGAAAGTGCTACTCCAGTTTTATTATGCTGTTAAGTAACTACCCACAAAACGGGTCCAACCACCTTAACAAGTACATTAGAGCTATGACATTTTAATCCTGACATTGTTGTTCCCTCCGTTTTAAACAAACTGATAGGCTACCTTCGTAGACGTCACAATATCAAAATTCCTGAGCACTGCATTTAGAGTTTCTCTTTAATGCAGATATTTGAAAAACCTTATCTGTGTTTCCCACAAAGGTTTCAGAGTGAACTGGAACAAATGGAGAGGTAGGCTAATGAGTCCTGTGGGAGGCAGGCTCTAATGGTTCTCACCCTGATGGCTTCCAACTCCAACGCTGGGGCTCCAGACTGCAGACTGGAGGACAGGGTAGTCAGCGGACAGGACAGACACAACAACAGAGACAGAATCATTGTCAACAGAACACCCAATGTGTGAATCCAACACCAGTGTTCTGTTCCAACAGTGTTCTATTCCAGAATGTTCTCTCTATTCTGTTCCAGAATCATGTTCACACAGCTTACCCCTCAGAAACTAGCTAGTATATCAGGGGTGGCAATTCAATTCAATACAGCCAATCTGTGCATAGGCCAAAATAAAGAATTCAATATTGTAGGTGGCTGGAGTGGCTGGAGTTCTGCCACTGCCTCCAAAATCATTGAAATAAAAGGTCACAAAAGACTGCTGCTAGTTAAAAATGTTTGGATGTACTCTAGGAATACTGGAGAGGATTTACTGATGCTTGTCCAGTTTCCGTTTGGCAACATTACTGATAATCAATTTACTGTCGTTTTCTTCTCGATTTGCATGGTTAACTGGAGACAAAGCAACATCCCAAAAGGTGAACATTCCATCTAACCATGACAATGTTGTACAGCTCAAATGCTCCTCAGCCAATCACAATCTAAAATTCCAGAAAGCCGAACTGCAACTCTTCGTGTTTTCTATCTATTAATTCATTACAATTAAACATAAGTGGGTTATAAAGATCACACATTGATCACAGAGTCCATTCCACATCTTTACTGTTAAGCCAATAACAAATAAAGACAAACCCCCATACATTTTAGAAAAAGGCTGTAATGCAACAAAATGTGGAAAGAGTCAAGGCGTCTGAATACCTTCCGAATGCATTGCAGGACAGACAGAGGAGCCCCTTCTGACTAATACAGGATTCTGGAAGGTGTGTTGGCTGACCTGCCAACCGCTGACCTGCTTACCCCTCAACACACGTATTCACACACACATACTTTTTCCAAACCTTTCTAATGACCTGCCACTGGCTCGGAGTAAAGCCTGTGTGTCTATGTATGCGGATGAGTCAACACTATACATGTTAGCTACTACAGTGACTGAAATCACTGCAACACTTAACAAAGAGTTGCGGTCAGTTTCAGAATGGGTGGCAAGAAATATGTTAGTACTAAATACTTCAAAAACGAAAAGCCTTTTATTTGTGACAAATCATTCACTAAACCCAAAACCTCAACTAAATATTGTAATGAATGTGAAAATTGAGCAAGTCGAGGAGACTAATAGACTGCTTGGACTAACCCTGGATTGTAAAACTATTATGGTCAAAACATATTGATGCAACTGCAGCTAAGATGGGGAGAGCCATGTCCATAATAAAGCGCTGCTCTGCCTTCTTAACAACACTATCAACAAAGCAAGTCCTACAGGCCCTAGTTTTGTCGCACCTCGATTACTGCCCAATCGTGTGGTCAGCTGCCACAAAGATGGACTTGGGAAAATAATAATAATAATATTCATGTAAATCTCTCACCGCTCAAAGTGGAGGAGAGATTGACTTCATCACTATTTGTTTTTTGTATTGACATTTTGAATGCACAGAGTTATCTGTTTAAAAGACTAGCACACAGCTCGGAGAACGATGCATACCCAACAAGACATGCCACCAGAGGTCTCTTCACAGTCCCCAAGTCCAGAACAGACTATGGGAGGCGCACAGTACTATGTGCATGTAGAGCCATGACTGCATGGAACTCTATTCCACATCAAGTACCTCACAAAAGCAGTAAAATCAGATTTAAAAAACAGATAAAAATACACCTTATGGAACAGTGAGGACTGTGAAGAGTCACACACACACATACAAACACACATAACGTACACACTATACACACACGTACACCTGGATTGTGGGATGTACTGTAGTCAGTAGTGGAAAAAATACCCAATTGTCATACTTAACTTCTTCTGGCTGCAGGGGCAGTATTGAGTAGCTCTGATAAAAGGTGCCCATTTCAAACGGCCTCGTACTCAATTCTTGCTCGTACAATATGCATATTATTATTACTATTGGATAGAAAACACTCTCTAGTTTCTAAAACCGTTTGAATTATATCTGTGAGTAAAACAGAACTCATTTGGCACAAACTTCCTGACCAGGAAGTGGAAAGTCTGAAAACGATGCTCTGTTCTAGGTCCTGCCTATAAATGGGCATGATACGTATTAGTATACATGCACGTCATACACCTTCCCCTAGATGTCAAGAGGCAGTGAGAGAAGAAATGGAGTGTTTATCTTGGTCTGAGTTGGAATAAATCCTCTTGGAATGACGTGTCACCCATTTCCTGTTTTCTGGAAAGCGCGAGGATGGACCTGGAATTGCCTTCTGAAAAGCTGTCGTTATAGGCGACTACTATCTCCGGCTTTGATTTTATTTGATACATGTGACAATATCATCGTAAAGTATGTTTTTTCAATATAGTTTTATTAGATTATTGAAATTTTTTCGGGACGTTAGGCGTGTTGCGTTGTGTGCCTTTGTTCAGGAAGGAGAGCTTCGGGCCACTTGGCTAGTGCGCTTGCTAATTCAAGAGGGAAAAAGGACGTTCTAAATCCAAACAACGATTGTTCTTGACAAAGGACCTCTTGTACAACATTCTGATGGAAGATCATCAAAAGTAGGACCCATTTTATGATGCTATTTCATATATCTGTCGAACTGTGTACTATTAGTTTTGCGCCCAGGTTTTGGGCACTCGCTCGCCATAACGTAAGCCTTATGTCATAATGAAGTTATTTTTAGAATTCTAACACTGCGATTGCATTAAGAACTAGTGTATCTATCATTTCCTATACAACAGGTATTTTTTAGTAATGTTTATGAATAGTTATTTGGTCAGAATATGTGAGAGTCAGAAAAATATCCGGACGTTCTGGGGAAAAAGATGCTACGTTAGCACAATGTGTAACCACTGATTTCAGCTCTAAATATGCACATTTTCGAACAAAACATAAGTGTATGTATAACCTGATGTTATAGGACTGTCATCTGATGAAGCTTATCAAGGTTAGTCAAAAATTATATATCTTTTGCTGGTTTGTTACGATCGCTAACTTTCGCTGCTGGTAAATGGCTTGTGTTTCTGGCTATTGTGGTAAGCTAATATAATGCTATATTGTGTTTTCGCTGTAAAACACTTAATAAATCGGAAATATTGGCTGGAATCACAAGATGCCTGTCTTTCATTTGCTGTACACCATATATTTTTCAGAAATGTTTTATGATGAGTATTTAGGTATTTGACGTTGGTGTCTGTAATTACTCTGGCTGCTTCGGTGCTATTTCTGACGGTAGCTGTGATGGTAGCTGCAATGTAAAACTGATTTATAGCTCAAATATGCACATTTTTCGAACAAAACATAGATTTATTGTATAACATGTTATAAGACTGTCATCTGATGAAGTTGTTTCTTGGTTAGTTTGGTTGGTTCTTGGTTAGTTAGGTTGGCTTTGTGCATGCTACCTGTGCTGTGAAAAATGTCTGTCCTTTTTTGTATTTGGTGGTGAGCTAACATAAATATACGTGGTGTTTTCGCTGTAAAACATTTTAAAAATCGGACATGTTGGCTGGATTCACAAGATGTTTATTTTTCAAATGCTGTATTGGACTTGTTAATGTGTGAAAGTTAAATATTTTTTTTAAATATATTTTGAATTTCGCGCCCTGCACTTGAGCTGGCTGTTGTCATAAGTGTACCGACGTCGGGCTTGCAGCCAGAAGAGTAAAAGTAAAGATACCTTAAAATAAAATGACTCAAGTAAAAGTGAAAGTCACCCAGTAAAATACTACTTGAGTAAAAGTCTAAAAGTATTTGGTTTTAAATATACTTTAGGATCAAAAGTAAATGTAATCGCTAAAATATACTTAAGTATTTTTAAGATGGCGCCGGAGAAGATGGCAGACTTTTTACGTTCCCCCAGCCGATTGGGTTTTTTGTTTGTTTATTTGCGTTGTTTGTAACTTATTTTTGTACTTATTTTGTACATAATGTTGCCGCTACCGTCTATTATAACCGAAAATAACTTCTAGACATCAGGACTGTAATTACTCACCACGGACTAGCAGAATCCTCTTTTTCCTTTCACGACTCTGACGAGCCCGACGTGAAGGATACACTGCTTCCTCGGGAACAGGCCCCGATCCCGTGATCTGCGTGAAGAGGAAGCAGAGAAAGAGGGACAGAAGGTCGGGCTGCCATCTGAGAATTCGTAGGCGATCGAATAAACCCCCACTTCCCTCCATTCTTCTAGCAAACGTGCACTCTTTGGACAATAAAATCGACGAGTTACGCGGAAAATTAAACTACCAATGGGAGATTAAAAACTGTAACATCATATGCTTCACGGAGTCGTGGCTGAACGACGACAACATCAACATACAGCTGGCTGGTTATACAATTTCCCGGCAGGATAGAACAGTGGCGTCTGGTAAGACAAGGGGCGGCGGTCTATGTATTTTTGTAAACAACAGCTGATGCACGATAACTAAGGAAGTCTCAAGCTATTGCTCACCTGAGGTAGAGTATATCATGATAAGCTGTAGACCACACTACCTACTGAGAGAGTTTTTATCTGTATTCTTTGTAGCTGTTTACATACCACCACAGTCAGCAGCTGGCACTAAGACAGCATTGCATGAGCTGTATTCCACCATAAGTAAACAAGAAAACGCTCACCCAGAGGCGGCACTCCTAGTAGCCAGGGACTTTAATGCAGGGAAACTTAAATACGGTGTACCAAATTTCTATCAGCATGTTAAATGTGGAACCAGAGGAAAAAGAACTCTGGACCAACTATACTCCACACACAGAGATGCATACAAAGCTCTCCCTCACCCTCCATTTGCAAATCTGACCATAATTCTATCCTCCTGATTCCTGCTTTCAAGCACCAGGGACTAGATCAATAAAAAAGTTGTCAGAGGAAGCAGATGCTAAGCTACAGGACTGTTGTGCTAGCACAGACTGGAAAATGTTCCGGGATTCCTCCAATGGCATTGAGCAGTACATCACATAAGTCATTGGCTTCAACAATAAGTGCATCGATGACATTGTCCCCACAGTGACCGTACGTACATACACCAACCAGAAGCCATGGATTACAGGCAGCATCCGCACTGAGCTAAAGGCTAGAGCTGCCGCTTTCAAGGAAGTTTGTAAGAAATCCCACTGTGCCGTCCGACGAACCTTCAAACAGGCAAAGCATCAATACAGGACTAAGATCGAATCGTACCATTACAGACTACAAAGGGAAGCACAGCCGAGAGCTGCCCAGTGACTTGAGCCTACCAGACGAGCTAAACTACTTCTACGCTCGCTTCGAGGCAAATAACACTAAAACATGCATGAGAGCACCAGCTGTTCTGGAAGACTGTGTGATCACGCTCACCGCAGCTGATGTGAGTAAGACCTTTAAACAGGTCAACATTCACAAGGCCGCAGGGCCAGACGGATTACCAGGACGTGTACTGTGAGCATGCGCTGACCAACTGCCAAGTGTCTTCACTGACATGTTCAACCTCTCCTTGTCCGAGTCTGTAATACCAACATGTTTTAAGCAGACCACCATAGTCCCTGTGCCCAGGAACACTAAGGCAACCTGCCTAAATGACTACCGACCCATAGCACTCACGTCTGTAGCCATGAAGGGCTTTGAAAGGCTGGTCATGACTCACATCAACACCATCATCCCAATTTGCATACCGCCCCAACAGATCCACAGATGATGCAATCTCTATTGCACTCCAAACTGACGTTTCCCACCTGGACAAAAGGAACACCTATGTGAAAATGCTATTCATTGACTACAGCTCAGCATTCAACACCATAAGCTATATAGCTAAGCAATAAGCTAAGGACCCTGGGACTAAACACCTCCCTCTGCAACTGGATCCTGGACTTCCTGACAGGCCGCCCCCAGGTGGTAAGGGTAGGTAACAATACATCCGCCACGCTGATTCTCAACACGGGGGCCCCTCAGGGGTGCGTGCTCAGTCCCCTCCTGTACTCCCTGTTCACTCATGACTGCACGGCCAGGCACGACTCCAACACATAATTAAATGATGACACAACAGATGACACAACAGCCGATGACACAACAGTGGCAAGCCTGATCACCGACAACGATGAGACAGCCTATAGGGAGGAGGTCAGAGACCTGGCCGTGTGGTGCAAGGACAACAACCTCTCCCTCAGTGTGATCAAGACAAAGGAGATTATTGTGGACTACAGGACAAAGGGGACCGAGCACGCCCCCATTCTCATCGACTGTTGCCATACCAGGCAGTGATGCAAACAGTCAGCATGCTCTTAAAACTTCTTATGGCTGCATCCCGCTACCGGGATCGATATGACAGCAGCCAGATAAAGTGCAGGGCGCCAAATTCAAAAAACAGAAATCTCATAATTAAAATTCCTCAAACATACATGTGTCTTATATCATTTTAAAGGTATTCTTGTTGTTAATCGCACCAAAGTGTCCGATTTCAAATATGCTTTTCAGTGAAAGCACTACAAACGATTATGTTAGGTCACCATCAAACCACAATAAGCACAGACATTTTTCCAGCGAAAGATAGCAGTCAGAAAAAGCAGAAATAGAGATAAAATTAATCACTAACCTTTGATTATCTTCATCAGATGACACTCATATGACTTCATGTTACACAATAAAATACATGCATGTTTTGTTTGATAAAGTTCATATTTATAACAAAAAATCTGAGTTTACATTGGCGCGTTACATTCACTAGTTCCAAAAACATCAAGTGATTTTGCATAGCCACATCGTTTCAACAGAAATACTCATCATAAATGTAGATGATAATACAAGTTATACACATGGAATTATAGATATACCTCTCCTTAATGCAACCGCTGTGTCAGATTTCAAAAACACTTTTCGGAAAAAGCAAATCATGCAATAATCTGAGACGGAGCTCAGAACAATAGCCAAATTATCCGCCATGTTGGACTCAACAGAAACCAGAAAATACATGATAAATGTTTCCTTACCTTTGATGAACTTCATCAGAATGCAGTCCTAGGAATCACAGGTCCACAATAAATGCTTGATTTGTTCGATAATGTCCGTTATTTATGTCCAATTAGCTACTTTGGTTCGCGCCTTCGGTAAACAATTCCAAAGTCAGAAAGCGCCTCCACTATAACGTGACGAAATGTCCAAAAGTTCCGTTACAGTCAGTAGAAACATGTCAAACGATGTACTGAATCAATCTTTAGAATGTTGTTAACATACATCTTGAATAACGTTCCAACCGGAGAATTAGATTGACTTCAGAAGAGAGGTGGAACGGACGTCCTCCTCATGTGAAGGCGCATGGTGAATGTGTGATCAGCCCGTGGAAGTGATTACTCATTCCTGTCTCCTTCGGCCCCCCTTCAAATTAGAGTCATCAGACAAAGTTCTGAAAACTCATCTCTATCTCGCTGTCATTTCAATTGAGAGCATGGTTGAAAATCTGACACCTCAGAAACAATTCAAACAGGAAGTGGAACTTCTCAGGTTTTTGCCTGCCATATGAGTTCTGTTATACTCACAGACATAATTCAAACAGTTTTAGAAACTTCAGAGTGTTTTCTATCCAATATGAATAATACTATGCATATATTAGCAACTGGGACTAAGAAGCAGGCCGTTTAATATGGGCACCTCTGTGCACCTTTCATCCAAGCTACTCAATACTGCCCCTGCAGCCATAAGAAGTTAGTGGGCTGCAGTGGAGCAGGTTGAGAGCTTCAAGTTCCTTGGTCTCCACATTACCAACAAGCTAACATGGACCAAGCACAGCTAGACAGTCATGAAGAGGGCAAGACAAAACGTATTCCCCCTCAGGAGACTGAAAAGATTTGGCATGGGTCCTCATATCCTTAAAAGGTTCTACAGCAGCACCATTAAGAGCATGCTGACTGTTTGCATCACTGCCTGGTATGGCAAATGCTCGGCTTTCCGACCGCAAGGCACTACAGAGGGTAGTGCGAATGGCCCAGTACATCACTGGGGCCAAACTTCCTGCCATCCAGGACCTCTATACCAGGCGGTGTCAGAGGAAGGCCCTAAAAATTGTCAAAGACTCCAGCCACCCTAGTCATAGACTGTTCTCTCTGCTACTGCACAGCAAGCGGTACCGGAGCACCAAGTCGAGGTCCAAGAGCCTTCTAAACAGATTCTACCCCCAAGCCATAAGACTCCTGCACATCCAGTCAAATGGCTACCCAGAATATTTGCAATGCCCCCCCCCCACCCCCTCTTACCCCCGCTACTCTCTGTTGTCATCTATGCATAGTCACTTTAATAACTCTACCTACATTTACATCCTACCTCAAATAACCGGTGCCTCGCACATTGACTCTGTTTCGGTACCCCCCTGTATATAGTCTCGCTATTGTTATTTCACTGCTGCACTTTAATTACTTGTTACTTTTATCTCTTATTCTTATCTGTATTTTTTTTTAACTGCATTGTTGGTTATGGGCTCGTAAGTAAGCATTTCACTGTTGTATTCGGCACATGTGACTAATACAATTTGATTTATTTGATTTGAATTATCAAAAGTAAAAGTATAAATAATTTCATATTCCTTATGTTAAGCAACCCAGATGGCACAATTTTCTTATTATTATTTAAATATTCGGATAGCCAGGGGTACACTTTAACAGTCAGATATAATTTACAAACACAGCATTAATTTTGTTTTTAGTGAATCTGCCAGATCAGAGGCAGTAGGGATGACCAGGGATGTTCTCTTGATAAGTGTGTGAATTAGATAATTTTCCTGTCCTGCTAAGCATTCAAAATGTAACGAGTACTTTTGGGTGTCAGTGAACATGTAAGGAGTAAAAAGTACATTATTTTCTTTAGGAATGTAGTGGAGTAAAAGTAAAAGTTGTCAAAAATATAAATAGTAAAGTAAAGAACAGATACCCCCCAAAAACTTCTTAAGTAGTACTTTAATGTATTTTTACTTAAGTACTTTACAGCACTGGTTGTAGTAGAGTAGCGGCCCGAGGCCACACACTTTATGTGTTGTGAAATCTGTTGGAAAATGTATTTTAATGTTTGAACATTTTATTATAGTGTGCTGTATTTTACTGCCTTAATTTTAGCTGGACTCCAGGAAGAGTAGCTGCTGCCCTGCTGCCCTGCTGCCCTGGCTGCCCTGGCTGCCCTGCTGCCCTGGCTGCCCTGCTGCCCTGCTGCCCTGCTGCCCTGCTGCCCTGGCAGCAGCTAATGGGGATCCATAATAAATACAAATACACCTACACAGAAGTACACACACACTTCACTGTTTGAAATTCCTGCCTCTATGTCATCCCATGTTTCCTCTGCTTGACAGCCATCCAGATAGTATGAGTGAGAACTGAAGCTGACAGAGAGAGAATGCAAACACTTAGACTAAACCTTTCGCATCCACGCCAGAAAAAACAACAACTTTGAATGTCACTGAGTTTGGAGGACAATATCTCGAGCCAAAACAAAAGCTAATCCTTTCTTTATTGTTTGCCGTTATAAGACAAACCTCCAACTTTCATGTTCGTACATCAATAGTGTTTGCTAACAAAGACCAACAATCTGCCAGGCTAATATTTGCTTTTATACAAATATTTTCCAGACATGAATTTGAATATATCAACTGCCAAAAATGTTGCACATCTTTTCAGACAGTGAGTGTAGGTGTCTTTCTGTGTGCAACTGAAGATTTGTGTACAATGCTTCTTTGAAATATTGTCATCTCCATCAGATTTAGCCTTTTCGCGGACACTTATCACTCTTCTCCAAAGGTGAATGTCTGTCAAACTCATTCATCATCACTGTGATCTTCAGCTGTATAGACAGAAATATACATATCCCCAATGCCTCGCCAAGGGTCTCTGATCTGAGCTCCAGGTCGAGACTGGGTTCAAGGACTATTTGAAATGTTTAAAATAGTCTACAATGCCTGGAGTGCAAGATTGACAGGTTTAGATTTTTTGTGACTATTCTATTGGTTCCATTGTGCCAGGCAAGCTCAATCATGTCCAGAAAAAATATTAAAATGGTAATTGAACCCAGGTCTGGTCTGTGAGTCCACAATCAGAATATCCGAGTTCTCTATCCATGGAAGTCACAGTGCCAACTCTGAAAAGCTTACATTAAACCCATCTCCTAAAGTCCACTCCTTTAGTGCCGGCCTTTTACATTTAGAGGCAAAGAAGAAATTTAGTAGGAGCAGAATTTTTACAGTATGCATCCTATTTGGGCCATTGGCACTGTGGCCTAGACAATAGAAAGATTGTGTGCACTATGGCACTTTCTTTGCCTCAAAACAAAATGCATGTTAAATGAGTTCTTGCTGATTAAACGGGAGATGTATTGTAGAAGACGTGGCTGAGATTAGATGAGATGTTTGCCAGAACGGGTCAGGCTACTTCCTCTGGGCCACATCGTAATGATAGCACTTACAGTGGTTAGCTAGCTACCTACTACAGAGAATAAAAGCTCAACATTTTACTGCACAGGGTCACACGGAGTGATTATTGGTCTACACTAAAAATTTACACTACATGGCCAAAAGTATTCTAATTTGCTTGATTTAGTCACTAGTCTGGTCTCAGAGCATTTTGTATTATTCTGTACGTAAATCCGAGAGACTCCATTTAGTATGATATGTTACATTTGGTATGGTTACGTAAGACAGATGGTTACATAAGGCAAAATGGAAGTAGGGTTGATGGGTGGGCGTATAACGTAAACATCTTTATAATTTTAGCTAATTGGCAACTTTTCAACTACTTGCTACTTTTTAGCTACACTACATGACCAAAAGTATATGGACACCTGCTCGTCGAAACTCATTCCAAAATCATTAGCATTCATTTGGATTTGGTCCCACCTTTGCTGCTATAACAGCCTCCACTGTTCTGGGAAGGCTTTCCACGATGTTGGAACATTGCTGCGGGAACTTGCTTCCATTCAGCCACAAGGGCATTAGTGGGGTCGGGCACTGATGCTGGGAGATTAGGTATGGCTCGCACTCAGTGTTCCAATTCATCCCAAAGGTGTTAGATGGGGTTGAGGTCAGGGCTCTGTGCAGGCCAGTCAAGTTCTTCCACACCGATCTCGACAAACCATGTCTGTATCGACCTCGCTTTGTGCACGTGGGCATTGTTATGCTGAAACATGAAAGGGCCTTCTCAAACTGTTGTCACAAAGTTGGAAGCACAGAATCGGCTAGAATGTCATTGTATGCTGTAGCATGAGATTTCACTACACTGGAAGTAAGGGGCCTAGCCTGAACCATGAAAACAGCCCCAGACCATTATTCCTCCTCCACCAAACTTGACAGTTGGCACTATGCATTGGGGCAGTTAGCTTTACACTCCAGACGACGCTTGGTATTGATCTCAGGCTTGTGTGCGGCTGCTCGCCCATGGAAACCCACTTCATGAAGCTCCCGACGAACAGTTCTTGTGCTGACATTTCTTCCAGAGGAAGTTTGGAACTCGGTAGTGAGTGTTGCAACCGAGGAAAAATGATTTTTACGCACTACGCGCTTCAGCACTCGGAGGTCCGGTTCTGTGAGCTTGTGTGGCCTACCACTTTGCGGTTGAGCCGTTGTTGCTCCTACAGTAGATGTTTCCCCTTCACAATAACAGCACTTAAAGTTGACCGGGGCAACTCTTTGAAACAAAAGTATACACCTCATACACATGGTTATAGGCTTAAAAAAATAAGACTCCTGTACCATGTCAGATATAGACATTTTGAGTTTACATCCCAATATTAGACTTTAAATACAACACAGAAGACTGAAATATAACAAAACACAAAATAAAAAAATAAAACATTCTTTATGAATTATGAAATAATTAAAAATATTCATAACATTCCATAAGGCCAAAGAGGGCGCTTTTGGTCAATGACTGCAGGAAAGGGCTACAGAAAAAGTTATTGTTGCTGTTGTTGCATAGGTTGTGTGTAGAAAACATCTACTCTTTAGTACTTAACAGTAGTGATAAGACTAGCAGTAGTTTAGCTACAGTACCTACAGCAGAGCCTAAAGTATAAACAGAATGTTGTTGATGCTACAAAGGTTCTCAAGTGAACACATAAAACATTGAAGACAATTGCAATATCCATAGTTAATGTTGTTTAGTTAACATCTAGGGTTAAGTATTTCATAATAGATAACATAACAATGCTAATAGTCATTACAGAGTCGGAAGATGTTGGCGCAGTATACTTTTACATGGATTCATTTTCTCATATATCTCATACAATATATCTGCATTTGAATTTCGAGTTGTGATGCGTAAATAAAGGCAGTGGTGCATTCATTGACCACTGAAAAGCATTATTAGATATGCCTCTCAAGATGAAGGGATTCAGATAACACATCAAAGTTCCTCTACTTTAGATTCTTTAAATGACAAAACTAATCATAATGTTCTGTCATTATAGACTGAGAAAATTCTAAGGCCTTCCGTTGAAGAGCATAGCCTCTAAACCAAATGCAGCTCCAGGCTAAGCCACGACTTGCGAGACATCAAATTCATTTCATGCACTGCAATCTTCCAAGGACAGATATTTTCCGTTGTGGTAATCTCACACACAAGTGCAGTCAAATGTGTTATCAGTGGGGACTGTGGAACGCTTCAGAACAGCAGAGCCAGGTAATGACTTTGGACAATCTCTCACACAACTTTGATATTTCTCGCAGGTAAAACAAACCTCGGAAAAACCTGTTACCGTAAAACTTCTCTAAAGAAGCATTACCTTTCTCTGTATTTAATGCTTACATGTACACATGCCGCTGCCTGGGAATTATCGATGAAAACCTGAACCAAAGCTTCCCTGATGTCGAATCAAATGACATAGCTTCCTATGGAATGTCATGCACCATTGCTTTATACGGACCAGCTGATTTCAAGATCAAAGAATCTTATTACATACAAGGTAAGAGAGTGCCTTCAAGATGCAAAACTATCAAAACAGCTCCAATAATCAGCCTTTACTGTACCTGTAATGACTGAGTGATAGCATGTATCTGTCTCAGTCTGGCTATGACAGGTAAAACCCTAAACCATTTCAAGTCTTCCTCCCTTCCCACGCCCATGTCTGTTTTGTTGACATTCTCCAGAAGCATGTGTGTCGCCCCTTGCGAGCGAGCAGCCGCCCAGATATCTTGTTCTACCCCATGTCATCTGATTGATAATGTTGCCAACGTCTCTCGTGGAGAGCTCTGTCGCTGTAACCCTCCCTATCAGGGGCCTGGGTTAAGGTTAGAGAGATCTGTCACGGTAACCCTCCCTATCAGGGGTCTGGGTTAGGGTTAGAGAGATCTGTCACGGTAACCCTCCCTATCAGTGGCCTGGGTTAGGATTAGAGAGATCTGTCACGGTAACCCTCCCTATCAGGGGTCTGGGTTAGGGTTAGAGAGATCTGTCACGGTAACCCTCCCTATCAGGGGCCTGGGTTAGGGTTAGAGAGGTCTGTCACGGTAACCCTCCCTATCAGGGGCCTGGGTTAGGATTAGAGAGATCTGTCACGGTAACCCTCCCTATCAGTGGCCTGGGTTAGGATTAGAGAGATCTGTCACGGTAACCCTCCCTATCAGTGGCCTGGGTTAGGGTTAGAGAGATCTGTGGTAGTAAATTATTAGCTCCCTATAAGGGGCCTGCCATGTAGCACATCTGCTTTAGAAGCTTAATTTCCCAAATAGCAAGGACTGCTAGTGTCCCGCACCTCCACAGACACACACACAGGGAGAGAGAGCGAGATGGATGTTTATCTTCTCACTCTCATGGATGTATAATCAACTAACAATCAGTCAGCTTCCTGCCGTGAAGAACTTGTCTAAAGACACTGACAGGCTTTATTTAGTCATGTGAAACATCAACCCCAACAACACACAACAGGATCCGAAACAAAACCATTGTGATGGGAATGGTAAGGCAACTGCATGTCAAATCAAAGGCTGCTTTTCAATCTTAAACATATAACATCCTCCCGATAGGATGTAAAACACAAACACTGTTTTTGAGAGGGGAGCTCTTTATCTTGTCTTGTCCTGATGATACCGCCTAATCCCTCTGAAGGGCACGAGACGAGACTAGACAGTACTGAAGACGAATGGTCTCCAGTCGAGCATGGAGTGTTTGACCATAGCAACTTGATGCTGATGATAAATGAGTGCATCCAGCCTGTAGTTAACCGCTTTCATTTGATATTACATATGCATGGAGAGACAGGGTGGGCAAAGGCATGCACAGGCCCACAGTGGATTGGTAGATCGACTTGCCGTCTCATTTTATTTCTAAATCTCCCTCAAGTGCTCTTCACAAGACAACACTAATCTTAACAACAGTACTGTACAGCACCCACACTTTTTAAAATGAATGAACTTTTACTATAATCCACTTGACTTGGAAAATCCCTGGGTTTATATACTCAATCACGCAAGTTAATAGTCCATATCTCATCTCTTGCAAACCTTAAACCGTTACACTGTGCCGGTAAAGCAGCTGAGAAGAGATGGTAGTGATGGTCTTATTGGGTGGCCGATTCAGAGGCCAGCCAGGGTGAGGGCAGGAAGGTAGCAGACTCATAGTCTTCTGACACGTGTTCCAATAATGTCTCCTTCCTCCTGAAGTGTTCACTTGCTCACTACTCCGTGACGGGATCCTTAAATGGAAGTGAACAAGTGTACACTCTGGGAGAAATAAGAGATTATTAGGACGCAAACGTGGTCTAAAGCACCACTTCTCTCCTCTAATTACCACATCATGTCAGTAGTCCAGTAATCAGGCTGATTATTAACACACTCTGAGAAGTGGACCGCCGGACCGTTGGCCTTTACTGAACACCTTCTCTTGACATTCAAGAGGCAGAAAGATACCCGGGAAAAATTACAGTAATGAGAGATGACGAGAAACTCAACTCAAACAAGATGAACAATGTATATATAAGGGCACAAGGCGAGACCCATATGCAGACACAGGAGGCAGATCAGGGCAGGGTCAGGAAGAATGGTCAGGCAGGCAGATTCGGTGTCAGGACAGGCAAGGGTGAAAACCAGGAGCTCTAGGAAAAACAGAGACTGGGAAAAATAGGAGCTAGGAGATAAACGCTGGTTGACTTGGCAAACAAGGCGAACTGGCACAGAGAGACAGAAAACACAGAGGTAAATACACCAGGAATGATGAGCGACACCTGGAGGGGGTGGAGACAAACACAGGGACTGGTGAAACAGATCAGGGTGTGACAGTATGTTTTATCTCCCTTCTGTCTTCCCTCAGAAGTACTCTTCTCCCAAATCCTGGTTGAGTCTCAAATGGCACTATATTTCCTCCTCTGTACATTGCACTACTTTTGGCCAGGGCCCATTGGAAAAGTGTGCCATTTGGGCAGAGTAATTGTTTCATTAATTATGCTAACTCAGAGAATAACCCTCTATACCAGTGGTGTATACTCAGTGGTGTAACCTTTAAAGGGTCCCCTCCTTTCCAGGCAAATTACACATTGTTCATCTTTAATAGGTGGTTTCTCACAAATATTCATTATGTTATATTTGTGAGTTAGTACTGTAACGATGTTCCTCCTCCTCTTCATACGAAGAGGAGGAGTAGTGATTTGACCAACGTGCAGCGGGTTGTGAATACATAATGATTTATTTGAAAGACTAAGACAAACACGAAAAACACTTGGAAAATACAAAATAACAAAACCGATGTAGACAGACCTGGACTACGAACTTACACGTAACGAAGAACGAACGAACAAGTACTGACTACAAACAAAACGAACTCACGATACAGTCCCGTATGGTGCAACAAACACTGACACAGGAAACAATCACCCACAAACAAACAGTGAGAACAACCTACCTTAATATGACTCTCAATCAGAGGAAACGTCAAACACCTGCCTCTAATTGAGAGCCATACCAGGCAACCCAAAACCAACATAGAAACAGAAAACATAGACTACCCACCCAAACTCACGCCCTGACCAATAAACACATACCAAAACACAGAAAACAGGTCAGGAACGTGACAGAACCCCCCCCCTCAAGGTGCGAACTCCGGGCGCACCCCTAAAACTCAAGGGGAGGGTCTGGGTGGGCATCTGTCCGCGGTGGCGGCTCCGGCGGTGGACGAGGACACCACTCCACCACTGTCTTTGTCCCCCTCCTTAGCGTCCTTTGAGTGGCGACCCTCGCCCCCGACCATGGTCCAGGAACCTTCACTAAGGCCCCTCCTACATAGAGGAGACAGCTCAGGACAGAGAGGTAGCTCAGGACAGAGAGGTAGCTCAGGACAGAGAGGTAGCTCAGGACAGAGAGGTAGCTCAGGACAGAGAGGTAGCTCAGGACAGAGAGGTAGCTCCGGACAGAGAGGTAGCTCCGGACAGAGCGGTAGCTTAGGACAGAGGGACAACTCTGTACTAATGGCAGCTCCGGACTGAGTGGCAGCTCCGGACTGGGTGGCAGCTCCGGACTGAGTGGCAGCTCCGGACTGAGTGGCAGCTCCGGACTGAGTGGCAGCTCATGACTGTAGGGCAGCTCATGACTGGAGGGCAGCTCATGACTGGAGGGCAGCTCATGACTGGAGGGCAGCTCATGACTGGAGGGCAGCTCATGACTGAAGGGCAGCTCATGACTGAAGGGCAGCTCATGACTGTAGGGCAGCTCATGACTGGAGGGCAGCTCATGACTGGAGGGCAGCTCATGACTGTAGGGCAGCTCCTGACTGTAGGGCAGCTCTGGCAGCTCCTGACTGGCTGGCGGCTCTGGCAGCTCCTGACTGGCTGGCGGCTCTGGCAGCTCCTGACTGGCTGGCGGCTCTGGCAGCTCCTGACTGGCTGGCGGCTCTGGCAGCTCCTGACTGGCTGGCGGCTCTGGCAGCTCCTGACTGGCTGGCGGCTCTGGCAGCTCCTGACTGACGGACGGCTCTAGCGGCTCCTGACTGACGGACGGCTCTAATGGCTCGGGACAGACGGGCGGCTCTAATGGCTCGTGGCAGACGGATGGCTCAGAAGGCGCTGGGCAGACGGATGGCTCAGAAGGCGCTGGGCAGACGGATGGCTCAGAAGGCGCTGGGCAGACGGATGGCTCAGAAGGCGCTGGGCAGACGGATGGCTCAGACGGCGCTGGGCAGACGGATGGCTCAGACGGCGCTGGGCAGACGGATGGCTCAGACGGCACTGGGCAGACAGATGGCTCAGACGGCGCTGGGCAGACAGATGGCTCAGACGGCGCTGGGCAGACAGCCTTCTCTGACCCGCTGAGGCGCACAGTAGGCCTGGTGCGTGGTGCCGGAACTGGAGGCACTGGACTGGAGACACGCACCACAGGGAGAGTGCGTGGAGGAGGAACAGTGCGTACAGGGCTCTGAGGACGCACATGAGGCTTGGTGCGTGGTGCAGGCACTGGTGGTACTGAGCTGGGGCGGGAAGGTGGCGCCGGATATACCGGACCATGTAGGCGTACTGGCTCCCTTGAGCACTGAACCTGCCCAACCTTACCTGGTTGTATGCTCCCCGTCGCCTGACCAGTGCGGGGAGGTGGAATAACCCGCACCGGGCTATGTAGGCGAACCGGGGACACCATGCGTAAGGCTGGTGCCATGTAAGCCGGCCCAAGGAGACGTACTGGTGGCCAGATATGTAGGGCCGGCTTCATGACATTTGGCTCAATGCCCAATCTAGCCCTACCAGTGCGGGGAGGTGGAATAACCCGCACCGGGCTATGAACACGTACAGGAGACACCGTGCGCTCTACTGCGTAACACGGTGTCTGCCCGTACTCCTGCTCTCCACGGTTAGCCTGGGAAGTGGGCGCAGGTCTCCTACCTGCCCTCGGCCCACTACCTCTTAGCCCCCCCCCAAGAAATTTTTGGGTAGTACTCACGGGCTTTTCGGGCTTCCGTGCTAGACGCGTCCCCTCATAACGCCGGTTCCTCTCTCCGGTTTTCTCCGCTCTCCGAGCTGCCTCCAGCTGTTCCCATGGGAGGCGATCCTTCCCAGCCAGGATCTCCTCCCATGTGTAGCAACCCTTACCGTCCAAAACATCCTCCCATGTCCATTCCTCCTTCTTGCGCTGTCGTTGCTGTCCGTTAACCCGCTGCTTGATCTGGGTTTGGTGGGTGATTCTGTAACGATGTTCCTCCTCCTCTTCATACGAAGAGGAGGAGTAGTGATTTGACCAACGTGCAGCGGGTTGTGAATACATAATGATTTATTTGAAAGACTAAGACAAACACGAAAAACACTTGGAAAATACAAAATAACAAAACCGATGTAGACAGACCTGGACTACGAACTTACACGTAACGAAGAACGAACGAACAAGTACTGACTACAAACAAAACGAACTCACGATACAGTCCCGTATGGTGCAACAAACACTGACACAGGAAACAATCACCCACAAACAAACAGTGAGAACAACCTACCTTAATATGACTCTCAATCAGAGGAAACGTCAAACACCTGCCTCTAATTGAGAGCCATACCAGGCAACCCAAAACCAACATAGAAACAGAAAACATAGACTACCCACCCAAACTCACGCCCTGACCAATAAACACATACCAAAACACAGAAAACAGGTCAGGAACGTGACAAGTACAGTACATATAGCAACTTAAAATATATATTTTTTATCCTGTTCTACAGGATATTATGATAAATGCTTTAGAAACTTACACAGCAAATTGGCCAGTGTTACCAAGTTTTCATTTTTCAGTGTAATATTTCTAGTGTTGACACGAGTTAAATTAGCTCTGTAAAGAGTTAAATTAACACTCAGTGGTGTAAAATAACCCCAGTGTTGGTGTTATTAACCAGAGTTCAACAAAAACCATGCCCATCATTATCGTATTTCCCAGCATGCTCTGTTGCAGGTATCCGTAGTGGAATACCTACAGGCGGAGAAGAGGTATTCGTAGTGGACTTCTAGTCCGACTCAGGAGGCATGCACACCATCCACCACTTTCGAGTATATTACTCGCTAATGTACAGTCTCTGGATAATAAAGTAGAATAGCTCAGGGTGAGGATCTCCTTCCAGAGAGACATCAGAGATTGTGACATACACTGTTTCACAGAAACATGGATCTATCGGGATATACTGTCACCGTCCATAGAGCCACCTGGGTTCTCAGTACGCGCAGACAGGAATAAAGAACTCTCCGGGAAGAAGAAAGGCGGGGTTGTATGTTTCATGATTAACTACTCATTGTGTGATTGTGATAACATACAGAAACTCACGACCTTTTGTTCACCCAACCTAGAATACCTCACAATCAAATGCCGACCGTATTACCTCATAAGAGAATTCTCTTCGGTTATAGTCACAGCCGTGTATATTCCCCCTCAAGCCGATAGCACGACGGCCCTCAAAGAACTACACTTTATGCAAACTGGAAACCACATTATCCTTAGGCCGCATTTATTGTAGCTGGGGATTTTAACAAAGCAAATTTGAGGAAAACGCTACCGAAGTTCAACCAACACATTGACTGTAGTACTCACGCTGTTAAAACATTGGACCCCTGCTACTCAAGATTTCTCAAGACCCTCCCCCACACTCCCTTAGGCAAATCTGATCATGACTCCATTTTTGTCCTCCCTTCCTATAGGCAGAAACTCAAAGTACTCATGAAGTGCTTTGAGAGGCTAGTTAAGGATTATATCACCTCTACCTTACCTGACACCCTAGACCCACTTCAATTTGCTTACCACCCCAATAGAGCCACAGACAATGCAATCGCCATCACACTGCACACTGCTCCATCCCATCTTGACAAGAGAAATACCTATGTAAGAATGTTGTTCATTGACAATACCTCAACAACACCATAGTACACTCCAAGCTCATCATTAAGCTCGGGCCCTGGGTCTGAACCCCACCCTGTGCAACTGGGTCCTGGACATCCTGATGGGCCACCCCCAGGTTGTGAAGGTAGGAAACAACACCTCAACTTCGCTGATCCTCAACACAGGGGCCCCACAAGGGTGCGTGTCAGCCCCCTAATGTACTCCCTGTTCGCCTTTGACTGTGTGGCCACTCACGCCTCAAACTCAATCAAGTTTGCAGATGACACGGCAGCAGTAGGCCTGATTACCAACAATGACGAGAGCCTACAGGGAGGAGGTAGAAAATAACCTCTCTTTCGCAGTGGAGAACGTGGAAAGCTTCAAGTTCCTCGGCGTACACATCACTGACGATCTGAAAAGGTCTACCCACACAGACAGTATGGTGAAGAAGGCGCAACAGCGCCTCTTAAACCTCAGGAGGCTTAGGAAATTTGGCGTGGCCCCTAAAACCTTCACGCACTTTTACAGATGCACAATTGAGAGCATCCTTTTGGGCTGTATCATCGCCAGACATGGCAACGCAGGGCTCCCCAGAGGGTGTTGGGTGCTGTAGGTGTCCATAGGGTGGTCCGGTCTGCCCAACCCATCACCGGGGGCAAACTACCTGCCCTCCAGGACACCTACAGCACCCGATGTCACAGGAAGGCCATAAAGATCATCAAGGACATCAAGCACCCGAGCCATGGCCTGTTCACCCTGCTATCATCCAGAAGGCGAGGTCAGTACAGGTGCAGCAAAGCTATATACAGACACAGACTTGGAATCACGGGCCACTTTAATAATGGAACACTAGTCACTTTAATAATATTTAAATAATGTTTACATACTGCTTTACTCATCTCATATGTACATACTGTATTCTATTCTACTGTATTTTAGTCAAAGCCACTCCGACATTGCTCAATCTAATATTTATATATTTCTTAATACTTCTTTTACTTTTAGATTTGTGTGTATTGCTGTGAATTGTTAGATAATACTGCGCTGTTGGAGATAGGAACACAAGCATTTCGCTACACCCGCAATAACATCTGCTAAATATGTGTATGTGACCAATACAATTTGATTTGACTTATTGCACCATTACTGAAATGGTTGTTCCAGTTTAAATGGTTTAGGTATTCTCTTAACTTAGTCGCCCCAACCAGGGCAGTCATTCTGAATGCAGGTTGTGGGTGAATTTTCGCATAGGATCAAATCTCTCTCCCTCCCTATTTCTCAAATCAAATCAAATTCATTTATATAGCCCTTCTTACATCAGTTGATGTCACAAAGTGCTGTACAGAAACCCAACATAAAACCCCAAACAGAAAGCAATGCAGGTGTAGAAGCACGGTAGCTAGGAAAAACTCCCTAGAAAGGCCAAAACCTAGGAAGAAACCTAGAGAGGAATCAGGCTATGAGGGGTGGCCAGTCCTCTTCTGGCTGTGCCGGGTGGAGATTATAACGGTACATGGCCAAGATGTTCAAACATTTATAGATGACCAGCAGGGTCAAATAATAATAATAATAATCACAATATTTCTTCAACAGTTGTGAAAGGACTATAAGAAAATCCATAAGAACAGCAGTTAAATTGTACACAGTTCCACAAAATCTGAATAATGATCCTACAATTCCTGAAGGGATTTCGAAGATTTCACGTCTTCGCCATAACTTTCCTATGTGAGTCAACTGTATGATTATAATTTTCAGTTAAACCTATTTTTTTTCACTATGTTGAGCGCTAACGAGTACAACGATGTCTCTATGGGTTTAATTAGATACTTGCTAACACAACGCTTGTCACATTATATAGTAGTCATACCCATGAAACAGAATGCCAAACCCACATATCAATCACATTCATAGGTCGACTAGATCTGAACTTAGGAAGACACAAAATAACATGCATTGATGTGGGAAAGTAACTAAATTCAAGTCTATTTTGCTTTCCATCGGTCTCTCCCGCTCTCAACCCCCCCCCCCCCGCTCTCTCTCTCCCTCTCCCTCTCCCTTTCCATTTCCCTCTCCCTCTCCCTCCCTCTCTCTCTCTCTCTCTCTCTCTCTCCCTCTCTCCCTATCTCTCTCTCTCTCCCTTTCCCTCTCTCTCTCCACCCCCTCCCTCTCTCTCTCTCCCTATCTCTCTCTCTCCCTCTCCCTCTCCCCTATCTCTCTCTCTCTCTCTCCCTTGCTCTCTATCTCTGCTAACATGTATGCGCATTGTGTGTATGGTTGAGTACACATTTCCCAAAGGTTGCAAACCCTGTTCTGTATAAACTTAATTAACTTCAGAATAAAGCCAGGTGTCACATTCTAAGCGTGTGTGGAATATGTTATATATTGCTAGTATGACTATTGCATTTAATCAACTACTGTGGTAATTCAGAGAGGACCTTAGCCAGAAAACATACGCTGATCTCATGGGTGTTTCCATGGTCCTGTGGACTCATATAGGAAATACAACACAAAGGCTCTTTCTCATTGTTATTCATTGGGGTGGTGTTAGAAGCGGCAAACTTTTGCTTGAGCGATTTCGCAGAAACAAGCTTATGAATTCTACATCAGCCATATATTTATACCAAACACTACAATTTTATCCCCTGTGATACAGTGAGAAATCTCAGGTAGCTCCAAGGGGCCAAGTCAATCACTTTAAACAGTCTCTCTTGCTCTCTCTCTCTCTTGCTCTCTCTCTCTCTTGCTCTTGCTCTCTCTCTCTTGCTCTCTCTCTTGCTCTCTCTCTCTTGCTCTCTCTTGCTCTCTCTCTCTCTCTCTCTCTCTCTCAAATATATTTATAAAGCTCTTACATCAGTTGATGTCACAAAGTGCTGTACAGAAACCCAGCCTAAAACCCCAAACAGCAAGCAATGCAGGTGTAGAAGCACGGTGGCTAGGAAAAACTTATAACAGAACATGGCCAAGATGTTCAAATGTTCATAGATGACCAGCAGGGTCAAATAATAATAATCACAGTGGTTGTTGAGGGTGCAACAGGTCAGCACCTCAGGACTAAATGTCAGTTGGCTTTTCATAGCCGATCATTCAGAGTATCTCTACCGCTCCTGCTGTCTCTAGAGAGTTGAAAACAGCAGGTCTGGGACAGGTAGCACGTCCGGTGAACAGGTCAGGGTTCCATAGCCGCAGGCAGAACAGTTGAAACTGGAGCAGCAGCACGGACAGGTGGACTGGGGACAGCAAGGAGTCATCAGGCCAGGTAGTCTCTCTCTCTCACTCTCTCGCTCTCTCTCACTCTCTCTCCCTCTCTCCCTATTTCTCTCCCTATTTCTCTCTTGCTCTCTCGCTCTCTCTTTCGCTCTCTCTCGCTCTCCCCCTATTTCTCTCTCTCTCTATTTCTCTCTCTCTCTCTTTTTGCTCTCTCTCTCCCCATTTCTCTAACTCTCCCTATTTCTCTATCTCTCCCTATTTCTCTCTATCTCCATATTTATCCCTCTCTCCCTAAAACATCTCTGTCTTTTTATGCTAAAACATTCCTTCTGATATATACCTTCTATTGCTTTTAAATGACTGTCAGTTTCCAACATTGCCTAGTCACAGTTTTTACGTCAGCCTACTGAAACGCAATGGCTTTTAAAAAAAACAACATGAGACCTATGTACATGCACCCTTCTCCAGATCATTATTCTTCATTATTTATGCTTTTGAATTTAGAAGAATATGGCAATGTTTTAGCAGAGCTCATCAAAATAGCCATTACAAGTCACTTGTACAACACCAGCAACATGTACCCGGCATGTACTGTATGCACAGCATGCGTCTTAGACTAGGGGTCTCTGAATCAGGCAGAGCTGCTTGTACATTAAGAGAGAGTACAATGTACATACTGTACAGCATCCTCTGTGTACTGAGAACAAAGATTGAAACTGAATGAACCATTTCATTTTCACAATGCATGAGTGTAGAGCAGGGGTGTCAAACATACAGCCGCAAACCTCTTCAGTCGGACCTGTCATACTGTGTTGAAATTATAATCAACCAACATTTATAGTCTCTTTACTCTGTCCAGTGTGCTAACAGTCATTTATAGACTATTTTCTCTGTCCAGCTTGCTAACAGTCATTTATAGACTATTTTCTCTGTCCAGCTTGCTAACAGTCATGTATAGACTCTACTCTGCCAAGCTTGCTAACAGTCATTTATAGACTCTACTCTGTCTAGCTAGATAACAGTCATTTATAGATGATTTACTCTGTCCAGCTTGCTAACAGTCATTTATAGATGATTTACTCTGTCCAGCATGCTAACAGTCATTTATAGACTCTACTCTGTCCAGCTTGATAACAGTCATTTATAGACTCTACTCTGTCCAGCTTGCTAACAGTCATTTATAGACTCTACTCTGTCCAGCATGCTAACAGTCATTTATAGACTCTACTCTGTCCAGCTTGATAACAGTCATGTATAGACTCTCTACTCTGTCCAGCTTGCTAACAGTCATTTATAGATTATTTACTCTGCCCAGCTTGCTAACAGTAATTTATAGACTCTACTCTGTCCAGCTTGCTAACAGTCATTTATAGACTCTACTCTGTCCAGCTTGCTAACAGTCATTTATAGATTATTTACTCTGTCCAGCTTGCTAACAGTCATTTATAGACTCTACTCTGTCCAGCTTGCTAACAGTCATTTATAGACTCTACTCTGTCCAGCATGCTAAAAGTCATTTATAGACTCTACTCTGTCCAGCTTGCTAACAGTCATTTATAGATGATTTACTCTGTCCAGCTTGCTAACAGTCATTTATAGATGATTTACTCTGTCCAGCTTGCTAATAGTCATTTATAGACTACTCTGTGCAGCATGCTAACAGTCATTTATAGACTCTACTCTGTCCAGCTTGCTAATGTAACCGATGTGAAATGGCTAGCTAGGTAGCGGTGGTGCGCGCTAGCAGCCTTTCAGACGGTGACGTCACTTGCTCTGAAACCTTGAAGTAGTGGTTCCCCTTGCTCTGCAAGGGCCGCGGCCTTTGTGGAGCGATGGGTAACGATGCTTCGTGGGTGACTGTTGTTGATGTGTCCAGAGGGTCCCGGGTCGGGGCGAGGAGACGGACTAAAGTTATACTGTTACACTAACAGTCATTTATAGACTGTACTCTGTCCAGCATTCTAACAGTCATTTATAGACTCTACTCTGTCCAGCATGCTAACAGTCATTTATAGACTCTACTCTGTCCAGCATGCTAACAGTCATTTATAGACTCTACTCTGCCCAGCTTGCTAACAGTCATTTATAGACTCTACTCTGTCCAGCATGCTAACAGTCATTTATAGACTCTACTCTGTCCAGCATTCTAACAGTCATTTATAGACTCTACTCTGTCCAGCATGCTAACAGTCATTTATAGATGATTTACTCTGTCCAGCATGCTAACAGTCATTTATAGACTCTACTCTGTCCAGCATGCTAACAGTCATTTATAGACTCTACTCTGTCCAGCTTGCTAACAGTCATTTATAGACTCTACTCTGTCCAGCTTGCTAACAGTCATTTATAGATGATTTACTCTGTCCAGCATGCTAACAGTCATTTATAGACTCTACTCTGTCCAGCATGCTAACAGTCATTTATAGACTCTACTCTGTCCAGCTTGATAACAGTCATTTATAGACTCTTTACTCTGTCCAGCTTGCTTATAGTCATCGAAACGAAAGCTACACAGTCAGGGAGCATCCAAAGCGATTGATAGAGGATTTTTTGTTGTTGCACATTTTGACAGTGAGGAATGTAACCAATTTTAAGTGCGGCCCTCTGGACCGAATGTGGCCCGCAGGGCAAAATGAGGTTGGCTCACCCCTGGCATAGAGGGATAATATAATTTCTGTCTCAATCAAAGATATCGTTTAGCATTTTAAAATGACTAAGAGTTTCAGATTTCTATATTGTTTGTACATTATAGAGCAATCTGAATTCTTCAACATCAATATGGACAGCAGTAGTGTTGCGAAAAAGACACTGTGAATGCTTAGGCCTACATTTCCATAGAGATCAATAGATAGGCAAATATGCAATTATGTACGTTTTTTTACCCCAGAGAGGAAATTTCATAGATCCTTGGCAACGAGCATGAAGCCTAGCCATGTTTTGCATTCTGTACATGTAGAGGTTTGATTTTACCCAGTATCCATCTTCCATCCAGTTCGTGGTTCATTAATGTGTTGTGATATCTTCCTGATTAAATGACTACAATTTTCCAGAGTTCTGCTTTTTGCATGTTCCCCCAACCTAATGCTTCTTAAATATTCTGTCTCGCTCACATCAGCATTCATATTTGCCACGGACTCATGCACTATTAACTGGTCATAATCTCACACACAGTTATGCCGCCTCCAGGTACGCGGATCCGCAAAATGTAATATTTTTTGTTCATTTATCACAATTGCCTACCAGCGTATGGAGATATGATATTACTTAATCTAGGCTATACTCTCCTCGCATTGAGAAACCCTGGACCATTTCCTGTCCTGCTGGGTTTGAATTGATGACACAGTAACAAAGGTGATTGTTATTCTACCTGATTTAGAACCCAAAATAACCCAATGTTTCTCAATTGGCATCCAATTCTCCAGTGTACTACTTTTGACCAGGGCCCATAGAGCTCTGGTCAAAAGTAGTGCACTATATAGGGAATAGGGTGTCATTTGACATGGACCCGGGGTTTAGGAGAATGAGTACTTCTGAGGGAAGACAAAAGGGAGATAAAACATACATTGTTCATCTTGTTTGAGTTGAGTTTCTCGTCATCTCTCATTACTGTAATTGTACCCGGGTATCTTTCTGCCTCTTGAATGTCAAGAGAAGGTGTTCAATTAACACGGTTCGGAGGTCCACTTCTCAGAGTGTGTTAATAATCAGCCTGGCCTGATTACTGGACTACTGACATGATGTGGTAGCTGACTATCTGATCACATTGTAACACCGACACTTTTCGTTCACATTCTTTGTTCTCTAACGA
Organism: Salvelinus namaycush; assembly: GCF_016432855.1. Classification (NCBI taxonomy): domain Eukaryota; kingdom Metazoa; phylum Chordata; class Actinopteri; order Salmoniformes; family Salmonidae; genus Salvelinus; species Salvelinus namaycush. Next base: position 10,718,377 of record NC_052309.1, on the reverse strand, counting down.
CTATTGCTATTTCATCCCGTTTCAATTACAAACTGTTGAAAAAGTAGCTTGTAATAGGAAGATATGGGGAGTCGAGGCTTGGCATTGTGAGAGGAGTGATGGCTCCAGGCTGGATCTGGGTCTCTTTGATTTGAACACCATGAACACCAGCCGTAAGGATAATCTGAGGGAAAGAACTATAAGATCTTCTTTTATTTCCTCCCGTGAAAGGTCCCTGCAGAGGAAGGGGCCAGAGGAGTAGCTGTTTCATCTCTGTATGCTTCCCAATTGGCACCCTATTCCCTAAATAGTGCACTACTTTTGACCAGAGCTCTATGGGTCCTGGTCAAAATTAGTGTACGGTAAAGGGAATAGGGTGGCCCTTGGGACTCGACACATGTGTGTCAGCAGCACACCTCTTAGCGGTTTGGCTGTATGCCATCCAGTGCCCCATTCTCTGCTCCTACAGGCCTCTTAAGTCTGTTTCCTCGGAGGAGAAGACTATCACTTACATAACTGGATACCTTTTAGAGGTGGACCCCTCACTCTATGCGTTTCACCCAGTCACCTGAGTAGCTCCCTCCCTCGCTCCATCTCTCCACTATACTTGTCTCTCTCCCTCGCTCCATCTCTCCACCCTTCTTCAGTCTCCCTTGCTCCATCTCTCCACCATTCTTCAGTTTCTCTCCCTCTATCTCTCCACTATACTACAATCTCCCTCGTGTTATCTCTCCACCATTCTTCAGTCTCCCTCGCTCTATCTCTCCACCATTCTTCAGTCTCCCTCGCTCTATCTCTCCACCATTCTTCAGTCTCCCTCGCTCTGTCTTTCCCACATTCTTCAGTCTCCCTCGCTCTATCTCTCCACCATTCTTCAGTCTCCCTCGCTCTATCTCTCCACCATTCTTCAGTCTCCCTCGCTCGGTCTTTCCCCCATTCTTCAGTCTCCCTCGCTCGGTCTTTCCCCCATTCTTCAGTCTCCCTCGCTCTATCCCTCCACCATTCTTCAGTCTCTCTCGCTCTCTCTCCACCATTCTTCAGTCTCTCTCCCTCCCTCGCCCCCCATTCTTGTGTCTCCCTCGCTCTATCTCTCCCCCATTCTTCAGTCTCCCTCGCTCGGTCTTTCCCCCATTCTTCAGGCTCCCTTGCTCTATCTCTCCCCCATTCTTCAGTCTCTCTCGCTCTCTCTCCACCATTCTTCAGTCTCTCTCCCTCCCTCGCCCCCCATTCTTGTGTCTCCCTCGCTCTATCTCTCCCCCATTCTTCAGTCTCCCTCGCTCGGTCTTTCCCCCATTCTTCAGGCTCCCTTGCTCTATCTCTCCCCCATTCTTCAGTCTCTCTCGCTCTCTCTCCACCATTCTTCAGTCTCTCTCCCTCCCTCGCCCCCCATTCTTGTGTCTCCCTCGCTCTATCTCTCCCCCATTCTTCAGTCTCCCTCGCTCGGTCTTTCCCCCATTCTTGTGTCTCCCTCGCTCTATCTCTCCCCCATTCTTCAGTCTCCCTCCCTCCATCTCTCCACTATACTACAGCGTTATCTCTCCACCATTGTTCAGTCTCCTTCCTTCACTCTACCTCTCCACCATTCTTCAGTACAAAGTCTTACAAATGAATGGAAAGGGGCAGTTGTGAACTTTCGAACCTGTATGCGAAAAGACTGAAAATAATACAAATTAAACTTAATAGGCTGCCCAGTTTTTACTTAATTAAATCAAAATATTATTGTAAAATGGTATGACTAAGATGAACTAATGTTGAGAGAACTCAGAATGTCAGTTCTAAGTTGTCTGGCATCGTAAAGTGAAGATAGTTGAACGTGAAAGCTCACAGACTGAACCAGCCAGATGAATTAGCACTAAAGTCTGCGTGGGGGTTATCTGCAGTGCAAAGAGCAAGCAGAGGTGTTTTTCAGTGTCTTATGAACCGTCTGCGTCTATGAATAATGTGGGGTAGTTATATGACTTCAGTATCCAGATCAGTTCTGCATTGATACAGACTGAGACTGTGTCATTTATTTCCCCCCACAATAACAACATGGATATTAGTCACGAAGAAGGACATTCATTTCCTTTGACATAAACATTTCTTATGATTTCTGTGATTTTCATAAAAGAAACCTGAATTGAAATGAACGCCAGGTCTGCTATTGATAGTGAGAATGGATGAGCGAAACAAATTGAAGAAATTAACATATTAAGCTTATTGTACATGATCGTTTATTAGTTTTGAGCTATATGGGCAGAAAGCTTACTTATTCATAGATGGATAGAAAAGCTATTCTGATTGTTTGAATCAATTTATTCCCAGATAGAAAAGCTATTCTGATTCTTTGAATGAATTTCTTCCCAGTTTAAATGCAGGGAAAGAAAGGTTAATTGGGAGTGCCCAGTCAAATAGAAAATTAACAGGTGGAAAAAAAATAATCTCCCATTTTACTCATCTGAAATGTGCAATGAGCTATTGTTGCTCTGGGGTGGTAAACTATTAATGAGGTTATAGAGAGTATAGACAGATAACTCCATAATGTTAGGCCACTAACCAGATGACAATTCATGCATTTCACGAAAACGATCTGCATATAATGATTGATCTAAAATGAGAATGTCTCGCTGAGGATGGAGCAGGGAGTTTTTCCTGAAGTAACATGGTCAGGGAAAACGCTGAGCCCCTCTCATGATGTAGTGCGAATGGAAGACCAGAGGGTCATGACTCCTCTTGACACCAGGACATCAACAACAGCCATATGTTAGAAGCCATTTTGGGGAAAAAACGGTATTTCTATCGGATCTTTTTGACTTGGTCCATGCTATCCAGAATCCCTGGGACATCCCAACCCCATTGAAGTTACATTTTAAAATGGTTAAGATAAGAGTTAAGGTTAGGGTTGGGTAACGGTTAGGGTTCATGTTAGGGTAAGGGTAGCGGTAAAGGTTAAGGTTAGGGTTTAGGGGTAGGGACGTCCCATGGACCCTTAATAGCACTGACCTTTTTGACTCTGTACATGTTCCGTTTCACCTTGTAATCCAGCGTCACCTTGTAATACAAAGTCTCTTTGTATTATAAGCTGCTAAACAACAGTCCATTGATCAAGTCTCTTTGTATTCTAAGCTGCTAAACAACAGTCCATTGATCAAGTCTATTTGTATTATAAGCTGCTAAACAACAGTCCATTGATCAAGTCTCTTTGTTGTCTTATCATCTACTTAGAGCAGTACACGAAACCATTCTCTACTCCAGCATTTACCAAACTCGGTCCTCGAGACCCCAAGGGGTGCATGTTTAGGTTTTTGCGCTAGTACTACACAGCTGATTCAAATAATCAACGATTCATCAAGTTTTGATCATTTGAATCAGTGTAGTGTTAGAGAAAAATGTTAAAAGCGTGCACCCCTTGCGGTCCCGAGGACCGAGTTTGGGAAAATCTTCTCTATTCTCTTTATGACCCCTGGGGGGAAAGCTGTCCTGCCTGAAAAATTACAACTGTACATACTGCAATGCTGGTTCATTTGGATTAATCCCAATATTTTACAGCTACCGTAGTGCAATGGACAGAACCCTCGTTGGGATAGACCTAGCCTCGTCCCCAGGCTCAACTGCTACCACATAGAGCCGGCTGGTGGACAAGATTAGGATAGGCCTACTGTATATCACTGTAAAACACATGCAGATGGAGCACGGTATGATGTCGTCAGTACACTGCTGTGACCATTACAGCAGCGTAGAAAATGCTGAGCCTGTTATTAGCAGAGTCGTTAAAAATGTAATAGCAAGTTTTGGTCTGTGGGCAAAAAATTATCAAATTACACTTGTGAAAAGAAATTATAAATGTTTTCTTGTGTCTCTCTCCAATGCAAGCATGCAAGAAAATGTTTTTTGAAATGAATACTGTAATCACATTAAAGATAATCTAATTATAGGCACCCCGTGGCTAAGTGTGAATTAATGCTTCAGGAATGGAGATACTGGAGAAACAGTGCAGTTAACATACACATCTTTTGGACTAGGAGATGGAGTGTATGAAATAGGTATACCTACAAGTGCTTTGTTCTCAGGGTTATACTTGATTTATGTTGCGTGCATAAATGCTTTGTGGAAAGGTTGGAAACATTCCAAAATGGTGTGGTTGCTGTTCGATTCTCCCAAAGGGTGTGACACATTTGATTTCAGTGGGTCACCGTGCTCAAGCATGGTGCTGGTGTTGGGGCTCAGGCCAGCCAGAGCTGGTTCTGTGTGATGTGAGAGAGCAGGCGGGGCAGGAGGGAACATTCGGTAGAGTGGAGGAACAGTGGGAACAGAACAGATCTGAGTGGAGTGGAGGAACGATGGGAACAGAACAGATCTGAGTGGAGGAACAGTGGGAACAGAACAGATCTGAGTGGAGTGGAGGAACAGTGGGAACAGAACAGATCTGAGTGGAGTGGAGGAACAGTGGGAACAGAACAGATCTGAGTGGAGTGGAGGAACAGTGGGAACAGAACAGATCTGAGTGGAGTGGAGGAACAGTGGGAACAGAACAGATCTGAGTGGAGTGGAGGAACAGTGGGAACAGAAAATAACAGATCTGAGTGGAGTGGAGGAACAGTGGGAACAGAACAGATCTGAGTGGAGTGGAGGAACGATGGGAACAGAAAATAACAGATCTGAGTGAAGTGGAGGGATGTGGGAGTCTAGGAGAGATCTAACGTGGAACTGTCAGATAGAATGATAGAGAAAGCTAACACGGAACTGTAGGATAGAAGGAGGATAGATGGGTAGAGGGAGAGATGTTACCGCAAGGTGTCTATGCTGCTGGAACACACTGGGATGACTCGTTAAGAGGGTTCACAGAGACCGATCCGGCTGACAGAAACAGCTAGCGGGCAGGTGGACCCACTTTAAAGACAGGTAGCCTTCTTCTCTTCACAGGACACTTAAAGGGAAAGATCATTAAAATGCCTCTTGAACATGTCCAAAGCAGTGCTTGACATCCAGAATTCTCTTTCTTTTACAGACTTAAACATATCTATCAAAAGTACTGGTTGGGACTGATAGAAGTACAGTAGGAAGCATATCTATTTTGTTCTATTTCTGGGTAAAAAGAAACAGAAAAGTCCTTGTATCTTTGATATTTTAGTCTGATCTCTTGCACCTTTATTTTTAGGCCATGTTATATAGGTTTGGTTGGTTCTGATGATCTGGTTGCATGGAACAGGCACAGTGAGCAGGTACATTGAAGCCAGGGTCTATTTTAGGGCTACATTTTCTGGAACTATGCTGTTCAGCTTAGGGGTGCACAATATCACATTCAATGAACAGATTTTCCAATCTGGTGAACAACAGTGTGTACCAGCCCTGGGTAAACACACAAAAAATATTAAACTTTTATATTTTTGTTATTACCTGCAGTTTTGTGTTTACCCAGAGCTGGTATACATTGCTGTTCAGAATGAACAAGTAGTGCAACTTTTTGGGAAGCAAAAAAACTGCCAATGCAGATTTTTTTACGAAAGTACATTTTTTATCCTAGCTCTTTCAAGCTTTTCTATGCTATCTTCAATAACGTCCAATCTTCTGAGAGGAAATACGAGCTCTTCAATAACATCCAATCTTCTGAGAGGCAATACGAGCTCTTCAATAATGTCCGATCTTCTGAGAGGCAATACGAGCTTTTCAATAACGTCCAATCTTCTGAGAGGGAGTGCGAGCTCTTCAGTAACGTTCCATCTTCTGAGAGGCAACGAGAGAGCTAATCAGCAGTTTTGTAGTTCCAAGCTGTCGCAAAACTTAACGACTCTCTGATTGTTTCATTAGAACCCTACATGACATCAGTTCAAGGGGATATTTTAAAGAAGAGTAACAACTCAGCAGAAACATTTGATGTGAGCGAGGCCGCATTTTCAGGCTCCTCCGTTTACGATCCGTAGATCAAGAGGAACAAGATTATCTTTTCAAGTCAACGCTGCAAGGGAGTCTCTTATCGTCTCTGAGCTTTTAAGTGGGTTTAGAAGCATCCCACACACTATGTTTTGGCCTCAATACCCAAGTGGCTGATTGCAACTTTGCTGTGGACGTTATTTTTTTCTTGTCTCTGACAGACCCTGTCAAACAGTATACACTTGAAATTACGACATCATTTGATGTCGGTTTTAATTGCAACGAGATAGATGAACACACACACGCGCAGACAGACACACATACAAAAACATAATAACAGTCCCACCCACATCCTTTTTCCCCACATAGAAGAATATACAGGAACATAAATGCTGTGCTCTAAGCCTGGACTACACCTAATATTGTGTGTGCCTCAATTCAATTCACAGTTACCTCCTTGTGTTTATTTTTGCATTGCCGCCGGCTACTTTACAAATACATACAAGTTACCCCTGTCAACCCAGCACACAGACCTGAGTGAGGCACACAGAGACAACCTCAGTCTCCTCTGGTATGACAATACAGCCTCCTGGGGCATCAGTTCAGTTAACTACATCCCATGGTGCGCCAACATTACTGTCATAGAATGACCTGCACTGTAGGCTACTGTGAACTATCACATGAAAAACATTGAGAAAATATGGAAAGATGGTGGGGGATAACCTTCAAGGTATTTCAGAGAAATGCAAGGTATTTTCAGTGTATTTCAGAGAATACTGTATTTATGGAGGATATAGTTCTTTTTGGGATTCACCGGCCTACATTCTCTGCCATTTCATTTTGTAGGCTGTGCAAATTGATGTAGAACTGGGACATAAAGGCAATGGATTGTTCTTTGCTTTGTTCTCTGATGTAGACATATTCAGTACATCCTCATTGTTTGGTCTATTTCACCATCTAGACCTCTGCAGTAGGTTGATTTTATTTTAAAGCTGTGGTTCGTAAGGGATTCACATCAAATCATAAAAATGCATTGGCACTGCCATGTGTTCCTGCAGACAGACAGATGTATTTGTGTGAACTGTGAGAGGATTGACAGCCTGTTTACCTACACTTCTTCAGCAGCCAAAAAAACGCAGGAGTCCGTGCAGAGCGGAGACAGCAACACTTCTCATCTCTCTTGCTACACCCCGTCTCCCCTCTACCTCCTGTCTCCCCCATCCCTCCATCTCTCCCACAGCAGCCTTTGTGTTCATCTGATTTCAGGCCCCGCTCTCTCTCTCTCTCTCTCTCTCTCTCTCTCTCTTCTCTCTCTCGGCTCTCTCTGTCTCTGTCCCCTGACACTCGGAGCCGCGGCACATGGAGGAATTCTCTTCCTCTCAGACGGCAGATGAGAGTAGAGGCTGCTGCACCTTCTCCCAGTCTCTTCCTCTCAGACGGCAGATGAGTAGAGGCTGTTGGACCTTCCCCCAGTCTCTTCCTCTCAGATGGTGGTGGGTGAGAGGAGAGGCAGCTGCTACTTCTACCAGTCCCCATGCAGTGCTGATCTGAGATAGTTCTGCCAAAACACCTGATATTGGCACTGTGAGGAAGACAAACTCTCTTCCCGAAGCTCTCCTCTCCTCCTCTCCTCTCCTCTCCTTTCTCAGTGAAGGAATCAGGCCTGAAAAAAAGCTCCTCTATAAATCTCTCTGGAGACAACCATGTATTCTCTGTGGCTATGGCTCCTTTTCCTGCCTGTAGAGACATTTCCTCCTGTTTTGTAGAGGAAATAGACTGTAGAAATTAGACAGCGAGAAGAAGATTGGTACAATTTTTTTCTGTTAACAATGCGCTTGTGGAGATGACTGATATTTGTTACCACAAGGTATTGTCTGTGTTTGCTGTCAAGCTCTCTATGGTGTTGTCTGGAAACAGCAGGCACCTCAGGGAAAGGAAAATGCTTGGTTGGCTTTACATGGACACTGCTATATTGACTGTACGTCCCTCTGAATAAGACCGCCTGCTAATTTACTAAAATCTAAATCTAAAATGTCTATATTGGGGTCTCTGAAATGCTTGTGTAACCTCGTCCACTGTGGAAAGGCAGCTATAGTGATAAAAGTGGATTTGTGGACTGATACAGCATCTTAATATTGAATTATTCCATCTCACTCTAACAACTCATTATACAGTCATTCAAGCAATCTACGTGATGATACTGCTATCAGTTTACTATCCAATTTAAATACACCACTGAGAGCCTGAGAGTCAACATCTCTGGTTTCTGGGGTATATATCCAGTTTAAATACACCACTGAGAGCCTGAGAGTCAACATCTCTGGTTTCCGGGGTATATATCCAATTTAAATACACCACTGAGAGCCTGAGAGTCAACATCTCTGGTTTCCGGGGTATATATCCAGTTTAAATACACCACTGAGAGCCTGAGAGTCAACATCTCTGGTTTCTGGGGTATATATCCAGTTTAAATACACCACTGAGAGCCTGAGAGTCAACATCTCTGGTTTCCGGGGTATATATCCAGTTTAAATACACCACTGAGAGCCTGAGAGTCAACATCTCTGGTTTCTGGGGTATATATCCAATTTAAATACACCACTGAGAGCCTGAGAGTCAACATCTCTGGTTTCTGGGGTATATATCCAATTTAAATACACCACTGAGAGCCTGAGAGTCAACATCTCTGGTTTCCGGGGTATATATCCAGTTTAAATACACCACTGAGAGCCTGAGAGTCAACATCTCTGGTTTCCGGGGTATATATCCAGTTTAAATACACCACTGAGAGCCTGAGAATCAACATCTCTGGTTTCCGGGGTATATATCCAGTTTAAATACACCACTGAGAGCCTGAGAGTCAACATCTCTGGTTTCCGGGGTATATATCCAGTTTAAATACACCACTGAGAGCCTGAGAGTCAACATCTCTGGTTTCCGGGGTATATATCCAGTTTAAATACACCACTGAGAGCCTGAGAATCAACATCTCTGGTTTCCGGGGTATATATCCAGTTTAAATACACCACTGAGAGCCTGAGAGTCAACATCTCTGGTTTCTGGGGTATATATCCAGTTTAAATACACCACTGAGGGCCAGAGAATCAACATCTCTGGTTTCCGGGGTATATATCCAGTTTAAATACACCACTGAGGGCCAGAGAGTCAACATCTCTGGTTTCCGGGGTATATATCCAGTTTAAATACACCACTGAGGGCCAGAGAGTCAACATCTCTGGTTTCCGGGGTATATATCCAGTTTAAATACACCACTGAGGGCCAGAGAATCAACATCTCTGGTTTCCGGGGTATATATCCAGTTTAAATACACCACTGAGGGCCAGAGAGTCAACATCTCTGGTTTCCCCGGTATAAATCTGTAGCTGAAAAAAACATTGCTCACTGATTAAAAGCATAATATAAAGCTGTTGAGAAATATTTGCGGGCTCAGTGGGCTTCTACTGTAAATGGATGGGAAAAAGTCCCATTTTGTATGATGGTCTGCAGTTTTGTTGTACGAATGTCAGCTAGCAGTTATTAAATCATGGTAATGGCAGTGACCTGGAATTGATGTAGTCTGTTAGGCCAAATGGAAGGCATTTCTGCAACATATCAGACGTCTGCTTTCTCCCAGCTGCAGATTTGCCCCCTATAATAATGTCACCATATTTTTGATCAGCTAGCATGGCACACCGCATGAATGCCTCTCTGAAGTAATGGATATCTAAATCCAAAATGATACTACGCCCCACCAAAGCCACTGTCAGAGTCAAACTCAATATTTGTTTTCTGCTTAGCTATTACATATAACTGCCCATTTGTAATGTAGCGGATCTCTTGCAATAACTTTGGGAATGTGATAGAAAACATTTAACACAGGAAACTCATCAGAAGTGAATTGTACATACTGTAGCCTACAGTCAATGTTCAATGCAGGGGACAAAGACTCACATACACCAATCTAAGCCAGCCTTGAACCACACAGCTGTACAAAAGCAAGGGACTTTATTGTACATAGCCCTGTTGTCGTTTCACATGTTTAACTAATTATATAGTCTGCTTAATAAATGATAATCAAACCTGATGCTGTCAGATGGCCGACTTATTATATGAATGACCTATTGTTTAAATCCAGAGTAAACCAGCTGGTGTGTGGGTTACACTACTGGTACTGTGTTACTGCAGTGGGTTAAATATATTATACATGTATATATTCCTCACCTGGTCTCAAATTCAGACTATGTTATTTGCAAATGATCTGATTCCATAAAGATAAATAGCAATGTGCAAGAGGACTATTGTTGAGTTAAAGGAATAGGGTATCAAGAAAGGTCTGAGAATTGTATATTTAATTACACTGTAAAATGTATGAATTCACATACAAGGCATAAAGCTTAAGTTACAAGGCTTTACTGTTATATTATTCTAGGTGTATAGATCGTAATGTTACAGGGCATAGCATGAACACAGAAAGGCCTCCTCAGGCCTACTCAAGCCTACTCACAAGGGATACTTCTGGATTTTGGCTATGAGGATACCATTTCTATGTCTTTGCGTGCAGTTTGAAGAAGTTGGTAACTAGTGCTAGAGCAATTGTTATTTAGCATTAGTGCAATTACTGGAAGCTATGGTATCATGCTAGCAGATATAATAGAGTTCCAGTCATTGCGCTAACGCTAGTTAGCATTAGCACGTGAAACTACCTCTAACTAATTGCCCAAATCCCAAAGTATTCCTTTAAAGAGAGGCTGTTTTAGATTTTGTTAATTAAGAAATGCTAGCAGCCATGACTGAATTCAAACTGAATTGGTTTTGGAGGGGTTTGATGTGGGGATCTTGTGTGTGTTCGAAGGTGGGAAGAGTTAGCCAAATTATTTAGCCAATTAGGGCCTCTTGACACTACAGGTTGCTGGTTCGAATCCCTGAAATGGCATGGTGGAAAAATCTGCTGTTCCGCCCTTAAGCAAGGTAGTTAACCCCCAACAACAACTGCTCCCGGACACCGTGGACGTCGAATAAGGCAGCCCCCCGCAGCTCTCTGATTCAGAGGGGTTAAATCTAGATTCAAATCTGTCTTTAAGAGATGTCTCTCACTACCTCCGGAGGTCTACACCACATAACCCCCTCTGACTGGTACAGTATAAAGACTACGGCTCTCCCACACTACCTCCGGAGGTCTACACCACATACCCCCTTCTGACTGGTACAGTGTAAAGACTACGGCTCTCCCACACTACCTCCGGAGGTCTACACCACATACCCCCCTCTGACTGGTACAGTGTAAAGACTAAGGCTCTCTCACACCACATTTTACCTTAACTACCTTAATACCAGTAGACAACATTTTTGCTCTGTTAGCAAAATTTTTAATTATTATTATTTTTATTTGATTTGATTTAACTAGGCAAGTCAGTTAAGAACAAATTCTTACTTACAATGACAGCCTACCACGGCCAAACCTGGATGATGCTGGGCCAATTGTGCGCCACCCTATGGGACTCCCAATCATGGCCAGATGTGATACAGCCTGGATTCAAACCAGGGACTGTAGTGATGCCTCCTGCACTGAGATGCAGGGACGTAAACCGCTGCGCCACTCGTTATTTTAACTTCTTATGGCTGCAGGGGCAGTATTGAGTAGCTTGGATGAAAGGTGCACAGAGGTGCCCATATTAAACGGCCTGCTCCTCAGTCCCAGTTGCTAATATATGCATATTATTATTCATATTGGATAGAAAACACTCTGAAGTTTTTAAAACTGTTTGAATTATGTCTGTGAGTATAACAGAACTCATATGGCAGGCAAAAACCTGAGAAGTTCCACTTCCTGTTTGAATTGTTTCTGAGGTGGCAGATTTTCAACCAAGCTCTCAATGAAATTACAACAAGATATGGATGAGTTTTCACTTCCTACGGCTTCCACTAGATGTCAACAGTCAACAGAACTTTGTCTGATGACTCTAATGTGAAGGGGGGCCAAAGGAGACAGGAATTAGTAATCACTGCCACGAGTTTATCACGCATTCACCATGCGCCTTCACATGAGGAGGACGTCCGTTCCACCTCTCTTCTGAAGTCAATCTAATTCTCCGGTTGGAACGTTATTCAAGATGTATGTTAACAACATTCTAAAGATTGATTCAGTACATCGTTTGACATGTTTCTACTGACTGTTACGGAACTTTTGGACATTTCGTCACGTTATAGTGGAGGCGCTTTGTGACTTTGGAATTGTTTACCAAAGGCGCTAACCAAAGTAGCTAATTGGACATAAATAACGGACATTATCGAACAAATCAAGCATTTATTGTGGACCTGGGATTCCTAGGACTGCATTCTGATGAAGTTCATCAAAGGTAAGGAAACATTTATCATGTATTTTCTGGTTTCTGTTGACCCGTCTCAGATTATTGCATGATTTGCTTTTTTCGTAAAGTTTTTTTGAAATCTGACACAGCGGTTGCATTAAGGAGAGGTATATCTATAATTCCATGTGTATAACTTGTATTATCATCTACATTTATGATGAGTATTTCTGTTGAAACGATGTGGCTATGCAAAATCACTTGATGTTTTTGGAACTAGTGAATGTAACGCGCCAATGTAAACTCAGATTTTTTGTTATAAATATGAACTTTATCAAACAAAACATGCATGTATTGTGTAACATGAAGTCCTATGAGTGTCATCTGATGAAGATAGTCAAAGGTTAGTGATTCATCTTATCTCTATTTCTGCTTTTTCTGACTGCTATCTTTCGCTGGAAAAATGGCTGTGCTTATTGTGGTTTGATGGTGACCTAACATAATCTTTTGTAGTGCTTTCGCTGAAAAGCATATTTGAAATCGGACACTTTGGTGGGATTAACAACAAGAATACCTTTAAAATGATATAAGACACATGTATGTTTGAGGAATTTTAATTATGAGATTTCTGTTGTTTGAATTTGGCGCCCTGCACTTTATCTGGCTGCTGTCATATCAATCCAGGTAGCGGGATGCAGCCATAAGAAGGCTTCTAAAATAGCCTCATATTTGTGAGTCATTGCATTAATCAGGTGTGAAACACTATGTGCAATATAGTTAGATGAGAAGCTCCTGTATAGTTTGAATTGCTACGCTTATTTTGTTTGTCTATATAGTATGGTATGTACGGTATGCTAATAGCTGCACTCAGATGAAGCAGGAATGTGGCTTTGGCCACACCACATCCAAGGCTAGTGTAAACAGAACATTTGTCAATTTTATGTTGAAGAAAGATAGATCTCACTGGACATATTTTACTAATGTAAATCCACCCTTAGCTTCAGCCCGACTGGTGTGCAACCATGACAAAATCAGTTTGACTTTGGATAGCCTATCTCCGGGGCTAGTTGTGGCATACCTTTTACTTCTCATTAAAAGCTGTAAATATTTTCAGGCCTATATGAATTTCTACAACTTATAATTGGTTTGAGGTTGTCAAGTCATTGAAATTTGGAGCTATTGGAATTTTAACATATTGTCCCATGTACATTGTGTAATTTACCGATGGTTCCTAACTAGCCCCATAGGGATATCCAAAGTCAACCCAAATTTACCACAGGCATTATGATCGGGTTGCGTGCAACTGCCATCCAAATTGATAATTACTTGTGTGTTGCTAGCTGTGGGCAGGAATGAAACAAACACAAACTTTCATTTACGTTGTGATGCAGTCACGATCACAAGTCTCACAAAACTCTGTTTTGGTCGAAACTGACTTTATGACCAAAATGACCCTATTTACACTTTGTAATTTTGACAGTAGAATAAATGCTTCTGACTCATTGATGCTACATAGGCTTTTTCTAAATGAAAAGTTGGTTTTAGTGGCAGTTGCTCTTTAAGAGAAAATTCTGCAGAGTGGATAGATAGCAGGACAAGAGAGAGAACAAAGACTTGTCATTCTATTTGTATTATTTTTAACCCACTATTTTTAACCCACTACAGTACTATACATTGTTGTGTTGATTATTTTTGTATTTTTTTTGAAGGGCTCAACATTACAGTATGTTTGGGAATTCCCTTACCCTGCATGTATGAAGCTCTGTAATGCCACCCATCGCTTCCTAGTTCGTCCAACACTCCCTCATCCACACACAGTGTATTTTCCTAACAAAGGCTAATATGCTGTTTCATCCATCCACAGTTCATTTTCTTAACACAGGCCAATGTGCTATCCAATCTCCATTAGCAATTTTATGGACACATAGCCCTTTTAACCAAATAAGAACTCGCAAGCTTTCCATTGGGGTATTTTGCCTTTACCCTTTACATTGTGATGGGGTTAGCTTTAAATTAATCATTTGAATTAGTTTAAAGAAAGGTTAATAACTAATGAAATGGGGCATTGATTGAGCTAACTATAAAGAGATTGGGGAATAAACTAAAGGTAGATGGACTAACACAAGACGAAAGATTGCAATTAGTAGCATTTAAAAGATTTCAGCAGATTATCGCGAACAAACAATTGCCTATTTTAAGCTCAACGCTGTGACTCCGCAAGGGGGCTTCGCTTTCAACCCACTTACTTTGTACTGCTGTGACATCCATTGAAAATCACTTTTTTCCCTTTTGTATGAAGTTTCTGAGTCTTTCTACTGTTTGATAAGACGTGCCGTTTCTGGAGGGAAATACTTCAATCCTTTTTATACGACTCTTAACATTTTTCTCAGCATGTATGCGTGATTAGGGAACTGATAAAAGTGAATATGGCAGCAGGGTGAACATTCCAAGCATCACTCACCAGACAGCACATGACAAGCTGTGAAGAAATTAGGCAAAATGAGAGGAAACTGTTTAGGGAAGCGGGATGCGTTACAAATGGCATCCTATACCTTACATAGTGCACTACCTTTGATCAGAGCACTGTCCAATGCAGTGCACTATGTAGGGAATAGGTTACCATTTGTGAAACCGACTAAGTCAGTGGGGTTAAAAGGAGTGATATATGTTGAACATGACTTGCAAAATGACGCCCTGAGATGTGCCACCGTCCTCGTCTTCGTTAACCTAATTCCTAATGTCTGCTGATAAGGAAATGATTCATGCTTTACAGGGGGAATATTTTTACAGCGACACCCTAATCCAGTTATACATTTGCTCAGCAGAGAAACCTTTATGCATTGGACAAAACGGCAGTTGCAAGAATATTAAATATGGAATTATGGAATATTAACTATAGGGATGATGTACTACCAAATATTATTTCCCTAAAAGGCATTTAAAGTAGCTCTTAGACATTTCTTAATATTTCTTAATATTAACATTAATATTTCCTCATATTAAAAAAGCTCAGGATATTATCATGCAAAGAACCAAAAGTCCAAATTACCTTAATTTCCTCTTTTTTTTCCAGTTTCAGGTTCCTTATGAGTCATCTAAAGACTGCTCTAGGTTCAGTGGATGGCCATGGGGTGGAAGAGGAATGAAGGCTACATCTGCTAACAGGAAGAAGGAGCGAAGGAATAAAGGAGGGTGGAAACGTCCAACAGAGACTGGTGTGGAAAGTGCTCAGCCACCGAAGAGGATGAAGAGAGACACTTTTTTAGCCAGTGCCACATGTGCCCTTGTCAAAAGGAGTGTAATGTAAAGGGAATAGGGTGTCATTTGAGACAAACCCACACACTTCATAGGCCTCACTGAAGACCAAAAAGTGTATGGGATCAATAGCCTTCAAAGGCTCTTTAGAGGTATATGCAGCCGGATAGGAGCGAGTTTCATGATGCGTAACATGCAGAGGAAGGGATATAACTACACAGAGCATCACCCAGCCAGAATAATGACTCAGAAAGGAGTCATCCCTCTCACCCACTGTGTGGGCACAGACGTCATTTCAACGTCTAGTCCACGTTGGTTCAACGTAATTTAATTGAAATAACGTGGGGAAAACGTTGAATCAACCAGTGTGTGCCAAGTGGGTTGCTTCCAGAGACGGGTTAGTTGGAGCGCGATCAAGATGTTCCCCTTCTAACCTAGGGATGTCAGTATTGTAAGATCTTATAAATACCTTTCTTTTGCTACAGCTGGGCAGACAAGACAGATTACAGATAATATAACCCTCACATTAATAGCAGCACTTGCCACAACAGTCATATGTTAACCTTCAAGTCCTTAACCCAAGTTAGATAGTGCTAAAAGGTTAATGTGGATTTAGTACTGCAGTACATCAAGCGACTGCTAAGTGCCTTTTTTCCCCATCGTGATTTCTATTCAGCTCTAGTCTAAACATTTCCATTCATTCTTGTAGCAGTTGTAAAGTATCCTTTACTGGGAGATTCTTTGCCTCTGAGATTTTTATTTGGTGACCATTTTTGTCGGAGATTGTTGTATCTTTATAAGCAACATGGTTGCAACGTATCCTATACTGGGAGATCCACGGGCTACGCTGCCACTCGGCATCTAGGCCTTTCTAGGCTTTGCCACATACAGTACAGACAAACATAGAGCTTGCGTCATCTAATACCAGACTGGCTATATTTAGGATCCATTTATCACCTTGCTGGAAGCTGGTAATCAAATAGGAGTCTGTCCCACTGGTGTAATGGTGTAATCTCAGAACTCACAAGGAAGGCACAAGACGCTCCAGTTAACAGCAGTACATTTGAGCCCCTCATCTCTGCCTTTAATACAAATTGTCAACTTCGTACTAATCACTTTGTGTCACCGGTGTGTTTGAGAAAGCATCGCTGACAACCACAGATCTGTGCGAAGCACGCACCAAACTCTCAGTAGTAGATCATACCACACATTTCAATTAAGGAACTCATTCTGGTCCTTCAAATTGATCGGGATCAGTATTGAACATCTTAACCTAACCCAATAACGACATTTCAAACAGTTCTGCCCACTGGGTGTACTTATTCAACAAACACACCCCAAAAATGGCATAAATTATCACTTATAGGTATGTCCACCACAAGTCAGTCTACACTGTAATTGTTCTTGTTTTATTTGCCCGAAAGCGATTCTCCTCAGGTAATTAGCCATAATTACTTGTACATAATGAGAAAGGTGTGGTTCAGAGAAGCGATAGAGAACTAATAGAGATTCATATGGGAATCAGGGCTTTCTCCTATAGAGCTCCATTTTTATGGAATGGTCTGCCTATCCATTTGAGAGACGCAGACTCGGTCTCAACTTTTAAGTCTTTATTGAAGACTCATCTCTTCAGTAGGTCCTATGATTGAGTGTAGTCTGGCCCAGGAGTGTGAAGGTGAACGGAAAGGCACTGGAGCAACGAACCGCCCTTGCTGTCTCTGCCTGGCCGGTTCCCCTCTCTCCATTGGGATTCTCTGCCTCTAACCCTATTACAGGGGCTGAGTCACTGGCTTAATGGTGCTCTTCCATGCCGCCCCTAGGAGGGGTGTGTCACTTGAGTGGGTTGAGTCACTGACGTGATCTTCCTGTCCGGGTTCTTTTTCCCTCTTTCTTTCTCTCGGAGGACCTGAGCACTAGGACCATGTCTCAGGACTACCTGGCCTGATGACTCCTTGTTGTCCCCAGTCCACCTGGCCGTGCTGCTGCTCCAATTTCAACTTCTGCCTGCGGCTATGGAACCCTGACCTGTTCACCAGACGTGCTACCTGTCCCAGACCTGCTGTTTTCAACTCTCTAGAGACAGCAGGAGCGGTAGAGATACTCTCAATGATCGGCTATGAAAAGCCAACTGACATTTACTCCTGAGGTGCTGACCTGTTGCACCCTCGACAACCACTGTGATTATTATTATTTGACCCTGCTGGTCATCTTTTAACATTTGAACATCTTGGCCATGTTCTGTTATAATCTCCACCCGGCACAGCCAGAAGAGGACTGGCCACCACTCATAGCCTGGTTCCTCTCGAGGTTTCTTCCTAGGTTCTGACCTTTCTAGGGAGTTTTTCCTAGCCACCGTGCTTCTACACCTGCATTGCTTGCTGTTTGGGGTTTTAGGCTGGGTTTCTGTACAGCACTTTGTGACCTCAGCTGATGTAAGAAGGGCTTTATAAATACATTTGATTTGATTTGAATCGACTACTGTTTCATAGGGGGAAACAATGTGGTCACCAGCCAGATGGTTCCGCTTTAAATTATGTGCAGCTTATAAAGGCTTCATAAAGCCTTTATAAACACTACATAAATGTGTTACAAATCATCTATAACCGTATGTCATGCTTTATAAAGGGTTCCTAAATGTTGCATAACTGTGTGACATAACCACCAATGTCAAATGTGACATAACCCACTATGTCAAATATTATGACATAAACCTGTGCTTTATAAAGGATGGCATGTGGAATAAGCCCCCGCTTAATAAAGGCCTCATAAATCATATTAAATTGAGGCGTCACAAATAATATATAACCCTGTCATGCAACTTGGTAGAGCATTGCAACACCAGGATATTGGGTTAGATTCCCGGGACCACCCATAAGAAACATTTGATATATATTATATTATATTTCACGAAAAAAATTATGGAATGGCCTAACCTCTTTCCCTCTCCCTCATAGTCAATATTGGACCTCAACTTCTCCCAAAATGCTGTGCTGCAGGATGACACACACTCTAAAGCAAAAATCGTTGGTAGGGCCTTTCAAAATCAGTTTTTTGTTGTTGTTGCACACTTCTGTTTTTTTTCAAATTCTGTTTTCTTGGTTTTGCTTTTCCAGGTTTTCGTATTTCCCCCGTTTTTTCTGATTTATCCCATTTTTTTTACACATTTTTATTCAAAAAACAACCAGATTGTATTTTCTGTGTTTACAACAATGCTTAAACCACATCAGGGGATGACTTTTGAGGTCTGGGAAAAATCTGAGGAACTTTGATTTTTTTGTGTAGTTCCCTTTAATTCAGCATGCCCTGCACTGTTGTTTGGTTAGCAAATTTTCTGTAGTGCAGTAAGCGCACGTGATGTGATTCAGCCGCCAATGGAATGGGTGGGGTAAAAGGCCAGCAACACTCCATATTATTCAGAGCCCCATGAAATGACACCATATATACATTCTACAGACCCTACTGAGTATGCCTTACAATACCTTTACTGTGGCACCCGGAATAGTTCTTGCTCTAAGCCAATATGTATTCCATATACAGTGATTTGCATAGGGGCATTTATTTGACCTTGGAACATGTTTTAATATCGACGTTTAAAGCAAATGTCACATAAATATGAACAAATATGAATCATTGTTAATGTTTAGACAATTATTTTTAATATATAGTGAATGGCTATTGACACCTTTCTACCATTACCTGGGGGAATTTTATGTTAAACACTTTTTTTGTGTTGCTGACGTGATGCTGATCATGTGATGAGTTCTTCTGCCACTAAATACAAATCCCACTAGAATCAGCCATGTGTCATAGTCATGTCATGAGATTTGTAAATAAAAGAGGAATATAAATAATAAGAATTTAATGGAGTTTCCCCATCTCCCCATTTAGAGTTTCTGGCGCAGCACAGAAATGCCCTTATCCTTCTTCTTAACAGACCTGCTAACTTTCTTTGTTGTTACTTTTAAGTTTGGAACCAACATGCAGTACGTCCAGCAAGAAGAGAGGCAAGAACAATTTGTCCACCAGCTCAGGGACAAGCCACACTATTCACAGCCCTGTGTAACATTTAATGTAACTACATTGCTAGACTTTTTGAAACATCATGTATTTGTATTGTTTCAAAAATAAACAAATAAATGGAATGTATGATTTAAACATATCTTTAATGTTTATTTGTTTTAGCTGTGTTTATATCACAGCATGATGCTGCCACCTCCATTCTTCACTGTGGGGATGATGTTCTCCGGGTAATGAGAGGTGTTGGGTTTGCGCCAGACATAGCGTTTTTCATGATGGCCAAAAATCTCTCATCACCCCGAGTACCTTCTTCCATATGTTTGTGGAGTCTCCCACATGCCTTTTGGTTAACACCAAACGTGTTTGCTTATTTTTTTCTTTAAGCAATGGCTTTTTCTGGCCACTCTTCCGTAAAGCCCAGCTGTGTGGAGTATAAGGCTGAAAGTGGTCCTATGGACAGATACTCCAATCTCCGCTGTGGAGCTTTGCAGCTCCTTCAGGGTTATCTTTGGTCTCTTTGTTGCCTCTCTGATTAATGTCCTCCTTGCCTGGTCCGTGAGTTTTTGTGGGCGACCCTCTGTTGTCAGGTTTGTTGTGGTGCCATATTCTTTCCATTTTTTAATAATGGATTTAATGGTGCTCCGTGGGATGTTCAAAGTTTTGGATATTTTTTTATAACTCATGAAGACCAAGGAGCTCACCTGTTTGGAGAGCTCCTTGGTCTTCATGGTGCCGCTTGCTTGGTGGTGCCCCTTTGCTTAGTGGTGTTGCAGGCTCTGGGGCCTTTCAGAACAGGTGTATATATACTGAGATCATGTGACAGATCATGTGACACTTAGATTGCACACAGGTGGACTTTATTTAACTAATTATGTGACTTCTGAAGGTAATTGGTTGCACCAGATCTTATTTAGGGGCTTCATAGCAAAGGGGGTGAATATATGTGCACGCACCACTTTTCCGATTTTTTGAAACAAGTCATTTTTTTCATTTCACTTTACCAATTTGGACTATTTTTGTATGTCCATTACATGAAATCCAAATTAAAATCCATTTAAATTACAGGTTGTAATGCAACAAAGTAGGAAAATGCCAAGGGGGATGAATACTTTTGCAAGGCGCTGTATCTATATCTGTCTATCTATCTATTTATCTAATATGTGTCTCTCTCTATCTAGTCTCTCTCTCTCTTTCTCTATCTCTCTAATCTCTCTTCTTCTATCTCACTAATCTCTCTCTCTATCTAATAACTCTATCTCTCTCTTTCTCTATCTAATATCTCTCTCTCTCTCTCTTTCACTCTCTCCAACTACAATTCATCAGACACTGTTACTGTTATCATTTCAACCAGAACTCTGATGGTTGTTATAAACTCATTTATTTACTATAATTCATTTTAGGAAAAAAATAACAAATCTCATTCCTCAATCCTCATGAAATTACCTTGACTATGACTTTTTAATTGGCAGTGTAGGAATGGTATCAAAGAAAAATAATTGAAAACCGGGATCTCATATACGACATTCCATGTAATGTAATTTTAACCGTACTGAGATATTGCATTCTGTTAAAATGGAACCTTTGCCTATTCTATGAAAAAGCAATATGGTTTGGAGAGGTTTGTTTTGTTCTTTTTGCGTACTACCCTCTGTGCCTCTCTGGCCACTCTGTGCTATTCAGAGCAGTGAACCACAGAGTGTTGGTGACTTACAGAACCTCTCATACCAGAAATCTAGACAAGCCTGAGAAAACAGTGGAAAGCAACAGGATTAGCTAACCTTTTACACCCTGTAATCCACTGAGTGAAGATATGGAAACGTGTGCAAACATTTTGAGATGTGGAATGGTTGCCTGGGGGCCTAACATTTGACAAGACCATTCTTAGCTGGATAGTGTTCATGTAATTAAGGCACATAATCAAGGACATTCAGGTTTGCCATGGGCCTGAGAGCCACATTTCAAATATTTGTACTCTAACTAAAACTAACAGAGAGTGAGGTTTGGCAAGGCCATTCATAGCAGGAAATAGTTTGTTGACAGATGCACACTGCTATGAATCATAATCACAAAGGAAACAAAGGAAAAATCACACCAATAAATCTGAAAGTCCTTGGCATTCTGCTTTTGCTTGCTTGTATTCCTCTGGCTAATTATGTTAGAACAGGAGTGAAGGACTCCTGTGGAGAGAGCTGACTGGTGATTAGCCTTATTAACAAACAGCTCCTGTAGCTTCAGACCAGGGAGACAGAAAGACAAAACAGTCACGCTTATTATCAGTCTTCATATTGCTAGCTAGGAGAGAGAGAGGAAGGAAAGAGAGAAAAGAGGGAGAGAGAGAGAGAGAGAGGAAGGAGAGAGAGAGGGAGGGAAGAAGGAGAGAAAGGGGAAGGAGAGAGAGCGAGAGAGATAGAAAGAGGGAGAGAGAGGGGGAAGAAGGTGAGAGAGGGGGAAGGAGAGAGAAAGTGGGAAGAAGGGGACAAAGAGAGAGAGGGGGGAGAAAGAGAGGGGAGAGAAAGAGTAGGAGAGTGGGAGGCAGAGAGGGTGGGAGAGAGAGAGAGAGAGAGAGAGAGAGATTGTTTAAAATCATCACCAGAGAGACATTGTCCTTAATTTGCTAATTCTAAACTAATTTATTGAAAGACAATAACATTCACAAACAAATGAGTGGAATGACTGCACCATTAAAAGGTAATGTAGAGCATGCTACAGCAAACAGCAAATACACACAGGCATAAGTGGCACCAAAGTAGCATGGAGCCGTGGATATGTCCTCAGAGCCGTGGATACGTCCTCAGAGCCGTGGATACATCCTCAGAGCCGTAGATACGTCCTCAGAGCCGTGGATACGTCCTCAGAGCCGTGGATACGTCCTCAGAGCCGTGGATACGTCCTCAGAGCCGTGGATACGTCCTCAGAGCCGTGGATATGTCCTCAGAGCTGGAGATACGTCCTCAGAGCCGTGGATACGTCCTCAGAGCCGTGGATACATCCTCAGAGCCGTGGATACATCCTCAGAGCCGTAGATACATCCTCAGAGCCGTGGCTACGTCCTCAGAGCCGTAGATACGTCCTCAGAGCCGTGGATACGTCCTCAGAGCCGTGGATACGTCCTCAGAGCCGTAGATACGTCCTCAGAGCCGTGGATACGTCCTCAGAGCCGTGGATACGTCCTCAGAGCCGTGGATACGTCCTCAGAGCCGTGGATACGTCCTCAGAGCCGTGGCTACGTCCTCAGAGCCGTGGATACGTCCTCAGAGCCGTGGATACGTCCTCAGAGCCGTAGATACGTCCTCAGAGCCGTGGATACGTCCTCAGAGCCGTGGATACGTCCTCAGAGCCGTGGATACGTCCTCAGAGCCGTGGATACGTCCTCAGAGCCGTAGATACATCCTCAGAGCCGTGGCTACGTCCTCAGAGCCGTAGATACATCCTCAGAGCCGTGGATACGTCCTCAGAGCTGGAGATACGTCCTCAGAGCCGTGGATACGTCCTCAGAGCTGGAGATACGTCCTCAGAGCCGTGGATATGTCCTCAGAGCCGTGGATATGTCCTCAGAGCCATGGCTACGTCCTCAGAGCCGTGGATATGTCCTCAGAGCTGGAGATACATCCTCAGAGCCGTGGATATGTCCTCAGAGCCATGGCTACGTCCTCAGAGCAGTGGATATGTCCTCAGAGCTGGAGACATGTCCTCAGAGTGGTGGATACATCCTCAGAGCCGTGGACACGTCCTCAGAGCCGTGTATACATCCTTAAGTCTCACAGTGTGCCCTCTCTGCTTGCCTGCTGGGGACGGGTTTCTGAACCCTGGAGGGAAACAGAGGTATTTTTACCTCTCAGTTGTTCATCACATTATTAACCTCATGGTGGCTTTCATAATTCTATGTTGCTGCCAATCACAGGAAGCAGAGAACTGTGAATAGCTGATGAAGTCATAAGCAGTGCTGGTGGTTTGATTCTACGCCTCTCTGATGTTAAAATGACACATGTCAAAAGGTCAGGTTGACAAAGCTTCTGTTTGTGATATGTTTTTCTTGTTTACAGCCTAGTTTAGATACAGTAGGACTATTTACACCTGCTTAACCATGTTCATGATTACCGGTACCATAGTGCATGCAAGCCAAAGCTTTCATTCAAATAATTTATAAAACCACCTATCACAGTTTTATTTAATTCATAATTTTGACAAAAATTTGACGGCGCCTGTCTTTCCCACTCATTTGGGATAGAGGCATATAACTGGATCCACCGATATGGGACAAGGACTCTTCTCAACTCGTTTAGCCTCTGGCTTGAAAAGGGGCAGCTAGATCCTAAAAAGGGAATGTGCGTGTCATCAGGCATGCAGGGCAGGCAGCAGTCTTCTTCACTGTGCTTCTGTGTCTTAGAGACTGCTAATATTTCTTTAGAGGTAGGTGAGAAAGAGAGTGGAGTAAGGCTTCATTTATCCTCTCTCTCACACCTTTTTCTCCCTCGCTCTCACTCTTTGTCGCTCTCTCTCTCTCTCTCAGCCAGCTGGCGTACGTCTGGCCTGAACAGGCCATTAGTCTCAGGTGAATATTGGGGCATGCAGGGTTGCTGAAAGTTCACACCCCTTGCTAAGTGATAATTATTGCAACTTATCACTTCTTAGCACATCTTACACTCCCATTAGATCATTCTCTCATATGCAGGCTATATGACTGACGAATGTTTTTGCTGTTAGTGACGTCATCAACATGATCACCCTTTTCATCGTTGTAGTTGTCATTATCATAATCCTCTTCTTCATCAGCATCATTATCATGTGTGTCGTCTCTTAGCCCATACTGTAGGTTTTACTATTTGGTGTCCTCAAACTATCCCAAAGACAACTCTGAAGTTAATCTTTAAGCCTACTTCCCAATTCCCTCAAAACTTCAACAACAAAAATCAAAGTAATATACAATAGAGCACTGTACGTCCAACTGAGATTTCAATTTGTCTCCCATTATGTCGCATGCCTTCAAGCGTCTGCAACACAGGATATGGACTTCACAGGATGATTACCCAGTTTTTCTCCCTTGAACTTTCGCTCCAGCCTCTTTCATGGCTTTATGCAGCCATCAGCAGTCTCTTCTTTTTGATGCCCTGCTCTGCTCTGCTCACTGTTCTGTGCATTTTACTGCGTGCATATGAAATCAAATGTGGCGTCTCTTCAAGTGAGCCTCCATAATCCCTAAGTGCATTATGGGAACACTGCAGTGAGACATGCAAAGTGACAGTGGTGGCTCTGAATATTGTACGCTTTATCTAGTTCCCCTCGGTGGCCTTCTTCCTCCTTCACTCTTCCAGATGTACTTAACCTATTTCCACCCCACAATCCTCCTGCATATGAATTCCATTACAGTTAGTTTCATGTTCAAGAGCACATCTTTTTAATTTTCAAAGTCATATTGCTACTGATTTTATATTACCTGGTCTTATTTAAAAAGTTTTGGTAAGAAATGAAAAAGTGGAAATGGTGCGGAACAGAATGATGCAGATTTACCCATGAGGTATTACATATTACTTTATAAAGTTTCAGAAGCTGGCTGTATAAATATTGTATTGCCTACTTGCCAGCATCCAGTTTAGAGCAAAGTGTAACCCAAATAAAACTATGCAAATAAAATGAAGCCAAAAGTCCTATTTTGCCTGTAGAGACTGACACAATTGCAATACTGAGCACAAGTGCATTTTATAATTTAGGAGTGACATTTAATTTATTTGTTTGTAGACCTCAATCTGATTTTTCATAAACTCCATTTTCGCCTAATGGGCTTAGCTCATCCCATGCTTCAAACTCTTGATTATATTTCAATTTGCAAAAGCCATATTGTGTTCAGAGGCAAATTAAACAACCATAATAAAACATTGACATTTGTAGAATAAAATGTTTCACTTTGTTGTTGAACTCCATCTAGGTGAGGTTAAGAACCATGACCTAGAGTCTCCAAGGCACTAAAGTTTCTCTGTATTGATGGTTTGGTTTAGTTTGATATCATGATTTGGGTAATCTTGACATGTTTGATATTACCCTCCTGTGGACGCTACAGACTAGCTATTCAGTATTCCATGTATTTTACACCTAGGGTGTCTCTGTGATCTATTTATGCATTGCAGTGGTGGAAAAAGTACCCAATTGTCATACTTGAGTAAAATTAATAGAAAATGACTCAAGTAATGTAGTGAAGTAAAAGTTGTCAAAAATAGAAATAGTAAAGTACAGATACCTCAAAAAACTACTTAAGTAGTACTTAAGTATTTTTACTTAGTGTAAGTACTTTATGCCACTGTGCAGATGATTGGTTTTGTCATTATGCCCCGCTTTCCCGTGGAACTATATATGACACATGTTCAATGTTCTCTCATGTTACATGAAGATGTGTTGGATAATAATAGCCTGGAACAGAAAAATGTCAAAAGGTGAACACCAAAAGTTTGCCCAAATGCCAGATGAGCTGGTCCATCTTTAGCCCAGTGGCCCTGTCTAAATGGTTGTTTTTGGACAGAATGTTGATTATTTAGTTTTTTGTGTTAGAAATGCCTGTCCTGAATTCAGATCGGTCACGTGTGCTCCCTCTCCAGACTCTTGTCACGTTCGTCATAAAGAGTAGACCAAGATGCAGCGTGGTATGTTTCCATCCTTTATTATGGAATAGAAAACTTTAAAGAACAAAACAAACAAACAAACAAACAAAAACGTGCCGCTAATATAATGCTCACAGGCAACTATACATAGACAAGATCCCACAAATACAATGGGGAAATGGCTACCTAAATATGATCCCCAATAAGAGACAACGATAAATAGCTGCCTCTGATTGGGAACCATATCAGGCCAACATAGATATACAATTCCCCTAGATAACCCACCCTAAATCACACCCCGAACCAAACAACATAGAGAATAAACAGCTCTCAATGGTCAGGGCGTGACACCTCTAGGTCACCAGGCTGCTCGTTATGGCGCCAGACTCACCTGGACTCCATCACCTCCTTGATTACCTGCCCTATATGTGTCACTCCCTTTGGTTCCTTTTCCAGGTGTCATTGTTTCTGTTCCAGTGTCATGTCTGTGCATGTTTCTTGTTTTGTATTTAGTTGCGTTTATTTAAACACTCACTCCCTGGACTTTCTTCCCGACTCTCAGCGCACATCGTTACAAGATCCCAGTTCAGTCCTGGTGAACGCTCTGGCAATGAGAGAAACCTTCAACATTGATGTTACTTTAGCAATTAATATAATTAAATATATTTATTAATCCCAGATGGATAAAGTGTTCGTCAATCAAGCATTCATTTAGTCACAAAGACAACCAGCAACAATAGAAGTAGCAACAACAGCAGGTAGAAAACAACATTTCAGTCAATAGAATGGAAGTAATTAGAGTAGGTTGAGATTAGGTTTAAAATTTCCAACAGCTATGCAAACCACGTGTTATACACTTCATCCACCCCAACCTCTTCTCTGCAGCAGAGAATTCTGCTCGTCACACCCCAATGTTTCCAGTAATAAGACATTTAACAAGTATGTATATTAACATTAAGTAAAAATAGTATAGGATCAAATACACATCTGATCATTTGATGTACATGTTATAATGTTCTACTGTATGTCTGTTTTCTTCTTCGTGTTAGGATCCAGAGTGTCTGACTTGAGGTACTGCCAGGAGTTGCTCCATTCTGCCTGGGGCAGTTCAACCTCGTGGAGTTGCATGTGGTGTTTGGGGCCGTTGTGTATGAGAGGCTCTGTGCCCTGGTTAAGCTGATGTGGGTGATTTGGGTTTGAGAGTCTCCATGATTGTTTCCACCGGTCCAGTGATACTGAGTTGTTGGATTCTGGGGCGACAGATAACCTCCAAGACTCTGCCCAGTCCTCCAACTGCTGCTGTGTCTTCCAAGATTCAGACCATTCATTCTGAGGCATGCTGTCTTCAGCATGATCAACACCCAGGCACTTGGAAGTCTTATACTTATTGGACAAAAACACAACATAATTTTGGGCTTTTGTGTTGTTTTTTGACAGATTCGGACAACATATCTTCCAGGAACCATTCCATTCTCTCTGTTGTGTTTTGCCTTCACTTTCTGCAGTTGACACTTTCCAAGACTGGCGCCAGTCTGAGAAAGGTGTGTTAATCTTGTGGAACTGGAGATGCAGTGGCACATCGGGCATATCTATCTCTGATTCAATTTCTTCGGGCTCTGACTGGGACTGAGGTTGATTTTTCAAAGATTTCCAGGACTCTACCCCTTCTGGTGAGGACGTAATGTTTTCATCAAGCTGGGAGATCAACAGATCATTGGACAGCTTGTGTTTTAGTGATATTGGGAGATACTGCCGATTCTGGGAGTCTATAGAGGTCCTGTATGAGTGATGTTCATGACAAAAACGCCAGGACTCACGCCAATCCTTCAGATATGGATTGTTGTTTTGAACATTGTTACCTGCGACCTTCCAAGATTCTGTCCAACCTGGCAAGAAGTCATCAGGCTGTACTCTTTCTGTAATCATCTTGTTCTCAGCATGCTGCTTGTGTAAAGGCTTGAGTGTCTTCCAAGCATCCTCCCACTCCGGAAGGTTTACTTTGTTATCCAAAGGCTTAGCATTCAGTAGTTTGTTGCTTTGTTCCCGGCTGAACGCTGGCCATCCCTGCTGCCAGGATGTTGTTTGTGTGTGCAGTAAGCGACTGAATAGCAGTGGTCGACACTTGAAGGGCTTTGCCCATTCATTGAAAGGTAGGTTTCTGTCCTGCTTAAACCCCCTCCACCATTTTTTCTCAGATGGGCCTTCCTTCTGTGGGGGCTTCAGGATTTTCCAGGAATCACCCCAGATTGCCTGGTTAAGATTGTATTTGTAAGGCTGAGGAGGTGATGGTGTGCTGGCTTTCAGCATCTCCTCCTCTGGTTTTGGGGCTAGGGGCTGTGCCGTCTTGGGTGAGGTGGGGCTCTCGTCCTCTGGCTTGAACCTCCATGATTCTGCCCAATCATTCAAAGGAATCTCTATTAGATGTGACAAATGTTTAGAGGAATCAGAATGGCTATCTTTTTCCTCCTCCTCCTCCTGTGTCTCAGTGTATTGGGTAGGCTTGATGGTCTTCCAGCATTCAGACCATTCATTCTGGACCATACAGTCAACACTCAAGAAACGTTCAGTCTTATGCCTTGAGAAAAATACAACATCCGTTGGGGGTTTTAAGTAATTTTTATTTAGGTTCGTCCAAGATATTTTCCAGGAATCAGTCCATTCTGTTGAAGAATGTTGTTGTTCGTCTTTACCTGCTACAGCTTGCGCAGTTGACACTTTCCAAGACTCGTGCCAGTTTGAGAAGGGTGTGTTAAGCTTGTAGAACTGAAGATGCAATGGCACATGGGACATTTCCAACTCTGATTCAGTTTCTTCTGAATCTGACTGGGACTGAGGATAAGGTTTCACAGATTTCCAGGACACTATCCACTCGTATGAAGATGGGATCTCCTCATCAAGCTGGGAGCTCAACAGCTCATTGGTCAGCAAGCATTTTGACATCATCATAGCATGATGGCAGTACTGGGAGTCCATAAAGGACTTGCAACAGTGGTGTTCTTGGCACAACCTCCAGGACTCATGCCAATCCTTCCAATATGGATTGCTGTTTTGTTTCCAAGATTCTTTCCAACCTGGCAAGAAAGTATGTTGGGGAGGCATGGGGGTCTTCCAGGATTTAGACCATTCACTCTGAGGCATGCTGTCGACACCCCGGAACCTTTGGGTCTTGTACTTATTTGAGAAAAACACAACATCTCTTTGGGCTTTTGTGTCATTTTGATGCTGACTACATATCTTCCAGGAACCTTTCCATCCATCTTCAATTGCTTCGTTATTTGCAGTTGACACTTTCCAAGACTTGTGCCAGTTTGAGAAAGATGTGTTAAGCTTGTGGAACTGGAGATGCAGTGGCACATGGGACATTTCTACCTTTAATTCAGTCCCTTTGGGTTCTGACTGGGACTCTTGGGACTGGGGCTGACATTTCACAGATTTCCAGGACTCTATCCAATCTGATGAAGATGGGATATCCTCATCAAGCTGGGAGATCAACAACTCATCGGACAACACATGTTTTGACATCAACTGGGAGTCTATGGGGGCCTTGCACCTGTGGTGTTCTTGGCACAAACTCCAGGACTCGTGCCAATCCCTCAGATATCGGCCACTGTTTTGGACATTTTCACCTGCGACCTTCCAAGATTCTGTCCAGCCTGGGAAGAAGGCTTTGGGCTGTACTGTTTCTGTATTCATCTGGTTCTCAATGTGTTGCTTGGATAAAGATTTGGATGTCTTCCAAGCGTCCTCCCACCCTGGAAGGTTTACTTCGACATCCAAAGGCTTAGCTTTCAATAGTTTGTTGCTTTGTTCCCGGCTGAACACTGGCCATCCTCGCTGCCACCACTCTGTTTGCTGGTGAAGGATGAAACTGAATAACAGTGGTCGACACTTGAAGGGCCTTGCCCATTCGCTGAGAGGTAGGTATCTATCTGGCTTAAAATCCCTCCACCATTTTTCCTCAGGTTGGACTTCCTGCTCTGGGGGCTTCAGGCTCTTCCATGACTCATCCCAGCCTCCGGCTGGTTTGAGAACTTGGGGCTTTGCCCTCTTGGGTGGTTTATTTTTGGGTGGTGGTGGGGATGGAGCAGGTTTGGGAATCTTTGGTGGTGGTACCACCTTAAACATGGCTCCTTCGATGTCAGCATCAATGTCTGGGATCACCGCAACCTTTCTGAAGTCAGATATGTCGCTGCCCTTTCCTTTCTTCTCCGCTGCCGTAGGGGTTCCATTTTTGTTCGCCAGGCGAGACTGCCACTTTTTGTAAAGCCTGTGGAAGACAGCACCACAGCAGGGTAAATTTTTATAATAACACAATAATATTAACTGCCCTTATACTGTAGGTTGTTAGTCAATAGTCACTTTTTAAAAACAATTAAATTGTTTTTTTAATCAAAGCCAGCATGAAATGTTATAATGCATTGCAATGTATTACATATTATAAACTGGTTGGTTCGAGCCCTGAATGCTGATTGGCTGACAGCCGTGGTATATCAGACCGTATATCACGGGTATGACAAAACATTTATTTATACAATCAGGCACCTCAGAGGTTTGCGATAAATGGCCAATATACCACAGCTAAGGCCTATATCCAGGCACTCTGCGTTGCGTCTTGCTTATTAAGAACAGCTCTTAGTCGTGGTGTATTGGCCATATAACACACCCCCTCGGGCCTTGGTTAATTGCACACGCATTATCAAGGTGTTATGACTGACAAAGCTGTTCCTATAGGTCCCTGGGCATTCAAAGATTGACATGCTTTAAGAAAGAGTGGATAAGGATATGATGCCACACTGTCTTAAGAAATATGCATTTGAATCCAAACCATGAATATAGTTGATGAACTTTGAAGTGATAGTTCACTTTTTGGAAGATAACTTTTCTCAAAATAAATGTGAGTCATTGTATGACCAGTCTTACCCATTCAAGGCACTCTTTCCTTGTCTCTCCTTTTCCAGTTGTCCCTTCTGACTGAACTGCTTAGCTCTGTTCTCCCATTGGTTCCTGAGCTGGAAGCTGTCGTACACTGTCCCTTTATCCCTGTCTGACGACATCATGCCACCTCCTGACAGGAAAACACATAGCGTGTATAACACCATTTTAGTGTAGCCCAGAGACACTGGTATGAATGAATGACATAAATATTAAGGCTCGTATAAGTTCAAGAGTATAAGAGTTCAGGTTCAAGAGTTATTTGCCACAAAAAAAAGGCATGTCTACCCAGTGCAAACACAATAATACAGGAATAACAATTACAATTTTAATGCTCCAAATTCATCAAATACAAATACATGTATACAGTCCAAGTGCAGTGTAAAAGCCTATGTAAGTGCCCATAAAAGATGCAGCTATTTTTGGGAGAGCAACAGCTGTTCCATGGACACCATAAACAGCCAAGCTAGCTAGTTGAAATAACACAAAATAACTGGTTTTGAATTTCACTAACTTTATGATCCGTAACAAAGACTAGCTAGCTCTTACTTCTTGGCCAGGGCTCCCGTGAAAAAATAGATTCCTTTCCCAATGTCACTGGTCTGGATGAAGAACGATAAATATATAGAATCTTCCTCCCTTGCTCCTTTACTGTGTGTACAGCGCACAGTTTCTTGTCTGTGTGACTTGCCAAACTGACTCACCCCCTGTGCTATAATTGGCTGAGAAACTGAAGAAGCTTCAATCATGGGATGAATCCAATCCCAGGTTGTGGTTTATACTGTAGATTCATTACGGAGACACAGTTCCACTGAAATATGAGAAAAGTTAAATATCATATGGCTATGCCATGAGTTCTATGTAGCCTATGATGCTGAAGAAAAAGGATATTTAAAAATTCAGGAGAAGTGAAATTGAATGTATTTGTTTAAATAACAACCTCAATCTGACTTTTCCTCAGCTCCATTATTTTCCCTAATATGCTTAGCTCTTCCCATGCTACAAACTGGTATTGTATTTCAATTTGCAAAAGCATTGAGTTAAGGGGCTTTAAATAACCATGATACTTGTAGAGTAAACTCATTCATTCTGTAATCCACTATATGTTATAAATTGTAAAATCAATGTCTCTTGGATAAAAATGGTTTATATGTGTCACGCCCTGACCATAGAGATCTTTTTATTCTCTATGTTGGTTAGGTCGGGGTGTGATATCTAGGGGAATTATATGTCTATGTTGGCCTGGTATGGTTCCCAATCAGAGGCAGCTATTTATTGTCTCTGATTGGGGATCATATTTAGGTAGCCATTTCCCCATTGTGCTTTGTGGGATCTTCTCTAGGTATAGTTGCCTGTGTGCACTATTTTGAGCGTCACGTTTCGTTTGTTCGCTTTGTTTTTTCCCCCTTTGAGTTTTCTATTCCAAATAAAAGGATGGCAACATACCACGCTGCATCTTGTTCCACTCCTTATGACTATCGTGACAATATGTCTCTGTCAGGTCTGGATGGTTCTGTGCTCTATTTAAACCACGATGACGCTAATCTATTTTTACAGGATTGGATGGTTTTGTCATGCCGTCACTATGACAAGTGCTCATTACTTACCCTGGGTTCCCTAAAACACTCCAACTTTGAGTCCGTGTGGTGTGCCGCTCATGGGACAAGTGGCCCAGTAGACATTCCTGGAATTCACATCCCAGTGAACATGAACAACCTCATCAGAACTTTGAGGCCAAATTTGCCAAACATTTTTCAATTTACATTAATACATGCATAAGTTGTCTAAAGTCTCCTCCATATGTTTTTTTCCCAAACGTTATGAACAAAAGAATATTCAAATATAGCTGCTCCTGCTGACTACACCATTTAAAAAGGTAGCATAGAGGGAAGGTCCTAAAGCAACAACAACAAAAAATTAAGTATAGAGCAGTGAAAAATACACTTGAAATTTGTACTGAATCATGGAAAGCGCACTACACAGTATCACAAAATTGATTTAAATTAACAAATTTTAAAGTGCAACTGAGCGCAAGAACCCTCTTCTCTGGTTAGATGATTTGCGGCATCGATTTCAGTCAGAAACAATTATTCCAGTACCAAAATCTGTAAGTAGGATAATTGGTCATAAAGTCAATATATTCCAAAACAGAGTTGTGAGATGTGTAACTGAGGATGTCAAAACTTAACATGAGGGTTGGGTTGTGATTTAAATCCTGCCCCCATTGGCTCACTGCATGGCAGTCTAATCACGACTGGCAGTAATCAAATCCTCCGGATAACAGCTGCCCAGTGTGCTGCAGTTCACGCTATCCAATCACTCACCAGGATCAACTTACCCACCCATTTATTTACAGACAGCCACACTAACCATTAGCACACAACACCTTGGACTTGTTTAGACAATATATACCATTTAAGATAGTCACAAATGTTATTTTGAAAGAATATACAAGTTTGTTTTTTAAACAGCATGGGCTTTCAAACATCCTCAGATTTGTGAGCTAACATTAGCATCACAAACCATTTTTCATTAAAGATAGCTACATCTAGAATGCAGGAAATCCAGTACGATCGAGGCTTCCCTGACCAATCACGTTGACATGCTGCATCTCGCAGTTGATAAGCCAGTTGGTATGGTGGCCTGTTTGGGGCAGTGACTGAAGAGCGACAAACATAGCACACCCACATTGAACCACAACTCTAAAGACACAAATGACATTTTTCTTAATGAGTAACAAAAAAAATCCCAGGTGGAATCGGCAAGTTCAGCCCCTCTTTAATGTTATTACAAGCAATATTTAGTTATTTTAAGGTTACAGTTGTGTGTCTAGTACAACAGAGCATTCATGTAAGACTTCAGTGTTTAAATGCAATATTCAATTAAGGCTAGTAAAAGTATCTCAAAGCACAGCAACTATAGACAGGTTGGTTGTTTAGCAACCAGCACATGCAGAGCTATGG
Organism: Salvelinus namaycush; assembly: GCF_016432855.1. NCBI lineage: Eukaryota > Metazoa > Chordata > Actinopteri > Salmoniformes > Salmonidae > Salvelinus > Salvelinus namaycush. The sequence continues at coordinate 10,684,486 of NC_052309.1, read as the reverse complement.
GGCAAAACAAACGGTTGGCTGGGATTGAATAAATATAATTGACATGTTGTCAATGTTTATTGAAGACATACATTTACACAATGAGCACTTGTTTCAAATACATTGCTACTGTTGGTTTGCTAGCTAGCAAATTTTTGCCCTATTAGCATTGACATGAAATCAGTCAAAACACATAAAGAACAAGATGAAACTAGTCACTTACGATTCCCCACAGGCAGTTTGTCATTGTTGGAAGCTATCTGGCCATCCAGAATCACAACTCACCATTGAAATGTGCGAATCGTTTGTGACGTTATCAGCCAACCCATCTATAGTGCACGCACAGCAAACTGTATTAAGTGTAACAAAAAATGCATTCATCACTCTCAAAAATGTCTGAAAGACTTTAAAAAGTGCTACATGCATGGAATAACCAAGCCCACAAAAAAACAAGAATTACCTTTGCTGACTGTCTCCAAGTCCTCACAGACACTGATCCGACAAGATGTACTCAGAATTTCACAATAAACACAGAGACTAGATAGAATTATTTTCAACTGTGATTGGGAGTTCAGTCCATAGGCTAGAGCTAGTCTGAGGACTTGGAGGTAGCAGTGGCTCCTTTTTCCTCTTCCTGGTTGGCAGGAAATGCAGCCATTTTAAGATAACAGGAGACGCATGCTCCGCAGTCACACCTGCAATCAATTAAGACAAAACACAAAGAATCAGTTCGAACAGACCAATAGGAGGCATGTAACATGACTATGTTAATTAACTCAACAATATCAGCTACACCCTGTCACATCCTTGCCCACTTAAAAATAAAACGTGTTCCACATTTGCTAATATCAAACACTACATATCTGAAAAGAAAGCTTCTTCGGGTTTCTTGAAGTCAACTAGTGCAGCTCTGTCAGTTTGGGTCCTGATAGGAGTAGGAACTGCCTACAGTCAGAGACGGAGGAGGAAGCAAAACATCTCACTCCTTCATTTTTTCTGGTTCATATACAGTACAGTCAATTAACTAATTATACCAGACCCAAGAGCCACTCCTTAGTAAGTAGACCGGAACTGTGACCATTTTCCCCCCAATGGTAAACGGCCTGAGTAAGACTTCATTTATCCACCATCTTTTCTAAAGTTTATCTGCTGACAAAAACATTACCCAAGGGCCCTCAGCCCACAATCTCCCCCAGTCTACTAATCCCATCTGCATACATATACCTTACAAAATCCTTGCCATAACATCTTACTTTTTAACAGCCTTCTTTTCCTTCCCTCACATGTCCCATCACATACCGTTAACAGTTTTCTTCGAGTTTGGTCTTTAAAAAGTTACTTTAAGTTAATTAGGTTATAATGGTAGTAATGCATGGTTGTCATTGTTTTCATGTCTTAACCTAAATGTGTTGTGTTGTTTATTTGTTTGTAATGTTTGCTTGCTTCATGGCTGTCATGGTAATTAAGTCCTATTGTCCCCAGTCTGTATTGTGTCCAAGAAAACAAAGAAACAAAAACAAAAAACAAAACAAAAAAAACCCTCCGCCCCTTTTCCTTAGATGGGAAAAAAGTTGTTTTGACATCTGGGAGTCCATAGAAACCTTCCACCAGCGATGTTCTTGGCAGAAACTCCACGAGTCACGCCAATCCTTCAGACTTGGAGGATTATTTTGAACATTGTCACTAGAGAGCCTCCTTGCCTCTCTCCAACCTGTCAAGGCTTTGGGCTTTACTGTCTCTGTAACCGTCAAGTCCTCAGTGTGCTGCTTGGCTAAAGGCTTGGGCGTCTTCCAAGCATCCCCCCATTCTGTAAGATTTACATTGTCATCCAAAGGCTTAGCATTCAGTCGTTTATCACATTGTTCCTCTGTGAACTCTGGCCATTCCTGCTCCCAAGCCTCCAGAGATACTTGTTTTTTAATGTTCAACAACAGTGGTTGAGTCCTCCAGGCTTCTGACCATTTATCGACATTAAGTATGTCCGATGAAGCCTGAGTTTTTTGGGGGGCATCAAACTGCGATTTCTTGGGTGGTTCACGTTTCTTTGTGGGTAGTGTGGGTGGAGGTACCACCTTGGCCTGGCCTCCAAACCTGGCCTCCAAACCTGGCCTCCAAACCTGGACTCCAAACCTGGACTCCAAATGTGCTGCTTCAATGTCAGCATCATTGTCAAGGCTCATCACAATTTTTCTGGAGTCAGACATGTCATCGCCCGTCCCTGTCTTCACAGTTTCTGCAATCATCTGATTCTCTGTGTGCTGCTTGAGTGAAGGCTTGGACGTCCTACAAACTTTCTTCCACCATGGAAGATTTACTGTGTCATCCTGAGGAGGTGACGGTTTTCTGGCAAGCAGCTTCTTCTCCTTGGGTTGTGGGGCTGGGGGCTTTGCGCTCTTGGGTGCTGTGGGCTTATTTTCCTCAGAGCTCTCCTTCCTCAGCTGAAGGAGTGGTTCATGTTTCTTATGAGTTGGTGGCTCAGATTTATGTATAGTTGGTGGAGGTGCCACTTTAGACCTGAAGTTAGACATGTCGCTGCTCTTTCCTTTCTTCTCCACTGCCGTAGATGTTCTATTTCTGCTGATTACCAAGCGATTCTGCCACTCTCTGAAAGCCTTTACTTTTTCTGTAATGCCCCTGTTTTCTGTGTGCTGCTTGGGTAAAGGCCTGGACATCTTCCAAGAATCCTTCCACTCTTTAAGGTTAACTTTGTCATCCAAAGGTTTAACTTTCAGTAGTTTGTTGCTTTTTTCCCGGCTGAACGTTGGCCATCCCCGCTGCCAGGACATTGTTTGGTCGTAAAGGATTCTACTGAACTGCAGTGGTCGACACTTAAAGGGCTTTGACCATTCACTTGGACCATTCGGTAGTTCTCTATCCCTAATACTCCTCCACCATTTTCCCTCAGATCGTCTTTGTAAGTCTTTGTATGAGAGAATGACTTTGGGCAGAGGAGGAGGTGATGGTTTAGGTGGGGTGGGCTTCTTCTCCACTGGCTTGGGGATCTCTATCTTCACCCGTCGTGGTGATTTCTTGGGAGTGGGTGGGGGTGGAGGTGGGGGCGGGGCTGCGTCTAGTGGAGGATCAAGCCTAAACCGTTTCAGTAGAGGACAATACACCATCTTTCTGCCCTTTCCTTTCTTCTCCAATGCCATCAGTCGAATGTGCCGCTCTTTAATAAGCCTACGGATAAACACACAGAACCATAGCGAATTAGAAAAAAAACAACACCATAGCATTATTGAGGAGATGATCAAGAATAGTGTTGAGAATGGGGAGAAAATTAGAGGCAGACCACGAAACAGACCAGACCTCAACAACCCCTATGTCTGTCTGTCTGTCTGTCTGGTCTTTCTTAAAGTCTGTGTGTTCATGTATTACATTTGTTTTGTGATTTTACCGATTCAGGTCTCTATTTTCCTGCCCCTCCTTCTCCTGCTGTCCCTTCTCACTGATCTTCTGGGCTCTGTTCTCCCAAGGGTCTCGAAGCTGGCAGGGGTCGAACGCGATCCCTTTACCAAACACAGCCCTTTTATCCCTGTCTGACGACATCATGCCACCTCCTGACAGAAATAAAACACATAGCATGTTAGTATTGTTAGTATGAATGGGACATTCATTTATTGCAGATCTGGGTTGAGTGTAGTTTTAAAGGCACAATGCAGCCGTTTTTATATCAATATCATTTCTGGGTAAAAATGAAGTACCTTACTGTGATTGTTTTCAATCAAAATGGTCAAAAAACAAAATTGCTTCTTAGCAAAGAGCAATGCCTATCTATTATTTGGCAATAGTTTTAAATTTATCATCAAATATTTTTGACTCATTGACAGAAGCTGTATTTTCAAAAACTATGATGTACAATCATTTCTGGCACAGGTCTGATTTATTGATATGCATGCAAGCCACTCTCTGGAATAAGTGTCCATATCTACAGCAGCTATTTTTGGTAGAGCAACAACAGCTGTTCCTTGAACACCCTAAATAGCCACTGAGGCTAACACTATCTATCTAGCTAGTACAGAAAAATAGGCCTTATCTACTTTACAGACTTTATAATCCATTACACAGACTATCTAGCCTTTACTTCTTAGCTAGGGCTCCCATAAAACAGAGATTTATATCTCAATGGGACTATTGTTCATAACTGAATAATAAATAAATAAATACAATGTCCCTACCTTGCTCCTTCACTCTGAGTGGGAACGGTGTTTGTGCTTGTTTTAGACCCGCCCCCAATGCTTCGATTGGCTAAGAAACTCACTGGCATTTGGGCTGAATCAAATGATGGATTACGCCTTTAAGATTTAAATACAAGCATTTCCACATTATTTTCAAATATCCATAACACACCATAAATTCCATGCAGTTTATAACACTGAGTTTAAGGGTAATCTGAGTCCTCACCCACATTTTCCTCTAATGGTTTATGGTCTTCCCACGCTACTTACTTACAAAAGTCTTATTGAGTTCAGAAATTTCAGAGAGTTCAAATTAAACAACCTCATTGTCAATCGTAGAGTAAAATGTATATTTTTCTTGTGGAACTTTAATACTATAGTCCACTATTACATTTAATCTGTGTTAATTTTATATCAGAGATAATACATGATAGTGTTTAGTCTTTCATTGTTTTTACATCTTGACATTGTTTTTTGCGTGTAAATTTCTATGAAAAAAAAACATTTATATTTTAATTTGACAATTGATCTCTTATTCAATTATTTGCCAAAAGCTTAAAGTGGAACTGACAGCATATAGATATGGTCATTTTCACATTTTCATACATTCATAGAATGTTTGGGAATGATGTATAGTAAGGCATTTTGGACAATTCTAGAGCAACATATAGAGTGGGGAAATGGATGTGCATTTGGACAAATAATATACACTGCAATAAATAAAACCTAATAAAAAGTATACGCAGACCGGTGCGCCATAGCCAATCAGAGCTACAGTAGACCTATATGCAAATAAGCCATTTGCCAAACGGGCCTGCCATCATTCACTTTGAACTGTGTGTTAACAAGCAGTAGCAACAGCGCGACTTTAAATCATTAGATCGCATTCGCCAAAAGCCACCTGAATGGATTTCTGCGAATATGTAAATACCACGGGAGTCCTCTTACGTTTGGGAACTTCACAATCCTATTGATTAAACAACCATGAAAAGGTAGGCTCTCTACCTCAGTTGTCTATGCACATCAACAACAACAAGATTAACAACTAATGCGAGATGAGCGAAAATCTAAGGTAGTTGGCGGTCAAAATTGCACTGATAAAAGACGGAGAATAGTAGCCTGCTCGTCCTTCTGCAGCTTGCCTGCCAATGCATGCTCGTCCCAACCCACGGTTTGACAACTGAATTGGAACTTGCCTGCCCATTTGAATGATGCCAAATACATCTGATTGACAACTAAGAGATATGCTAACTGTGGATAACAGTCGTTCAAGTTCAGCATAGCTAGCTAGCAAAGCAATTCACATTCCTTGCTAACTAAATGACACCAGCAGCATCTATAGCTGTAGCCACCTCAAAATGATATGAGGGGAAAAAGTCAGTCACTCACCCACTCCTCCAATGACACGACATCCTCCCAGACAGCTAGCAAGCTGGCTAACGTTAGGCTCGGTGTTTTTAGCTTGCTAGCTAAATAAATAGCTAGTTAAATAAGTAGATACAATAGCCCAGGGGTGTCAAACTCAATCAGCACACGGGCCATATTGAAAAAAAACAACACATTCACGGGCCAGACATAGCCTATTTGTTTTTACAAAAACATATGCAACTGCAACCCAAACTGGCAATTGTTTTTTATACATTTTATAATGTCTACTTATGTACATAAGATGCTGTATATAGCATTTTAACATATTAAAACAAAATAAGAGAAATTCTATTTGTCCAGCCTTTGCTATGCTTGCAGATGTGCAGAATATGCTGCGACCCTAATCAAAAAGTATTTAATAACTCAAAATAACTAAAACATTTTAGGTTGTTGTAACATGTAAACATATAACATGTTTTTCATTTTTTTGCACTGTATGGATCACCGGTGCAGTTGAATGCAGCATTGCTTTATGGTGCATTCAAAATGTCATGTAGTTGAGTAGCCAGCCTAGGCTACTGCTCAAATGTTGCTGTAATAGGCCTACATGTTTCTCTTTTGCATGGTGTTTAGTTGCAGGTTTTGTTTTTTGGTTATTCATTGTCAAACTTTAAAAACTGAAGCCAGACGGCAACATTTTAGTAGCCTAGTTATGACTGTGGCATGTGTCTGTACACTTTCCATCTGCTGCGCGCTGTTAATGGAACACAGGAAAGCCTCAATTGAAGTTGAATTCACAGATCAGGCTGTAATTTCATAAAGAAGAGAACTCAACTGTTGACTCATTTATACTCACTTGAGTGTCCTATTTGGCCCACGGGCCTTGTGTTTGACACATGTGCACTAGCCTATTAGCCACGTTATGATTGACTTGTGATCATTGCCCTTGCTAGTTTGATTGTATTGACATACACCGTCTTAGTTACAGTCGTCCGTTTTTGTTAAACATTTTGAGTCATTGAAACTGCAACGGTGCAGCAAACAACGTACAAACAACAATTTACCACCTGATAGCAATATTTTTTGGTCTACCAAGAAATGTATTGGTGAATCATATTAATTATGCATTGAACTCCATCCATCTATTCTTCCAACAATACCTTACTGTACATCATGTGATTTTTTTTGTCGAATAGAACATATTTTAAAAACTTCTTAATAATCCTGTTAGTGATCCCTTCGCGCGCCATTCCCTTTTGTGGGATCGATTTGACAACATCCAGTGAAATTGCAGAGCGCCAAATTCAAACTACAGAAATATCAATATTCAAGATTCACGAAAATATAAGTGTAATACATCAAAATAAAGCATAACTTCTTGTTAATCCAGCCGCAGTGTCAAATTTCAAAAAGGCTTTACGGCAAAAGCAGACCATGCGATTATCAGCGCCCCGCATACAAACACATAAATCATTTTCAACCAGGCAGGTGGCGACACAAAAGTCAGAAATAACGATATAATAAATGCCTTACTTTTGAAGATCTTCTTCTGTTGGCACTCCAAAATGTCCCAGAAACATCACAAATGGTCCTTTTTGTTCGATAATGTCCTTCTTTATATCCCCAAAATGTCAATTTATTTGGCGCGTTTGATTCAGAAATACACCGGTTCCAACTCGCCCAACATGACTACAAAGTATCTAATAAATTACCTGTGAACTTGGTCCAAACATTTCAAACAACGTTCCTAATCCAACCTCAGGTAAAACGTAAATAATCGATAAAATTAAGAAGGGATAAACTGTTTCCAATACCGGATAAAATCAAATCAAAGTTTATTTGTCATGTGCGCCGAATACAACAGGTGTAGACCTTACAGTGAAATGCTTACTTACGGTGCGAGAAAACAAAGGTGTGTGTATATGTGTAGGTAAGTAAACAAAATAAAACAACAATAAAAAGACATTTGAAAAAAGAGTAGCAAGGCTATATACAGACACCTGTTAGTCAGGCTTATTGAGGTAGTATGTACATGTAGGTATCGTTAAAGTGACTGCATATATGATGAACAGAGAGTAGCAGAAGTGTAAAAAGGGGTTGGCGGGTGGTGGGACACAATGCAGATAGCCCGGTTAGCCAATGTGCGGGAGCACTGGTTGGTCGGGCCAATTTAGGTAGTATGTACATGAATGTATAGTTAAAGTGACTGCATATAAGATAAACAGAGCGTAGCAGCAGCATAAAAGAGGGGTTGGGGGTGCAAATAGTCCGGGTAGCCATTTGGTTACCTGTTCAGGAGTCTTATGGCTTGGGGGTAAAAACTGTTGAAGCCTTTTTGTCCTAGACTTGGCACTCCGGTACCGCTTGCCATGCGGTAGTAGAGAGAACAGTCTATGGGAGGCTGGGGTCCTTGACAATTTTTAGGGCCTTCCTCTGACAACGTGAAGCGCGTTCCAGTATTTTTTCTTCATTTCTCAAAAGAAAAACATCAACCGATTTCTAAAGACTGTTGACATCTAGTGGAAGCCATAGGAACTGCAACCAGGTTCCTATTAAATAGTGCTTCCCATAGAAATCCCATTGGGAAATACTATGACCTCAATTTTTTGTTTGTCCTCTGGGTTTCGCCTGCCAAATCAGTTCTGTTATACTCACAGACATTATTTTAACAGTTTTAGAAACTGTAGAGTGTTTTCTATCCAAATCTAATTATATGCATATCCTAGCTTCTGGGCCTGAGTAACAGGCAGTTTACTTTGGGCACACTTTTCATCCGGATATGAAAATACTGCCCCTTATCCCTAAGAAGTTGGTTCTGAAGCATAAACTGGGAATTTGATATTTTTGACTGATATTATGACTGTCTGTTTGTTTCAGATCTGCAAAGTAGTTAAAATGCTGTCTGTTCCAATTCAAGGCCTAGGTGCCTCTGTGGCTTATTTTTGCCTTACAGATTTATGGTTTTGTCATAAACGGTTTTGTCATGTAACAGGAGCTTTGTTACGTAATGATTGCAGGGACCAGAAAAAAATTCAAAAGATGAACACAGTGTGCATTTTTTTATTATAATTGTTTAATATATACACTGCCGTTCAAAAGTTTGGGGTCACTTTGAAATGTCCTTGTTTTTGAAAGAAAAGCACATTTTTTTGTACATTAAAATAACATAAAATTGATCAGAAATACAGTTTAGACCTAATGTTGTTATATGACTATTGTTGCTGGAAACGTCATTATTTTTATGGAATATCTACGTAGGTGCACAGAGGCCCATTATCAGCAACCATCACTCCTGTGTTCCAATGGCACGTTGTGTTAGCTAATCCAAGTTTATCATTTTAAAAGGCTAATTGATCATTAGAAAACCCTTTTGCAATTATGTTAGCACAGCTGAAAACTGTAGTTTTAATTAAAGAAGCAATAAACCTGGCCTTCTTTTAGACTAGTTGAGTATCTGGAGCATCAACATTTGTGGGTTCGATTGCAGGCTCAAAATGGTCAGAAACAAAGTACTTTCTTCTGAAACTCATCAGTCTATTCTTGTTCTGAGAAATGAAGGCTACTCAATGCGAGAAATTGCCAAGAAACTGAAGATCTCATCCAACACTGTGTACTACTCCCTTCACAGAACAGCGCAAACTGGCTCTAACCAGAATAGAAAGAGGAGTGGGAGGCCCCGGTGCACAACTGAGCAAGAGGAAAAGTACACAAAGTGTCTACTTTGAGAAACAGACGCCTCACAAGTCCTCAACTGGCAGCTTCATTAAATAGTACCCGCAAAACGCCAGTCTCAACATCAACAGTGAAGAGGCGACTCCAGGATGCTGGCCTTCTAGGCAGAGTTGCAAAGAAAAAGCCAAATCTCAGACGGGCCAATAAAAACAAAAGATTAAGATGGGCAAAAGAACACAGACACTGGACAGAGGAACTCTGCCTAGTCATTAGCTGCTCTTCCTGGGGTCCAAACACACCAAAGCACCCACATTACATATAAAACAAAAGATAAAACAGTGAACCATGTTTGTACTGAATGAGCTAAAGATAAAACAGTACATCATATAACATCCCTACACCACCACATATCCACAACACAAATTGTTCAATACCACCATACAATAATATCACAATGTGTGCGTATGCATGTGTCTGTACCTTTGTGTGTGTCTCTTCACAGTCCCCGTTGTTCCATAAGGTGTATTTTTACCTGCTTTTTAAATCTGATTCTACTGCTTGCATCCGTTACCTGATGTGGAATAGAGTTCCATGTAGTCATGGCTCTATGTACTGTAGTACTGTGCGCCTCCCATGGTCTGTTCTGGACTTGGGGACTGTGAAGAGACCTCTGGTGGCATGTCTTGTTTTGTATGCATGGGTGTCCGAGCTGTGTGCTATTATTTTAAACAGACAGCTCGGTACATTCACCTTGTCAACACCTCTTACAAAAACAAGTAATGATCAATCTCTCTTCCACTTTGAGCCATGAGAGATTGACATGCATGTCATTATTGTTAGCTCTCCATGTACTTTTAAGGGCCAGCTGTGCTGCCCTGTTCTGAGCCAACTGCAATTTTCCCAAGTCCCTGTTTGTGGCACCTGACCACACTACTGAACAGTAGTCCAGGTGCGACAAAACTAGGGCCTGTAGGACCTGCCTTGTTGATAGTGTTGTTAGGAAGGCAGAGCAGTGCTTTATAATGGACAGACTTCTCCCTATCTTAGCTACTGTTGTATTAATATGTTTTAACCATGACAGTTTTACAATCCAGGGTTACTCTAAGTAGTTTAGTAACCTCAACATGCTCAATTCCCACAATATTCATTACGAGACGTAGTTGAGGTTTAGGGTTTAGTGAATGATTTGTCCCAAATAGAATGCTTTTAGTTTAGGAAATATTTGCACGTGCTTCTACACCTGCATTGCTTGCTGTTTGGGGTTTTAGGCTGGGTTTCTGTACAGCACTTTGAGATATCAGCTGATGTAAGAAGGGCTATATAAATACATTTGATTTGATTTAGGACCAGCTTATTCCTTACAACCGATTCCGAAACTAACTGCAGATCTTTGTTAAGTGTTGCAGTCATTTCAGTTGCTGTAGTAGCTGACGTGTACTATTGACTAACCCCATTCCGTACGAATTTGCACAACCGCGACATTCAAACGAAGCTGCAATGAAAACTAATGGGACTGTAGCGACTGTGTTGGCATCAAAATCTGGGGTGTGAACTAGGATTCTATTCAAGGATTGATTGACATGGTAATGGCCCGATAGTATTGGAGAAAGGTTGAAAAAAACAGACCCCTCTGACGCTGTACGTTAAATTGTGATGTGTCATGACGTAACGTACAGCACGCAAAATGCAACTCATTCTGTGTCGTACAGCCTCTCTCCCCCAGGTGTAGCGCTTCTCTCACAGAATAAAAACAAGAAAGGGACAGGGTAAGGGGGGATACCTGGTCAATTGTACAACTGAATGCATTCATTTTTTACATCATCACTGCAAGCCATCATGACTCTCAAAAGCCGCGACAGCCGCTGTTTACTTCTGAAGTTAACTTTAGCGCCGCCATAAAAACCTGATTCAAATTCGACATAAACCTTCAAATAGGTATGCAATGACACATATAAACTCTTTTAAAGTGTTTTATTTACATTTGAGGTGATAAGTTGGACAGATCGGGGGGAAAAAAGCAGTTTCCCCAAACGGCTCATCTCCCACTTTCCATATCATGCAGTAGGTTTTGGTTCCCCACCCGCCATTTTTAAAAAGACCCAACGGAGCTCATTGCCTTCTTCAATCATGTAGAGATGGGCAGCATGAAGGTCTCATCATTGATTTTGCTGGAAAGGGGAGAAATTGTGCTTTACAATGATATTCATATTACTGTTGACCAGGAAGTATTATGTTTTTTGGGTGCTAAAATAAGGTCAATTGTACGTTACAGCGCGATGTACAAAAGTGCGTTAGCTAACTATATAGTGTTGAGTCATCCCCATACATAGACACACTGGCCTTACTCAAAGCCAGTGGCATGTTGTTAAAGATTGAAAAAGCAAGGGGCCTTAAAAGCTATCCTGGGGAATTCCTGATTCTACCTGGATTATGTTTGAGAGGCTTCCATTAAAGAACACCCTCTGTGTTCTGTTAGACAAGTAACTCTTTATCCACATTATAGCAGGGGGTGTAAAGCCATAACACATACATTTTTCCAGCAGCAGACAATGATCGATAATGTCAAAAGCTGTACTGAAGTCTAACAATCATAATTTTATCATCAATTTCTCTCAGCCAATCATCAGTCATTTGTGTAAGTACTGTCTTGTTGAGTGTCCTTCCCTATAAGCATGCTGAAAGTCTGTTTGTTTACCGTAAAATAGCATTGTATCTGGTCAAACACAATTTTTTCCAAAAGTTTACTAAGGGTTGGTAACAGGCTGATTGGTCGGCTATAGATCCACTCTCTTTACTATTCTTGTGTAGCGGAATGACTTTAGCTTCCCTCCAGACCTGAAGGCACACACCTTCTAGTAGATGTGGCAAATAGGTGTGGCAATATAGTCTGCTATTATCCTCAGTCATTTTTTCATCCAGATTGTCAGACTCCAGTGGCTTGTCATTGTTGATAGACAACAATCATTTTTTCACCTCTTCCACACTGACTTTACTAAATTCAAAAGTACAATTCTTGTCTTTCATAATTTGGTCCGATATACTTAGATGTATAGTGTCAGCGTTTGTTGTTGGCATGTCATCCCTAAATTTGCTTATCTTGCCAATGAAAAAGTCAGGGATTAACTGAGCTGGTCTTGGATCATTAATAAGTAATTGTTTCAACGCGGCTTCGAAATGCGTCGACAGAGTCCAGGAGCCAAGATGATTTAGATGGACTCCATCATTCCTGTAGAGTATCTTCTGTCTCCAAAAGATGTCAAAGTTATCTATAAAAGTGCCTCCAGCAGAGCTACAGTAATCTGTCCTTCAGTTTGTTGTCCGTTGCCGTGCCATTTCTGACTGCCAAGCTATAATTTCACTCTTGAAAAAGCCTATGGAGCACAGAGAAAAATGGCCAGTTAGATCTTTTATTTTTATTGGAATCACATATGGATTTTTAAGTAATCGTAGGTTGCATGTTTGTTTTGGACTGATGCCTGACTAAGCATTCTACTCAATGCATCATCAATGAAGATGTCATCAAAAGTGCATTACAGTGTTTGGAAATACAATGACATTCAAAAGGAGGCAAATAATTAGTAGGAAAACCAAATTTTGGTGTCACCAGATTGACTTTAGATGCAGTGTAATGTCAGCTAGCTGGCTAAGATTGAGAGGAGGCCACCGGATTTTAGCTAGCTAACGTTAGCTTCGTTAGGTATTTTTGACAAACTGTGCTAGCTAATGACAACATGGCCATCTGTCTAAAGTACATTTTACAATGCTGACAAAGTTGTTTCCTACTAAATATTTGACTACTTTGGCAATGTCATCGTATTTCCAGGCACTATAGTGTAATTTAGACTAAACAGTAGTTAGCCTCCGTCCAGAATGACTGGGCTTATCACCACATTAGGACACCACCGGTATAGGGTGGCTTGAGAACGTTCATATCAATGACATGATGCAACCAAGTGATGGAGGTGCAACCTATTTGTTTTGGGGTTTTTTACCTTTATTTAGCTAGGCAAGTCAGTTAAGAACAAATTCTTATTTACAATGACAGCCTAACCCGTCCAAACCCTAAACCGGACGATGCTGGGCCAATTGTGCACCGCCCTATGGGACTCCCAATCACGGCTGGTTGTGATACAGCCTGGAATCAAACCAGGGCCTGTAGTTATGCCTCTAGCACTGAGATGCTGTGCCTTCGACCACTGCGCCACTCGGGAGTGCCTAATCAATAGGTGTGATTTGAAGAAAGAAAAGCACTGGGTGACAATTGAATGCAAGCCCTTAAATTAACTCATGAGAGGGAAAGGAATTTCCCAGAAAATCAAGAGCACTGTCTGAATAGAAGATCATAACAATTACTTCAGGAGGTAGTATGTTTCTGTATGAAAATATAAAAAATAATAATCTCAAAGTTTTGGAGGGAAACGAGAAAGAGTGCATGCATCAAACAGACCCCCAACCACCCCTCCCCTCTCACAGTGCAGTCGTCAGAAGGGACTCTACTGGGATTGTAGACCTGTGCGCTGCGGTGTGACAAGCCATCAAGAGCACATAAAAACCCCTCACAAATAGATAGCTGCGGCCATCTAAATCAGCCATCTTTACACCCCCAAAGCTCCTCACTTTGTAGCCCTTCTTAGAAAAACAGGAATCCTTTGTAGAAAAACCTCTTATTGTAAGGTCAGATGCTGGGAGACGAGAAGCAAATACAGGGAGTGAATATTTAATTAACCTTTTCTCAATAGGGGGTGCTGTTTGCACTTTGTAAAAATTTAGTTCCCAAATTAAACTGCCTCGTACTCAATTCTTGCTCGTACAATATGCATATTATTATTACTATTGGATAGAAAACACTCTCTAGTTTCTAAAACCGTTTGAATTATTTCTCTGAGTGAAACAGAACTCATTCTGCAGCACACTTCCTGTCAGGAAGTGAGATTTCTGAAATCGAGGTCTCTGTTCTAGGGTCAGTTTATAAATTCCCATGTAAGCTATGGGGCTACATGCACTGCATACGCCTTCCCCTAGGTGTCAGTAAGCGGTGAGAATTTGAATGGAGTGGATTGCACCATCTGGGGCACTTTAAAAGCTCTTGGAACGGAAGGTCCGACCTTTTCAACGGGGGGCCTGACGCAGGAGGGACATCACCATGGCGTCCTGAAAAGCTTTCGTTTTAGCAGTTCTATATCTCCGGCTCTGATTTAATTTGATTTTTGTCTTAACTTCATAAGGTAGTTAATTTAACCGACTTATAGCAGTTTATATCAGTTTATTGCGATTTTCTGGAATTTCTTTGTCACGCGCTATCGCGAGTTGGACACCTCTCCGGCACCTGGCTAGCGTTAGCGGCTAATTCTACAGGAGAAGAGGACATCTTTCAACCAAAAGACGATTGTTCTGGACAAAGGACACCTTGGCCAAGATTCTGATGGAAGCTCATCAAATAGTAAGAAGTCTTTATGCTGTTAATTCGTATTTATGTTGAAGAACGTTAAACAATAATTCCGCCATGAATTTCGGTGCGGTATCGCTTTAGCGCACGCTGTATGTCGTAGTAACGTTAATTTTAAAAATCTAACACAGCGGTTGCATTAAGAACTAATGTATCTTTCATTTGCTGTCCAACCTGTATTTTTTAGTCAAGTTTATGATTAGTTATCGATTAGATTAGGTGCCTCTCCAAGATGGCGCCGGACAGATTGCTTGAAGTTTGGCTACTAATCACATTGTATAACCACGATTTGTGCCGCTACATATGCACATTTTCGAACAAACCCTATATGCATTGTGTAATATGATGTTACATGACTGTCATCTGAAGAAGTTTATGAAGGTTAGTCAAAAATTATATATCTTTTGCTTGTTTGTTACGATCGCTAACCTTTGCTGCTGGTAAATGGCTTGTGTTTCTGGCTATTGTGGTAAGCTAATATAATGCTATATTGTGTTTTCGCTGTAAAACACTTAAAAAATCTGAAATTGGCTGGATTCACAAGATCTTTGTCTTTCATTTGCTGTACGCTGTGTATTTTTCAGAAATGTTTTATGATGAGTATTTAGGTAATTCACGTTGCTCTCTGTAGTTATTCTAGTCGCTTTGGTGAGAGTTGTGATGGTGGCTGCAATGGTAAACTATGATTTATACCTGAAATATGCACATTTTAGCCTCCCGGGTGGCGCAGTGGTCTAGGGCACTGCATCGCAGTGCTAACTGCGCCACCAGAGTCTCTGGGTTCGCGCCCAGGCTCTGTCGCAGCCGGCCGCGACCGGGAGGTCCGTGGGGCGACGCACAATTGGCATAGCGTCGTCCGGGTTAGGGAGGGTTTGGCCGGTAGGGATATCCTTGTCTCATCGCGCTCCAGCGACTCCTGTGGCGGGCCGGGCGCAGTGCTCGCTAACCAAGGGGGCCAGGTACACGGTGTTTCCTCCGACACATTGGTGCGGCTGGCTTCCGGGTTGGAGGCGCGCTGTGTTAAGAAGCAGTGCGGCTTGGTTGGGTTGTGCTTTGGAGGACGCATGGCTTTCGACCTTCGTCTCTCCCGAGCCCGTACGGGAGTTGTAGCGATGAGACAAGATAGTAATTACTAGCGATTGGATACCACGAAAATTGGGGAGAAAATGGGATTAAAAAAAAAAAAAAATATGCACATTTTTCTAACAAAATATATGCTATACAATAAATATGTCATCAGACTGTCATCTGATGAAGTTGTTTCTTGGTTAGTGGCTATTTATATCTTTATTTGGTCGAATTTGTGATAGCTACCTATGCAGGAAAAAAATGGTGGAGTAAAAAAAGTTGTCTTTTGCTAACGTGGTTAGCTAATAGATTTACATATTGTGTCTTCCCTGTAAAACATTTTAAAAATCAGAAATGATGGCTGGATTCACAAGATGTGTATCTTTCATCTGGTGTCTTGGACTTGTGATTTAATGATATTTAGATGCTAGTATTTACTTGTGACGCTATGCTAGGCTATGCTAGTCAGCTTTTTTACTGACGGGGGTGCTCCCGGATCCGGGATTGTGTGGAAGTAGAAGTTAATAAACAGACAGGAAACAAAACACGAACAGAATCTGGACAAGGGACACATAACATTAATGTTGACTCGGGAAAGAAACTGAGGAAGTGACAGATATAGGGGAGGTAATTAATAATGTGATGGAGTCCAGGTGAGTCCGATGAAGCGATGATGCGTGTAACAATGGAGACAGGTGTGCGTAATGATAAGCAGCCTGGCGACCTCGAGCGCCGGGGAGTGGGAGCAGGAGCAGACGTGACACTTATAGCCATTTGATTGTAAGATGCTGAGGGATTTTTTTCCTTTCTTTCACTCTTTTTATGATAATTCAGAGGTTCTGTACATTTATTTAGAATACTGTAAATTATGGTCAATCACTTCAAAGGCACCATGTTGTGTGTGTGTTCATATACTAAGTCTATATTTGTTGGTGAATGTTAGTCTTTTTAAATTCAGATGACGTCTTACCCATTCAGGGCACTCTTTTGCCACCTCTGCTGCTCTTGTTTTTCTATATCACTGAACTTCTTGGCTCTGTTCTCCAATCTGTCTCGGAGGTGTTGTCATACACGGTATTTTCATTGTCCCTTGTGTGACATGATGCCACCTCCTGACAGAAAAAGCACATGACATGTATGGAACATGTCAGTACTGTGCAGACACTGGTATACAAGTATAAAGTCACACTCCGTCATATCTGCTGCAGCTATTTGTGGTACAGCAACAACAGCTGTTCCATTAGCACTTAAAAAGAGACCACTTTTGCACAATTGAGTTCTAGCTGAGATTTCAAATCTCAATTAGCCTTTCCTGGTTAAATAAAGGTTAAGTAATATAAAGAAAAGTATTGTTTTAACTCCCTAAAATTTGGTGCACAGAATAATTGAACATGCTCACTGAGATTTTTTCCCCAAAGTTGTGTTGAATCACATCGTCATCCATTTACCTGGAGCACAGAGCCTATAGTTATCAATTTAGTTGATGCAGAAAATATGAAACATGACATTCGCATGCAATAAACAGTAATAGAATAACCTAATCACTTCCCACATAACTGTCAGTCAAAATCAAACAACTGGTCCCTATACCCAATTCCAGTATGCATACCCGCATATTAATGCGTGGATCTGAACTGGCTTACCTGTCCTGGCTGCAGTCTACCACTGAGGCTCAGTCAAAGTGCAGCTGCTGTGTGTCTGATTGTTCTTCCACCGTGTGTTTACAGTGGTAGCTCTGTGCATGACGTATAATATATACTGTGCCCTGTCGAGAGGGTGATATAGGCCATTATGACCGTCCTTCATGCTGTAGGGCTATTTTTATCAATGTGAGGGCTGACATGTCCATGTCGTATGCAAAGAGCACAGAGTTACACTGTAGAGTGATCCCTGGCCATTATTTTTGTGTCTCATTAGTGTACAGCGTGTGATTGGAAGGAAGAGGTAACAATTTATAAATCATAGTCATATCCATAATATCCTAATACAGAAAGCTATTGAATTGTAATGAATTGATGCCTGGTCATTTTCAGTGGTGTTAATAAGCTTCTGAAATGTCCAGAGCACAGAGAGTGGTGACTGTTCAGCATTGCAGCGGACTCTCTCTCTCCTCTCTTTTTCCTCTCTCTCCTCTCTTCTCCCTCTCTCTCCTCTTTTTCCTCTCTCTCCTCTCTCCTCTCTTCTCTCTCTCTCTCTCTCCTCTGTCTCATCTCTCTCTCCTCTCTCTTTCTCTCTCTCCTCTTTCTCTCTTGCTCCCCTCTCTCTCCTCTCTCTCCACTCTCTTCTCTGGAAAGCCCTGTCACAGATAGGTGAATGTGTGGCCCCAGCTGCTGTGTATTACCCCTCTTTAACTGATACTGTAAATAAGACTGGCTGGATGTGGTTCTCTGACACCAAACCTCTCAAATTGGCTTTAAGAAAACATCCAATATTCTGGTGTCTGGGTGCCGGGAGGACCCCAAGCACCGAGCCGAGTTTACTGAACAGGCAAGTCTGTACGAGGCTTTGAGGTGGTCAGTCGGGTCCCCTTGTCTGAGGGAGCCCAAAATGTGGTGCCATCATTACCGGCCTTCCTGCCACTCGGCTCACAGTGGCATGATTTGTGTGTGCGTGCATGTGTGTGTCGCTCAGAGGGAGATACTGGGAGAGGAGAACCCATAGAGAGTAAACATATGACAGCAATGGGAAAGATCCGAAAGACATGCATGCCCCACTGCGCATGCACACGCGCACACACACGTCGTAATGAGCACTTTGTTGTTGTTTAGTTTGTTGTTGAGGAGTAGGGTGTTTTTACATTTGGCAGTACACTAGTCCTTTTTGGCACGCAACCTCATTTTGATATATATATATATATATATATATTTTTTTTTGTGCAAAACTCCATCCTTCAAAAAAGGTGATGTAATCAACGGCCAATGTTAACTTTTTTCATTGGGGCCTTGACAGTCTATTACAAATCAGTCTGACAGCTGAAGGAAGTATGGTTTGAAGTAGAGGTCGACCGATTATGATTTTTCAACGCCGATACTGATTATTGGAGGACCAAAAAAAGCCGATACCGATTTAATCGGCCAATCTTTTTTTTTTTTTTATGTATTTATTTGTAATAATGACAATTACAACAATACTGAATGAACACTTATTTTAACTTAATATAATACATCAATAAAAATCTATTTAGCCTCAAATAACTAATGAAACATGTTCAATTTGGTTTAAATAATGCAAAAACAAAGTGTTGGAGAAGAAAGTAAAAGTGCAATATGTGCCATGTAAAAAAGCTAACGTTTAAGTTCCTTGCTCAGAACATGAGAACATATGAAAGCTGGTGGTACCTTTTAACATGAGACTTCAATATTCCAAGGTAAGAGGTTTTAGGTTGTAGTTAATATAGTATTTATAGGACTATTTCTCTCTACCATTTGTGTTCCAAATACCTTTGACTATTGGATGTTCTTATAGGCACTTTAGTATTGCCAGTGTAACAGTATAGCTTCCGTCCCTCTCCTCGCTCCTACCTGGGCTCGAACAAGGAACACATCGACAACAGCCACCCTCGAAGCAGCGTTACCCATGCAGAGCAAGGGGAACAACCACTCCAAGTCTCAGAGCGAGTGACGTTTGAAATGCAATTAGCGTGCACCCCGCTAACTAGCTAGCCATTTCACATCGGTTACACCAGCCTAATCTCGGGAGTTGATAGGCTTGAAGTCATAAACAGCGCAATGCTTGAAGCACAGTGAAGAGCTGCTGGCAAAACGCACGAAAGTGCTGTTTGAATGAATACTTACAAGCCTGCTGCTGCCTACCATCGCTCAGTCAGACTGCTCTATCAAATCATAGACTTAATTATAACATAATAACACACAGAAATACGAGCCTTTGGTCATTAATAACCTTTTCTCAATAGGGGGTGCTGTTTGCACTTTGTAATAATTTCGTTCCTAAATTAAACTGCCTCGTACTCAATTCTTGCTCGTACAATATGCATATTATTATTACTATTGGATAGAAAACACTCTCTAGTTTCTAAAACCGTTTGAATTATATCTGTGAGTAAAACAGAACTCGAGTTGGAGCAATTTTCCTATGAGGAAGTGAGAAATCTGAAATCTGCAGGCTGTTCTGAGGTCGGTTTATTAATTTGCATGTCTTCTATTGGTTGAGATGCACTGCATACGCCTTCCCCTGGATGTCAGCAAATAGTGAGAATTGAAATGGAGTTGCTAGGCAGATCTGAGGCCTTATAAATGGGCTGGCAACGTGGGGTCCTCTCTTTCTTTCTTTCGCCATGACGCAAGACAGACCTCAGGATGGCGTTCTAGAAAGCTCCCGTTATAGCCCTTAGATATATCCGGCTCTGATTTTATTCGACATAGGTGTTAAAGACATCATAATGTTGTTATTTTAAACCGAGTTATATCAGTTTATATCAGTATATTGCAATTTTCGGGTATTTATTTGTGCTGCGTTCTAGTGAGTTGGGCACGTCTGGCCCACATGGCTAATGTTTACTGCTAATTCCAACGTTGAAGGTGACAATCTACAACCGAGCAACGATTCTTTTGGAAAAAGGACAACTTGCCCAAGATTCTGATGGGAGCTCATCAAAAAGTAAGAACTATTTATGATGTTAATTCGTTGTTCTGTTGAAAAATGTAAAACTCATATTCCGCCATTAATTTCGGTGCGGTCTCGCTTTAACGCACGCTGTATGTCGTAGTAACGTTAATTTTAAAAATCTAACACAGCGATTGCATTAAGAACTAATGTATCTTTCATTTGCTGTCCAACCTGTATTTTTTAGTCAAGTTTAAATTTAGTTACTGATTAGATTAGGTGCCTCTCCCAAGATTTCTCCCGACATATTGTTGGCAGCTTGGCTACTATTCTCATTGTATAACCACGATTTGTGCCGCTAAATATGCACATTTTCGAACAAACTCTATATGTATTGTGTAATATGATGTTATAGGACTGTCATCTGAAGAAGTTTGAGAAGGTTAGTGAAAAAATTAATATCTTTTGCTGGTTTATTTGTTATCGCTATTGTTGGCTTGAATCAATGCTGTTGTGTGGTTGGCTATTGTAGTAAGCTAATATAATGCTATATTGTGTTTTCGCTGTAAAACACTTAAAAAATCTGAAATATTGCCTGGATTCACAAGATCTTTGTCTTTCATTTGCTGTACGCTGTGTATTTTTCATAAATGTTTTATGATGAGTATTTATGTAATTCACGTTGGTCTCTGTAGTTATTCTAGTTGCTTTGGTGAGAGTTGTGATGGTGGCTGCAATGGTAAACTATGATTTATACCTGAAATATGCACATTTTTCTAACAAAACATATGCTATACAATAAATATGTTATCAGACTGTCATCTGATGAAGTTGTTTCTTGGTTAGTGGCTATTTATATCTTTATTTGGTCGAAATTGTGATAGATACAGTGGGGCAAAAAAGTATTTAGTCAGCCACCAATTGTGCAAGTTCTCCCACTTAAAAAGATGAGAGAGGCCTGTAATTTTCATCATAGGTACACTTCAACTATGACAGACAAAATGAGAAAAAAAAATCCAGAAAATCACATTGTAGGATTTTTTATGAATTTATTTGCAAATTATGGTGGAAAATAAGTATTTGGTCACCTACAAACAAGCAAGATTTCTGGCTCTCACAGACCTGTAACTTCTTCTTTAAGAGGCTCCTCTGTCCTCCACTCGTTACCTGTTTGAACTTGTTAACAGTATAAAAGACACCTGTCCACAACCTCAAACAGTCACACTCCAAACTCGACTATGGCCAAGACCAAAGAGCTGTCAAAGGACACCAGAAACAAAATTGTAGACCTGCACCAGGCTGGGAAGACTGAATCTGCAATAGGTAAGCAGCTTGGTTTGAAGACATCAACTGTGGGAGCAATTATTAGGAAATGGAAGACATACAAGACCACTGATAATCTCCCTCGATCTGGGGCTCCACGCAAGATCTCACCCCGTGGGGTCAAAATGATCACAAGAACGGTGAGCAAAAATCCCAAAACCACACGGGGGGACCTAGTGAATGACCTGCAGAGAGCTGGGACCAAAGTAACAAAGCCTACCATCAGTAACACACTACGCCGCCAGGGACTCAAATCCTGCAGTGCCAGACGTGTCCCCCTGCTTAAGCCAATACATGTCCAGGCCCGTCTGAAGTTTGCTAGAGAGCATTTGGATGACCCAGAAGAAGATTGGGAGAATCATATGGTCAGATGAAACCAAAATAGAATTTTTTGGTAAAAACTCAACTCGTCGTGTTTGGAGGACAAAGAATGCTGAGTTGCATCCAAAGAACACCATACCTACTGTGAAGCATGGGGGTGGAAACATCATGCTTTGGGGCTGTTTTTCTGCAAAGGGACCAGGACAACTGATCCGTGTAAAGGAAAGAATGAATGGGGCCATGTATCGTGAGATTTTGAGTGAAAACCTCCTTCCATCAGCAAGGGCATTGAAGATGAAACGTGGCTGGGTCTTTCAGCATGACAATGATTCCAAACACACTGCCCGGGCAATGAAGGAGTGGCTTCGTAAGAAGCATTTCAAGGTCCTGGAGTGGCCTAGCCAGTCTCCAGATCTCAACCCCATAGAAAATCTTTGGAGGGAGTCCATGTTGCCCAGCAACAGCCCCAAAACATCACTGCTCTAGAGGAGATCTGCATGGAGGAATGGGCCAAAATACCAGCAACAGTGTGTGAAAACCTTGTGAAGACTTACAGAAAACGTTTGACCTCTGTCATTGCCAACAAAGGGTATATAACAAAGTATTGAGATAAATTTTGTTATTGACCAAATACTTATTTTCCACCATAATTTGCAAATAAATTCATAAAAAATCCTACAATGTGATTTTCTGGATTTTTTTTCTCATTTTGTCTGTCATAGTTGAAGTGTACCTACAATGAAAATTACAGGCCTCTCTCATCTTTTTAAGTGGGAGAACTTGCACAATTGGTGGCTGACTAAATACTTTTTTGCCCCACTGTTACCTATGCAGGAAAAAAATGGTGGGGGAAAAAAGTTGTGTCTTTTGCTATCGTGGTTAGCTAATAGATTTACATATTGTGTCTTCCCTGTAAAACATTTTAAAAATCAGAAATGATGGCTGGATTCACAAGATGTGTATCTTTCATCTGGTGTCTTGGACTTGTGATTTAATGATATTTAGATGCTAGTATTTACTTGTGACGCTATGCTAGGCTATGCTAGTCAGCTTTTTTACTGATGGGGGTGCTCCCGGATCCGGGATTGTGTGCAAGTAGAAGTTAATATGGTCGAATCCGGAAACTTATCATTTAGAAAACAAAACGTTTATTATTATCGCATATACCCTGACTCTGCGTGCAATGAACGCAAGAGAAGTGACACAATTTCACCTGGTTAATATTGCCTGCTAACCTGGATTTATTTTAGCTAAATATGCAGGTTTAAAAATATATACTTCTGTGTATTGATGTTTATGGTTAGGTACACGTTGGAGCAACGACAGTCCTTTTTCCGCGAATGCGCACTGCATCGATTATATGTAACGCAGGATACGCTAGATAAACTAGTAATATCATCAACCATGTGTAGTTAACTAGTGATTATGATTGATTGTTTTTTATAAGATAAGTTTAAAGCTAGCTTGCAACTTACCTTGGCTTCTTACTGCATTCGCGTAACAGGTAGGCTCCTCGTGGAGTGCAATGAGAGGCAGGTGGTTAGAGTGTTGGACTAGTTAACTGTAAGGTTGCAAGATTGAATCCCTGAGCTGACAAGGTAAAAATCTGTCGTTCTGCCCCTGAACAAGGCAGTTAACCCACCGTTCCTAGGCCATCATTGAAAATAAGAACGTGTTCTTAACTGACTTGCCTAGTTAAATAAAGGTGTAAAAAAAAAATGGCCAAATCGGTGTCCAAAAATACCGATTTCCAATTGTTATGAGAACTTGAAATCGCCCCTAATTAATCGGCCATTCCAATTAATCGGTCGACCTCTAGTTTGAAGTGACTGAAATGCATCAGAAAGGTATTGGGTTCAGAAGATTATCAAGCAATAATTTTGTATGTAGAAAAGAACAGCATCGTTCTGTTCTAATGAGGCTTCTCTTGTGACCCCATTTTCAAATAAGGCACGACCCCTAGTTTGGGAAAATGCAATCAACTAAGCAATGCCAGCCTCCCATAAACACGTCCAATACGTACAGTTCCATTTTAAGCAATGAAAACCAATAGGCTACCAAGAAACCCATAATCGAATGTAGCATATGTATTTCCATAATGAAGACATACAGATATATAGCACTACCCAGGGGCAGCATTTGGGTTCTTGCTTTGGAACTATATTGACTATATTATATCACGCTATACCACAATAAACATAAAAGTACAAAAAATGCTTTTGACCATGAAGTGACATGTTCCCTTGCACAAAATCTAGCTGCTCTCTATCATCACCATGGACAGCACCCTACACACTAAAGCAAGATTTTCATCAAAACCAACCAGCTAGATTTTTTCAATCTTGTCTTTTCAAAAGAGTTGCAGCTTCCTTGATGCTCTGTCGAATTTGCTGAGTAATCGATTATTCCATTCTTCCCGAAATCTTCTTGTAAAGTCCCCCTAAAATGCCAGTTGGATTAGGTAATATATAAATATATATACAGTTGAAGTCGGAAGTTTACATACACTAATTTTTCAACCGCTCCACAAATTTCTTGTTAACAAACTATAGATTTGGCAAGTCGGTTAGGACATCTGCTTTGTGCATGGCACAAGTAATTATTCCAACAATTTTGTACAGAGATTATTTCACTTATAATTCACTGTATCACAATTCCAGTGGGTCAGAAGTTTACATACACTAAGTTGACTGTGCCTTTTAAACAGCTTGGAAAATTCCAGAAAATAATGTCATGGCTTTAGAAGCTTCTGATAAGCTAATTGACATAATTTGAGTCAATTGGAGGTGTACCTGTGGATTTATTTCAAGGCCTACCTTCAAACACATTGCCTCTTTGCTTGACATCATGGGAAAATTAAAATAAATCAGCCAAGACCTCAGATAAAAATTGGAGACCTCCACAATTTGGTTCATTCTTGGGAGCAATTTCCAAATGCCCTAGGGTACCACGTTCATCTGTACAAACAATAGTACGCAAGTATAAACACCATGGGACCACGCAGCCGTCATACCACTCAGGAA
This sequence comes from Salvelinus namaycush, assembly GCF_016432855.1. Classification (NCBI taxonomy): domain Eukaryota; kingdom Metazoa; phylum Chordata; class Actinopteri; order Salmoniformes; family Salmonidae; genus Salvelinus; species Salvelinus namaycush. Next base: position 10,659,545 of record NC_052309.1, on the reverse strand, counting down.
GGAGACGCGTTCTGTCTCCTAGAGATGAGCGTACTTTGCTGCGAAAGTGCAAAACAATCCCAGAACAACAACAAAGGACCTTGTGAAGATGCTGGAGGAAACAGGTACAAAAGTATCTATATTCACAGTAAAACGAGTCCTATATAGACATAACCTGAAAGGCCGCTCAGCAAGGAAGAAGCCATTGCTCCAAAGCCGCGATAAAAAATCCAGACTACGGTTTGCAACTACACAGGGACAAAGATCGTACTTTTTTGAGAAATTTCCTCGGGTCTGATGAAACAAAAATAGAACTGTTTGGCCATAATGACCATCATTATGTTTGGAGGAAAAAGGGGGAGGCTTGCAAGCCGAAGAACATCATCCCAACCGTGAAGCACGGGGGTGGCAGCATCATGTTGTGGGGGTGCTTTGCAGCAGGAGGGACTGGTGCACTTCACACAATAGATGGCATCATGAGGAGGGGAAATTATGTGGATATATTGAAGCAACATCTCAAGACATCAGTCAGGAAGTTAAAGCTTGGTCGTAAATGGGTCTTCCAAATAGACAATGATCCCAAGCATACTTCCAAAGTTGTGGCAAAATGGCTTAAGGACAACAAAGTCAAGCTATTGGGAGTGGGCATCACAAAGCCCTGACCTCAACCCTATAGAACATTTGTGGGCAGAACTGAAAAAGCGTATGCGAGCAAGGATGCCTACAAACCTGACTCAGTTACACCAGCTTTGTCAGGAGTAATGGGTCAAAATTCACCCAACTTATTGTGGGAAGCTTGTGGAAGGCTACCCAAAACATTTGACCCAAGTTAAACAATTTAAAGGCAATGCTACCAAATACTAATTGAGTGTATGTAAACTTCTAACCCACTGGGAATGTGATGAAAGAAATAAAAGCTGAAATATATCATTCTCTCTACTATTATTCTGACATTTCACATTCTTAAAATAAACTAGTGATCCTAACTGACCTAAGACAGGGAATTTTTACTAAGATATAATGTCAGGAATTGTGAAAAACTGAGTTTAAATGTATTTGGCTAAGGTGTATGTAAACTTCCGACTTCAACTCTATATATACAGTATGTAGGCTGTAATTGTAAATAACAATTTGTTCTTAACTGACTTGCCTAGTTAAATAAAGGTAAATCAAATCAAATTTTATTTGTCACATACACATGGTTAGCAGATGTTAATGCGAGTGTAGTGAAATGCTTGTGTTTCTAGTTCCGACAATGCAGTAATAACCAACGAGTAATCTAACCTAACAATTTCACAACAACTACCTTATACACACAAGTGTAAAGGGATGAAGAATATGTACATAAAGATATATGAATGAGTGATGGTATAGAACGGCATAGGCAAGATGCAGTAGATGGTATAGAGTACAGTATATACATGAGATGAGTAATGTAGGGTATGTGAACATTATATAAGTAGCATTGTTTAAAGTGGCTTGAGATAAATATTTTACATCAATTTTTCCATTATTAAAGTGGCTGGAGTTAAGTCAGTATGTTGGCAGCAGCCACTCAATGTTAGTGGTGGCTGTTTAACAGTCTGATGGCCTTGAGATAGAAGCTGTTTTTCAGTCTCTCGGTCCCTGCTTTGATGCACCTGTACTGACCTCGCCTTCTGGATGATAGCGGGGTGAACAGACAGTGGCTCGGGTGTTTGTTGTCCTTGATGATCTTTATGGCCTTCCTGTGACATCGGATGGTGTAGGTGTCCTGGAGGACAGGTAGTTTGCCCCCGGTGATGCGTTGTGCAGACCTCACTACACTCTGGAGAGCCTTACGGTTGTGGGCGGAGCAGTTGCCGTACCAGGCGGTGATACAGCCTGACAGGATGCTCTCGATTGTGCATCTGTAGAAGTTTGTGAGTGCTTTTGGTGACAAGCCGAATTTCTTCAGCCTCCTGAGGTTGAAGAGGCGCTGCTGCGCCTTCTTAACAATGCTGTCTGTGTGGGTGGACCAATTCAGTTTGTCCGTGATGTGTATGCCGAGGAACTTAAAACTTACTATCCTCCCCACTACTGTCCCGTCGATGTGGATAGGGGGGTGCTCCCTCTGCTGTTTCCTGAAGTCCACGATCATCTCCTTTGTTTTGTTGACGTTGAGTGTGAGGTTATTTTCCTGACACCACACTACGAGGGCCCTCACCTCCTCCCTGTAGGCCGTCTCGTTGTTGTTGGTAATCAAGCCTACCACTGTAGTGTCGTCTGCAAACTTGATGATTGAGTTGGAGGCGTGCGTAGCCACGCAGTCGTGAATATACAGGGAGTACAGGAGAGGGCTCAGAACGCACCCTTGTGGGGCCCCAGTGTTGAGGATGGGGTGGAGATGTTGTTACCTACCCTCACCACCTGGGGGCGGCCCGTCAGGAAGTCCAGTACCCAGTTGCACAGGGCGAGGTCGAGACCCAGGGTCTCGAGCTTGATGACGAGTTTGGAGGGTACTATGGTGTTAAATGCTGAGCTGTAGTCGATGAACAGCATTCTCACATAGGTATTCCTCTTGTCCAGATGGGTTAGGGCAGTGTGCAGTGTGGTTGCGATTGCGTCGTCTGTGGACCTATTGGGGAGGTAAGCAAATTGGAGTGGGTCTAGGGTGTCAGGTAGGGTGGAGGTGATATGGTCCTTGACTAGTCTCTCAAAGCACTTCATGATGACGGAAGTGAGTGCTATGGGGCGGTAGTCGTTTAGCTCAGGTACCTTAGCTTTCTTGGGAACAGGAACAATGGTGGCCCTCTTGAAGCATGTGGGAACAGCAGCCTGGGATAAGGATTGATTGATTGAATATGTCCGTAGACGCGGCTGGGGATGCCGTCTGGGCCTGCAGCCTTGCGAGGGTTAACACGTTTAAATGTTTTACTCACGTCGGCTGCAGTGAAGGAGAGTCCGCAGGTTTTGGTAGCGGGTCGTGTCAGTGTCACTGTATTGTCCTCAAAGCGAGCAAAGAAGTTGTTTAGTCTGTCTGGGAGCAAGACATCCTGGTCCGCGACGGGACTGGATTTCTTTTTGTAATCTGTGATTGACTGTAGAACCTGCCACATACCTCTTGTGTCTGAGCCGTTGAATTGCGACTCTACTTTCTCTATACTGACGCTTAGCTTGTTTGATTGCCTTGCGGAGGGAATAGCTACACTGTTTGTATTCGGTCATGTTTCCGGTCACCTTGCCCTGGTTAAAAGCAGTGGTTCGCGCTTTGTTTCGCGCGAATGCTGCCATCAATCCACAGTTTCTGGTTTGGGAATGTTTTAATAGTTGTACGACATCGCCGATGCACTTGCTAATAAACTCGCTAACCGAATCAGCGTATTCGTCAATGTTGTTGTTTGACGCAGTGCGGAACATATCCCAATCCACATGATCGAAGCAATCTTGAAGCGTGGAATCAGATTGGTCGGACCAGCGTTGAACAGACCTGAGCGCGGGAGCTTCCTGTTTTAGTCTCTGTCTATAGGCTGGGAGCAACAAAATGGAGTCGTGGTCAGCTTTTCCAAAAGGAGGGCGGGGGAGGGCCTTATATGCGTCGCGGAAGTTAGAATAACAATGATCCTAGGGTTTTACCAGCCCTGGTAGCACAATCGATATGCTGATAGAATTTAGGGAGTCTTGTTTTCAGATTAGCCTTGTTAAAATCCCCAGCCACAATGAATGCAGCCTCAGAATATGTGGTTTACAGTTTACATAGAGTCAAATAAAGTTCGTTCAGGGCCGTCGATGTGTCTGCTTGGTGGGGAATATATGCGGCTGTGATTATAATCGAAGAGAATTCTCTTGGTATATAATGCGGTCGACATTTGATTGTGATGAATTCTAAATCAGGTGAACAGAAGGACTTGAGTTCCTGTATGTTGTTATGATCACACCACGTCTCGTTAATCATAAGGCATACCCCCCACCCCTCTTCTTACCAGAAAGATGCTTGTTTCTGTCGGCACGATGCGTGAAGAAACCAGCTGGCTGTACCGACTCCGATGGCATGTCTCGAGTGAGCCATGTTTCCGTGAAGCAAAGAACGTTACAGTCTCTTATGTCTCTCTGGAATGCTACCCTTGCTCGGATTTCATCAACCTTGTTGTCAAGAGACTGGACATTGGCGAGTAGTATGCTCAGGACTGGTGCGCGATGTGCCCTTCTCCGGAGCCTGACCAGAAGACCGCTTCGTCTGCCCCTTTTACGGCGACTTTGTTTTGGTTCGCCGGCTGGGATCCGATCCATTGTCCTGGGTGGTGGGCAAAACAGAGGACCAAAGGTGCTACAGAGGGTAGTGCGAACAGCCCAGTACATCACTGGGGCCAAGCTTCCTGCCATCCAGGACCTATATAATAGGCGGTGTCAAGAGGAAAGCCCATAAAATTATCAGACACCCAAGTTATAGACTGTTTTCTCTGCTACCGCACGGCAAGCGTACCGGAGCACCAAGTCTAGGACCAAAAGGCTCCTCAACAGCTTCTACCTCCAAGCCATAAGACTGCCGAACAATTCATAATATCGCCACCAGACAATTTACATTGACCTCCCCCCTTCCTTTTGGACACTGCTGCTACTCGCTGTTTGTTTGTTACCTATGCATAGTCACTTCGCCCCCATCTACATGTACAGATTACCTCAACTATCCTGTACCCTCGCACACTGACTCGGTACCACAAGCATTTCGCTACACTCGCATTAACATCTGCTAACCATGTGTGTGACAAATAGAATTTGATTTGGATTTGATTTGATTTTACCGGTGCCCCCTGTATATAGCCTCGTTATTCTTATTATGTTACTTTTTATTATTACTTTTTTATTTTAGTCTACTTGGTAAATATTTTCTTCTTCTTGAACTGCACTGTTGGTTAAGGGCTTGTAAGTAAGCATTTCACGGTAAAGTCTACACTTGTTGTATTCGGCGCATGTGACAAATACAGTTTGATTTGATTTGAAAAATAAAAAAATTCAGTTGAGCTTTTCCTCGGATGTATCATGCTTCTTTTTCGCTAACTGAACACGCTTTTCAAAGTGGATGGAAAATTTGTTCTCGCATGTAGCTGTGGACACCCCAAAAGTCAGTCCATGTTTCAGTGAAGTAAGCACCTTCGGCATAGCGGAGAGAGGCCCATAGAATCGTTGCAGGATATCAAGTGTGGTCTATTTGTCCTCACTGGAGCCAGAGCGGGCGATTTCAGTCTGCAAAAACCAATCAAGCGACACTAAACTCAGCTTCCACCAAATCTGTTTTGCTTAGATCCAGCAGTGCTTTCACCTTTTTCACATCTAGAAAGTCACGGCTCTCTGGGTCAAGGGCACACAGGCCCTCCACCAGTTGTCTGTTGCGTTCTGTCCTGCTGTTCTACTATACTGTCCACCACATATTGCTGGAGATTTGTATTTACAGTACATGACATCATCGTTTGCTTGAAGCGGGTGGTGCGTCAGCTTCTCGACGCACTCCAACGCACTACGGTACACTTTGACTCCAGTGTAACCATCTGTTGCTTTTACCTTGAGTAATGTTTGGAGGATTCAGAAAACTTAGGATTCTGTGCACCATGGTGTCTGTCAACTTAAAGCCGGGGTCCTTCACCGCCTTCAGCAGCCCTGCAGCCTCGAGTCTTACTTCTTTGTTTTTTCCTGCTTTTTATGGAAACCTAAAGGAGTCATACCTAAGCACCCACTGGCTTTCCATAGCCCCCCTACACACACCGCGGAGGGCCCTGTCCATTGTGCTGACACAGCGCAGCGGAGATAGATTTTTGGGGGGGGTCAACCTGTCACTATTTTTATATAGGGACATAAACTAAGACTGAGGGAGCTAAAGTATTAACTGTGGGTGAGGGGGAAGGGTAATCTAGTGATTAGTAACTGGTTTATGGGGACATATATTAAACATCTTATTAATTGTTATTACATACTTTAAAAGTTGTTTGTAAATGTGTGAATAACTAGCTTACTAACATTTACAAATGTGGGAGTAATGATTAAGAAATGATGAATAAACTATTTACTAATCGATTAAATGCTTTGTTACAAGGTGTTATTATAAAGTGCTAGCTGTTTATATGTTAGACACATGTGGTACTGTGTGGCTATTGGTAGAGCATGGCGCTTTTAACGTCAGGGTTGTGGGTTCGATTCCCACGGAGGACCAGTATGAAAATGTATGCGCTCTACTGTAAGTCGCATTGGATAAGAGCGTCTGATAATTGTAAAAAATATAAACCATACGGTACTGTACAATTTATGCCTTCCCACTCAAGAAAACAGACTGCTGAGATTCATGTATGTGACAGGCTGCTGTCAGAGATAGTTAAATTGACTCCTACCCTCTATAAACTATGTCAATAAGAAGCAGAAAGGAACATTTCAACCTTGATTGAGTGACAAACATGTATAACAAATACACGTTTTATTGAGCTGTCTCTGTTATTTCCAGCTTTATAAGAAGCCTTTGCAAAACGTTGTGTCCTTCCAATATCCCTGGGCTTTTCAGAAAATAACATATCAACTCTTGGGCAAAGCTATTAATACTGGTGCTAAAAAATAAATACAAATGAAGTGAGATTATTTGGATTTATTATTTGGATTTAACTCTCACAAGGAGCAGTGAAATCTAAAGCGTTGATTGTAATATCCAAGGATATGAGAGGTTCTGGTACGTGGAACCCCCAGGGGAAGAAATTGTGAGGAGTTTGCCCGCTGCATGTATAATTACAGGTGCGTCGAAGTGTGACAAGGATTATGCTAATGTAGGTTGATAGCTAATGAGTGTTATCACAGGTGGTTGCACCTAAGGGAGTTTGATGGTAGGATTATTTTAAGGCCCGGCATGAACCTGTCACCCCACCCCAGTTAAAAAAAAAAAACATCAGAATATTAAAGGGTGACTGCACTTCCTTTGGCCACTATCAAACACATCAGCAAGTGGCCAGTATATAATGATATACATATAAATATTGGTTGTATGTGAAAAGGTAATATATCAAGTATCCATGATGTCGGCCAGGGTTTCCCAAACTCGGTCCTGGGGTCGAGTTTCATCAAGCTTTGGGAGGGGGTTTGGGAAACCCTGATGTAGACAGATTGTAAGGCCTGGGTGTCGGAGTGTGAAGGAAAAGCGCAGGAGCAGCAGGTGCAAATACAAATGTTCTTTAATGAACACGTAACAAAAAGACCACCCTACTAACACACTGGGAGTCCACTATACACTACCCCAGACACGGGGGGGAAAATGAACACAGTCCAGAATAACGTGAAGCACAAAAACCAACACCACACTTAAATACAAACAATCCCGCACAAAGAAACGTGCGGGCCGGCTGACTAAATAAGCCCAACTAATTACACCCTCATACAAAACAGGTGCACCCAATAAACACATAGGGAGGGGGAGAAAAGGATCAGTGGCAGCTAATAGGCCGGTGACGACGACCGCCGAACGCCACCCGAACGGGAAGGAGAGCCTGCCTCGGTCGAAGCCGTGACAGTACCCCCCCTCTGACGCGCGGCTCCCGCAGCGCGCCGACACCGGCCTCGAGGTCGACCCGGAGGACGAGGTGCAGGGCGATCCGGATGGAGGCGATGGAAATCCCTCAGCATAGACGGATCCAAAATGTCCCCCACCGGTACCCAGCACCTCTCCTCCGGACCGTACCCCTCCCAGTCCACGAGGTACTGCAGGCCCCTCACCCGGCGTCTCGAGTCCAGAATGGCCCGTATCTTGTACGCCGGGGACCCCTCAATATCCAGAGTGGGGGGAGGGACCTCCGGCACCTCACCGTCCTGCAGGGGACCAGCTACCACCGGCCTGAGGAGAGACACATGAAACGAGGGGTTAATACGATAATAGGAAGGGAGTTGTAATCGATAACACACCTCGTTTATTCTCCTCAGGACTTTGAAGGGCCCTACACACTGCGGACCCAGCTTCCGGCAGGGCAAGCGGAGGGGCAGGTTTCGGGTCGAGAGCCAGACCCTGTCCCCCGGTACAAACACGGGGGCCTCACTGCGGTGGCGGTCAGCGCTCCTCTTCTGCCGTCCACTAGCTTGTTGGAGAGATTCCTGGACGGCCCTCCATGTCTCCTTGGAACGCTGCACCCATTCCTCCACCGCAGGAGCCTCGGTCTGGCTCGGATGCCATGGTGCCAGGACCGGCTGGTACCCCAATACACACTGAAAGGGGGACACGTTAGTAGAGGAGTGGCGTAGTGAGTTCTGGGCCATTTCAGACTGCGTTCGCCCACTCCAGAGCACGACCCGTGAGGCAGGAGACGAGGACACTCACCCTCTCCGCTCCCGAGGGAGTGGGTCTTACGGTGGCAAGGTACAGTTCCAGTTGGAGTAGGAACCCCTGGCACCCCGCCGCCGATCCATCATAATCCCTCGGAAGTGTCAGACGGAGAGCGCTGGAGCCGAGGGATGGAGAGTCCTGGGCTGGAGGAGCCGAAGGCGGAGAGAGGAGACCACTCCTCTCCCATCGGTCCATTCGCTCCATCATCGAATCCATCGCCGATCCAATACGGTGGAGAACGGTGGTATGATGGAGTACCCGTTCCTCCATCGATGGGAGAGGGTTGGCCGCTGCTCCTGCTGACTCCATTAGTAGGTGCGGGATTCTGTAAGGCCTGGGTGTCGGAGTGTGAAGGAAAAGCGCAGGAGCAGCAGGTGCAAATACAAATGTTCTTTAATGAACACGTAACAAAAAGACCACCCTACTAACACACTGGGAGTCCACTATACACTACCCCAGACACGGGGGGAAAAATGAACACAGTCCAGAATAACGTGAAGCACAAAAACCAACACCACACTTACATACAAACAATCCCGCACAAAGAAACGTGCGGGCCGGCTGACTAAATAAGCCCAACTAATTACACCCTCATACAAAACAGGTGCACCCAATAAACACATAGGGAGGGGGAGAAAAGGATCAGTGGCAGCTAATAGGCCGGTGACGACGACCGCCGAACGCCACCCGAACGGGAAGGAGAGCCTGCCTCGGTCGAAGCCGTGACACAGATTCATAAAGATTAAATCAAATCAAATTGTATTTGTCACATGCCCCGAATACAGCTGGTATAGACTTTACTGTGAAATGCTTGCTTACGAGCCCTTCCCAACAATGCAGAGTTAAAAAATACAAAAAATAGCAACACCAGGAATAAAATAAAATACACAATAATGGAGCTATATACAGGGGAATGCCAGTACCAGATCAATGTGCAGAGGTATGAGATATTTGAGGTAGATACAATGCCTTCATAATGTATTCACACCCCTTGACTTTTTCCACATTTTGTTGTGTTACAGCTTGAATTTAAAATGGATGAAATCTAGATTTTTTTTTAGTCACTTGCCTACACACAATATCTCATAATGTCAAAGTGGAATTATGTTTTTCGAAATGTTTACAAATTAATAAAAAATGAAAAGCTGAAATGTCTTGAATCTATGAGTATTCAACCCCTTTGTTATGGCAAGCCTAAATAAGTTCAGGAGTACAAAATTGCTTAACTTATGGCTGCAGGGGCAGTATTGAGTAGCTTGGATGAAAGGTGCACAGAGGTGCCCAGAGTAAACAGCCTGCTCCTCAGTCATAGTTGCTAATATATGCATAGTATTATTAGTATTGGATAGAAAACACTCTGAAGTTTCTAAAACTGTTTGAATTATGTCTGTGAGTATAACAGAACTCATATGGCAGGCAAAAACCTGAGAAAAAATCCAAACAGGAAGTGGAAATTCTAAGGCTGGTCGATTTTCAACCAAGATCCTATTGAAATCACAGTGAGATATGGATGAGTTTGCACTTCCTACGGCTTCCACTAGATGTCAACAGTCTAGAGAACCTTGTCTGATGCCTCTACTGTGAAGGGGGGCCGAATGAGAGGGGAATTAGTCAGGTCTGCCATGACCTGACCATGCTTTCACCATGCGCGTTCACATGAGAGGGAGCTCTGTTCCATCGCTCATCTGAAGTCAATGTAATTCTCCAGTTGGAACATTATTCAAGATTTATGTTAAAAACATTCTAAAGATTGATTCAATACATCGTTTGACATGTTTCTATGGACTGTTACGGAACTTTTGGACATTTCGTCAGCTTTTAGTGAACGCGCTTCCTGACGTTGGATTTGTTTACCAAACACGCTAACAAAAATAGCTATTTGGACATAAATGATGGACATTACCGAACCAAACTAACATTTCTTGTGGGAGTCCTGGGAGTGCATTCCGACAAAGATGAGCAAAGGTAAGTGAAGATTTATAATGCTTTTTATGAGTTTTGTTGACTGCACAATTTGGCGGGTAACTGTATGGCTTGCTTTTGTGGCTGAACGCTGTTTTCAGATTATTGAATATTGTGTTTTGCCGTAAAGCTTTTTGAAATCTGACACAGCGGTTGCATTAAGAACAAGTGTATCTTTAATTCTATGTAAAACATGTATCTTTCATCAAAGTTTATGATGAGTATTTCTGTTATTTGACGTGGCTCTCTGCAATTTCTCCGGATATTTTTGGAGGCATTTCTGAACATGGCGCCAATGTAAACTGAGGTTTTTGGATATAGATATTAACTTAATCGAACAAGCCATATATGTATTGTGTAACATGAAGTCCTATGAGTGTCATCTGATGAAGATCATCAAAGGTTAGTGATTCATTTTATCTCTTTGTGCTTTTTGTGACTCCTCTCTTTGGCTGGAAAAATGGCTGAATTTTTCTGTGAGTTGGTGGTGACCTAACATAATCGTTTGTGGTGCTTTCGCTGAAAAGCCTATTTGAAATCGGACACTTTGGTGGGATTAACAACAAGATTACCTTTAAAATGGTATAAGATACATGTATGTTTGAGGAATTTTAATTGAGATTTCTGTTGTTTGAATTTGGCGCCCTGCACTTTCACTGGCTGTTGTCATATCATCCCGTTAACGGGATTGCAGCCATAAGAAGTTAACAAGTCACATAATTTGCATGAGGGACCTTACAGATACAATTATCTGTAAGGTCCCTCAGTCAAGCAGTGAATTTCAAACACAGATTCAACCTAAAATACCAATGAGATTTTCCAATGCCTCGCAAAGAAGAACACCAATGGGTAGATTTTAAACAGACATTGAATATCCCTTTGAGCATGGTGAAGTTATTAATTACACTTTGGAGGGTGTATCATTACTGCCAGTCACTACAAAGATACAGGCGTCCTTCCTAACTCAGTTACCGGAGAGGAAGGAAACCGCTCAGGGATTTCACTATGAGGCCAATGGTGACTTTAAAACAGTTACAGAGTTTAATGGCTGTGATAGGAGAAAACTGAGGATGGATCAACATTGTAGCTACTCCACATAACTAACCTAATTGACAGAGTGAAAAGAAGGAAGCCTGTACAGAATACAAATATTTCAAAACATGCATTCTTTTTACAACAAGGCACTAAAGAAATACTGCAAAAATGTGGCAAAGCAATTCACTTTTTGTCCTGAATACAAAGTATTATGTTTGGGGCAAATCCATTACAACATATTACTGAGTATCACTCTCCATATGTTCAAGCATAGTGGTGTCTGCATCATGTTATGGGTATAATTGCAATCATTAAGGACTGGGAAGTTTTTCCGTATAAAAAATAAACTGATTGGAGCTAAGCACAGGCAAATTCCTAGAGGAAAAGCTGGTTCGGTCTGCTTTCCACCAGACACTAGGATATGAATTAACCTTTCAGCAGGACAATAACCTAAAACACAAGGCCAAATATACACTGGAGTTGCTTACCAAGAAGACAGTGAATGTTCCTGAGTGGCCGAGTTAGTTTTGACTTAAATATACTTGAAAATCTATGTCAAGACCTGAAAATGGTTGTATAGTAATGATCAACAATCAATTTGACAGAGCTTGAGGTGTGGAAAGCTCTTAGAGACTTACCCAGAACGACTCACAGTTGTAATCGCTGCTAAAGGTGCTTCTACAGAGTACTGACTCAGGGGTGTGAATACTTATGGAAATTAGATTTCCTTTTCAATACATTTGCAAAAATGTAAAAAAATTGTTTTCACTTTGTCATTGTGGGGTATTGTGTTTTTATTTTATTTTTTTTCACCTTTATTTAACCAGGTAGGCTAGTTGAGAACAAGTTCTCATTTGCAACTGCGACCTGGCCAAGATAAAGCATAGCAGTGTGACACAGACAACAACACAGAGTTACACATGGAGTAAACAATAAACAAGTCAATAACATGGTAGAAAAAAAAGAGAATCTATATACAATGTGTGCAAAAGGCATGAGGAGGTAGGCAATAAATCGAATAATTACAATTTAGCAGATTAACACTGGAGTGATAAATCATCAGATGATCATGTGCAAGTAGAGATAGTGGTGTGCAAAAGAGCAGAAAAGTAAATAAATAAAAGCAGTATGGGGGGTGAGGTAGGTAAATTGGGTGGGCTATATACCGATGGACTATGTACAGCTGCAGCGATCGGTTAGCTGCTCGGATAGCAGATGTTTAAAGTTGTTGAGGGAGATAAAAGTCTCCAACTTCAGAGATTTTTGCAATTCATTCCAGTCGCAGGCAGCAGAGAACTGGAAGGAAAGGCGTCCAAATGAGGTTTTGGCTTTAGGGATGATCAGTGAGATACACCTGCTGGAGCGCGTGCTACGGGTGGGTGTAGCCATCGTGACCAGTGAACTGAGATAAGGCGGCACTTTACCTAGCATAGCCTTGTAGATGACCTGGAGCCAGTGGGTCTGACGACGAACATGTAGCGAGGGCCAGCCGACTAGGGCATACAGGTCGCAGTGGTGGGTCGTATAAGGTGCTTTAGTAACAAAACGGATGGCACTGTGATAAACTGCATCCAGTTTGCTGAGTAGAGTATTGGAAGCTATTTTGTAGATGACATCGCCGAAGTCGAGGATCGGTAGGATAGTCAGTTTTACTAGGGTAAGTTTGGCGGCGTGAGTGAAGGAGGCTTTGTTGCGAAATAGAAAGCCGACTCTAGATTTGATTTTGGATTGGAGATGTTTGTTATGAGTCTGGAAGGAGAGTTTGCAGTCTAGCCAGACACCTAGGTACTTATAGATGTCCACATATTCTAGGTCAGAACCGTCCAGGGTGGTGATGCTAGTCGGGCGTGCGGGTGCAGGCAGCGAACGGTTGAAAAGCATGCATTTGGTTTTACTAGAGCAGTTGGAGGCCACGGAAGGAGTGTTGTATGGCATTGAAGCGCGTTTGGAGGTTAGATAGCACAGTGTCCAAGGAAGGGCCAGAAGTATACAGAATGGTGTCGTCTGCGTAGAGGTGGATCAGGGAATCGCCCGCAGCAAGAGCAACATCATTGATATATACAGAGAAAAGAGTCGGCCCGAGAATTGAACCCTGAGGTACCCCCATAGAGACTGCCAGGGGACCGGACAGCATGCCCTCCGATTTGACACACTGAACTCTGTCTGCAAAGTAGTTGGTGAACCAGGCAAGGCAGTCATTAGAAAAACAGAGGCTACTGAGTCTGCCGATAAGAATATGGTGATTGACAGAGTTGAAAGCCTTGGCCAGGTCGATGAAGACGGCTGCACAGTACTGTCTTTTATCGATGGCGGTTATGATATCGTTTAGTACCTTGAGCGTGGCTGAGGTGCACCCGTGACCGGCTCGGAAACCGGATTGCACAGCGGAGAAGGTACGGTGGGATTCGAGATGGTCAGTGATCTGTTTGTTGACTTGGCTTTCGAAGACCTTAGATAGGCAGGGCAGGATGGATATAGGTCTGTAACAGTTTGGGTCCAGGGTGTCTCCCCCTTTGAAGAGGGGGATGACCGCGGCAGCTTTCCAATCCTTGGGGATCTCAGATGATACGAAGGAGAGGTTGAACAGGCTGGTAATAGGGGGTGCGACAATGGCGGCGGACAGTTTCAGAAATAGGGGGTCCAGATTGTCAAGCCCAGCTGATTTGTATGGGTCCAGGTTTTGCAGCTCTTTCAGAACATCTGCTCTCTGGATTTGGGTAAAGGAGAAGCTGGGGAGGCTTGGGCGAGTAGCAGCGGGGGGGGCGGGGCTGTTGGCCAAGGTTGGAGTCGCCAGGAGGAAGGCATGGCCAGCCGTTGAGAAATGCTTGTTGAAGTTTTCGATTATCACGGATTTATCGGTGGTGACCGTGTTACCTAGCCTCAGTGCAGTGGGCAGCTGGGAGGAGGTGCTCTTGTTCTCCATGGACTTTACAGTATCCCAGAACTTTTTGGAGTTAGAGCTACAGGATGCAAATTTCTGCTTGAAAAAGCTGGCCTTTGCTTTCCTGACTGACTGCGTGTATTGGTTCCTGACTTCCCTGAACAGTTGCATATCGCGGGGGCTCTTCGATGCTATTGCAGTTCGCCACAGGATGTTTTTGTGCTGGTCGAGGGCAGTCAGGTCTGGAGTGAACCAAGGGCTATATCTGTTCTTAGTTCTGCATTTTTTGAACGGAGCATGCTTGTCTAATATGGTGAGGAAGTAACTTTTAAAGAAGTGTAGATGGATGAGATTTTTTTTTTATTGAATCCATTTTAAATTCAGGCTGTAACACAACAAAATGTGGAATAAGTGAAGGGGTATGAATACTTTCTGAAGGCACTGTGTACATAAAGGCAGGTTAAAGTGACTAGGCATCCAGATAGATAATAATAAGAGTAAAATAATGAACAGAGCAGCAGCAGCAGCAAATGAAGAGTGTAAACGTGTGTGTGTGTGTGTGTGCAATGTGTGTGCATGTACAGTACCACTTTAAGAATATATATACAGTACCCTTCAAAAGTTTGGACACACCTACTCATTCAAGGGTTTTTCTTAATTTTTTATTTTTTCACCATTGTAGAATAATAGTGAAGACATCAAAACTATGAAATAACACATGGAATCATGCAGTAACCAAAAAAGTTTTAAACAAATCAAATATATTTTAAATTAGAGATTCTTCACTTAGCCACCCTTTGCCTTGACAGCTTTGCACACTCTTGGCATTCTTTCAACCAGCTTCATGACAAGGATAAGGATAGATTGAAAATGTCTGTGAAGACACTTGCCAGCTGGTATGCGCACCCTGGTATTCCATCTGGCCCGGCGGCCTTGTGATTGTTAACCTGTTTAAACGTTTTGCTCACACAGTAATCTGGAAAAACAGGGCCTTTCAGATGGTCTACACTATCAACAAATCAACCACAACAGTAAAACAATTGCAATGTTTTCAATATGTTATGTTATAGACTTACAATGTGTCAACACATGATATTGTACTTTATTGTACTTTCAACACACACACACTCACACTGACAAACACACACAGAAACAGACATAGACACAGAGAGAGAGAGAGAGAGAGCGAGAGACTTGAAACTCCAACCAAACCACCTGGTCAATACACATTCCATAAAAATGACTATGCCAAGCAATTGAATTGGCCTGATGGGATCAGAGTTTAAAGATATAGTCATGAGAGCTGTGTGAATGATCTGAAAATTGGTTTGACCCCACAGACAGCACTGCTTTTTTTAAACATCCCAGATGGGAGAAACAGGAGACAGTGTTGAAGTGTGAGAATCCACTTGATGGATAAGATATGGGGTACATGTTCTTTGTGGTCCCATGTGGCAACTACATGTGTGTACAGAAATATGCTCATGTACTTCTGTGTGTTTGCGTATGTTTGTTTGTGTGTGTGTGTGTGTGTGTGAATGTATAAAGTATGGTATTTGTTTGTCAACAGGTACAAGGCCATCTCCCTGGGCTATAATCTATTTGTACATTGCAGTATTATCCATATTATCTCAGTGGGTCTGCCAGCTACTGACTAATCTGAAACCATTATTTAAATTAATTGCATTCCATGTGAGTCACACAGGTCATATGGGAGGTGTAGTGTTGTTGGCCGCTGCTCCTTGACAGTTGGCAGCTTATCAACATAATAAGGGGTTGTGATCTAGGATGTCTGTAACATGTGCCCAGAGCATAGATTCTCAATAGGAAATACAGCTTACATTTTAATGTAACCTTTATTTAACTAGGCAAGTCATGTGCCCAGAGCATAGATTCTCAATAGGAAATACAGCTTACATTTTAATGTAACCTTTATTTAACTAGGCAAGTCGGTTAAGAACAAATTCTTATTTTACAATGACGGCCTGCGCCGGCCAAACCCTCCCCTGACCCAGACGACGCTGGGCCAATTGTGCGCCGCCCTACTGGAGTCCTGATCACGGCCGGTTGTGATACAGCCCAGGATAGAACCTCTAGCATTGAGATGCAGTGCCTTAGACCGCTGCGCCACTCGGGAGCCCCTAAATACAGTGTCACTCTATATTAATTATATGTTGCCGGGGTAACGGCTGCCAGTTTCCTAGGCTCCCAGTCTCACAGGCTCCAAGTCTCACAAGCTCCAAGTCTCCCAGGCCTCCAGGCTCCCAGTCTTCAGTCATGTTGCTCACCTGGGACAGACAGCGGTTAGGTACACCTTGAAACCACAACATCTTTGTCGGAAGTGCATGATGACACATATAGAAACAGAATTAGCTCTGCGCCTGGTCTTGAATATGAGTTATTGTTATGTAATGAATAGGAGCTAGAGTTCCTTCATGTACAATGCGGACGTTATTCTATTTTATCATGTGAAGTGAATTCCAACACTCTGCACCCCCCCACTCCTAGGAATAGTTTGTATGAGATGATAAATAATTAAGTATAAATTATATAACTGGTTAAGTAAAAGATTGTTTAATTGTCTCGTGGGGAGTCTGGTACAATGACACTCTTTAATTAACGTTAACCTTTAAACTATGTCTTACACTAATGTAGCATATGCAGGTGTATGTATACAGCTTACTACAGTATTATACTGTGGTCTGACTGATCTGTGTACCATGCAGCAGTGGTTTCCAACCTTTTTTGGTTACAGTACCACCAACTGAATTTTGCTCTGCCCGGAGTACCCCTGAAGTACCCCCTCATGTGCATTTTATCAGTAGGCCTATGGTCTCATGAGTCTTCTCAAGTACCCCCTGTGGATAGGCCAAGTACCCCCAGGGGTCCTAGTAATCCTCGTTGGAACTCTGGACCTCAAAGCCAGTTCCACTGCTTTTTTTTTTTCATTGTTCCCCCCCCAATCAGGGACTGATTTAGACCTGGGACACCAGGTGTGTGTGCAATTAATTATCAGGTAGGACAGAAAACCAGCAGGCTCCGGGCCTCGTTGGCCAGCATTTCCCAAACTCGGCCCTTGGGACCCCAAGGGCTGCACATTTTGTTTTTTGCCCTAACACTGCACAGCTGATTCAAATGATCAAAGCTTGATGATTAGTTTATTATTTAAATCAGATGTGTAGTGCTAGGGCAAAAAAAATATTACAAATTGGGTGGCACGAGCTGTGAATGCTGATTGGATGACAGCCGTGGTATACCGTTTGCTTCAGCCTGCCTGCAGTGCCAGGTGGATGGGGTTTTGGGACTTTCGAATGGTCCCATAGTAACAGGCAAGCTCAAATACCTTATTTAAAATGGTGTAAAATAGTAATTGATCACAGATCTGCTCTGCTATGCCTATTTCAGTCACAACGGTGTGACCCTTGGTGGCTAATTTGTGTTATGGCATTATTTGACAGTTAGTGAATGGCAATCACACTATAATAACATTCATTACTTGTTTCTTTGTGATTCATTAAAATAGTGAGTATGTCTTCAATGAGCACTGAAAAACAGATTGTGCAAGTTTCTAAATATGGCTGAAGGTTCAGGCAGGTGGGCTTAATGTCAAGGCAGGCAAGAGGTCTAAACCGGGAGGACTAGAAAAAACAGGACCATAGAAAACACTCTGGTAAGCTTGACAAGACGAACTGGCAACAGACAAACAGAGAACACAGGTAAAAATACACGGGGGATAATGGGGAAGATGGGCGACACCTGGAGGGGGTGGAGACAAGCACAAAGACAGGTGAAACAGATCAGGGTGTGACAGTTTTGTTCCTTCATAGGCCCTTTCCCTGCAGCTCCACCATAGGCCCTTCCTCGCAGCTCCACTATGCCCTCCCTCGCAACTCCACTGTGGGACACTACAGCTCCGCCATAAGCCTTTCCTCACAGCTCCAATGTCGCACCCTCTACAGCTCCACTGTGGGACCCTCTACAGCTCCACTTATAAGCCTTTCCTCGCAGCTCCACTGTGGGACACTACAGCTCCGTCATAGGCCCTTCATCTCAGCTCCACCGTGGGACCCTCTACAGCTCTACCATAGGCTCTTCCCTGCTGCTCCTCCACTTCACATATCCATGGTAAGGGTGCTGTGTGGCTGTCTTCAGTGTGCCAATTTAAAAAGTATAATATAGCCTTCATTTCATGAACAGAACATTTCTTATTACCTTTTTTGTAATCATATTTTGCATCCAAAATGGCACCCTATTCCCTATATAGTGCACTTGACCAGAGCCTTATGGGCCCTAGGGAAAATGGTGCCATTTCAGACACATAAAGCTGTAGTATTTTCCTTTTGTTCATTTGCTTACAGAGAGAGAGAGAGAGAGAGACCACAAAATGAGGTGGAAACTGAGCTGCACTTCCTAACCTCCTGCCAAATGTATGACTATATTAGAGACACATATTTCCCTCAGAATACACAGACACACAAAGAATTTGAAAACAAATCCAAATTTTGATAAACTCCCATATCTATTGGGTGAAATAGATGTGCAATCACAGCAGCAAGATTTGTGACCTGTTGCCACAAGAAAGGGGCAACCAGCGAAGATCAAATACCATTGTAAATACAACCCATATTTATTTATTTTCCCTTTTGTACTTTAACTATTTGCACATTGCTACAACACTGTATATAGACATTATGACATTTGAGATGTCTTTATTATTTTGGAACTTGTTTGAGTGTAATATTTACTGTTAATTTTGTATTGTTTATTTCCATTTTGTTGATCCATTTCACTTGCTTTGGCAATGTAAACATATGTTTCCCTTGTCAATAAGCCCCTTGAATTGAGAGACAGAGAGAGAGTAGAGGTCGACCGATTCTGATTTTTCAACGCCGATACCGATTATTGGAGGGCCGAAAAAAGCCGATACCGATTAATCGGGCGATTTAAAAAATATATATATATATTTGTAATAATGACAATTACAACAATACTAAATGAACACTTATTTTAACTTAATATAATACATCAATAAAATCAATTTAGCCTCAAATAAATAATGAAGCATGTTCAATTTGGTTTAAATAATGCAAAAACAAAGTGTTGGAGAAGAAAGTAAAAGTGCAATATGTGGCATTTAAGAAAGCTAACTTAAGTTCCTTGCTCAGAACATGAGAACATATGAAAGCTGGTGGTTCCTTTTAACATGAGTCTTCAATATTCCCAGTTAAGAAGTTTTAGGTTGTAGTTATTATAGGAATTATAGGACTATTTCTCTCTATACCATTTGTATTTCATATACTTTTGACTATTGGATGTTCTTATGGGCACTATAGTATTGCCAGCCTAATCTGGGGAGTTGATAGGCTTGAAGTCATAAACAGCGCTGTGCTTCAAGCATTGCGAAGAGCTGCTGGCAAACGCAGGAAAGTGCTGTTTGAATGAATGCTTATGAGCCTGCTGCTGCCTACCACCACTCAGTCAGACTGCTATCAAATATTAAATCATAGACTTAATTATAATATTACAAACACACAGAAATACGAGCCTTAGGTCATTAATATGGTCAAATCCGGAAACTATAATTTAAAAAACAAAACGTTTATTCTTTCAGTGAAATACGGAACCGTTACGTATTTTATCGAACGGGTGGCATCCCTAAGTCTAAATATTGCTGTTACATTGCACAACCTTCAATGTTATGTCATAATTATGTAAAATTCTGGCAAATTAATTACGGTCTTTGTTAGGAAGAAATGGTCTTCACACAGTTCACAATGAGCCAGGCGGCCCAAACTGTTGCATATACCCTGACTCTGCTTGCACAGAACGCAAGAGAAGTGACACAATTTCCCTAGTTAATATTGCCTGCTAACATGAATTTCTTTTAACTAAATATGCAGGTTTAAAAAAATATATTTGTGTATTGATTTTTAAGAAAGGCATTGATGTTTATGGTTAGGTACATTGGTGCAGCGACAGTGCTTTTTTCGAGAATGCGCTTGTTAAATCATCACCTGTTTGGCGAAGTAGGCTGTGATTCGATCATGAATTAACAGACACCGCATTGATTATGTGGACAAGCTAGATGAACTAGTAATATCATCAACCATGTGTAGTTAACTAGTGATTATGTTAAGATTGATTGTTTTTTATAAGATAAGTTTAATGCTAGCTAGCAACTTACCTTGGCTCCTTGCTTTCCTTGCTCCTTGCTGGTCAGCCTGCCACGCAGTCTCCTCGTGGAGTGCAATGTAAACCTCCATAATCGGCATCCAAAAATGCCGATTACCGATTGTTATGAAAACTTCAAATCTGCCCTAATTAATCGGCCAATGCCGATTAATCGGTCGACCTCTAATTTAGATACAATTTTATGTTTTGCACACAGCAATGCAACAGGTCGCCAATTTTTTTAGAAGAGCCAAATCCCCTTTTTTGGCAACAATGAAAGCACAACACGTTGACAGGATACAGGAAGAGAACCCTCATGAAAAGATTCACACACTTCATAAAAATCCTCCCCAACAGACCCCCAAAAGTGCTTATAGAACTCAGATGGTAAACCATCGATGCCAGGGGCTCGGCCTGATGAGAGCTGCATAACTGCTGTGGACAGCTCCTGCAGAGTAATGTCAGAGTCTAAAGCAACTCTCTGCTCAGGACCCAATTGAGGAAGTCCATGTAACAACTGTTCAGCACACAGAGAATCACAATCCTCCGCCTTATAGAGGGCTGAGTAGAAATCCACGGCATGTTGGCACATTTCACTGTCATCTGTGGTCACCTTCCCTTCAGGGAGACGAAGGCAGACCATCTGTTTACGTTGCAATGTCGACTGCCCTAGGTTTTTTTTTTTTTTTCGCTAGGAGCATCCATATCCTTGAGGGAAGCGAAACGAGACCTAATCAAGGCACCCTTCACTCTTTCATGTAGAAACGACCTCAGTTCATCTCTCTTGTCCTGTAAGTTCATGACTAGCCCGGGGTAATTCTGAGTGAGCAGCTGCAATTCAATAGATTTGATGTCCTGTTCAAGGGCCCCGAGTCTCTTTAACTTCAATACGAGACAGAGCAGTATACTGTTGACAAAACAATCGTATTTGGGCCTTCCCAACCTCCCACCATTGTCTCAAGGACTCAAAATTCTATTTTGTAACCCTCTATTTTTCCCAAAACAACAAAAACCTTTCACAAAACATGACATCATGTAACAATTTAACATTAAAATACCAATAAGATGATGACCTTCGTGGACAGGACAAGTGAATATCAACAGACACATTATGGTGATCAGAGAAACCCACAGGAGTAATATCACGCCATGTGTACTGCCTAACTTTTGCATTCTTTACTCTCCACACATCAGAAAGCTCAAACTCAGTTAATAGACCAGACAGGCAACTAGCTGACCGCAGATGAGGTTCTTCAGCAGTGTGGTCAACAGTAAAATCCACAGTACAGTTCCAGTCCCCCCCTAAAACCATACACCCCTCTTAGTCACACTGTATTCAGGTTTCCTTTACTTTATCAAATACAGCAATACGCTCTGCACCCTCATTAGGAGCATAAACATATATATATAAATATAAACATCCGCCTTGACCATCCGCCTCTACAATCTCTGTTGTAGATACCACAGTCACCCCTAAGCCTGAGGAAAACAAAATTGACACCCCAGCACTGACATTAGTACCATGACTGAGTATTTACTGCCCCTCCCACCACATACTCCAGTCAACCTTATTAGCCTCATCACTATGTGTCTTCTGTAGAAACACTACATTAAGCCTTTTCTGTTTTATTACCAAAGCCCTCTTATAATACCAAAGCCCTCTTATTCCTGTCCCTTCCC
This sequence comes from Salvelinus namaycush, assembly GCF_016432855.1. Taxonomy (NCBI): domain Eukaryota; kingdom Metazoa; phylum Chordata; class Actinopteri; order Salmoniformes; family Salmonidae; genus Salvelinus; species Salvelinus namaycush. The sequence continues at coordinate 10,637,535 of NC_052309.1, read as the reverse complement.
CTATTAATATTGAGAGAACCTACCCTTACTATCTCCATATAGAAAAGAGAAAGGAGAAGCAGAAGAAACCACAGAGAAAAAGATAAAAAAACACCCTATGAGGCATGAACATCATCATTGTTTTAATTTTTTCTTAACCTGACCACGTTTCCCACTACCTTTTGCGGCGGTGACAGCAGTAACACATTTCCTCAAACAAAAACACTTCTCATTCAACTGGTCTAACCCCACCATCTTCTGTAACATCACAGCTGACCTCAAAAACTTATCAACATCAAAAAAATCTGCCAATTTGACAGATTTCCCAAAAGTCTGATCCAGGAACCCATTTACCTCATCTAGATTGTAAATTGAGTAGTCGCCAGCTGCTATCATATCAAGAGAGATATCCATATCCTTCTCCTGATCCTCCTCAACTGAGGCCACAGATCCCTGACTACCCTCTGCCTCATCTCGCTCAACACTCCCCACTTGCACCCCATCACTCACACTAGGCATCTCCTTCACTACCTGGGAGACTAGCCCCACCTGAACTCCCTCCTGTACCCCATTACTCGTAATGGGCATCTCCTCCACTACCTGGGAGACTAGCTCCACATGAACCCCCTCATGTACCCCATCACTCATATAGGCCATCTCCTCACCAGTCTGAGGAAATGGCTCCCCAGATCCGTCCTTACCTCCTACAACAATATTTTTCTGCTGCATAACAGACGCTATGTTCCCCTCTGGGACAAGTTGCAACTCCGTTACCTCAACACAGACAACTTGTTCCTCAGCAACAGGTGCTTGTGACTGCTCTACCACTGTCAGCCCACTTCTCCCTACATCAGTGGGCCCAGGCATTACGAGAACCACCTGCGCCCCTCCCTTCTCGGGCAAGCATGTCGCTTATGACCAACATCCCCACACTCAAAACACTGTTGACTACCCGTTCTAGCATAAGCGATATACAGTCTGTTGTCATACTTGACTTTAAACGATAACTCTAAAGTCTGCTCCGGTGAGTCCAAAAACATAAACACCTGTCGCCGAAACGATGTTTCAAAGCCGGGTGTTTGTAAACCAAACGGGACAATATTAATTGAACTTGCAAACTTCCCAAACCGCAATAACTCGCGCTCCAATAGTTAGCTCATTGGGAATAAATGGCGGTACATTCGATATTGTTACCCTTGTTGACGGAGAAAAAAGTGGCGTAACTTGAATAAACATACCTTTAAGAAGTACGCCATGCTCAACCATACGATCAACAAGATGGTCTTCTTTAAGAAAAACCACCACCGCTTTATTCATCCGTGACGCATAAGCAACACCTTAATCATGCATAGAAAAAGGAAAACCACCAATAAAAGTAAAACAAGGAAAAAACAGTCGATCTAACTCCAGACAACACTCGCACTCGCTCAAACAATTCCCAGCATGCAGAGAGAGAGGGTGAAAATGGTGATGATGTCAATGACGTCACTAACAGCGAAAACATTTGTAAGTCATATAGCCTGCATATAGAGAATGATCCAACGTGAGTGTAAAATGTGCTAAGTTGCAATAATTACCACTTAGCAAGGGGTGTGAACCTTCAGCAGCCCTGCATGCCCCAATTTTCACCTGAGACTAAAGGCCTGTTCAGGCCAGACGTATGCTGGCTGGCTGGGGGAGAGAGGGAGAGAGAGACTCTAAATGTGTGAATATCATAAGGGTATTTGTTATATTAACTGATTAACAGTATACATCTTCCTGAGACGCCTGTACCTTGCACTATAATAACAGTATCATTGCAGTGAATGTATATATACTTTTTAGCCTTATGTTTTTCAGCAAAATAATGACTTTCAATCCAAAACAAAAAAATAAAGACAAGGAAAATACATTTTAATGACTTTTAATAGCTTAAATTAAAATATATATGATATTGCACTGTAGCATATATGATACAAGACATGATTTTACGAAATTGCTTTATAAACTTCTCTAAAATACAAGTAAATCTCTTTCAACTAATGCTATAAAATAGTCATCAAAAGGCATGCCTAGGCATACTCTCTGATACTCATCTGTATCCTTCCAATATTTCAAACTCCTTCCAACAATCTGCTGAGCTATATTCAACTTGCACATACATTTCTTTCATCTACCTTCATCTCCTACTTAATCTGTAAGTAATTTGTGGTCTGGATTTAAAGAAACTGTTGTGGAAGGGGGGAGGGGGTACAGAGATGATGATGATTCCTTGTAGGAACATCTGCAAAACAAACATGAGTCCTTCATCTCCTGAATATGTTCTAAAGAGCTCTATGTTGAAATCTTGAGACCCCACAAGAGTTTGTCGTATTTCCACTTGGGGCCGTTCTTAGGGACGTTCTGTGGGGATACTGAGCAAGCAACAATTTCCAAGCCTCTCCCCAGCCTGAAAGAGACACAGAAGCCGTTTCTTCCTTCTTGATCCCTTTTTGAATTGAGAACTTCCAGGAGTCTTCCCACAGTTGGGCAAATCCTTGTTCCTCCTCTGTATTTGCTTGGGGCATTTTTAACCAACAATTTCTCTTTGGACGGGGCTGTTGTTTAGCTATCTTATGGCAGTCAATCCATCTCTCCTCAGACAGCTTATTCTTATCTATCCCTGAATAAATAGACTTCCTCGTTTTCATCTTCATTGACATGATCACCATACCATCACCACCAGAGTCCTTGAACTTTCTTTCTGATTTCCCTGACTCTGATAACTTGCTTTCTCCCTTCAAGATCACGAACGATTGGCCCCACAATCTAAATGCGGCTGTATCTGTTTTAAGATTGGCAAAGAGGTGGTTGTTGATACCCGTCCTTGACCAGACGACCGCATGTTGGAACTGGCTGGCTCCAGTATCTACCCAGGAGCCTTGGGGCTGAGTGTAGCAGATTCTCCATGACTTGAACCATCTGGATACAGTTTCAGCACTGTTCACTTTTGGCTCTGCTGCTTGTTTTCCATGATGATCCTCGGGTTTAGGTTCTGGCTCCACATGGTGGTGGTGGGGTGTCACGTGGGAATGGTTATCCATGTGTGAATGATGGAATTCCAGACCTTTATGGAGGTTTATGGGGAACGTGAACAACCCTCCGTCCCAGGCTTCGTGATGTTGATTGAACTTGATGCTCAAGCATTTCCTGGAGTCCTTCCACTCTGAGATCGAAGCCTTTGTGCTTTTAACATGGTAACGTGAGGACGTAAGGATGGAAGATTTTTTCTGGTGGTGTTGGAGATGAGCTGCCTTCCGTGATTCACACAACGGAGTTGGGAGATACTGCTGATGGAAAACCTTTAAGTTAAATGATGTGCTGAGCTTTACCTTAGAACTTCTCTCTTCTGGGATACATCTCCATGGGGTGTTCCTTTAGCTGTTCCTCTGCCCAGTTTGCAGTCATGAAGTGTGGGCATTTCCAGCCGTCCTTCCTTTCCTTTTCCCTTTCCGTGTGGTGTGAGAGACCATGCATCTTTGGAGTATGGCACCTCTGTGGCAGATGGAACACCTCATGTTTGGGGTGGTGCACAGAGTGGTTCTCATGCCCTGCCTCCTTCAACCAGTATTCTCTTCCTTTATGTGGCTGATATCTTGAGAACCAGGACTTTTTACATTGAGCCACTGAGGGCTGGCCTTGGCGGGAGTGGGTTCTTGCACATTTCCAAGACTCACTCCAATCTGGCAAAGATCTATTCGTCATGTGCTTCTTGAGGACCATCGATACATCTGGCATATCATGCTTTAACCACTCTCCATGACACTGAGGCTTTGGAAGTTTCCAGGCCTCATGCCACTCTTTGGGAATATCATGGTGGAGCAAGAGTGGACCACAAGTTATTATACTTGGCCATCTTTGACTTTACCTTGTGGCTGTGCATGACCTTGTGCATCTCATCATATTTCAGTTTGCCTTTCTCAACCCCCGGCTTGACATCCTTGGGCTTCTCAGCCTTGTGATCCTCAACCTTCTTGTGTTCTTCTACCTTCATGTCTGCCTCTGCACTGTGCTTGGTCTAATTCTTTGCTACTTCCCAAGACTTGCTCCATTTAGAAGAATGAGGTTTGTACTCCTCACACAACAAGGAACTCCACAGATCTCTGTACTTCTGCTCATGTGAAACACACACTATGATCTTGTGCAGAGGGTACTCTTTTGAATCCTTGTGTAAGACAACATGCTCGTAAGACTTTGGTTTCTTCACTTCCTTTGGCGGATTCGTAGCGGCCCTCCAAGACCCGGACCATTCTGGGTTTGTTGAAACTGCAGGTGATTTGTTGGCTGGGGATTTCTGGAGTCCGTGGTTCATGAACTTCCAACTTTCGCCATACTGGGGTCCTGATTTTTCCTCTACCTTTGGCTTTTGATCAGTAGGCCCATTATCGGCATGAGCCTCGTCACCTTTTGAAGGCTTTGTTGTCTTCCAACCCTCGGTCCATTCAGATGAGGACAATGCCTTGTTGGGATGCCACGAGCTTCTTGAACATTCTGGCTTTTGAGTGACGTCTGCCACCTTCATGGTATGGAGAACAACCATTGGCTGTGCCTTCTTTTGCTTCTGTTTAATGCTTGATGTGGCACTTCTTCCAGGACATTTCCCATTCAGGCATGGGTAGGTTGTGCTCAAAGTGCTGGGTCTCCACCAATCTGCTATCCATCTTCCAAAGGCTCACCTTGTTGACATTATTATTGGAGCAATCATGCTCTGTCCAGTGTTTCTTACCCTTGATGTGAGGCTGATGACTCAAACTTCCAGGACTGGCCCCGGTCGGCTGGTGTTGTCTCACCCTCTTCTGGCTTACGAAGTGTTTTTGAGCACTTCCATGACTTAGTCCACTTCATTTGAACAGGTTCATTCTGTGTCATATGGAGTAACTTGTCGAGTGCACTACCTTTTACTGTGCCTATCTTGTCCTTCTGTTGCATGCCTGGGAGTCCTCTGTCCCTCTCATAACTCATATGCTGTTTCAGGAAGTTATTGAAGTCTGTGCCACCAACACTAATGGTTTCTTCTGGCTTGTCTCTCCTTCTTACCCTCTTGGGTGGTGCCTTGAGGGTCATACGTGTATACCAGTCTTCATTAATCCTGCAAAAAAGAAAGAGAAACCCTTTGATTGTGACAACAAAAACCGGGATTAGGCTATTTTACCAATATATAACATTTAGGTTACTGTTTACATTAAGTTGCTCCTATACCTGTAAATTAATGCAGTAATATTACACAAGTAACAACATTGGGTTAATATGTTGTTACATAGCTTGTGATCCAGTAATTTAATTTAAATGTGAATGCTGATGATGAGTGGTGAATCACTCAAGAAGAACATAGTGCCAGAAAGAGTATCCAACCTAACAGTGCATGCTTTCACTTACAACAGGGATGGGAGGAGAAAAGAGTCAGGGCTACCAATCGATTTGTTTGAATCTCCAAAAGGTAAATAAGGCAAATCGGGAACCAATTAAATAATTTGGGGCAATCAGGAAGTCTCCCTGTAGACTACAGGAGGACAGTGAGGTTGATGAGAATGGTGTTTTCTAAGAAGCCAGCTGTGAATGGAAATCAATGCTAATAATGAACCTGCAAGATTGGAGTAAAGTGTTCGGGCTGGGCCTCTGAAAAACACAGAGGAATGGAACACCCTCGGGAGGATGGGTTGAACAACTAGACTAACATTAGATTTGTATATAAACTTATAAATAAGCGTTACTTCTTTTTGAATCACTTCAGGTTCCCCACAGTAGGATTCTTTCAATTTAAAGAGCTACACTCCCCTACGTATTTATTTGGAGATAGAAGCTAAAACTTTTAATTTGGCTCTATACTCCAGCATTTTGGATTTGAGATCAAATGTATTTCTATCACGCAATGACTACATCAAGCTTGTGGCTCTACAAACTAATTGGATGCATTTGCAGTTTGTTTTGGTTGTGTTTCAGATTATGTTGTGAATGGTAAATAATGTAGTGTGTAATTTTGGACTCACTTTTTTTGAAAATAAGAATATTTTTATGAACAATTCTACATTAATGGGGATGCTACCATGACTACGGATAATCATGAATAATGATGAGTGAGAAGGTTAAAGGCATAAAAATCATACCCCGCATAAAATTCTAGCCTCATCTGTTAATGGTGAGAGGTTACCATGTTTTGGGGGCCTTTTCCTACTAGAACTGACAAATGCAGTAATTGTAAGTCCCTCTGGATAAGAGCGTCTGCTAAATGATTTTTTTTTTTTTTAAGAAGTCAAACATTTGATCTCAAATCCAAAATGCTGGAGTATAGAGCCATATAAAATGTTTCAGCATCACTGTCCAAATAAATACGTAGGGGAGTGTACATGACAAGAGGACCAGCTATAGGTGATCAACCAGTTTAATTGAAATCATAATGATTACTCTAGAAGAATAAAGCAAGAGATTAAATGAGTGATGCTCCATAAATAGGGAGAGTTAGCGGGCTATATATACTCTGTCTCAACTAGAGATCGACCGATTAATCATAATGGCCGATTAATTAGAGCCAATTTTCAAGTTTTCATAACAATCGGAAATCGGTATTTTTGGACATTTTTTTTTTTACACCTTTATTTAATCTTTATTTAACTAGGCAAGTCAATTAAGAACACATTCTTATTTTCAAGAACGGTGGGTTAACTGCCTCGTTAAGGGGCAGAACGACAGATTTTTACCTTGTCAGCTCGGGGGATTCAATCTTGCAACCTTACAGTTAACTAGTCCAACGCTCTAACCACCTGATTACATTGCACTCCACGGGGAGCCTGTCTGTTACGCGAATGCAGTAAGCCAAGGTAAGTTGCTAGCTTGCATTAAACTTATCTTATAAAAAAACAATCATAATCACTAGTTAACTACACATGGTTGATGATATTACTAGTTTATCTAGCGTATCCTGCGTTGCATATAATCGATGCCGTGCGTATCGTTGCTCCAATGTGTACCTAACCATAAACATCAATGCCTTTCTTAAAATCAATACACAGAAGTATATATTTTTAAACCTGCATATTTAGCTAAAAGAAATCCAGGTTAGCAGGCAATATTAACCAGGTGAAATTGTGTCACTTCTCTTGCGTTCATTGCACGCAGAGTCAGTGTATATGCAACAGTTTGGGCCGCCTAATTTGCCAGAATCTTACGTAATTATGACATAACATTGAAGGTTGTGCAATGTAACAGGAATATTTAGATTTATGGATGCCACCTGTTAGATAAAATACGGAACGGTTCCGTATTTCACTGAGAGAATAAACGTCTTGTTTTCGAGATGATAGTTTCCGGATTCGACCATATTAATGACCTAAGGCTCGTATTTCTGTGTGTTATTATGTTATAACTAAGTCTATGATTTGATAGAGCGGTCTGACTGAGCGATGGTAGGCAGCAGCAGGCTGGTAAGCATTCATTCAAACAGTACTTTCGTGCGTTTTGCCAGCAGCTCTTCGCTGTGCTTCAAGCATTGCGCTGTTTATGACTTCAAGCCTATCAACTCCTGAGATTAGGCTGGTGTAACCGATGTGAAATGGCTAGCTAGTTAGAGACTTGGAGTGGTTGTTCCCCTTGCTCTGCATGGGTAACGCTGCTTCGAGGGTGGCTATTGTCGATGTGTTCCTGGTTCGAGCCCAGGTAGGAGCGAGGAGAGGGACGGAAGCTATACTGTTACACTGGCAATACTAAAGTGCCTATAAGAACATCCAATAGTCAAAGGTTAATGAAATACAAATGGTATAGAGAGAAATAGTCCTAGAATTCCTATAATAACTACAACCTAAAACTTCTTAACTGGGAATATTGAAGACTCATGTTAAAAGGAACCACCAGCTTTCATATGTTCTCATGTTCTGAGCAAGGAACTTAAACGTTAGCTTTCTTACATGGCACAAATTGCACTTTTACTTTCTTCTCCAACACTTTGTTTTTGCATTATTTAAACCAAATTGAACATGTTTCATTATTTATTTGAGGCTAAATTGATTTTATTGATGTATTATATTAAGTTAAAATAAGTTGTCATTCAGTATTGTTGTAATTGTCATTATTACAAATAAATAAAAATCAGCCGATTAATCGGTATCGGCTTTTTTGGTCCTCCAATAATCAGTATCGGTATCGGCGTTGAAAAATCATAATTGGTCGACCTCTAGTCTCAACATACAGGACACAGTAGCATAATATTGCATAAGAGGAGAGGACCTGCCCATGGAGAAAGTGGGTCATGACTCATGCCTTTCAGTAGCACTTCATTACACTACGAGGCTCAAGGGAGATGAAGGTGAAAGTTGCCTTTGACAGGAGACAACACCTTTGAAATTCTCAGAAGAAAGAAGGAGCAATTTCTTTGAAGAAATGTAAACTGGACTATGACGTAATTTGAGATTGTCGTCCACAGCTGAGATATACAGTGCCTTCGGAAAGTATTTAGACCCCTTGACTTTTTCCACGTTTTGCTACGTTACAGCCTTATTCTAAAATTGATTTTTTTTAAATTATCCTTTGCAATCTACACACAATACCTCAATGACAAAGCGAAAACAGTTTTTTATAAGTTTGAGCAAATGTGTTCAGACCTTTGATATGAGACTTGAAATTGAGCTCAGGTGCATCCTGTTTCCAATTGTTCATCCTTGAGATGTTTCTACAACTTGATTGGAGTCCACCTGTGGTAAATTCAATTGATTAGACATGATTTGGAAAGGCACACACCTGTCTATATAAGGTCCCACAGTTGACAGTGCATGTCAGAGCAACATCCAAGCCATGAGGTCAAAGGAATTGTCCGTAGAGGTCCGAGACGGGATTGTGTCGAGGCACAGATCTGGGGAAGGGTACCAAAAAATATCTGCAGCATTGAAGGTCCCCAAGAACACAGTGGCCTCCATCATTATTAAATGGAAGAAGTTTGGAACCACCAAGACTCTTCCTAGAGCTCGGTACCCGGCCAAACTGAGCAATCGGGGGAGAAGGGCCTTGGTCAAGGAGGTGACCAAGAACCCGATGGCCACTCTGACAGAGCTCCAGAGGTCCTCTGTGGAGATGGGAGAAACTTCCAGAAGGACAACTATCTCTGCAGCACTCCACCAATCAGGCCTTTATGGTAAGAGTGGCCAGACGGAAGCCACTCCTCAGTAAAAGGCACATGACCGCCCGCTTGGAGTTTGCCAAAAAGCACCTAGACTCTCAGACAATGAGAAAAAACGTTCTCTGGTCTGATGAAACCAAGATTGAACACGTCACATCTGGAGGAAACCTGGCACCATCCCTACGGTGACGCATGGTGGTGGAAGGATCATGCTGTGCCAGGGACTGGGAGACTTACCAGGATCAAGGCAAAGATGAACAGAGCAAAGTACAGAGAGATCCTTGATGAAAACCTGCTCCATAGTGCTCAGGACCTCAGACTGGGGCAAAGATTCTCCTTCCAACAGGACAACGACCCTAAGCGCACAGCCAAGATAACGCAGCAGTGGCTTTGAGACAAGCCTCTGAATGTCCTTGAGTGGTCCAGCCAGAGCCCAGACTTAAACCCGATTGAACATCTCTGGAGAGACCTGAAAATAGCTGTGCAGCAACACTCCCCATCCAACCTGACAGAGCTTGAGAGAATCTGTAGAGAAGAATGGGAGAAACTCCCCAAATACAGGGTTGCCAAGCTTCTAGCGTCATACCCAAGAAGACTCAATGCTGTAATCACTGCCAAAGGTGCTTCAACAAAGTACTGAGTAAAGGGTTTGAATACTTATGTAAATGTGATATTTCAATTTTTTGATTTGTAATAAATTTGCAAACATTTCTAAAAACCTGTTTTTGCTTTGTCTTTATGGGATATTGTGTGTAGATTGATGAGGGGGAAAAACTATTTCATCAATTTTAGAATAAGGCTGTAACGTAACAAAATGTTGAAAAAGTCAAGGGGTCTGAATACTTTCCAAAGGCACTGTATGTTCTCTCCCTGTGGTACAGTATGTATGGTATTTTACATGTGGAGATACAAATTCCTATTCTGTGCTTTAGTGCTCCAAAATCATTATTAGGCTAGTTTTTTTGTTGAGGTAATGAATAAAAAACTAAATAAAGTGCTATATAAAATGCAGAATTCTGTGTGCACCAGCACTTGTGCACTTGTGCGTGTATGAGTGTGCGTGTGAGATGTTCTTACGTTGCCAGAGCACTCTGCTCCAGTCTCTCCTGCTCACTCGTGATTTTAGAGTTGTAGTCTCTGGCTCGGATCTCCCACACATTTTTCATCAGGTTGGCATCACAGCCCCCCATCACCAGTGGGGCCATCCCCACCGCCTCTGGTATCTTTTCCACCACAGACATGATGTCTTTCTCTGAGATACAACACAGAAAACATACATTTCATAAACACATCTTGAATGATCTCAATTTAACTTAAATGCCAATGTTATTAAAAGTCAACTGTTGCACTCTATTTTTGTGATCTTTTTTTGTTATGATTATGCATGTGGAACTTATTAGAAATTAACTTATCAGAAAGTAGTACAAAAAGGATGAGATGTGTTTCCATTTTAACAAACTTGAATTTGCAATGTTTAAACTAAGTGTGCAATAAAATATATAATAGAATTTGGTTTCAAGAATCTCTCCTCCTCTCATAATAGCGAAAAGATGCACAGTATACTGTACATGCAATGGAAAAACAAAACCACCCCATATTAAATAAACTCCATGATTAAAAAATGCTAATTATTTCAGTAAAACACTGAAGAGAATGTTATTTACATATTCACAATACTGCAACTTATTGTTTCCAGGAAACCAATTCAATTCCAGAACATGCACTGCAATTATTGTTCTTCTATCATTGGCTCACGGGCCGTTTAAACATTTCAAAACACATTTTCTTTATTTTTAGCAGAAAAACAGCTATAGCAGGAAAGTAAATTAGAAAATAATTGCTTACCAGTGGGTAGCCTACTGTACTCAGTCAAACTTGAGACCAACCTGCTCAGAGGCTCGGGGCACAGCACCTATATACCGTGTCAGAGTGTCAACTGTAATTAACCTGGTCCTGCGTGACCAGGATGCTTGGAACGATGGCTATTTATAACACCTCTGGGTGATCCGACTCCTCTGGTCCTCTTGTATCGTTGGTGTCCCTCTGCGGTCAGTCACTGTTACAGCAGTGGAACCAGAAGAATGTCTGTCTACTGTCTTTATTAGATTAGTACGATGATTATCTCAGAATAGAGACCTGTAGTTCTCTAATGCAGCTGACTGGAGACGGACGGGCAGATATGTTGCCTTGGATTTGACAGCAATGGTAGAGAGGTGTCCTCGATACACAAATACATACATAATGTACACGTCGTGATGAGGCTCTCCATCTGCTCAGACATTATTATCCCCTACTTACACACAAACAGTATCTCTGCACATACATATAAAGGGAACGCAAATATTTCTAAATGGAAAACTACCACTAATGACTGTAGGTCTAGGAGTCAGATGTTAAGTTGCTTTCAGGTGCCCTTAGAAAATCTCCAAAGAACTTTAGCGTCATTAATTAAATCGACCAAAGAGGTTGCCAAGTGGAGCAGCCTGAGGTCATGTCAACTGTGGGCTGAGATTCCTTCTCCTTGGTAAGGTTTGGACATGTAAAGTAATTAAGTGGTGAACGATGCATGCTCAATATAGACAAACACATCACCAGGCTGCAGCATTCCTTCAGCAAACTATTACAGTAGCCTACAGTATGTGTACGTCTGCTAAAGTGATGCGTATCTGATGTATGGCTGCCCCACACACCAACATATTAGAGGACTCCTCCCAGGGGGAAATATAGTTGAGCACAAGTTGTTCTCGGTTTCTGATGGCTTCCTCCTCTGTTAAACATGTTATGGTTCATGCACACAGAACATCCTGACCCCTTGAACCCGATTCACCTTTACAATTCAGAGATATTATTTTACAGTTCTTCTTTCAGTGACAAATAGAAAGTGAAAGATTTCTATATGTCATCTATGTGGACAGAAAGAGCTCACAACAAACTCAAATATCATATATACTCAGGTCTGTATTTAAATTGTATAACATCTTGAAATAGGCAGAGGAGAGATATTACATGATTTATTTTCAATCAATCTTGTCTCGTTAAGGCAGGATTTGAATGTGATCTGAATGGGCAATGCTTTCAAGAAAATGGGTCGCTTTCTAAAAACGTGCGTTCATTTGTGTTGCTTTTTTGACCTCTTTCTCTCCTTACTGTCAACCGTTTCATGCCTCTACCATTGCAGAGACTTCCATATTTGGGGACGTCTTACATCTACATCTTTTCAAACCCCTGATGCATTCCGTTCTGCAGGACATGATTGTATGGGTTTGTATTAAAGCCGTTGAGTTGACATCTTGATTCCTGCCTGGCCTTTCAGAGTGAGTGGGGAAAGTGCAATGTCATTCAGAGGAATATCATCTTCTAATTAACAGGGAAACTGACAACCTTTGCTTGGCTAATAACGATTTATCTGTCATCATACTGTCCATTTTTTTTTTTTTTTATAAAATATATGTCTTTGTTAATCAGGTCTGTGAATTAATTCTTGCTTGTTATACAGAAGCAGTCTATTACCACGCTGAGTTTTTGAGTCACTTTACTCAAAGTTGCTTTCACTTGAGTCACTTTACTCAAAGGGTCTAACTGGTTCACCATACTGAATTCTTTCTAACTCAAGTCAACACACTGAGAATTTCCACCCTGAAGTAAAAAGCTCCATGTTGCTATCTAAAGAGCCATCAATGTAATCATCAGAGTGTTAAAGTACAACTTTGCTGTTTGCTGTCATAGAGAGTGCGGTGTGGTAAAACACACTGGGAAGTGAAGAGGCTGAAGTAGAGCAGTACAGTGTTGCTAGACTCTGTGCCTCTGAGCAGAGTATTAATCCCTACTCTTGTTCGATCCATTAATCATGATGTTTGGTCCAACAGGCTCTTGGCGCTCTGAGAGCTCCTTGACCTGGAAGGGATCCAACAGAGTTAAGAGTGACAGCACGGAGACTGCCAGACATCTTGAAAGGCTGGTAATGGCTCACATCAACACCATTATCCCAGAAACCCTAGACCCACTCCAATTTGCATAGTGCCCAAACAGATCCACAGATGATGCAATCTCTATTGCACTCCACATTGCCCTTTCCCACCTGGACAAAAGGAACACTTATGTGAGAATGCTATTCCTTGACTACAGCTCAGCGTTCAACACCATAGTACCCTCAAAGCTCATCACTAAGCTAAGGATCCTGGGACTAAACACCTCCCTCTGCAACTGGATCATGGACTTCCTGACGGGCCACCCCCAGGTGGTGAGGGTAGGTAGCAACACATCTGCCACGCTGGACCTCAACACTGGAGCCCCCCAGGGGTGCATGCACAGTCCCCACGACAGTCCCTTGTTCACCCACGACTGCACGGCCAGGCACGACTCCAACACCATCATTACATTTGCAGACGACACAACAGTGGTAGGCCTGATCACCGACAACGACGAGACAGCCTATAGGGAGGAGGTCAGAGACCTGGCCGGGTGGTGCCAGAATAACAACCTATCCCTCAACGTAACCAAGACTAAGGAGATGATTGTGGACTACAGGAAAAGGAGGACCGAGCACGCCCCCATTCTCATCGATGGGGCTGTAGTGGAGCAGGTTGAGAGCTTCAAGTTCCTTGGTGTCCACATCACCAACAAACTAGAATGGACCAAACACACCAAGACAGTCGTGAAGAGGGCACGACAAAGCCTATTCCCCCTCAGGAAACTAAAAAGATTTGGCATGGGTCCTGAGATCCTCAAAAGGTTCTACAGCTGCAACATCGAGCGCATCCTAACTGGTTGCATCACTGCCTGGTACGGCAATTGCTCGGCCACCGACCGCAAGGCACTACGAGGGTAGTGCGTACAGCCCAGTACATCACTGGGGCTAAGCTGCCTGCCATCCAGGACCTCTACACCAGGCGGTGTCAGAGGAAGGCCCTAAAAGTTGTGAAAGACCCCAGCCACCCCAGTCAAAGACTGTTCTCTCTACTACCGAATGGCAAGCGGTACCGGAGTGCCAAGTCTAGGACAAAAAGGCTTCTCAACAGTTTTTACCCCCAAGCCATAAGACTCCTGAACAGGTAATCAAATGGCTACCCGGACTGTTTGCATTGTGTGTGTGTCCCCCACCCCCTCTTTTACGCTGCTGCTCCTCTCTGTTTATCATATATGCACAGTCACTTTAACTATACATTCATGTACATATGTACATACTACCTCAATTGGCCCGACCAACCAGTGCTCCCGCACATTGGCTAACCGGGCTATCTGCATTGTGTCCCGCCACCCGCCAATCCCTCTTTATGCTACTGCTACTCTCTGTTCATCATATATGCATAGTCACTTTAACCATATCTACATGTACATACTACCACAATCAGCCTGACTAACCGGTGTCTGTATGTAGCCTCGTTACTTTTATAGCCTCGCTACTGTATATAGCCTGTCTTTTTACTGTTGTTTTATTTCTTTACTTACCTATTGCCTGTAAGTAATTATTTCACTGTAAGGTCCACCCACACCTGTTGTATTCGGCGCACGTGACAAATAAACTTTGATTTGATTCACTGTGCTGTAACGTTCTTCTCTGCACCGAGCTGGCTGGGCTGGCCGCATTCATGCAGACATGACCCCCCTACACCCAAAACATGAGCAGTGCTCATCTTGTGGAGATGAGCATAGAGGGGGAGGTGGGGGTAAAGCGAGAGGGATCTGTAGGACAGAATGTACATCATTCCTACAGATCCCACATTCTAAACATGTGCAGCTCCCACGTCATGGGGGCAGTGGGTGAGAGAGAGACAGAGAGAGAGACTAGTTTATAACTGCGTGGTAGTTAGAGCAATAGGTGCAGCATGTGAGTAGGTGAGGCCTGCCCGGATGCTGGTCTAGTGGGTGTGTGAACCTTGCCCTGATGAGCCCTGCCCTGATGAGCCCTACCCTGATGCCCTAATGCTAGTCTAGTGGGTGTGCTGTGTGCCGCCAGAGATGACTGATCCACAGCAATAGCTCAGACACACCACATAAAGATGAACGGCTAAAAACAGCAGATGTCTGCGATGTGTTACATCACCTGCTGGGTGGCGACGAATGGTGGAGATTCAACATGTAGAATCGTCGGGAAATGAACAGAAAATGTGGACCGATATTATGTGGTAAGGGGCGATAGGATGGCCACCCACTGTGTACAGCCGACATTGGTTATGGCGCGTCTTGCCTCTTACCACTGCAGACTGCAATAATGGAGGTGGATGGAGGTGGATAGAGCTGGGCACCAGCCATAGGCACACTGGATACAGAAAATGTTTCACAGAGAAAACAAGTTCCTTCTGCAACCTGTCTGTTCTAATATCTGGACCGAAGCAAATTAAGCTCTATCTAGCTTGGTAGAGGGGGACGTGAGAGAACAGACGCTGAATCAGGGAAATGGGTGTCTAACTCTCACACACAACACGCAAAAACACACACGTCATTGCTGTGCAATATCTTTTCATTAATATATCACTAGCTGGAATTACCTGCCTCTCCAAAGCTGACCTAGAATAAGGAAATCTTCCGCTGTGACATTAAATTCTGAGAGGCTCTGCGAGTTACTAAAGCTTTAAATGGGGAAATAATCCTCTCTCTTTCAACAAGGACATTCCACATACACACAGGCACACTGTCACACACAGGCACAGACGCACAGGCACACAGGCACAGACACAGACATAGGCACACATACTTTAATCAGTGGAGCATGCACAGAGATGTCCTGCTCTACAGCAGTATAATATAATATCCTCTGACATTTCACAGTTCTGTACTGCCATTTTGGTAGACTTGTAAAATGCAACGTGTGAACAACCAACCAGCAGGAGGCATTAGTGTGCTGACGTTTAAAGGTTTAACACTGAGGCACCCTGGAGGCAGACCGGGGTTCAAATAGCATTTGAAGTCTTCCAATTACTTCAGCTGTTCTTGATTGAGTTTCCGGGCACAATGGAGGCAATGGAATTATTTACAAATGTACAAACCCTGCCCATTTGGCATTCCAGCCAGACTCAAGCAAACGCTCAAAACTATTTTGAATACTAATTGAATCCAGGTCTGTCTGTATACGTTGTGCAGGTCACTATATATCACATTTTAAGACCCTTAGCTTATAAAGTTAGCCCGTATTAAAATCAGAAGTTTCTGATTTCCAACTACATCTCACGGTCACGTTCTTTTTATGGACCGTTACTTTACAAGCATGCCAGATGATCTGTCCCTTCTTCTGATGTGTCAATTAAGATACTGATGGAGAAGATTTTGTCCATGCAAAGGAATTTTACCAGTTTTGGGTTCATATTTTATTTGGGTTTCAATGCTATTGGTGCTTTGGCATTTTCAGTTCATTGCATTAAAACATGACACATATTTGTGAATTATGTAATTACAGGGAATTTGTCCTTTCTGTTGGAAGGAGAGCGTTGTAGCCTACCCATCATGGGCCTTACTGTATATTATAGCTTCAGATGCCTGTTTGTTGTATTATTTCTGGGTGATTAGGGTTTTTGAGGAGACTTGTCTGCCTCTACAAAGTTATTGTCAAACAGTTGCCATGACTTTGTTTTCTTTCTGTAATGTTGTTTCTATGCATTGCTTCTATGTTTATTTCATACTACATTTAGGTTTTGTTGTTTCCATGTTGTTTCCAAGTTCTAGCCATACAGTTCTCATACCCCAGGTTTTTTTTCTATGTTATTTCCAGTCCAACATCACCTCAGTACAGTACCTGTCTATTTTATTCCCTGTCTCCCATCCCTGGCTGTCACTCTAATTAGTTCACATATGCTCCTGACAGGGAGACAAGACAGCTTGTCTGACAGGAAATGCACCTGGGCATAGACTCAGTAAATCACCTTTTGACTCTCGCTATTTCTGTCACAGGATGCCTTGGCTGGAACTTTCTCACATTTTCCAGAGGCAAATGGACACAAAAAATGGCGAAGAAAGGGAACAAAGAAAAAAAAGACCCAATTCCCCCTCTGATTCATCATTATAAGGACCCTGACACCATATTTATCAGTAAATTACACTTCATCTAGCATCGAGGGTCAAACACATATGATACATTATTTCATTAAACCCTACCTTTCCCAAAAGATACTATTCTCAAGGCCCAGGGTGAAAAATAGCTTTTTTTCCAATATTGCTATTGTATTTCACACTTTCATATCACAAATGCAAAACATCCACTATAAAAGTCATACAAATTAATAAAAAGGCTGCATCACAAATGACAGATAGTGCCCTAGTCTTGAACAGAGCCATGCAGCTACTATAACTATCTATGTGGTCGTTCCTCTCTGACAGGTTTGATATAATGACAGATGAGTGTGTTTGTTTGTTGAATGACATGAAGGTCATGTTTACGGTTCAGGAACAGGGAACAGGAGACTCAGACCACTTTCCCCCATGGACGCTGTCTCAGATTGGGCTTGGCCACCTGAACTCATGACCCTGTGCCTGATTTAAGACCCCTCTCACTAGAACAACTGCTGAGACACATGAACCATCATTTGTGTCTTTGCTTATGGTAGCTGCCTCTCTCACTGCACACTCCACTCATCTGGCCTGCTGATGATGCAACCTTTATTTAGTAACTTGTCTGAGAGAGAGTGTGTAATGTTCTGTGAGTGTAATGTTTACTGTTCATTTGTATTGTTTATTTCACTTTTCTTTATTATCTACTTTACTTGCTTTGGCAATGTTAATATATGTTTCCCATGCCAATAAAGCCCTTGAATTGAATTGAGAGAGCGAGAGCGCGATGGGGGAGAGAAAACAAGAGAGAGAGAGAGCTTACAGTGTATGCCTGTATGCCCATGGACAGGCTACAGCCGACACGCTTTTGGTCCGTGACACCATTTATAGCGATAATTAGGAGAATATGTGGGTGCTGCCTACATCAGATAATAGAAAGTCTTACAGCAATTATTCATTCTCCTGGATAATAACTGCATAACCGTTTGAATGATTCACTCTTAAATTCTTCACTTGTTATTTACTGAGATATCTGTGAAAGAATCAGATGTTCTCAGTCAAGATACTTTGTCAGTGGGATTTTTAACATAGCAGTTGCAAATGACACCCTATTCCCGTTATAGTGCACTGCTTTTAACCAGGGTCTGTGGGGCTCTGGACAATACTGCATTACATAGGGAAAAGGGTGACATTGGGAACATAGTCAATGAAAAGGACAAATACCCCAAAAGATAAGGCTGTTTTTGAGCATCTACAGCTCAATAAAGAGTCCAGTTTTTTTAAGTGAGGGAATTCTGTGACCACCACCAGACCAAGCTTATTGTTATTGAACGATGTGACCTGATACTTGTGGTTTACTATCGCCTCATATACATGCAATGTTTGCGTTATCGTGGATCTACCCCCAAGCCATAATACTCCTGAACAGCTAATCAAATGGCTTCCTGGACTATTTGCATTGACCCCCATTTTTACACTGCTGCTATCCTCTGTTATTATCTATGCATAGTCACTTTACCTCTACCTACATGTACATATTACCTCAATTACCTTGACTAATCTGTGCCCCCACACATTGACTCTGTACCGGTACCCACTGTATATAGCCTCACTACTGTTATTTTATTGTTGCTCTTTAATTATTTGTTTATTTATTTAGTATTTATTTTTTACTTTAACACTTATTTTTCTTAAAACTACATTGTTGGTTAAGGTCTTGTAAGTAAGCATTTCACTGTAAGGTCTACACCTGTTGTATTCGGCGCATGTGACAAATACAATTTTATTTGATATAGTGTTTATTTTCATCAACCAGCATGAAGAGACTGATGGATCATGCCAGCATGGAGTAGGGTGAACTTGGCCCTGGACGCTGATCTTGCGTTTTCCCCACTAATGGTTAAGGTCAGCGTTGGGGAGGGAAATCTGATCCTAGATCTTTTACGCACCTAGGGGAAACTTCACCCTTGAGCTGCCAGCATTATGTTTAGTGTCTCACAGAGAACAGTGCCAGTGGTGATGCCATTTCCTGTGTCACTGGGTGGCACAGGGCGCTCCCTCCCAGGAACAAGATCTACTGCTATGGAAATGCACCTGGCAAAGCAGCTTAGCCAGACTGTGAAATGTATGGAGCATTGATATGCGAACAGGCAATCAGGCAGACTATGCAGATATCTAAGCTGTTCCTGCTGCTCTCTCAAAGCATGCTAATCTCCCTGATTTACTAACTACCTATCATCTTCCTGCGTCTTCTCCAGCTGAAATATATGGAGGAGCATGACTGGCTGTTATTGCAACTTCCTTGCTTACTAATCCTCTTCATTCCTAATGGAAGGCTTTCATGAGAGAGTGCCACTGTAGCCAATCTCCTGCCTTCTGGAGATTGCGTTCCATGACAGACTCATCTTCATCTCTGCAACACAGGGAGAATATTAGGGATCTTAAAGGTATCACAAGGGCTGGATATGCAGGAAAACGGTTGTCAATGTCCCATGCCCAAGGAGGAGTAAAAGGCCTAAATGAAGTGAGGCAACGGCAACCTGAAATATGTCTTCATATGACAAATCTCCAGCAAGTGTTCATCCCAAATGGCACCCTATTCTCTATAAAGTGCACTATTTTTTTTATTTTTTTTACCAGAGCCTTATGCGTCCTGGTGAAAGGTAGTGCGCTATAAACAAAAATAGCGTGCCAAATGGGCCTCATACATAGCAGTCCTAATGCCCCACTAAACCTTGGACTAATAACTCAAGGCTACTTCTCTTTGAGGCAGCAACTGATTTACATGTAGGCCAGTAGTGGACTAGGGGTTGTTGATTGAAATCAAAAGAAGTTAACAATGTGGAGTTTTGATAATGTGAAGACATAAACTTGTCCCAAATGACACCCTATTCCTTATTTAGTGAACTAATTCTGACCAGAGCCCACAGGAAAACTAGTGGACTGTATAGGGAATAGTATGCCATTTAGGATGTATGGAAAAAAGATGAGAAGGTGACCCTAGATGACCCCACAGAAAACTGTAATAGCAGTTCAAGTGCAGCCTAGATGAAGCCATGTCTGAAACACTGAGCACAACTGAATGTTTCTCAGTAGACTGTTGTATGTGGGGGGTGGGAGTAATGGTTTCTGACTGGTGCAGAAATGTTATGAAATATTTCTATATATCTCCAGCAAGCAATCAGATACTATTGCATGTTATATAAAGATATAGGCCTATGATGGAATACAATTGTTGAGGTCAGACCACCGTTTTCACCTAAGCACAAGTGGTGTGGCTTTTAGAAGCCAATTCCCTCTGTGTGTGGGTGACTAGTATATATTTTGTGTATGAGTGACTAGTATATATTTTTTCTTATGCAGACCAAACATGCTAAAATCCTATTTTTTCACCAACTACATTGCGTGAGCTCTGGGTGTTTCCAATGTGCGTGCTAGATTGTTTTGTTACATTACAAATCTCCGTCCTACATTATAATCAGCAACTCGAACTTTACCTTCACAGAGGAGCGCTCCGTCATTTGCATGTCGAGATTCCGGAGGTGGGTGTGATCTCATGTATGTGTATGGAACCGGAGGGGGCGGGGAAAATAGGTGTAAATTGACTGTCAGGGCCGGGTGTTTGAGTGAGGCCTTTAGGGAGGGTCGCCACAATATTGGATGCTTTTCTCCAGAGTGTCGCCTCCTCTGGAATACAGAGCTTGATGACTTGGAACAGAAAAGAGAAGCAGTCGTTTGAGTATCACTTGCGAGCTAACTGTTTACTTTAGCCTGTTGCAATAGGCTTAGAAGAAGCATTCTGCACGCGAGCTTGTATTGTTAGCAAACTCTGGTGACTTTGGAAGTTCATTTTGTCCGGGAATATAAAATGAATTTGAGTCAACTTTTCAGGTAAATCTATGGATTGATTGTTTAATTGGTTAGTTAAAATATGTTGTCATTTTTAATTTTTTTACGTTAAATGCCTATAGCCAAGATTTGTTTTAACATGAAATATTTTCCCCTTCATGTATTTTAGGGTTTTGCTGTCGGCAGCAGTTGCCAGCGAGGCCATTACAATTGGATCAGGTATGTCAATATGTTGCATCTGGCCCTCGCTTCGGCCCTAGTTTACTCATCTGAAACGGATTACACGTTATACCTAAATATTGGCCTTAATTTATTTATAAAATATTTTCTCATGTCCAAGGCTGTGAAGGATCTGAATGCACCAAAACCATAGAGGTATTGACCAAAACGGTGGACTATGGAAAGCCGACCCAACACGCTAATTACCTGAACCAGTTCAATGAGATGAACTCTCCTACTGTGGATAGGAAACATCGCGATGCGGACTCTGTCCTACCATTCATCGGCCTCACTGGAAGTAAGTTGGGCATTGATCACGTACAATTACTGAAATCAACCTCCCATGGCCTCCATAATCTCACAGCAATGAGCTTGACCTTGGGTGAATTAACTCGGCCTGTTTTGCTTTTTGTCACATTCGTCATCCTGCATCGATGTTTTTTTGTCTTATTTCACACAAACAAACGTAGGCCAAGTCTGTTTTTATTGCGCTGTGATTGAAAACATGGCTCTGTAGGAACGTGTTAACTGTGCTTCCAGTCAGCTGGACAGTGTCTTGGTCTTCAGGCTATGGCCATTTTAGTAGGCAAACATTATGGAACTTTGCAGATAACAATTTAATGAATAGAACCGGCATGGTTACTTATTTTACATATAGAGGGGCATGTTTATTCTACATGGTATATGTTGTGATTGTTGCATAATGTTGTGCCCAGCTTCTGAACACACCCTGGGGCTGAAGCCTGAGTGTAATACAACAACACTCAGAGCATCCATATTAAACTTCTACGCTATGCCCTTCTCTCATTTTAAAGGTGCAAAGCAGAGTCGAAACTGCTGTAAAAATGGCGGGACATGCATCTTGGGAAGTTTTTGCGCATGCCCACCACATTTTACTGGCCGGAGCTGTGAATACGACGAACGAGTCAGGTAATTTAATTTAGAAGTCTAAAAGTAATGTATCTAGCCTATATTGACATGTATCTCTCTCTGCTCTGTCCCTTTTGTGCTCACAGGAGCTGTGGTACCATTCCCCATGGGGTGTGGGTTCAGAAAGGCTGCTCATACTGCAAGTGTGGATATGGGGTCATGCACTGTTTTCCTCAGGTGTTCCATGAGGACTGTGGTAAGAATGCACTTTATGACACTTTGTTAGATGTTCTGCTTTTTCACTCTCCAAAATGTCACTCAAAAAGTGTCTGAATCCTTTTTTTATCCTCTGATAAGAGGAATATGTTAGGTATTAGATAATATGTTTAACCTCCAGCTTAGTTCTACTTACTCAAAAGCACCATTTGTGTCTGTTCATATCAGACCAGGCTTGGTTTGTGTTGATAAAATAGGAGTGGTCTACCAGGTGTCTTTTGCAAGGCCTTTGAGAGTAACACAGGGAAAGGTATTATCAGGTGGCACCAGTTTGGCTGTGAATGGGTGATGAGAAAACACATTTGCACCTCACTGGGCAGCAGAATGGGTTTCTGTAGATCATCACAGGCAGTGGCTCTGCCCTGAGAACCTACAAAAGATTATTCAGAGGCTACAGAGAGGCCGGGTTTTCAGGTCTGACGATGTGCCAACGGCCCCATTTCCCCGATTCACATTCCTCCATTTGTCAGTCCACTTTATTTGTGCTACAGTTCCTTCTTTCTCATCTCTTTCCATTTCAGTCACCTTTTATTCATGATATTTGCTGGGGGGGGTTTCCCCCTCCTTTTTCTTTCAGATGAGGACCAGGAAGTCCGCTGGTTTCATTCGCCGGGTGTCCGAAAGCTGCAGACCAAGTACTTCCTGTGTCTAGGACTACTGTTTTTGGTTTTGTTTGTTTGAGAAGCTACGGGTGAATGAGATCCGATGGATTTCAGCCTCAAAGGCCTCATGAAATGACTCGTGTTTTTTGGGGCGACGTACTGAAATGAAATTTCCTTCCAATGGAAGTCGGAACTACAACTTGCTGTGTTTAAAGCAACTGTCTTGTAAATGTGAAGGATGCTGTACATAAGATTTTAATGGAAAATATTTGGTATTGTGCTTTTTTTTCGCAATCTTTCCAGACTTGATGAATACATGTTTTGAACGCGTCAATCATTCAATGTGTCCTATGTTGTACTCTGTTTTTACAAATGGAGTGTGATGACATATGTTTGTTTCTGGTTGGTAGTACACATTGTGACCAATATTATTACATTAACTGTTAAGTGTACTCTCAACAGAAACAAAGTGTCACTTTTGAACCAAGTTCTGTTGGAGTCATCTTATTGGTTCTGTTGGGAGTTCAAACACCTGGTTGCTGTTTCTATCTACACGGACAGAGTTTGATAAAGCTGGAACGACCTGTGATTGTTGACCTTTTTGCCCGTTTTCCCTTATCTAAAGTAAACAAATAGACCCCTCAATCGATCACCAGTGTTGATGTTCCAAGGTGTTGTGTTAGTAGTCATTGCTCTGGTCAAAGTTTTCAATTGGCTGTGATGGGAATTGAATGTGTTCATGTCATTAAAAATCTCATAACGTGATATTGACTTTTATTTGTGCGTCCATATTATTAATCTGGTATGGATGATAAGGTTGCCAGTAGCTGGATAGTTTACCTATCTAGGTATAATTAAATGCCATAATTATTTGTGATGGATGCACAGCAACAGATCCTATTAAACTATTCTATATGTTAGGATATGTGCAAACCCATCAAAAAAAGATTTATAGGTCCAATGCAGCTGTTTTTATATCAAATCATTTCTGGGTAACAATTGGGTGCCTTTACTGTTTTAAATTAAAAAGTCAAAAATAGCTTCTTGGAAAATAAGCAATTTTTCATGCAAAGGGCTGTTTGGGAGTTGGGAGGGGAAACAACATGAGCTGTTATTGGCAGAGAGGTTTGGAACTCTCTTATTGGTCTATTCACTCATTTTAGTTTGCCTTAGTTCAGCTGTCGTACCACATCAGAACTCAAAATAGAAGCTTGTTTTACTCCAATGTTTGTAAACAAATATTATAGCCTCAAAACATGGTTAAAACTATACTTTTTACATCATGGATGGTCAGTCCTTGCATCCATAGCTCTGTCTATGAATTTGAGTGGTTACATTTCTCCAGCCCATCCCTCATTTTCCCGAAACAGTGGCGGACAGTTTTGTTATTGTTTCAACTGCGGATTGCCCCTTTAATATATGATTCATATATGCCGGATTTCAAAATGAAAAATATGTTTAAAGCATTCAATCTCAATTTTTAAGAGTGGCAATTACCACACGTTTGAACAAAGTAACTTCCTATTGATTGGTTTTGCAAATGTAATTTGGCCCATTGTCTTTGTCAGCCAGGTCGAAAACACAATGACCACACAGCTCTATTTTGCTGTTTTATTTATCTCTTTCCTAGATTCTGCAAAACAGAACACAGATTAAATGGGGCGTTGAGTCGTGATGCACGGAGAAAGAATAAAGTAGACTTTCATGTTAATGAAACTTGACTTGTCTCTGTGCTGCTTTCCCCATGGCAGGACTGAAGGTCCTCTTCCTGCTTCTCCACTCCACTGTAACAGACTGAACAGGTAGAGGTGTCAGCTGTTGAACACTCTTTAGAAATAGAAAGAGACATAGCTAGAGCTCTTTTCTCTGGGGGGATGGGGTGTAGCTGGCAGTAGTGGGAATTTCCTGATGGCTCCCAGCTCACTGATGGCTCTCCTTCCCTGGCTCTTCCTCTGTCTACCAGGTCAACTGGATGTTGGTTCAATCAGCCTCAGCCAGACAAACCCAAAACCACTGATGGCTCTCCCTGTGTAGTGTGTACCAGGTCTGAGTATACAGACAAACAGACAAGAAGGACAGACACAGACAGACCCAAAATTAGGTTTGATTATACAATTGAAAGTTGGCTCAGACAGCCTCAGATCAGACGAACCCAAAACCACTAACGGCTCTCCCTGTGTAGTGTGTACCATGTGAGTATACAACTGAATGCTGCATCAGACAGCCTCAGATCAGACGAACCCAAAACCAGATGATGATCATAAGAGAGCCTTCCAATCACCATCAAAACCCAAATGGCAGTGAAATTAAAGTGTATTGCTTCGTCAATACCAGACAACAAGTAACTATGCACATTTCTGTGCTAAAACAGCATCTGGATTTATTTTCTTAGTGACAAGGGCCAGTTTCTCCGAGACAGATTAGGCCCAGTCCTGGGCTGAAAAGCATTTGAGAAAGGATCTGAGAAACTGGCCCTGTAGAGCAATGGAGATTCACACATATAAATTGACATGTTGGTGTTGACATATGGTGTTGCCTTTCTGTGTGTGTGATTATGGGATTGAGTTGCTGGTAAAGAGATGGTAGCTAACTGCCCTGGACTAATCCCTCTATCCAACACAGTGATTTATTGAGCTGCTCCTGTCTGTCTGTGTGAGCTTCCACTAGCCTGGCTGGTCGCCTGTCTGCCTCTGCCCCTCACTCTTTCTTTATTTCTCCCCGCCTCTGCTCCCGGTTCTCCTGGCTCTCCTTGTCCCCAACCAATGCCTGCTGACCCCGGGAGGGTATAGAAGCTCAATACCCAGCAGTCTCTGGATCAGTCTAGATAGGTCCTGACTAGATCTCATAAGAGGATAACGCTTTCTCTCTATTGTGGCCTTCAACTATCCCCACAAACATCCTTACAAACTCCTCACTATTTTAATGAAGTCTGGTCTTCATAATGGAGATGGCGTCACAGCTGATCCAGATAAAATGGGATTTCCAGTGAACCAATAGTAGTGAGCTTCCGCAAGGCTGGCGTGGAGGACCCCCACAGTTCAGAACAAGACTTTAATCCATGGTACTTCCTCAGAGATAATGTCTTTCCTCTAGTCTATTTCCTGCACCCCACTGGCATGCTGGGCCTGATTCAATGACCCTACACGCAATCATGAGATGATTCTGAGAAGCTCTGAGATTAGATGAGGTGTGTGCATGCCTGTGTGTGTGTGTGTGTGTGTGTGTGCATGCAGTAAATGTTGTGGTGGGATGTACCAGTATGTTTGGGAAGCGAAAATCCACTACTGAGCTTGTAACGGATTGAAGATGCCTAGGATTACACCCAGGACACTTTACAATCCTATGTAGATGGAGTCATGCATGGGCACTGATGCACTGATCTCTCTCCTGTTCACTCAAAATCCTCCCAGGCAGGGGGATTTCCACGATGTAAACACTTGTGGAAATACATTTTATTCAAGAATTCACGTGATCCATTAAATCAATATAGCATTTTACAGTTGAGATGTGATCTGCACACTTGTTTATGAAAGTCAGAAACATCTACTTGTCCAAAGAGAATTGCAATTTTTGTGTATGATGTCTTGATTATTCCATAACCCCAAAGCAACCTGCACTAAATTTCCCATTAGATTGACTAATCATTTTCAAAAGGAGAGCATTAAATGAAACCAGGAACATGAAAAGCGTCTCAACAACCTTCAGATCTCCCTACGTTGTATCCCTCCTTACCTGGTGTTTGTATGGTGTTTTATTCCTAGAGCGGAATGAGAAGGAAAGAAAGGAAGGAATATATGTGTATGTTATTGTTACCTATGATCATCAACTGTCAATTTACACAGTCATTTATGTCTAATTTTATACATTTTCTAGTACTCTTATAAATATACATACAAGCAACGAAGCACAATCTTCTTGACTTCCACTGTAAGGTCTGAATCCTATTTTCTCTCACTTTTCTGAGACAGTTGAAGGAGTTATTTCTGGAAGAGAGACGGTCCTATCTGGACATGATAAGACAACAAGAAAGATGCTTCTGTATCATGTCTGTAAGTGGACACCCTCAGTCAGTCGGCCTGGACTCAGCGCTTCAAGTAGCTGTAGTCTAATTTGTGCTACTCTCAGTTGGGGTTTTCTCCTGAGTTTAGCTGCCCTCCTCCAACCTCTCCTTAAAATAATCGTGAAATTATCTATTTTTCGTCTTTGGGATGGTGAATTAATACAGGCCCTAACTGGTTCTAATTCAGTGCTCATTATATTTTCTTGCAAAACTTGCAAAAGAACATCAGACTTTTTCACATTCAAAAGAAAAAATTCCCCATTAACTAATTCATGCGTCTCTTTTAAGTTTTAATGTGGTTTTAATGGATCCATTTATGAGAGAAAATGGGTAGTCTGAAGCTCTCAAGAAGTTCACTTCCTCTCTCTTTATCTGACTCTCTTTCTCTCTCCATGTCTCTCTTTCTCTCTCTCACCCTGTCTCTCTGAGTCTGTTTCTCTCTCTCCCTGTCTCTCTTTCTCTCTCTCCCTGTCTCTCGTTCTCTCTATCCCTGTCTCTCGTTCTCTCTCTCCCTGTCTCTCGTTCTCTTACTCCCTGCCTCTCGTTCTCTCACTCCCTGCCTCTCGTTCTCTCACTCCCTGCCTCTCTCTCTGTCTCTCTCTCTCCCTGTCTCTCTTTCTCTCTCTCCCGGTCTCTCGTTCTCTCTCTCCCTGTCTCTCGTTCTCTCACTCCCTGCCTCTCTCTCTGTCTCTCTCACTCCCTGCCTCTCTCTCTGTCTCTCTCTCTCTCTCCCTGTCTCTCTTTCTCTCTCTCCCGGTCTCTCGTTCTCTCTCTCCCTGTCTCTCGTTCTCTCACTCCTTGCCCCTCGTTCTCTCTATCCCTGTCTCTCGTTCTCTCTCTCCCTGTCTCTCGTTCTCTTACTCCCTGCCTCTCGTTCTCTCACTCCCTGCCTCTCGTTCTCTCACTCCCTGTCTCTCTCTCTGTCTCTCTCTCTCCCTGTCTCTCTTTCTCTCTCTCCTGGTCTCTCGTTCTCTCTCTCCCTGTCTCTCGTTCTCTCACTCCCTGCCTCTCTCTCTGTCTCTCTCACTCCCTGCCTCTCTCTCTGTCTCTCTCTCTCCCTGTCTATCTTTCTCTCT
Source organism: Salvelinus namaycush (assembly GCF_016432855.1). Lineage (NCBI taxonomy): Eukaryota > Metazoa > Chordata > Actinopteri > Salmoniformes > Salmonidae > Salvelinus > Salvelinus namaycush. The sequence goes on along the minus strand of NC_052309.1, from coordinate 10,609,503 downwards.
CTCCCGGTCTCTCGTTCTCTCTCTCCCTGTCTCTCGTTCTCTCACTCCTTGCCTCTCTCTGTGTCTCTCTCTCTCCGTCTCTCTCTCTCCCTGTCTCTCTCTCTCTCCCCGTCTTCCCCCCAGCCCTTCTCCCCCTCCCTACTCACTCTCTCTTTCTGGGAGGATCAGAGTGTCCATCCATTGTGACAGAGTGACAGTGGTGAATGTATCTGTTCTGTGGCAGTAAACAGAGGGAGAGCTGGGTAAACAGACAGCCTGGCAGCCAGGGGCTGGGATGGGGCTGGCCGGTGGAAGTTCATCAGGCTCAGGCCCAGGGTCTGAAAGTGCGTCACAAATGGCACCCTATTCCCTATATAGTGCACTACTTTTGACCTGGGTCCATAGGGTTTTGGTCATAAATAGAGCACTACATAGGCAATAGGGTGACATTTGGGACGCACATTGAGTCGGCCCGGGGAATCTAAACAACACAAGGAGGATAGAGGGTGGGATAGCAGGGGAGTGCGGTCTGACTTACACCCACACAACAGACAACACTATACATCACACTGGCAGGGGATGTATTTACAGTTAACAAGCTGGGGAAGGGGGGGGGGGGGGGGGGGGGGGGGGGGGGGTTAGGGAGGTTAGAGAGAGAGGGGAGGGGAGGGGAGAGAGTTTATTTTATTTTTTATTTAACCTTTATTTATCCAGGCGAGTCATTTAAGAACAAATTATTATTTATAATGATGGCCGGACCAGTGAAGACTGGGGTGGCAGGTAGCCTAGTGGTTGGAGCATTGGGCTAGTAACCAAAAGGTTGCAAGATTGAATCCCTGAGCTGACAAGGTACAAATCTGTCCTTCTGCCCCTGAACAAGGCAGTTAACCCACTGTTCCTAGGCCGTCATTGAAAATAAGAATTTGTTCTTAACTGACTTGCCTAGTTAAATAAAGGTATAATTAAAAAAAGTGCTTTGCAATGAGTCAAATAAGAAGAGAAAGAGAGCCCAGTTAGCACATAATGGTCTGAGAACCATATGTTTCTTAGAGCTTGGTGAGAGAATGATGCAGGATACCCAACTAGCTCATAATGTTCTAATAACCATGTGTTTCTCAGGTGGGAATTTCAGTACTGCAGCATAACGTTTCCTACATGTTTCCTCATTGTTCTATTTAAAGTCATGTTCTCAGAACATTAAGAAAACTTTCCATAAAAACCACAGAAAACATTAGTAACATTCAAAGAATGTTCTAAGAATGTTATTTTAAAACATATACATTCAGTTCTATCCTCTATCTTGTTAAGGGTGTTCAGGATAAGTAAAAAAGAAAAAGAAAAACATGGCATGCTGGTGGCGCAGTGCACTAATTCTGTGGATAGAGAAAAGAAGGTCATAGGTTTGAATCTCACTGACGCCGTGTTTAATGCCTAATCAAAATAATTTCCATGTTTTCTATCTGTGCTTAGAGTTCTAAACAGTTAACCTAAGCTAGCAGTGTTATTAAAAGTCTGATTGAAACATGTTCTCAGAACTTTTTTGCCTTCAAATAACTTTCAGGGAACCATAGTAAAACATTCTCAGAACCTCCCTGCAACCTAAAAATGTATGTTCCCAGAACAGCCAAAATACTAGCTTCCGTTCTCAGAATGTTTAAAAAACATTCAGTTTTACCAGGGAGAAACGTTCCCATAACCAAAGGGAAAACAAGAACGTATGATCCCACGACGTCCATGGAACCTGATGTGCTAGCTGGGAGAGGAATGGCTAACCTGCAGTGAAATTAAACCCTTTTCCAGGATACTGTACTGGAATCTGTTTATGACCCCCCTTCCTCCTCTCTTCCTCTCCCTTTCCTCTGGTATCTGAGGGTGATGTTCTTATCTGTGAGGGCCTTGAGGGGTCCAGGCCAGACCCTGGTAATACTCCTCCCCAGGGCCATCTGGATTCCTTCTAAACACACATTCAGGTTCTGTAATTGAATCCAAAACCAAGCCATTTCTATTTTCATTCCGTGCTACTCAAACACCTTAGAATGTTGAACTTTTTTTGTTTGATTTCCATCTGCCCTCTTCTGAGAAACAGCTGCTGCTATAAAATAAAACTTTACCTGTTGTACAATCATTTCCATAAAAGAGTAGACAGTGTTTGATTATATGTGACATAAGGGCCATGTACTGTCAGGTAATAAAGAGACTTGTGGGTAAGAAAGTAGATGGGAATGGAATGAGAAAAGGCAGTTGTTTGAACTTGAAACTATCTGCAAAAAGTCACTACTGCAACAACAAAATAAGCAACTTAATTAGTACACACTCTTCAACATCTACTTCAGAAGGACAACTTTCTTCAACAAGAGTTTATCTCTTTCAAGCAACAGACTCCTAACAGGTCAAATGGTAATTGAAATGGATATGGTATAAACGAAAAAAGCACAAGCATCCCTTTTGAAATTGGTTTGATGCACTGTGAGCCAGAAATGGCAACAGTAATTATACGAGCTACCCTCCTTTCTCTAACAGCACACTCCCCAAAGACCTGAGACATTTATATTATTTAAGAGGGGTCCTGTCTCTGCGACCTGAAGTCATTAAGAGAGAGAGACGTAGAGGGGGGAGAGAGAGAGAGTTGATTTATTTTCCCTTTAGTACTATAACTATTTGCACATATGACGTTTTAAATGTCTTTATTCTTTCGGAACTTTTGTGAATGTAATGTTTACTGTTCATTTATATTGTATTTTTGTTTATTATCTACTTCACTTGCTTTGGCAATGTTAACATATGTTTCCCATGCCAATAAAACCCTTGAATTGAATTGAATTGAGAGAGAGAGGGAAAGAAAGAGGGGGAGGAAGGAGGATAGAGAGTGGGTGAGGTAGAGCAAAATTGACAGAGAGAAAGAGAGGGAGGGAAGAAGAGGACAAGAAATCAAGGGAATGAGGGAGACTGAAACAGCTTGCAGTGTAGCCAGTTAGAGAAAAGAAACATTAGAAGGGATTGAAGGAGAATGAGACAGCTTTGACTGAATCCCTCTGCACCCTTTTGGTTATGCTGGGGAGGCCAGGTTTCAGGGATGCTGAGCTGCAGGCGCTAGCTGGACGATTACTCCCAAACTCTGTGATCCCATGATTAATCACTCTACACTGGGATTATAACACCATGGCTAGGCTAGGCTGACAGAGACAGACAGAGACAGACAGAGTGAGAGAGAGAGAGCGAGAAAGAGAGAAAAGAGAGCGAAAGAGAGACAGAGTCAGTGAGAGAGAGAGAGAGAGAGAGAGAGAGAGAGAGAGAGAGAGAGAGAGAGAGAGAGAGACAGAGAGACAGAAAGAAAGGGAGAGAGAAAGTCAAAGACAGAGCGAGAGAGATAGAGTGGCTAGGCTGAGAAACTCTTTCTTGCGTTGACTCCCTCTCTCCTCACCCTCACGCTCTCCCTCTGCCCTATGGTTATTACTACAACACAGAGCTAGGTTGGGGTTTCCAGCTGCAGTCTTTGGCTGTGTAATTATCCCAGCCAGTCACTTAGTAGTCTCAAAACCCCGCCCTAGGCAACAGTGACTAGGGTCTACTTTCAATGACTCTTTTGGCAACTTTGATGAAGGAAAAAACATTTTTGGGCTTGGGCAACTCTCCCAACAAATCACGAGGCAAACATCGTAATTTGAAATCAACATTTTCTGGCAAAAACTTTTGCAGGGGTTTTAGTTGAGGTAGTTGATGCAAACTAGTCACTTATGTAATGCACTCATTAAAAAGAACCTCTCTGATCTCCTTCTTGCTAGCTACTATTTTGTATTTTATTTAAGCAGATAAGGTAGTGACGTACACTACCGTTCAAAAGTTTGAGGTCACTTAGAAATGTCCTTGTTTTTGAAAGAAAAGCACATTTTCTGTAGATTAAAATAACATCAAATTTATCAAAAATACAGTGTAGACATTTTTAACGTTCTAAATTACTATTATAGCTGGAAACGGATGATTTTTAATGGAATATCTACATAGGCGTACAGAGGCCCATTATCAGCAACCATCACTCCTGTGTTCCAATGACACGTTGTGTTAGCTAATCCAAGATCAACAGTGAAGAGGCGACTCCGGGATGCTGGCCTTCTAGGCAGAGTTCCTCTGTCCAGTGTCTGTGTTCTTTTGCCCATCTTAATCTTTTGTTTTTATTGGCCAGTCTGAGAAATTGCTTTTTCTTTGCAACTCTGCCTAGAAGGCCAGCATCCCGGAGTCGCCTCTTCACTGTTGACGTTGAGACTGGTGTTTAGCGGGTACTATTTAATGAAACTGCCAGTTGAGGACTTGTGAGGAGTCTGTTTCTCAAACTAGACACTTTAATGTACTTGTCCTCTTGCTAGGTTGTGCACCGGGGCCTCCCACTCCTCTTTCTATTCTGGTTGGAGCCAGTTTGCGCTGTTCTGTGAAGGGAGTAGTACACAGTCGTTGTACGGAATCTTCAGTTTCTTGGCAAATTCTCGCATGGAATAGCCTTCATTTCTCAGAACAAGAATAGACTGACGAGTTTCAGAAGAAAGTATTTTGCTGTTGGCCATTTTGAGCCTGTAATCGAACCCACAAATTCTGATGTTCCAGATACTCATCTACTCTAAAGAAGGCCAGTTTTATTGCTTCTTTAATCAGGACAACAGTTTTCAGCTGTGCTAACATAATTGCAAAATGATTTTCTAATGATCAATTAGCCTTTTAAAACGATGAACTTGGATTAGCTAAAACAACGGGCCATTGGAACACAGGAGTGATGGTTGCTGATAATGGGCGTCTACGCCTATGTAGATATTCCATTAAAGAAAATCAGCCGTTTCCAGCTACAATAGTCATTTACAACATTAACAATATCTACACTCTATTTCTGATCAATTTTATGTTATTTTAATGGACAAGAAATGTGCTTTTCTTTCAAAAACAAGGACATTTCTAAGTGACCCCAAACTTTTGAACGGTAGCGTAGGTAGTGACATAGTTCCTCTACGCTTAAAGAGTTCGTCATTGTAACATTAGGTTACCCCTAAAAATTGTCAAAGACTTCAGCCACCCCAGTCATAGACTCTTCTCTCTGCTACCGCACGGCAAGCGGTACCGGAGCGCCATGTCTAGGTCCAAGAGGCTTCTAAACAGCTTCTACCCCCAAGCCATATGACTCCTGAACAGCTAATCAAATGGCTACCCAGACTATTTGCATTGCCCCCCTCTTCTAAGCTACTTCTACTCTCTGTTATTATTTATGCATAGCCACTTTAATAACTCTACCTACATGTACATATTACCTCAATTACCTCGACACCGGTGCGTCCGCACATTGACTCTGTACCGGTACCCCCTGTATATAGCCCCGCTATTGTTATTTACTGCTGCTCTTTAATTATTTGTTATTCTTATCTCTTACTTTTTTTAGGTATTTTCTTAAAACTGCATTGTTGGTTAAGGACTTGTAAGGAAGCATTTCACTGTAAGGTTGTATTCGGTGCATGTGACAAACACAATTTGGTTTGATTTGAGGTTAGATTATATGAGTTTATTAGTCACATGCACAGGGTCGCAGATGTAATCGCAGGGTACACTGAAATTCGAATGCTCCGAGCTCCAACAGTGCAGGTCAAAAAAAGAAAAGTGAATGAGACAATAATAAGAAGAAGAATATACACATTTACAACTCTAGCAATGATAAATATTCATTGAGGGGTGGGGGCAGGGTAAGTGTCCGTTGTGGGTGTAGATAGTCCGGGGGGCAGACGGGGAACAGGAGAGCAGGAGAACAGGTAGCTAGCTGTCTAGTCGTGGATATACAGGGAGTACAGGAGGGGACTGAGGACGCACCTTTGTGGGACCCTCGTGTTGAGGATCAGTGTGGAGGAGGAAATGTTGCCTACCTTCACCACCTAGGGGCGTCCAGTCAGGAAGTCCATGACCCAGTTGCATAGGGAGGAGTTCAGTCCCAGGGTCGTGAGCTTTGTGATGAGTTTAGAGGGCACTATGGTATTGAAGGCCGAGCTGTAGTCAAACAGCATCCTCACATACTGTACGCATTTATTTTGTCCAAGTGGGTGAGGGCAGAGTGCAGTGCAACTGTTGCCTAGGGTCGGGTTTTCGAGACTAGCCAATTAGTGAGTGAATCAGAGATGTGGCAATGTAACGTTTACTCCGTTCGCAGGCAGACAACAGCCACTCTCACTACCCTTGTCTCCTCTCTCCGTAGATCTGCATTCCAATTTAAATGAGCACCTTCCCTTTTTCCCTTCACTTGGAGTGAGTCCTCCAGTGAGTCCTCAGTGCTAGAGGCGTCACTACAGACACCCTTCTTCGAATCCAGGCTGTATAACAACCGGCCGTGATCAGGAGTCCCATAGGGCGGAGCACAATTGGCCCAGCGTTGTCCGGGTTTGGCCGGTGTAGGCCGTCGTTGTAAATAAGAATTTGTTCTTAACTGACTTGCCTACTTAAATAAAGGTGAAATAAAACAATTATAGTGACGCATCTATGACGTTTCCCAGAGGGAGCCTTTCCCAAGCGAGGGGAGGGGAGAGGAGGTAAGAGGTTGCAAGTACAGTAGATTGGGGCACGCCTTAGCTCCACTTCTATTTAAATCAAATCAAATTTATTTATAAAGCCCTTCTTACATCAGCTGATATCTCAGTGCTGTACAGAAACCCAGACTAAAACCCCAAACAGCAAGCAATGCAGGGGTAGAAGCACGGTGGCTAGGAAAAACTCCCTAGAAAGGCCAAAACCTAGGAAGAAACCTAGAGAGGAACCAGGCTATGAGGGGTGGCCAGTTCTCTTCTGACTGTGCCGGGTGGAGATTATAACAGAACGTGGCCAAGATGTTCAAATGTTCATAAATGACCAGCATGGTCAAATAATAATAATCACAGTAGTTGTCGAGGGTGCAACAAGTCAGCACCTCAGGAGTAAATGTCAGTTGGCTTTTCATAGCCGATCATTGAGAGTATCTCTACCGCTCCTGCTGTCTCTAGAGAGTTGAAAACAGCAGGTCTGGGACAGGTAGCACGTCCGGTGAACAGGTCAGGGTTCCATAGCCGCAGGCAGAACAGTTGAAACTGGAGCAGCAGCACGGCCAGGTGGACTGGTGACAGCAAGGAGTCATCATGCCGGGTAGTCCTGAGGCATGGTCCTAGGGCTCAGGTCCTCCGAGAGAGAGAAAGAAAGAAAGAGAGAAAGAGAGAATTAGAGAGAGCATACTTAAATTCACACAGGACACCGGATAAGACAGGAGAAGTACTCCAGATATAACAGACTGACCCTAGCCCCCCGACACATAAACTACTGCAGCATAAATACTGGAGGCTGAGACAGGAGGGGTCAGGAGACACTGTGGCCCCATCCGATGATACCCCCGGACAGGGCCAAACAGGCAGGATATAACCCCACCCACTTTGCCAAAGCACAGCGCCCACACCACTAAAGGGATACCTTCAACCACCAACTTACCATCCTGAGACAAGGCCGAGTATAGCCCACAAAGATCTCCGCCACGGCACAACCCCAAGGGGGGGCGCCAACTCAGACAGGAAGATCACGTCAGTGACTCAACCCACTCAAGTGACGCACCCCTCCTAGGGACGGCATGGAAGAGCACCAGTAAGCCAGTGACTCAGCCCCTGTAATAGGGTTAGAGGCAGAGAATCCCAGTGGAGAGAGGGGAACAGGCCAGGCAGAGACAGCAATGTATTATTGAGGTATTACTACCCTCTGCCTGTGCTCCTCAGTTCCTACAGAGGTGTGATGCAGGCCTCCGCTCTTGGCTCCGGGCATCCTACCAGGGACGTATAAGAAACTTATGAAAGGCATGGTGTTTAAGGGGGATTTTTACTACAAATGCCATTAGTGATACTGATTAATAAGGAGATTATGAAGAGTCTGAAACTTTGTCCCAAATGGCACCCTATTCCCTAGTATACTGTATATTGCACTACCTTTAACCAGAGCCCTATGGGGAATAGGCTGCCATTTGGGACACACTTGAGGATTTAAGACTTCCACTTGGAAAGAACATAGGAACTTTGGGCTCGATTCAATCCGTACACTCTTAGAAAAAAAGATGCTATCTAGAACTTAAGGGTTCTTCGGCTGTCCCTATAGGAGAACCCTTTGAAGAACCCCTTTTGGTACCAGGTAGAACCCTTTACACAGAGGGTTCTAAACTCAGCAAAAAAAGAAATGTCCCTTTTTAAGAACCCTGTCTTTCAAAGATAATTCGTAAAAATCCAAATAACTTCACAGATCTTCATTGTAAAGGGTTTAAACACTGTTTCCCATGCTTGTTCAAGGAACCATAAACAATTAATAAACATGCACCTGTGGAACGGTCGTTAAGACACTAACAGCTTACAGACGGTAGGCAATTAAGGTCACAGTTATGAAAACTTAGGACACTAAAGAGGCCTTTCTACTGACTCTGAAAAACACCAAAAGAAAGATGCCCAGGGTCCCTGCTCAACTGCGAAATTGAATAATGTGTCCCTGAACAAAGGGGGGGTCAAAATCAAAAGTAACAGTCAGTATCAGTATCGCAGTATCTCAACTGCGTTAGGCATGCTGCAAAGAGGCATGAGTACTGCAGATGTGGCCAGGGCAATAAATGGCAATGTCCGTACTGTGAGACACCTAAGACAGCGCTACAGGGAGACAGGATGGACAGCTGATCATCCTCGCAGTGGCAGACCACGTGTAACAACACCTGCACAGGAACGGTACATCCGAACATCACACCTGCGGGACAGGTACAGGATGGCAACAACAACTGCCCGAGTACACCAGGAACGCACAATCCCTCCATCAGTGCTCAGACTGTCCACAATAGGCGGAGTGAGGCTGGACTGAGGGCTTGTAGGCCTGTTGTAAGGCAGGTCCTCACCAGACATCACCAGCAACAACGTCGCCTATGGGCACAAACCGACCGTCGCTGTACCAGACAGGACTGGCAAAAAGTGCTCTTCACTGATGAGTCGCGGTTTTGTCTCACCAGGGGTGATGGTTGGATTCGAGTCTATCGTCGAAGGAATGAGCGTTACACCAAGGCCTGTACTCTGGAGCGGGATCGATTTGGAGGTGGAGGGTCCGTCATGGTCTGGGGCGGTGTGTCACAGCATCATCGGACTGAGCTTGTTGTAATTGCAGGCAATCTCAACACTGTGCGTTACAGGGAAGACATCCTCCTCCCTCATGTGGTACCCTTCCTGCAGGCTCATCCTGACATGACCCTCCAGCATGACAATGCCACCAGCCATACTGCTCGTTCTATGTGATTTCCTGCAAGACAGGAATGTCAGTGTTCTGCCATGGCCACCGAAGAGCCCGGATCTCAATTCCATTGAGCACGTCTGGGACCTGTTGGATCGGAGGGTGAGGGCTAGGGCCATTCCCCCCAGAAATGTCAGGGAACTTGCAGGTGCCTTGGTTGAAGAGTGGGGTAACATCTCACAGCAAGAACTGGCAATTCTGGTGCAGTTCATGAGGGGGAGATGCAGTGCAGTACTTAATGCAGCTGGTAGCCACACCAGATACTGACTGTTACTTTAGATTTTGACCCCCCCTTTGTTCAGGGACACATTATTCAATTTCTGTTAGTCACATGTCTGTGGACCTTGTTCAGTTTATGTCTCAGTTGTTGAATCGTATGTTCATACAAATATTAACACGTTAAGTTTGCTGATAATAAACGCAGTTGACAGTGAGAGGGCGTTTCTTTTTTTGCTGACTTTACATGGAACCCAAAAATGGTTCTCCTATGTGGACAGCCGAGGAACCTTTATGGAACCCTTTTTCTAAGAGCATAGCACTGAAGATCGATCTGCATTGTTGATAACATATACCTATAGGGATTCAGTTGTGGTTCAATGCTAAGTTTGGATGTATTAACTAGAGGTATTGTATATTTAACCGGCAGAAAGTGAATGGCGGCAGGTGTTAACGTTTATGCCTTTGCCTTAAACTTAATCTGACCCTTGTTCTTAAACCTAACCATAAACCCTATGCTTAAACTTCAGTTTTTATTCTGCCGGTCGAATACAGAATTTCTTAACTATAATCCTTCAGAAAATACATTTTAATTTACAGTGTTTGCATTTAACTCTTACATTCCATAAGGATGCATTAAGAATTGTGATAAAAACATTCAAGATTTATTGTGAAGAGAAAAAGTGATGACAGAAAAAGTGTCTGTAGGGTGTTTCCAGCTGCTAAGAGTCTGTTGCTGCCTTATATGACCTGCGGTCACCATGGAAACACGTGAAGAGAGAGAGAGAGAGAGAGAGAGAGAGAGAAAGCTGTCACCAGTGGTGTAAATTACTTAAGTAGTACATTCAACTATTTTTATATTTTATATTCATTTTTTGTACTTTACTTTTTTATATTTGACAAAATTTTACTTCACTACATTCCTAAAGGAAATGTCCTTATTAGTCCATACATTTTCCCTGACTCCCAAATGTACTCTACATTTTGAATGCTTAGCAGGACAGGAAAATGGTCTAATTCACACAAACTTATCAAGAGAACATCCCTGGTCATCGCTACTACCTCTGATCTGCTTGACTCACGAAACACATGCTTCATTTGTAAATTATGTCTGAGTGTTGGAGCGTGACCCTGGCTAGCCGTAATGATTTATTTCTGTATTTATTTTTTTAAGAAGAAAATGGTGCCGTCTGGTTTGCTTAAAATAAGGAATTTGAAATGATTTATACTTTTGATACTTAAGTATATTTTACTTTTACTCAAGTAGTATTTTACTGGGTGACTTTCACTTTTACTTGAGTAATTTCCTATTAAGGTATCTTTAATTTTACTCAAGTATGACAATTGAGCAATTTTCCCACCACCCTAATGCTAACCCTAACCGTATTTAAGCTTTTTGGTTTTAATTTAAGACAAAAGCAAAATGTTTGTTTTCATACATTTTTACAATATAGACAATTTTGACTTTGCAGCTGGCTCATCTAGCGCAAAATAGCTCAGCTCTGCCTCCTGGACCAGACTCATCCGAATAAACGCCAGCCTGCCCATTCACAGCTAAAATCTTCCATCTTGATTTCTATTGGGAAAGTACACAGCACAACACCGCCACCATGTGATCAAAATATGAATACCATTAAAATAGGTTACATTACTTGACTTCGGTCATGTTGTTTTATTATTACAATTCAGTTTTTCTCTTTTTTTTCCCAAGACAAGACTTAAGAGGTATATATATACATAGCCCGTGTATATTTCATTTGTTTGGGTTATCATGAGCAATAACTTCCACTTCATGTACACTGTTAGTCCACCTCCCAAATGGCACCCTATTCTCTATATAGTGCAATATTTTTGACCAGAACCCGATGGGGCCCTGGTCAACAGGCCCTGGTCAACGGGTCCTGGTCAAAAGGAGTGCACTAATAAGGGAATGGGGTGCCAGTTTGAGACAAAGCTATAGTAATTTGTCTTATCTTCAGAAATGAACATGTTCACTTGTTAGGCACGTTTGTATAATAATCCTCTCAAAGATGCTGGGTGTAGATACAGACATAAAGAGCACATGGTGGAATGTGTTGTCTCAGTTATAAATCATCATCATACAAACAAAACTATGAAGATGATGTGTAACTATGATAACAAAATCATCATGTTACACAAAATAAGAAAAATACTTCATTGGGTGCATTTCAGATTTGTGGGCAATGAAGTTCTAAACGTGTTCCCAAAATATAGCAGTCCTAGAGATATGTATTGTAACCATTCTGATATACTTCTCCATAACATATACAATAGTCTTCATCATAGAATTCATAATACTAATAATGCCTTTTTACTCTTACAGGTGGGTACGATATAACACTGGAGGAAATTCAACAACAGTCACTGACTGAAAGTAGCTGTTGACCTTCTGACATCAATTTATGGATTCTTGGTCAAAATACTTCACAACAGGATTGGGGTTGGAGGTGACAGATAGGAAGCTTTACCTTCTCCTGCTCACTTCAATAATTTCCCTCGCTGATAGGAACCTGTGTACATGTACCTTAGAGAACAAGGAAATGACTGGCAAACCATCAGGGGAAAGCAGAAGCACCCACAATCTCTGTCTGAGCACAACCAATAACCAATCAACTGTATACCTAATATATTGTTTATCGTTTCATTTCAGAGGCAGACAGGAAGACATGTGTAGCTGTGTCTTTCTGTCCCCATAGCCACGTTTTGGGGAATATAAATACTTTTAAAAGTTCACATTCAGGTACAACACATTTTGTGAGCTTTCTAATACTATACTCTTAAAAAGATCCATGGACAGCTAGTCACTATTCATGCATTATGCATACAAACAGGAATCTCCTTCAGTACATACTCAACTTGACACAGGTATTGAGTGCCTTTACATACAGCTCTAGGTAGGTCTAGACAAACTACTTCCTCATTCACATTAGGGAAAACAACTTGGCGTTGTTGTTCATTGGGGTTAAATATTAGTTTTAAAAGCCTAACCTGTAGGTATACAGGCTAATACCTTTAATTCAATACAGTATGTACATATAAAATATGAACATTTACACATTGTGACAACCTCACAGAAAATAATCATTATGTACAATAAAAATGTGCCCCTAATGGATTTGATCAGGTCAAATTGCTTTCTCTTAATTTATATTTTATAAACCCCGGGTTAGTGAAGTTTGACTCTTGAGGGGTGAAAACTATTTGAGCTAACGATGGTTTTGCGTTAAAATCAGAATAAAATCAAATTCAAAATAAGTAATTTTTAAAGCTGAGGTAGCTTGCAACACTGGGACATATTTAGTGAAAGAAAAAAAACTATGGGCTAACCCTAACCCTCCCCAAAAAAAAAAAAAAATATCCACTCCCATCATATATTCCAGGGTAAGGTTATACTTTAAAAAAAAGATTTAAAAAAATTATCCCAAAAATTACAAAAAGAAAACCAGTAAAAACGTGTTCCTCTAAGTTAAATACATTATTATTACTACCAGAGTAGCCTAGACATTCCTGTCAATATGTTGCAGAACGTTAGCAATATCATTTTTACAGTATGGATAATATAAATAAAATACATCATATATTTTAAGATAAAAACCCTTTTTAGTACAGTAGCAATCAAGATTTCACAGACTGAACAGAAACTGCAGAGCACTGCATAAAACCATGACAACCATAACCTAATGGCATCATCCACACCTCAGCACTGCCTCCTACTGACAGGAGGCCACATCCAGTGAATATCTTAAATAGTTCCATGTTCTCACTATACAGGAACACTTTTAGCAGTTACTCTAGGACCAGTGGTTCAAGTACCAAAACTCTGCACAATAAAGTGAGAAGTTGAGATCTTGGGAGTAAAAATTACACCAAGATCTAATCTTCCTATGTCAAATATCCTATCATCCTAATCTCCCATGTTTCCCCACCAGTTATAAGACAATGATATGATAACTGCTCTCTGAATGATATGAGTTGTTGTAAGGCTTGTGAACAGAAGCTCCCATGAAATATCGGACTTACAGTATATATCTCATCCATTTTATAATGTCGTAATCTTATGGCTGCTCGTAGTGAACAAGTCTTCTAAGTAAATATTTTAAGTGTTGTTGACTGACTACTGGCACATATCTCCTTGCATTTCACAGATTCGGTTCAAGCCTCCTTGTATTGAGGTACCATTAGGTGTGGACTACAGTAAATTCTGAGCTTGAAGATGCGTTAAAGCAATTAAATGCCGGGCACAGCAAGCTCTTTCCCTTCTACCTCTACTGAACAACTCAATCTCCCCAGCGGGCAAATCTGGTTGAAATGGCACCAGATACCAACCAGTAACCAGTTTTGCACGCTGGGTCCGCCATCTTCACTATCACTCCCTTCAGAATTAAAACTTAAGAGTCCTAGAGGTGAAAACCAAAAAAACATCCCCTGTAAGATCACAACATCATAAACATCAAATCCAATCCTCCTAAAAAAAAAATGTAAATACTAGTTCCTATGGGACAGGGGCGGGGACTGGTTGGTTGTGCAGTGCAGAGTTGCACACAATATTGAGGTTTGTTAGCTAGGCCTCTCTCCCTCTCCTCCGTTGGGGATACGTAGGCTACATGGGGGGCGTGGTACCCGTAGCTGGGTGTAATAATACCAAAGCCACCTGCTGCCCTCCATCCTCCCTCAGTCACACGATGCTGTTCTGCAGGAGCCACCTGCTGCCCTCCCTCAGTCACACAACACTGTCCTGCAGGAGGGGCTCAAAGTCCTCGTCGCTGGTCGGCGCTGGCGTGTCCTCGTCACTGCCCGGTAACGGGGTGTTGATGTGGACGCCGGCTAGCATGGAGGTATCCTTGGCGTCAGCGCAGGTCACCACAGGAGGTTCGGTGTTCTCAGGGAGAAACAAGGCTACCAGGAAGGCCACCACCACCGTGCATGAGCCCAGCAGGAAGGGAGGGCCGGGGATCAAGGATTTCTGTATGGAGAGAGACACGCTATTATAGATACAGAACTTCATTTGACATTCATACAACACAAAGAATATAACCCATCTCTGAATAAAGAAACAGAAAGATAAAGGAATATGGCAACGGGAAGATTGCAAGTGCCTACTTAGGAAGAAACATGTTTTAAAGCTAGATGAGACAGAAATGTATACAGCTATATAAAGTCTGCCTATACTAGAGCCACAATGAAGATGTTATTGGTGATCGTGATGAATTTACCTCAGTCGGGGGGTTAATAGGTAAAGGGTCGATGGGGTACTCTCCTTGGATGGGATCGATTGTGTTCAGCTCTACGTTAAACATGAAGAAGATAAGTCCGTACAGCGCCGGGCCCAGACCGTTACACAGGCCTCGGATACCAGTGATCATCCCCTGAACCAGACCTGAGGAGAGACAGGTTATACATTTATTTGTCAGGGACCATGAGTACCTGTGGTCCCTGGGCAGAACAACATGACATCACAGAGGATACATCCATGAGACTTTGTTTCTGATCAAGGCCTATAAATGATAACCACAGGATATTTTTATTTAACTAGGCAAGACAGTTAAGAACAAATTCTTATTTTACAATAACAGCATACCCCTCCCCTAAACCGGACAACGATGGGCCAAATGTGCACCGTCCTATTATGGGACTCCCGATCACAGCCCAGTTGTAATACAGCCCGGGATAGAACCAGGGTCTTTAGTGACGCCACTAGCACTGCGATGCAGTGCCTTAGACTGCTGCGCCACTCGGGTGCCTTAAATTTCTGCTATACGTCTGCTATGAAATAAATAGTCAAAGTTAAAAACATCCATGCCTTTATATACTGTGGTGTGTCTTAATAGAAAATGTCAGTAAACATATTTTTCATATTGATTCACTTTCAAAATGACAAAGGAGGGGGCAAAGGAAGAAAGGTGGTACCGAAGAGAGCAGGACAAACAGACAGGTTACATGAAGGGGAAAAGGGGAATATTTTAGAGCAGGACAAACGGACAGGTTACATGAAGGGAAAAAGGGGAATATTTTAGAGCAGGACAAACGGATGAAGTACATACAGAAAAGAGAAATAAAGGGAATGTCTTACCTTGCTTATCTGGGTCTGCACAGCGAGACACCAGGGCGCTCACTGCAGGAAAGGTGATACTAGACATGGCTGCTACTGCACCTGCAGCCCACATCATCCTACACAGAGAGGAGACAGTGGTTAGCTATAGACACATACAGTATGAGACATCACTTAGCTATAGGAACTAGTAACCACACCCTCAGGACCAGCCCTTCTGAGCACGCTCAGTGACCTCTGACAAAACTGATCACGATTCCCCTTCGCTTTTGCTTCTTTTTTTTGTGTGATCGTTTTTCATTTGAACAAGAGAGAGATAATTGCATTAAGGGTTTTTTTAACAATAAAGTGGACAGTCAAGGACTTGTAATATTCTGTATTTATAAAAAAAAAAAAAAAAAAGTGTGAGTTCTAACTGTTGTCTAACTGTACTTAACTGTCAACACAGGCCAGCCCTGTTGATACTACTCAGGTAACCACACTACAGGCCAGCCCTGTTGATATTACTCAGGTAGCCACAGTACAGGCCAGCCCTGTTGATACTACTCAGGTAGCCACAGTACAGGCCAGCCCTGTTGATAATACTCAGGTAACCACAGTACAGCAGACAGAGTTGAAGGTGACCCACCATGGTTCTGACCCGAAGCCGTACCAGGCCAGCTGTAGAATCTGGAAGCCCAGGCCCAGAAGGACCGTGTTCTTGTTTCCAATAGTTCTCATCAAGACTGTCAGAATAAGTGTCTGCAACAAGAGGCAAACAATTAATACATTAAAAAAAATATCAAATCTTTTTATAAAGCCCAATTTACATCAGAAGTCATCAAAGTTCTTTACAAAGTGCTAATTTATTTAATATTTATTGTAGGCACACTCAATAAATATTGTATTCATAGGAATTACACAATTTGCTACATTACATTATAATGCCTTTTTAGAGCGGGCATGCGTCGGACTAATAACCGAAAGGTTGCAAGATCGAATCCCCGAGCTGACAAGGTAAAAATATGTCGTTCTGCCCCTGAACAAGGCAGTTAACCCACTGTTCCTAGGCCGTCATTGAAAATAAGAATTTGTTCTTAACTGACTTGCCTAGTTAAATAATGAAAATAAAAAAATGTCAGCATTCTTTACATCTAAACGTGGAACTTGATTCAATTCCAAAGGACAATAACTCATTTGAACTGACACATGTTGTTAACCTAAGACTTGATTAGAACTGATTGTTCAGTAACACATTGCAGTCTCCCACAGACAGTTAAATGGAGGAGTATTGCGCCAGATACATACCTGGGCTATGATGGAGAGGATCCCAACCACCCCGATGAACACTGCGATTGTTGCCGATGAAAAGTTAATGACCTGAGAGAGAGAGATTGAGAAATAAAAATAAATGGAGAGCGAGACAGAGAGAGAAAGGGAGAAAGACAGAAAGAGAGAGAGCCATAGACAGAGGGAGAAAGCCATAAAACAGCATTAGTCTCCCTCTTTACTCCAAAGCAAATTAATGCCACTATGTTAAATGACAAGCACTTGACTGTGCTCAACGGAGAGTGAGCTGTTCAAGTAGAAGAGAAAGGAACGGCGAAAGAACGAAATCTCTATGATTACAGTCACCCAGCTATAAGGAACTGAACCTGTGGTAAACGACACCTTGTACAGAAATAACTCAACTGTTCTTCATCTCTTGTTGAGATGATTTGATGTGTTGAATTTTATGTGGATGTTTTCATTAGCAATCTGCACACAATATTGAGGTTAGTTTGCTAGATCTCACTCACACAGATAGTCTACATGGGGCTGGGTACTCGTAGCTGGGTATAATAATACCAAAATCTCATGATAAATGAAAGGGAAGTTTTTATCAGTCTCGGGTAAATGAAGAGCAGGTGTTTAATTGTCTAAGGTAGAGGAACAACTAGGCTTTGGCAGTATACCATATATACCAGGTCATTTGGAAATAGTATTGAAAAACCATCCTGTGGCTGTCAAAACTATTTACCACAATCTTTTTCTTTTTTTTTTGTAGCTACTTTAAGTAAATACCTGTAGTCAACTGGTGCAATTTGTTAGGAGATAAAGCAGATTCTGTTCTTCATTTCACCTGTCACATTATTTTACATTATGAAGTTTACCATGGTTCCCCAGCACAGTTGAGCCAGTCCCGTGTTTGTTTGTAAATGGCACAACGGGAGAAAGCACGAGCAGATGAGTCCAGCTGTGTATTGACAGGGATCACGTTTTATATTGAAAGTCAGTGTTTTTTTGCTTCAAGAGTGATCAGGGACGTGTAACTATTGTTTTCCTTCACCGAAAATACATTAGTGCAACATATTCGGCAGAAAATAGCTTCATTGTCATCAGATGACAACAGAAGTGCAATGCACCTACCTATATATGTATGCTCCTACCTGTATGTATAACTTTATGAGCTGGATTTCCTAATGTTTTGCAATTAGTTTATTTACATTTGCACTCGTTAGCATATTTAGCTAGCAGCCTCCATGGAAATCCTCTATTACTTGTGCTAATTTTGTTAGCATTCTGGTAATAGACGCACAATGGTTTTTTAACGGTTTTTTGGAGCCCCCTTTTGTACTAAGCCAGTAATACTGTAAATCCTGGTGTGAGAGAAGAACGGTATGAGGATTTGAAAATCTGGATACAGCCCGACCCTAGGAACAAGTTGGATATTTACCTGTCTAAGATATAGGAAGAAGCTGGAGTATTGACCAGCCTCAGGTAGGTAGGACAGGAACACGGTTATACAGATGAGAAGAACTGTGGGGTCCTTTCCCACTTTCCTCATTGACTGCAAACAAGAGAGACACCAAAGGCTTTAAACTAAAAGAGACACCAAAGGCTTTAAACTAACAGAGACACCAAAGGCTTTAAACTAACATAGACACCAAAGGCTTTTCAAAATGGCCACAGACACTGATGAAGCTAGGTAGCCTACTAACGTGTCTGTACGTATAGTATATCCCAGCCAGATCTCATTGACTCATAGCATGGTATAGCATACTGTAGCACTCACCTGGAAGGGGTCTGCCTGCTCCCAGGTGATAGGTGCTCCCCAGGTGTTGAGTCTCATCTTCTCTGGTAGGGACTCAGGCACGGCCAGCAGGATGAAGCAGATGTCTGCCAGAGCCACCAACGTAGCCACCAACACCACCAGGTTGTCACCGTAACACGCGGACAGGTACGCCCCGATGGCCGGACTTGTCACCAGGCTGGCTGCAAACGTAGCCGACACCTAGAGGAAAACACACAGAGGACAAGGTGTGTTTTAAACTAGTCTTTTTTTAGGTCCATTTATATTTAATCACGATAGTCCACTCAGCAACAATTGTCACAGTTTTCCATTAAGTCCTGTAGTGTATTTAACGTTATTATTTTTTAATGGTATTGGAGCCAATAGCTGTCAATGACCCAATGTATGCAGCTATTTTTCGCATTTCACAAGTGGTTAAGCTATACAAAGGAAACGTAATTCATGTTAATGAATGCTATTCTTCATTCAACGCCAGGGCTCAAAATACAAAGTGAAAAGGATGGGAGAATTCAATGGGATACGACACACTGCATGCTGTGACCTCAAGGGACTGCATGAGATCTGAAATCACTGTGTGAAGGATTGTAAAAACATGACACAACCAACATCTAATCAACACAACAGAACACATTGCATAACCCATATAGAAGTACATAACTTGATCTTCACCCACATAACTGTCAAATAGAATTGGAAAGATGACCAGATAGAATTATCCACTACCCTCTACCCCAATCAACTGAGGAAAACACTGTACATCAGGGATGGGCAACTGGCGGCCCAACTTACTGTTGAGAGTTAGAATAGTAGAATAGACCAGGTAGAATTTCACTATGTGGTTGTGCATCAGCAGTTTTTCTCTTGTTATGTCAGTCACTGACAGTCACTCAATTAGCCCATGTCAGCTAAATATTTTGTTGATTGGTAAGTTATTAAGAATTACCAGCCTGTGGGGCCCCATTGATTTTGTTAGTCACACACACAGATATCACATTCAAAACCGCAAACATTTCTATCCACACTATTGCAAAATGCGTAGAATTGCATGAAATGAGTTATAAAATTGCTCAATCTTCTCTCCGCCCCATAGCAAAATGTGTAGAATTGCAGCAAACTTGTTTTAAAACTAACATTTTATCTACGCCCCGCTTTCAAGAGGGGGAGCTGCTAAAATATTTTGCTCGCAAGGTGGGGGCCCACCAAAAAAAGAAAAACACGTTGCTTATGGCCCTCAAAAGGCTAGGGCCGGCTCTGACTGCATATGTAGGTATGGATGTGGGTACGCAGAACAATTAACCACTACGGCCCCTCATGATGAGTTCAGATGTTTTGTGGCCCCCACTCCCATCAGTTCCCATCCCTGCTGAAGTCATAATAAAAATGTAACTAGCTCTTTACCAGTCCGTATGCTGTGCTTCTTTCATGCTCCTCAGTGACATCAGAGACATAAGCAAAGATGACAGAGAAGGTGACAGAGAAAGCCCCTGACATGGAAATCGCTGCAAAGTACCACCTGAGGGAGGAAACATTATGTCAGTCACATCCAAGGCAGTGCATTCCACACCACATACTTGACAAGTAAGATCAACAAACACTCCTACAGACTCTAAAGCTAAAGATCTATTGACAGGCATCAAAATGTTTACCAATTTGAAAGGCTGACTAAAATTGTTAAAACAGACAGCTATATGGTGGTGTGTGCATAGGTGGGATAATATGGTATTTTCATCTAAACCAGCACTGTTACAACAGCACTACACAAGATTCCCTGTTTACATGTACTTATTGTTTAATTCAAATCAAAAGACACAATGAATACTGAACCAAATCACAGCAGTGTTTTTTCTTGGTCAGAAGAGAGGTGCAGGACTTACCAGGGACTGAGTCTCATGAGTGGGATGGGGGCGCAGGTGAAGAACACAGTGACCAATAGGAAGGACCGCCTGCCCCACACATCTGACAGGGCACCAATCAGAGGGGCGCTCATGAAGGACAGGAGACCCTGTGGCAGAGGAGGGTGAAGAGGGGGAGGAGCCTCTGTTAAGAACGTCATGTTACCGGGAACCCGTAATGAGAAGCCTCATTGATCTTTAGTGTAAATGAGAGTGAGCTGAATTATAATCAAGTAGCAGCAAGAAAATGGCTGCCCTTTGCTCTCCTGAAATGACATATGATAAACCTACATTAAACTTAAACATCCACTAGTTATGAAATAATAAGATACTAGAATTTCTTTTTTAATAGAGTACCAGAATACATTATAGAGTGATGCTTTTGTTCAATCGCTCAGGGATGCAACTCTACGGGGGTCCTCATAGCAGTGATCAATAAATTACATAATTGGTTAATTATTTGGGAGATATACTGTTCGTAGTCTGCCAAACAACATTTTTGTATTTAAGTTATTTCTATGCCTGATATCTTACCTTCACACCTTGAATAAGGCCATTCATCAGAAATGTGTGCTGTGGAAACGTTTCATGTAAAACCTGCAAAAATAAACCACAGAGAAACCACAAACATCTTTAAAAAGGGGCTCTTGCACAGATAGGGTGCCAACTGCCAAGAAACCATAGTCACACACACAGACAGCTGTGTGCTTAACAAGCGGTTTTACAAGCCAAGAAACCTACCCTACAGAGAGAAGACTAGAAGAGACAGATGGGGATGAAAATAAGAGACAGACTGGCAGTGAGAGAGAGAAAGAGAGCGAGAGAGAGTTGATAGCTGTGCTAGAGATATACTGAACAAAAATATAAAACGTAACAATTTCAAAGATTTTACTGAGGTACAGTTCATATAAGGAAATCAGTCAATTGAAATAAATGCATTTGGCACTAATCTATGGATTTCACATAACTGGGCAGGGGCGCAGCCATGGGTAGGCTTTGGAGGGCATAGGTCCACCCTCTAGGGAGCCAGACCCAGCCGAACATAATTAGTTTTCCCCCACAAAAGTGCTTTATTACAGATGGAAATATTCCTCAGCACCCCCCTTAGACAATCCCACTGGTGAAGAAGCCGTATGAGGAGGTCCTGAGCTGGCGTGGTTACACGTGGTCTGCCGTTGTGAGGCCGGTTGGAAGTACTGCCAAATTCTCTACAATAACGGAGCTGGCTTATGGTAAAGAAATTAACATTAAAATTCTCTGGCAACTGCTCTGTTGAACATTCCTGCAGTCAGCATGCCAATTGCACACTCCCTCAACTTGAGTCATAGGTGGTATTGTGTGACAAAACTGCACATTTTAGAGTGGCATTTTATTGTCCCCAGCAAAAGGTTCACCTATGTAATGATCATGCTGTTTAAACAGTTTCTTGATATGCCACACCTGTCAGGTGGATGGATTATCTTGGCAAAGGAGAAATGCTCACTAACAGGGACGTAAACACATTTGTGCACAACATTTGAGAGAAATAAGCTTTTTGTGCATATGGAACATTTCTGGGATCTTTTATTTCAGCTCATGACACTTGGGACCAACACTTTACATGTTGCATAGATAGATAAAATAGATAGATACAATAAAATAGGTAAGATAGATAAGATAGATAATCCTGCAGCAACAGAACATTTGAATTATGTGAATTATAATTAATGGTCATTTTGTAGAGGTTGATACATTTTTCATAAAGAGAAAGTCAAGTCTAATTTCTAAATGGAATTTACAAACTTCAGAAGCCATTTAAACCTCAAATACACTAAACGTTTTAAATGTCCTGCTTCAGGGTGATCAAATTAAGATCCTACATCTGTAAACAGACAGGCCAGCTGGAGATGGTACTCACTGTCAGCATGGGAGTGGTGAGGAGACCCCAGGCAAAGAACTCCAGGAAGATGACCACGACAGCATGGGAGACACTGGGTCTGCCAATGCCATGGCCCGGCTGCAACACAGAGGAAAGAAAGGTGGCCATTTTAGACTGTGTTCGATCCAATTTTAAAACATCCACCAAATTAACAGCTCTCACAGTGTGATCATTTTTTCAACAGCATTTCAAAAAGGCTACCATTTACTGAGTCTAATGTCTAATGATGCTGTCTGAATGGGATTATCAAGATTAAATCAGTCTGAATCTAAATCAATAAGAGAAAGAAATCCCACTGCTCCACTTCTCTTTCAAGGTGAATCAGTCACTTTCTTTGCTATTTGAAGACATCCACGTAGGGACCTCTGAAGGAGTCCGTCAGTGGTATTTGAGGAAGGCAGAGATAGGGGAGCACAGGCCCCTAGCTACTTCACAGCACAGTGATGCAGACTTTAGTCTTGGGAAGATTGGGACATGGCCGTTAAATGACAGTAGAGATTGAAGGTGGGCCTTCTATTACTATCCCTCGTGTTGACAGTGAGTGCACTGAGTTTGTCTGTGTATATGTAATATGTATGCATGAGTGAGAACTGGGGGAGAGTGGGATGTGGTTGTGATCTCAGCTCGCTGTCATGCAAGGTGGAAATCACGTCATGATCACCAAGCCTAATCTGTGGAATTAGACATACAGTAGCCAGGCCTAATGGCGATTCAATCACTGCTGGCTTTTCAATGTTGTGAAAAATAGAGTCAGGCCTAAGCATTTAGTTGTGTTAATTACAAATAAAACGACTAATATAAAATTAATGTCTCAATCCACTTTGATGCATAGCTCAGACTAATAACAGAAGCCTTGTTAAACCTCAAATACACTACACTTTTGCATTTCCTGCTATGCAGGGTAATTCACCAAAAATAGTTATTAAATTAAGATCCTACATTTGGATAGTACAAAATGTAATGTTTTCCTTTTTTTTATTATGCCATCTGTGATTGTGTTTTTGGTCCAGGTCATCCTTCCTTTCCAATGTAACACCTTCCATGGCCCTGACAGCTGGCTATTGGCTAGAGCACAGCCAGCATCATCAACAACAACAATTATCCAAATATTAATTTGAAAACAATACATTATCATGATAATGCATTCTGTCTATGAATACATGATTATGGAATTATCATGCAAACAGCTTGCGTTGGGGGGAAGCCGGGGGATGTTATGTAATGGCAGCGGCATAACAATATTATACAGGCTTCAATAAGCTCCTCCGCAGCTATAGGCCTTAAGGCGCTACCCCGAGATATTACCGGCCGCGTCCTTCCAATAGGCGTTCCAACGTAACCATCTATCATTATCGATAATCTAATAACACATTGATCCACATTTCAAAACGGATTGGTAATAGCTTTAGCGCAAGAATGTGTCGCACTTTAGGCTGACAGAGCCGTTTCATTTTCACAAGGTATGTCGAGTACACAATGTCCGCTTATGTCATACCCTGCCGCTACCGCAGGCGCGCTCACAGCTGATACTCCATCGTTTGCAGTTTATGTGAAATCGATTACATTGTTACATTACACAAATACTATAGGCTACATTCCCGGCTGCAATAGGCTACCGAAATAAAGACGATTAATTCACATACCGTGGGCCCATCTTTCATGATAATTTTCTTGACCAACACAATACGGTTGGTACCCTGTTGATCTTTCTCTCCCGGAGTCATCTCCTCATTACATTTTGCCGGAGTTACATAGAATCCATGCTGCGTAGGGATCTTCGGTTCACCCGCTTCTTCCAGGATGCCTTCTTATTTAGCCTTGGAAGGCTAACTGTAAAAAAAAATACGTGTTTATAACCCAGTAGTCCGACCGAATCGACAACACCTGCGAATAATGTACAAAATGGATATTGCACACGTCATCAACACGTCCTCTCGATTCCCTCTGTACAGAGGACAGCGCACTCCAGCGATGGAAGATTAGAGATGGTGCTAAAGGTACTGACTGCGGATCAGTGTGTAGTTTTATGGCACCGTTTTACGCATCAGCTTGATGTGATGGTAAAGGTTGAAAAAACTGGTCTGAGACCAGATTTAGGGATAAACACCGTTCCTTGCAGCCACGAAAGAAGGACGCGCAGTACCCGGAAACAACGAATCAATTGTGGTTAATTCTCTGATCCAAATAAAACATTTAGTTGTGGTTAACTGTATTGAATTGAAATAGCGAGCATAACTCAGCTTACTCTGAGAAACATGAGCTGTTTTCAAATATTCAAAATAATATATTTGGGAGGCCAAATGAGGAAACATATGCTGCATTGCATTCTAGGTGTTTTACTCAGAAATACCATGTCAAAAAAACGATTAACCCATTGATTTTATCACTGCTCCGATGCTTTTAGGATCACCCTCCATATAGTAGAAAATGATGCATTGCCTGTTTTTCTTGCAGGTGTAATTGAATGAAGCGCCCCCTACCAAGGTCCTTTTTTGTTCATGGTAAATTTCTATTGCATGCTCAAAGGTGTATACCAGGTGGGTAAGTCATGTGACACGTATTGCTTTACTGGTAGTTTGTGCTCCATGAGGTCTGTTTGTGGTCATCACTAGGCAACGAGAGTGTTCAGTTTACAGTACCTGCACGGCAAAGGTGTGTCTGTAAGAGGACACGGTGCTTAACCAGCAAACTATTCTAGGATCACCTGGGGCAGATTCCTTCTCCACCAAAATATTTATGGTACATTATTTAACACCAGGATTACTTCAGGTTGGCACTTTTGTCAGTAAAAATTATTGATCATCTTTAGAGCTTTTTATGCCTGTTTCTGTAGACAGAATGGCCTTAGCAAGTGGACACTGGGTTGCCAAGGAAACTAACGGTAAACCGCCAAGCCCCAGGTAAGTGTGTGTGTGTGTGTGTGTGCTTGTGTGTGTGTGTGTGTGTGTGTGTGTGTGTGTGTGTGTGTGTGTGTGTGTGTGCGTGTGCGTGTGCGTTCAGCTTTTCCCCGTCATCACCTCAGGTATGCCCCCAGTATTTTCTTAACTTGGCTGAACATGGCTTTCTAGAAGCAGATGGAAAAACAACATAGTTGTTTCCATGTTTAATTTCTCCATTTCCACATATCTCCACCTTCCCAGGCACGGCCATGCGCTAGCTGTGGCTGGGAATATAGCTTTCCTGTTTGGAGGGGTGTCCACCATATCCCATGAGGTAAATCTCACTACCTTATGCTACTAATTGGTAAGCCTATCTAAAACATTGCAATGAACCTAACAATGTATTTCCCCTTGTTCTGTAGGAGGAGCAGCCAGTATATTTGAATGACTTCTACATGCTCACAGGTACAGTATAATTATACTCAATGAGCTCAACCCAACACATGTAGGCTACAACTAAATACCCCTATTGACAGTCAAGATTAATCATAATACAAGCCTTCTTAAACATGCAATATAATGTCATTACTCACATATGATTACTCACTTCACTCTACAAACTTGTATTGTGTTTCTAGTTTCAGCCACTCACATCACATGGGAGGTGATGCCACAGAATGGGGTTGTACCCTCAGCAAGAGAAGGACACACACTTTGGTAATTGATATACTGTATACAGCATCTTAACAATTAGGATATCTCAATTACCATTTGAATCTCAGACCATACTAATACGGTATGCTATTTGTCTACAAATCAACCATGGAGACATTAATTGAGACATCTGTTAAGTCTACTGCTTTGACATAGGTAAGATTACAGGGCAGGAAGTCCCTTGGGGCGGCAGGTAGCCTAGTGGTTAGAGTGTTGGGCCAGAAAGGTTGCTAGATTGAATCCCGAGCTGACAATGTATAAATCTGTCGTTCTGCCCCTGAACAAGGCAGTTAATGTTATGCTGGTGAATGAGGACCCAAAAGCGACGTAATAGTAACAGAGTCTTTATTCCAGTAATAAACAAATAATGATTCTCTTGGTAAATCCAAAAACAGGAAACTGAAATCCTCTCGTCAATAGAGAGGAACGACTGGAGACGCGACCACAGACTGCAGGTCGCTTCAGGAAGGCACTGGCCGTAGCAGACCTAGACACCTGCTCACACGCAGCATCTGAAGAAGGCAAAAACACGACAGGGCGGAACAAGGACACAGGAACAGCAAACATCAAACAAGAATCCGACAAGGACAGAAGCGGAAAACAGAGGGAGAAATAGGGACTCTAATCAGAGGGCAAAATAGGGGACAGGTGTGAAAGAGTAAATGAGGTCGTTAGGAGAATGAGAAACAGCTGGGAGCAGGAACGGAACGATAGAGAGAGAGAGCGGGAGAGGGAGAGAGGGAGGAGGAGAGAGAGAGAGAGAAAGAGGGAAAGAACCTAATAAGACCAGCAGAGGGAAGCACAGGGACAAGACATGATGAAAGACAAAACATGACAGTACCCCCCCACTCACCGAGCGCCTCCTGGCGCACTCGAGGAGGAACCCTGGCGGCAACGAAGGAAATCATCAATCAACGAACGGTCCAGCACGTCCCGAGATGGAACCCAACTCCTCTCCTCAGGACCGTAACCCTCCCAATCCACTAAGTACTGGTGACCACGTCCCCGAGAACGCATGTCCATGATCTTCCGTACCTTGTAAATAGGAGCGCCCTCGACAAGGACGGGGGGGGGGGGGGGAAGACGAATGGGAGTGCGAAGAAAAGGCTTGACACAAGAGACATGGAAGACAGGGTGGACGCGACGAAGATGTCGCGGAAGAAGCAGTCGCACAGCGACAGGATTGACGACCTGAGAGACACGGAACGGACCAATGAACCGCGGAGTCAACTTGCGAGAAGCTGTCGTAAGGGGAAGGTTACGAGTGGAAAGCCACACTCTCTGACCGCGACAATACCTAGGACTCTTAATCCTACGTTTATTGGCGGCTCTCACAGTCTGCGCCCTGTAACGGCAAAGTGCAGACCTGACCCTCCTCCAGGTGCGCTCACAACGTTGGACAAAAGCCTGAGCGGAGGGAACGCTGGACTCGGCGAGCTGGGACGAGAACAGAGGAGGCTGGTACCCAAGACTACTCTGAAACGGAGATAGCCCGGTAGCAGACGAAGGAAGCGAGTTGTGAGCGTACTCAGCCCAGGGGAGCTGTTCTGCCCAAGACGCAGGGTTTCGAAACGAAAGGCTGCGTAATATGCGACCAATCGACTGATTGGCCCTTTCTGCTTGACCGTTAGACTGGGGATGAAACCCGGAAGAGAGACTGACGGAAGCACCAATCAAACGACAGAACTCCCTCCAAAACTGTGACGTGAATTGCGGACCTCTGTCTGAAACGGCGTCTAACGGGAGGCCATGAATTCTGAACACATTCTCAATGATGATTTGTGCCGTCTCCTTAGCGGAAGGAAGCTTAGCGAGAGGAATGAAATGTGCCGCCTTAGAGAACCTATCGATAACCGTAAGAATCACAGTCTTCCCCGCAGACGAAGGCAGACCGGTAATAAAGTCTAAGGCGATGTGAGACCATGGTCGAGAAGGAATGGGAAGCGGTCTGAGACGACCGGCAGGAGGAGAGTTACCTGACTTAGTCTGCGCGCAGTCCGAACAAGCAGCCACGAAACGACGCGTGTCCCGCTCCTGAGTAGGCCACCAAAACCGCTGGCGAATAGAAGCAAGCGTACCCCGAACGCCGGGGTGGCCAGCTAACTTGGCAGAGTGAGCCCACTGAAGAACAGCCAGACGAGTAGAGACAGGAACGAACAGAAGGTTACTAGGACAAGCGCGCGGCGACGCAGTGTGAGTGAGTGCTTGCTTCACCTGTCTCTCAATTCCCCAGACAGTCAACCCGACAACACGCCCTTCAGGGAGAATCCCCTCGGGGTCGGTAGAAGCCACAGAAGAACTAAAGAGACGGGATAAGGCATCAGGCTTGGTGTTCTTATTTCCCGGGCGATAGGAAATCACGAACTCGAAACGAGCGAAAAACAACGCCCAACGAGCTTGACGTGCATTAAGTCGTTTGGCAGAACGGATGTACTCAAGGTTCTTATGGTCAGTCCAAACGACAAAAGGGACGGTCGCCCCCTCCAACCACTGTCGCCATTCGCCTATGGCTAAGCGGATGGCGAGCAGTTCGCGGTTACCCACATCATAGTTGCGCTCCGATGGCGACAGGCGATGAGAAAAGTAAGCGCAAGGATGAACCTTATCGTCAGAATGGAAGCGCTGAGACAGAATGGCTCCCACGCCCACCTCTGACGCGTCAACCTCGACAATGAATTGTTTAGTGACGTCAGGAGTAACAAGGATAGGGGCGGATGTAAAACGCTTCTTGAGGAGATCAAAAGCTCCCTGGGCGGAACCGGACCACTTAAAGCAAGTCTTGACAGAAGTCAGAGCTGTGAGAGGGGCAGCCACTTGACCGAAATTACGAATGAAACGCCGATAGAAATTAGCGAAACCGAGAAAGCGCTGCAACTCGACACGTGACTTAGGGACGGGCCAATCGCTGACAGCCTGGACCTTAGCGGGATCCATCTGAATGCCTTCAGCGGAAATAACAGAACCGAGAAATGTGACAGAGGAGACATGAAAGGCGCACTTCTCAGCCTTCACGTAGAGACAATTCTCTAAAAGACGCTGGAGTACACGTCGAACGTGCTGAACATGAATCTCGAGTGACGGTGAAAAAATCAGGATATCGTCAAGGTAAACGAAAACAAAAATGTTCAGCATGTCTCTCAGTACATCATTAACTAATGCCTGAAAGACAGCTGGAGCATTAGCGAGACCGAACGGCAGAACCCGGTATTCAAAATGCCCTAACGGAGTGTTAAACGCCGTTTTCCACTCGTCCCCCTCTCTGATGCGTACGAGATGGTAAGCGTTACGAAGGTCCAACTTAGTAAAGCACCTGGCTCCCTGCAAAATCTCGAAGGCTGACGACATAAGGGGAAGCGGATAACGATTCTTAACCGTTATGTCATTCAGCCCTCGATAATCCACGCAGGGGCGCAGAGTACCGTCCTTCTTCTTAACAAAGAAAAATCCCGCTCCGGCGGGAGAGGAAGAAGGCACCACGGTACCGGCGTCGAGAGAAACAGACAGATAATCCTCGAGAGCCTTACGTTCGGGAGCCGACAGAGAGTATAGTCTACCCCGAGGGGGAGTGGTCCCCGGAAGGAGATCAATACAACAATCATACGACCGGTGAGGAGGAAGGGAGCTGGCTCTGGACCGACTGAAGACCGTGCGCAGATCATGATATTCCTCCGGCACTCCTGTCAAATCACCAGGTTCCTCCTGAGTAGAGGGGACAGAAGACACAGGAGGGATAGCAGACATTAAACACTTCACATGACAAGAAACGTTCCAGGATAGGATAGAATTACTAGACCAATTAATAGAAGGATTATGACATACTAGCCAGGGATGACCCAAAACAACAGGTGTAAAAGGTGAACGAAAAATCAAAAAGGAAATGGTCTCACTGTGGTTACCAGATACTGTGAGGGTTAAAGGTAGTGTCTCACATCTGATACTGGGGAGAAGACTACCATCTAAGGCGAACATGGGCGTGGGCTTCCCTAACTGTCTGAGAGGAATGTCATGTTTCCGAGCCCATGCTTCGTCCATAAAACAACCCTCAGCCCCAGAGTCTATCAAGGCACTGCAGGAAGCAGCCGAACCGGTCCAGCGTAGATGGACCGACAAGGTAGTACAGGATCTTGATGGAGAGACCTGAGTAGTAGCGCTCACCAGTAGCCCTCCGCTTACTGATGAGCTCTGGCCTTTTACTGGACATGACATGACAAAATGTCCAGCAGAACCGCAATAGAGGCAAAGGCGGTTGGTGATTCTCCGTTCCCTCTCCTTAGTCGAGATGCGAATACCTCCCAGCTGCATGGGCTCAGTCTCTGAGCCGGTGGGAGGAGATGGTTGAGATGCGGAGAGGGGAAACACCGTTAACGCGAGCTCTCTTCCACGAGCTCGGTGACGAAGATCTACCCGTCGTTCTATGCGGATGGCGAGTGCAATCAAAGAGTCCACGCTGGAAGGAACCTCCCGGGAGAGAATCTCATCCTTAACCTCAGCGTGGAGTCCCTCCAGAAAACGAGCGAGCAACGCCGGCTCGTTCCAGTCACTGGATGCAGCAAGAGTGCGAAACTCTATAGAGTAATCCGTTATGGATCGATCACCTTGACATAGGGAAGCCAGGGCCCTGGAAGCCTCCTTCCCAAAAACTGAACGATCAAAAACCCGTATCATCTCCTCTTTAAAGTTCTGATAATCGTTAGAACACTCAGCCCTTGCCTCCCAGATAGCTGTGCCCCACTCCCGAGCCCGACCAGTAAGGAGTGATATGACGTAAGCGATCCGAGCTCTCTCACTAGAGTACGTGTTGGGCTGGAGAGAGAACACAATATCACACTGGGTGAGAAAAGAGCGACACTCAGTGGGCTGCCCAGAGTAACATGGTGGGTTATTAACCCTAGGTTCCGGAGACTCGGAAGACCAGGAAGTAGCAGGTGGCACGAGACGAAGACTCTGAAACTGTCCAGAGAGATCGGAGACCTGAGCGGCCAGGGTCTCAACGGCATGACGAGCAGCAAACAATTCCTGCTCGTGTCTGCCGAGCATTGCTCCCTGGAACTCGACGGCAGTGTTGAGAGAATCCATAGTCGCTGGGTCCATCTTGGTCGGATTCTTCTGTTATGCTGGTGAATGAGGACCCAAAAGCGACGTAATAGTAACAGAGTCTTTATTCCAGTAATAAACAAATAATGATTCTCTTGGTAAATCCAAAAACAGGAAACTGAAATCCTCTCGTCAATAGAGAGGAACGACTGGAGACGCGACCACAGACTGCAGGTCGCTTCAGGAAGGCACTGGCCGTAGCAGACCTAGACACCTGCTCACACGCAGCATCTGAAGAAGGCAAAAACACGACAGGGCGGAACAAGGACACAGGAACAGCAAACATCAAACAAGAATCCGACAAGGACAGAAGCGGAAAACAGAGGGAGAAATAGGGACTCTAATCAGAGGGCAAAATAGGGGACAGGTGTGAAAGAGTAAATGAGGTCGTTAGGAGAATGAGAAACAGCTGGGAGCAGGAACGGAACGATAGAGAGAGAGAGCGGGAGAGGGAGAGAGGGAGGAGGAGAGAGAGAGAGAGAAAGAGGGAAAGAACCTAATAAGACCAGCAGAGGGAAGCACAGGGACAAGACATGATGAAAGACAAAACATGACAGTTAACCCACTGCTCCTAGGCTGTCATTGATAATGAGAATTTGTTCTTAACTGTCTTACCGAGTTAAACAAAGGTTAAATAACATTTTTTTTTTAAATTACATATATACTGTAGATATATTCTCCCTGCCTCCGCAGTGTGGTTAAAGGCAAGCTCTACCTGTTTGGAGGAGTGGCCAGTCCGCAGGCTGGAGAATGTCTTCCTGGAGTCTACTGCTTTGACATAGGTAGGATTACAGGGCAGGGGGTCCCTGGGTTATTACAGAGAAGCAGTGTAGATGATAAGAAGGAACCCAGCCCCGACTCAAAGATGAAGGCTAACATAATTGGTTAAAACTCCAGATTCTTTGCCACTTCCAGTGTCAATGGATGAGATGAAAGAGCTTAACTCCCCCAAACTAACATTGCCATAACAACAACAACTTTGAAAGAGTAGTAGCTGTAGCGTTTATTATTTTCACGACCCATGCCATGCTTAGGGTGAGATTATTCATTACTGAGTTTGCTGTACAGTTTATTGTAACTAGAACTACACAGTTTAACACTGAGTAAAGCATGCCCTCTGGTCTCATTGGCTATAGTGTCATTGACGTGGGAGCGGCTTGCCACAGGGGGTGTGTCTCTTAGAACCATCAGACACAGTTCCGTCTCCGTGGGAGACAATATTTATGTCTACGGTGGGCTCCTAGACGGTGTCCCCACTGATGACCTCATGATGTTCAACACAGGTCAGTGTGGGCCAGGGTGGAGCCATGGTCACCACAGGTCAGTATGGGCCAGGTTGGAGCCATGGTCACCACAGGTCAGTATGGGCCAGGGTGGAGCCATGGTCACCACAGGTCAGTATGGGCCAGGGTTGAATAATGCTGCCGTGGAGGTTAACTTTGGTCAGAGGAAATATTTATGCATGTAGAGTAATGCATCTCTTCAGTCTCTTTGGTTCAGAGTGTGACTACTTGTATTTCAGTCTCTCTGAACTGGACCCCAGTCAAGACCACTGGCACTCTGCCATCTGCAAGGTAATTTACACCAACGTAAACATAAGAAGCCTAACTAGTGGTCTCAAATGACAGAAATTAGCTAAAGATTCTCCTGTTGAAAGGATGCATCATTACATTTGCTGGGTTTAGCTAATATTGTACGCCAGAAGACTTGTTTGTTAGCTGTGCTGCATTCCATCACAGAGTGTGCGTGAAAGGTTGCCATGGCACAGTATGTTGACAACGGCAACCAATAGAGTAACGGACGACCTCATGTGAAACTATATCTGAATGCCATCTGTCTTCCATTGAAGCCCCCCAGTACTTGGCACGCTTCAGTCATGACCGTTCCAAGGACGCCCAACAGTCTAGTACGGGCACTCTCATCCTCATCCCAATCCAAATTCACACAGCCCTTGCCTTGCAACAACAGACTATAGACAACAAGTTTGGCTTCATTTCAGTTCAGTTCAGTCCAGTTCAGTCCAGTTTTTTGTCAGTACGAACACTTATTTTAGTTTTGACAGATAACACTGTAGCCTAATATATCCCTTGTTGACATGCTCTGATCCTGCAGATGCAGTCTGCTACAGTATTTGCCTGTGTCTGTGATGTTTTGTCTTTGTAGATACAACCACACGTTTGCTGTAGTCAGTGAGCAGGTGTTCATGTTTGGGGGATGTGCTGAGGATGGCTGCTACTACAAAGACGTTCATGTTCTCAACACGGGTAAAGAAATGCTAGTGCTCCTACAGACTTTGCATGGGCTGATATACTTTACATTTGACTTTGCTTTACACATTTTAGTAAACCCATTGTGACATCATTAGAATAGGGGAATGTTCTAATCAAACCAAAACCTCAGTAAACAACTGTGATGCAAGTTTGTAATTCTGAATCATAAATTACATCAAACCGCTGTTATTCTAAACTCATTGTGACATCAATAATACATTATTGATGTCACATTGGAATTGTCAGAATAGATGCGGTAAAGAGGTCAATCGAACTCTACCAAAACAATGGAATTTCCATGAAAACGAGTGGGGGAAAGATGCTGTGGGGGAAAGATCCCGATTCTCCTCATTGCACCCATCAAAATTAGCCTACATTAGGCTATTGTTTATATGTGTATTTTACACTATGTTGAGGGAAAAATCTGAGTATAATCCTTGTATGGAGGTCAACCCCAATACATGTTCATGTCATTGTCACCAATCAACTGCATTACAGTTCAAAACTACTTTGACTACCACTGACGATTTCTGTGTGCTAGCTATGCTACCAGCTTATACAAACAGTAGTTAGCATTTAGCAGTCACTTCTTCTAAACCTGAAAAGGGACTACTTCTAAATGTTATGCAGCGAAAACAGAGAAATATATCCAAATAGGACTTCAGTAACCACATTGTGGGCCTGTTTCAATACATCAATCATGACGGATTTGACAAATATCCACTTTGTTAGATCAGATTTGTTGTATGTGCGCCAATCCGGCATCCATCTTCTTTCCCTCATGGTCTGCGTTCCATTGACCTCTTTGCTGCATCTATGATGCTGAACTTAAGTGACCTCATCCTCAAACAGCCTACATAGGGTTACAAAAGGGTTCTGTGGCTGTCCCCATAGAATAACCCTTTTTGGATCCAGGTAGAACCCTTTTTGGTTCCAGGTAGAATTATTTTGGGTTCCATGTAGAACCCTCTGGGGAAAGGGTTCTACATGGAACCCAAAAGGGTTCTATCTGGAACCAAAAGGGTTCTACCTGGAACCAATAGGGGTTCTTCAAAGGGTTCTCCTATGGGGACAGCCAAAGAACCCTTTTTGGTTCTAGTTAGAACCTTTTTTTCTAAGAGTGTAGTGTGACTTCATTAATGACATCACTACCAGCAAACCACTATGATGTAATGTTGTAATTCTACATTTATTGTGACATAAGTAGTGCATTATTGATGTCACAGTGCAATTATCCGAATGGGGCTCAACTTGTCTGACCTCATCCTCAGACAGCCTATTCCGACATTATGAATAAATCACCAGCAGCAAACCACTATGATGTAATGTTGTTATTCTAAACTCATTGTGACATCAATAGTGCATTATTATGTCACAGTGGAATGGGGCTGAAGTGAACTAAAGTGACCTGTCATTCTCAGAAAGCCTGGTGTGGCAGAGGTATGGTGTGAAGGGGGAGTCTCCCCTGGCCTGTGCAGGTCAGACCCTCACAGCACATCATGACAAGGTATAAACATCACACCAAATGTCCCCTCACCACCTACCAAAAATTATTCATGTACTCATGCTCTTATTATTTGAATATCATTCAATTCAGGATATTTACTTGTTTGGTGGAAAATGCACCAGTCAGGATGGAACAGTCACATCAACAAATGAAATTCATAAACTAAGCATTGGTAAGTCAAACAGCATCATCATGGTTTCCACTATATTAGCATGGGCATTTGAATGTTTGCTGCCCTCGTGTGGAAAAAGTCCATGCACAAAATTCAATCCCTCGTTCCTTCAAGCAATTATTATTTGTTTTCAGCAGTTTGAATAAAGATCCCAGGTGTACAGATAAAGGCCTAGTAGCTGACATTTCCCCTCTTCCCTGTCTCCCTCCCTCCCTCCCTCTACTTGTTTCCCTCCCTGGTCCCTCTCCCTCCCTCCCTCCCTCCCTCCCTCCCTCCCTCCCTCCCTCCCTCCCTCCCTCCCTCCCTCCCTCCCTCCATCTCCCCCACTCCAGCTAAGATGAAATGGAAGGTGCCTCTCTATGTGGGGATTCCTCCGGCCCGCCGTCATGACCACACAGCCTTCATCCTTCACAGCCATGTGTGTGTGTGTGTGTGTGTGTGTGTGTGTGTGTGTGTGTGTGTGTGTGTGTGTGTGTGTGTGTGTGTGTGTGTGTGTGTGTGTGTGTGTGTGTGTGTGTGTGTGTGTGTGTGTGTGTGTGTGTGTGCGTGCGTGCTTGGATACGTGTGCACGCACGTGTGTGTCATCTGTCTATCTCTTCCTCTATTTCTCTCTCTTAATGACCTGGTGTTTGTATTATGCAGATATATGTATTTGGTGGCAAAAATGAAGAACAAGAATTCAATGACCTGAAGGTGATGAAATTGATTAACCCATCCGAAAGACAGCCAGGTAACACAGCCTATATTAATTTCAAAGATATCCAATACTTGGGTAGTTTTTTGCCATTCCGTTATACTTTTACATCTTTCTTCAACCTTTATTCGTGTGTCTCTGGGAGTTTGATGTAATTTGATAAGCCGGTTCTGCAGTTCCTTTCTGTTCTTCTAATAGTGATGAAGGAGATTCTATCTGAGTTTGGGCTTCAGGGAGTCAGCCATGGGTTAGTATTTTGTTATGTCAGCTATCCTATTCAAACTACAATTAACATTTTGCTCTCTTTTGCAGACTTATTTTTCTGGTTTGGTTGTGTTATTTTATGTTTACCTACAGATGTAGAACCTGAACCAGTCTCCTACAGCAGAAAAATAGTCCTGCATCAAAACAGGAAATGTCTATTATTGTGTGGATTTTAATGTTTTTTTTTTTTTTTGTAGTGGTTGATATATTTTTCATAAGGGAAAATCAAGTCTGAAATTTTTGTGGAAATTATAAAATTTAGAAGCCTTTTTAAACCCCAATTACACTACAAGTTTTACATTTCCTGCTTTTGAGGAAAGTTATTTTTCAACAGGATGATCAAGTTAAGATCCTACACCTACACAGTTACAGTTATTCAAATTAGGTTTCAGGTTTCACAAAGCTTTTTCGCTCTCATTTGATCAGCTTCGCGCCGACAAAGGTCCCCAATGTCAAGTATGAGCTGAGTGAGTCTCCATCTCTGTTTTCTGTGAGGACGGATGCAGCTGCCTCTGCACAGGTGGGTCACATGAAAAGCAGTGAACTTTTCATCAAACTGCATAGAGGCATTGTTACTGTATGATGTAGTAACTTAGTAAAACATTTTAAAGCAGTCAATCAATCAATCAAATACCCAGCCTAAAACCTTAAAGAGCAAGCAATGCACATGCAGATGCAGAAGTACAATGGTTAAGAAAAACTCCCTAGAAAGGCAGGAACCTTGGTAGAAACCTAGAGAGGAATCAGGATCCAAGGGGTGGCCAGTCCTTTTCTAGCTGTGCCGGATGAAGATTATAAGAGTACATGGCTCAGTCGTTCTTCAAGACGTTAAACCTTTTGTAGATGACCAGCTGGGTCAAATAAACACCACAGTTGTTATAGAGGGTGCAGCAGTTCAACACCTCAGGAGTAAATGTCAGTTGTCTTTTCATAGCTGAGCATTGAGAGGTCGAAACAGAAGGTCCGGAAAATAATTAGAGAGAGAAAGGGTTGAAACAGCAGTTCCGGCACAAAGTAGCATGTACGGAGAAACAGGTCAGAGTTCCATAGCCTCAGGCATGAACAGCAGAACTGGATCGGTAGCATGGCTGGGTGGAGTGGGAACAGGCAGGAGTCCTTAGGCCAGGTAGTCCTGAGGCATGGTCTGAGAGAGAGAGAGAGAGAGAGAGAGAGAGAGAGAGAGAGAGAGAGAGAGAGAGAGAGAGAGAGAGAGAGAGAGAGAGAGAGAGAGAGAGAGAGAGAGAGAGAGAGAGAGAGAGAGAGAGAGAGAGAGAGAGAGAGAGAGAGAGAGAGAGAGAGAGAGAGAGAGAGAGAGAGAGAGAGAGAGAGAGAGAGAGAGAGAGAGAGAGAGAGAGAGAGAGAAGTCAAACTTTCCTTAAGAAAAGCCCACCTTGTAAGACATGCTATTATATCCAGGTAGTAGCAACTTGCTCACATACTGTTTCTATAACAACTTGTAGTCTGAATGTTTATCATGCTGATGTTACATCATTAGGTTACAGCCCAAAGAGACTTCAGTACCGTCCGAGATGAGGCGATGGATATGATCCATAAAGCTTTCTCCATGCTTGATGGAGAGTTCCAGAAGCTTGACAGGTATAATATTTTCAATCTAGGTCCAAAGTTTGACAAACAGATCACCTTTGACAAACAGGTTTGACAAACAGGTCAAACATTTTCCTGACCAATAAACTCTTCATTAATTGACTGAGTGACTGACAAACCGATTCATTCATGCATGCATTCATTCATCCATTCAATAAGTTATTCATTACTGTAGAGAAAGGTCAGAGCTTGCTCAGTCTGCAGCTGCTCTTCAGTACAAGAGAGAAGCTCACCAAGCCCACCATCAGCAACAGGAGGAGGTAAAGGCTCACTCATAGTTCAAGATTATCATTCACTCACTCATTCACTAAATATGTAGC
The DNA here is from genome assembly GCF_016432855.1 of Salvelinus namaycush. NCBI lineage: Eukaryota > Metazoa > Chordata > Actinopteri > Salmoniformes > Salmonidae > Salvelinus > Salvelinus namaycush. The sequence goes on along the minus strand of NC_052309.1, from coordinate 10,571,575 downwards.
TTTCCAATAGTTCCCCTTTTTGTTTGGGTGAATAATTTCTATTCTATGAAATAATGGTTTTCCAGGAAGAATGATGGAAGCTTTGTTTGTGGTTTTGGTGTTGCAGGAACTACAGGAAATGCTTGAGCGACACAGAGCCCAGAATGAGACCTGGCTACTTGCACGGGCAGAGGAGAATGACAAGGAAAGGAAGGGGCTGTGTAAACTCAGGGTTTGTAGTGGTTACTAACCACACACACACACACGCACACACACACACACACAAACAGTAGCACAAACATAAACATGCATGCAGTTCCAGGTGTAGAATTAGAAGTGTATTCCTGAAGTGTAGGAGATTACATGTGAAGTTGTATTCAATTCAATTTTATTTCTAGTGGATGATCACATGACATTATGGGTTTTTGGGGAGTGTTTGAGAGTTGTACCTTTCAGCACTAGGCTACCAGAAAACCCCTCATCTGTTCAGAAAAGGTAGCCATCCACCTATGAATACGCCAATGTGCTTTCGCTGAAGTGTACGCTCAATGTCCTGCTGAAAGCCAGGTATAGGGCATCTTTTTTCCATAGAATTAGGAATTAGAATACTAGAACTGAGATGAACCTTCTTATGATGGTCCAAGGGTCAGCCATGTTTGTCAGGGAGTTGGTCAACCATGGTTAGCCAGTGCTCTGATAAGATATTGTGTAAAACAGTAAATGTGAAGAATTGATCTGCACTGTGCCTTCAGAATGTATTCACACCCTTTGACTTTTTCCACATTTTGTTGTGTTACAGACTGAATTTAAAATTGATTAAATTGAGATATTGTGTCACTGACACAATACCCCATAATGTCAAAGTAGAATTACGTTTTAAGATTTTTTTAAGCAAATTCATTTAAAAGGAATAGCTGAAATGTATTGAGTCAATAAGTATTCAACCCCTTTGTTATGGCAAGCCTAAATAGGTTCAGGAGTAAAAAGTTGTATAATACGTTGCATGGACTCACTCTGCATATTAGTGTTTAACATGCTTTTTGAATGACTACCTCATCTTTGTACGCCACATATCATTATCTGTAAGGTTCCTTTAGTCGAGCAGTGAATTTCAAACACAGATTCAACCACAAAGACCAGGGATGTTTTCCAATGCCTCGCAAAGAAGGGCACCTATTGGTAGATGGGTAAAGCAAAACAAAAAAGACATTGAATAGCATGGTGAAGTTATTAATTACATTTTGTCTGGTGTATCAATACACCCAGAAACTACAAAGATAAAGGCGTCCTTCCTAACTCAGTTGCCGTAAAGGGATTTCACAGTGAGGCCAATGGTGACTTTCAAATAGTTACAGAGTTTAATGGCTGTGATAGGAGAAAACTGAGGATGGATCAACAACATTGTAGTTACTCCACAATACTAACCTAAATGACAGACTGAAAAGAAAGAAGCCTGTACAGAATAAAAATATTCCAAAACATGCATTCTGTTTGCAATAAGGCACTAAAGTAAAATTGCTAAATATTGGCAAAGAAATTAACTTTATGTCCTGAATACAAAGCGTTATGTTTGGAGCAAATCCAATACAACACATCACTGAGTACCACTCTTCATATTTTCAAGCATGGTGGTGGCTGCATCATGTTATGGGCATTCTTGTCATCGGCAAGGACTGGGGAGTTTTGGGGGAGATAAATAAAAATGGAATAGAGCTAAGCACAGGCAAAATCCTAGAGGAAAACCTGGTTCAGTTTTCTTTCCAACAGACACTGAGAGACAAATTCACCTTTCAGCAGGACAATAACTGTCAAAACTTCTGCTCTTCTCCTTGTTCGGGCGGTGTTCGGCGGTCGACGTTACCGGTCTTCTAGCCATCGCCAATCCATTTTTCATTTTCCATTTGTTTTGTCTTGTTTTCCCACACACCTGGTTTTAATTTCCTCATTACATGTTGTGTATTTAACCCTCTGTTCCCCCCATGTCTTTGTGTGGTATTGTTTGTTTGTAAGTGCTTGTGCACATGTTGACTGGTGCGCGTCGGGTTTTGTACCCAAGTTGTTATTTTCTTGATGCCGTTGGTTTTGGAATTAAACTGCTCTGGCTATTACCTAGTTCTGCTCTTCTGCGTCTGACTTCCCTGCCACCAGTTACGCACCCCTTACAATAACCTAAAATACAAGGCCAAATATACACTGGAGTTGCTTACCAACACGACATTGAATGTTCCAGAGTGGCCTAGTTACAGTTTTGACTTAAATCGGCTTGAAAATCTATAGCAAGACTTGAAAATGTCTGTCTAGCAATGATCACCAACCAACTTGACAGAGCTTGAAGAAATTGAAAAATAATCATGTGCAAATATTGTACAATCCAGGTGTGCAAAGCCCATAGAGATTTACCCTGAAGACTCACAGCTGTAATCGCTGCCAAATGTGATTAGAACATGTATTGACTCAGTGGGTTGAATACTTATGTAATCAAGATATATGTTTTCTTTTTCATAAATTTTTACAAAATTTTTAATTTTTCTTCCACTTTGACGTTACAGAGTATTTTGTGTAGATGGTTGACAAAAACACGACAAATCAATTTTAATTCCACCTTGTAACACCAACAAAATGTGGGGGAAAAACAATGTCTATGGATGTGGAAATCAAGACCGTTCCGAGCGGCACCAAAAATGATATGTCCAAAGGGCATCCGCGTCGGCTCGTGCTTACTGGGGTGTAGCCTACCATGTCGGCCTGCATTGGAATTTTATGGATGCCCATCCATGTGGTAGGCCCACTGTTTGTAAAACAGACAGTTGCTTTGGCTTTATTTGTCCTGATGTCTTTGACTAATCAATTTGGCTACCCAACTTTATCAGAAGTTATCGTGAGCCTATTTGAAATGTGTTTACACAGTGGGAAATGCAGAAATATAATTTTTTTATAGCTAGGATCAGCTTGTAAAAAAAATTATGGATACAAACTTGAAACCACTGATCATAATAATGGGATGAAACTCCTGGAAAATAGTTGTGATTGTCCATTCCATATTGTCCATGTTACTTTGACCTGTACCGTTTTTAGGATATGTTGTTTATTAACATGACAGCACATTTTTTATTTGATTGATCGCCATTTGGGTTAGGCTATTTGCAGTGGTGTAAAGTACTTAAGTAAAAATACTTTAAAGTACTACTTAAGTAGTTTTTTGGGGTATCTGTACTTTACTTATATTTTTACTTCACTACATTCCTAAAGAACATAATGTACTTTTTACTCCCTACATTTTCCCTGACACCCAAAAGTAGTTGTTACATTTTGACAGGAAAATGGTCCAATTCACACACTTATCAAGAGAACATCCCTGTTCATCCCTACTGCCTCTAATCTGGCGGACTCACTAAACACAAATGCTTCATTTGTAAATTTTCTTGAGTGTTGGAGTGTACCACTGGCTATCCGCCAATAAATATAAAAAATAAAATTGTGCCATCTGTTTGCTTAATATAAGCAATTCGAAATGGTTTATACTTTTACTTGTGATACTTAAGTACATTTTAGCAATTCCATTTACTTTTGATACTTAAGTATATTTAAAACCAAATACTTTTAGACTTTTACTCAAGTAGTATTTTACTGGGCGACTTTCACTTTTACTTGAGTCATTTTCTATTAAGAAGGTATCTTTACTTTTACTCAAGTATGACATTGAGTACCTTTTCCACCACTGGCTATTTGATTGGAGAAACCTGCATCATGATGTAAAAAGTGTCCATCTCATTACATTGTCATATATTTTATCTGCATGATTTATGTTAGATACATTTTTTTGACGGAACGTTGGTGGATCGCTGCGTGCTGGGAATGGTCAAGCAAAATATTTTGCTGTCCCTGCCTTTGACAAAGTGGGCACTGCTTATTACAGGGTGGCATCAGCGCTCACCTAAAAAGCTAATATGCAGCTAATACGCCACTGGTTGAGAAAATTGCTAATTATTTCTGGGCAGAATTATTTTAGGTTTCATGTGTTATTGGATGTGCGTCTTGGACAGTTTAGCCCCGAAAATGCCGTCCTCGTCAATCTGCCGCCATAGGCGGCCGATCCTTCCTAATGTGAGGGTCTAGTAATTTAATAGGATCTTTTTGCCTTTTTCATACATTTTCCCTCTCTCTTCCAAGGAGGAGATTGTGCACGAGCAGGGGAGACTGAAAGAGGAGCAGGAAAACATCCAGAAACGCAGCGAACACCTCCTATCCATCATGCAACAGTTTAAAGGCATGTAAAGACACGTAACCATGGCAACCAACTTGGACGTGCCGAGTTTGTGGGTGTGGCTTACTTTCCCAAGGATGACCAACTCAAAAGCGTCTGTAAAAAGGAAATGTGACATTCATTTGTGTTTTTCCACTCGTGGGTGTGTTTGATTGGTTAGCATTTTGTTTATAGCTAAGATTAATTGTTGTTGTCTTTTGCCAGATAGTCATAATATCTTTAGCGAGACAGGGGGATAATTTTGACACTGTCAAAAGAACAAATACCACTCAAGGCATTTGTTTAAACCTCAGGAATGGTTGCTAAAAATTCCTAGGCCATATCAAAATTGGTCATGAAAGGTCTAAGCAAAATGTTGTAAAGCAGAATAATTAACTGAGTTGTAGATTGATGTAGCCTAATCATATTCATAAAAATGTTGGATTATTTGGCATATCTTGTCATATCTGCATAAAACAACTTTCTGTTCCCTCATCTTTCAAATAATCCTACACTGAAGGCTTACACTTTTATGAACATACTTTAAAATAACTGACGGAATGTTATATTCTAAATGTGGGCAAACCAGATGTTTTCTTAGGCAAACCCTGTATGGGAATAGATAACTCACAAATTAAACCAAAAAAATTATAGAAAAAAATGCTTTGCATAAGAACTGGTTGTCAATTAAATAATGTACTCAAAGAGCTCTCCTCTTGTCCTCAAATTGTTACCAGCCCTGTCGTAGCATAGAGATCCTATTAAATGAATAAAGTATTCTAATTCTTAATTCTGTGTCGCAGTCAAACAAATGCGCAGGCGCAGAGCTGTCGGTTCGGGAAAAGCAAAATGACTCACTATTTTGCAGGAAGACAGAATTTATTGCACCAATTATGTATCGTGCTGTAACACTTTTTGGCAGAGGAAGGGGAGGGGATGGTTTTTGGCAGTAATCAGGGTTGCAATCAAACGGATACTGACTGAGGCACAGGGGAGAAAGCGGGATAGGAAAATATCTTGCTATAATTTCACAATAAAGCGGGTAAGATATTCCGAAACACAAACAGCTATTCTCACACACAGGAAGCCAGCCACAAACAATAATTCAAAAGGTCTCTATGCGCGCGCGTAACATGACTCTTCAAAACTGGGGTGGAAAGGAGACTGGTTTGGGGCATTTGTCTTCATTTGAAAATGTGTTTCTTGTCAACCAGAGTATGGTCCCTGTTGGTTCGACTGCACCGTTTCTCTGCGGGGATAGTAAATATGGCTGACACTGACCACTAGTGTAGCTAATGTACGGTGCTGGTTGCAGACGGCATTTATCTTACATTGCAAGACATTGTGTTGTGATGTCTTCAATCGATGAAGCAATCACTTGATACAGAAGAACTGGTTACGAAGTTAACTAGTTAGGTAGCTATCTAGTTTGTTTGGTTTGTTTGTTAGCCAGCTAGCTAATGTAAAGGAAAATCTGTTTCACCAACAGATTTGGCTAGACTGCTTCAGAGACTAACGTTAGATTGCCCAGCCAAAGACAAGTTGAAAACAGTGTTGTAACTAAATGTGCAATACAACAAAAAATTGTCTTTACATAGCTAACTAAACTGATACTTACTAGTTTATAAACTGTGGTAACTTTTTGTACTTCAATGTAACTAGCTAGCTACCAAGGATTTCCGTTTGTTGTAACATAATCTGTCCAACCTAACAACTGTTAAATGATCTTGCGGCATTGTGCCGAGTTCCTCAGTCTGTGGACACAGTCCCAAGCTTCCTATCTAGCAACCAAAGCAAAGGTCACATTGACTGCACAATGTCATGAATCACGATCAACTCATCTGCCCGACAGACTATTAATTCAGTGTCAAGTGTGGTGGAGGCGGGGACTCTGACAGCTATTTATAATATGTGTTCATTTGTATCCTATATTTGATGCCAGTCTGTTGAGCATTTACAAAGGAGAAAGTAGACCAGAGGTATTCAACGGGGGGTGCACGGCATGGCCCCCTAGAGGTCGGCGGAAAAATAATAATAATAATGATAAATAAATATATATATATATATATTTGAATATCACTAGCAACAACAGAATAAACTAATTTTGAATTGCATACCTACAGTAGAGAAGAGGGGCATACGCATGTTTTTATGATGTCAACTTTATTTCTCAACTCCTAATATTGAGCAAATTACACTCATTGGAGTCAATTACATAGACTTTGAAAAAGCACCCGCGAGTATCAGCCGCGGAAAGTAAGATTTTTTGACCTAAACATGGCTAACCTTTTGTTTAACCAGCTGTACAGCTGCTATTAGTGTAAATGTGTTTGGATTTACTTTCTATCTTATGGCCTATGTTAGAGTTTACACTTCTTCCAATAATAATGTGGGGAGGTCAACATAATTTTTTAAAACTATCTAACATCTATTCATTTTAAAATGTTGATTACTACTCCTTGCCATTCACCCGATGATAAGACAAGATGTACAAACATTTTTTTGCTAACATAATGGGGTTCGCTGGTTTGCCTGGGTGGAGGTCCCTGGGTAAGAAAAGATTGAAGACCCCTGAAGTAGACGCATTACAAGTTGATTAGGCTAATATTCCATTCCGTGTTTGGAAAATATCTGCACAAATGGATGACAGTTGGCATGAGTCCATTCATTCTGCCTTAGTCTAATCAAATATGAATTATGACAATGTGGTTTTACGTGATTGAAACTTAAATTCACTGTTGCCTTGGGTCAGGTTTTCGAAACTACTCAGGGTTGAAGGTCTGAAAGTCAGTTGCTGTCGGGCAAGTCGGGAGTCTTTTTTTGGTTGCCCGGAGATTACATGCAGAAATGCCATATACAGTGCCTTCAGAAAGTCTTCACACCCCTTAACTTTTTCAAAATGTTGTTACAGCCGGAATTTAAAATGGTTTAAATTTCTTTTTCGTCACTGGCCTACACACAATACCCCATAATGTCAAAGTGGAATTAAGTTTTTATAATTTTTTACTAATTAATAATAAAAAAAATGAAAAGCTGGTCTTGAGTCAATAAGTATTCAACCCCTTTGTTATGGCAAGCCTAAATAAGTTCAGGAGTAAAAGTCACATAATAATTTGCAATAATAGTGTTTAACATGAATTTTGAATGACTACCTCATCTCTACCCCACACATACAATTATCTGGTACCTCAGTCGAGCAGTGAACTTCAATCACAGATTCAACCACAAAGACCAGGAAGGTTTTCCAATGCCTCACAAAGAAGGTCACCTATTGGTAGATGGGTTAAAAAAGAAACAGACATTGAATATCCCTTTGAGCATAGTGATGTTATTAATTACACTTTGGATGGTGTTTCAATACACCCAGTCACTCCAAAGTTACAGGCATCCTTCCTAACTAAGTTGCTGGAGAGGAAGAAAACTGCTCAGGGATTTCACCATGAGGCCAATGTGGACTTTAAAACAGTTGGAGTTAAATGGCTGTGATCAAGAGAACTGAGGATGGATCAACAACATTGTAGTTACGCCACAATACTAACCTAATTGACTGAGGGGAACCTGAAGGAAGACTGTATTTTTATATATATATATACATATATACATACACTACTGGCCAAAAGTTTTAGAACACCTACTCATTCAAGGTTTATTTTTAATTTTGAATGTTTTCTACATTATAGAATAATAGTGAAGACATCAAATCAATGAAATAACACATGGAATCATGTAGTAACCAAAAAAGTGTTAACCTCTCTTGGGTACGTGAGACGTTAGCGTCCCACCTCTTCAACAGCCAGTGAAACTGCTGGGCGCCAAATTCAAATACAGAAATACTCATTATAAAAATTCAGAAAACAAAACATATTTTACATAGGTTTAAAGATTAACTTCTTGTGAATCCAACCACGGTGTCAGATTTTTAAAATGCTTTACGGCGAAAGCATACCTTACGTTTATTTGAGAACATAGCCCTGCAGACAAATCATTACAAACAGTAACCAGCCAAGTAGAACAGTTACACAAGTCAGAAATAGAGATACAATTAATCCCTTACCTTTGATGATCTTCATATGGTTGCACTCAGCAGACATTTATTTACTCAATAAATGTTCCTTTTGTTCGATAAAGTCTCATTATATCCAAAAACCTCAGTTTTGTTCGCGCGTTTTCTTCAGTAATCCACAGGCTCAAACGCAGTCAAAACAGGCAGACAAAAAATCCAAATTGTATCCGTAAAGTTCATAGAAAAATGTCAAACGATGTTTATATTCAATCCTCAGGTTGTTTTTAGCCTAAATAATCGATAATATTTCAACCGGACAATAACGTCGTCAATATAAAAGGTAAACAAGAAAGGCACTCTCTCGGTCGCGCGCATGAAAAAGCTCTGTGACACTTTAGGGTCCACTCATTCAGACTGCTCTTACTTCCTCATTTTTCAGAATACAAGCCTGAAACAATTTCTAAAGACTGTTGACATCTAGTGGAAGGCATAGGAACTGGAAGGCATAGAACAATGGAAGTGGAAGGCATAGAACAATTTTAGTCCAAAGTCAATGGATTGAATGGCATTGAATAGAAAACTAAAAAAACAACAAAAAAACTACTTCCCGAAAGGATTTTTCTCAGGTTTTTGCCTGCCAAATCAGTTCTGTTATACTCACAGACACTATTTTAACAGTTTTCTAAAACTTTAGAGTGTTTTCTATCCAAATCTACCAGTTATATGCATATCATATATTCTGGGCCCGAGAAGCAGGCAGTTTAATTTGGTCATGCTTTTCATCCAAAATTCCGAATGCTGCCCCCTACCCTAGAGAAGTTAAGACATGAAGGTCAGTCAATACGAAAAATGTCAAGAACTTTCAAAGTTTCTTCAAGTGCAGTCGCAAAAACCATCAAGCACTAAATGATGAAACCGTCACAGGAATAAGGACTGCCACAGGAATGGAAGACCCAGAGTTACCTATGCTGCAGAGGATAAGTTGATTGGAGTTACCAGCCTCAGAAATTGCAGTCCAAATAAATGCTTCACAGAGTTCAAGTAAGACACATCTCAACATCAACTGTTCAGAGGAGACTGTGTGAATCAAGCCTTCATGGTCGAATTGCTGGAAAGAAACCACTACTAAAGTACATCAATAATAAGAAGAGACTTGCTTGGGCCAAGAAACACGAGCAATGGACATTAGACCAGTGGAAATTTGTCCTTTGGTCTGGATTCCAAATTGGAGATTTTTGGTTCCAACCGCCGTGTCTTATCAGACGTGGTGTGGGTGAACGGATGATCTCTGCATGTGTATTTCCCAGCATGGAGGAGGAGGTGTGATGGTGTGGGGGTGCTTTGCTGGTTATGCAGTTTGTGATTTTATTTAGAATTCAAGGCACACTTAACCAGCATGGCTACCACAGCATTCTGCAACGGTACGCCTGGTTTGGGATTAGTGGGACTATCATTTGTTTTTCAACAGGACAATGACCGAACACACCTCTAGGCTGTGTAGGAGCTATTTTACCAAGCAGAGTGATGGAGTGCTGCATCAGATGACCTGGCCTCCACAATCCCCCGACCTCAACCAAATTGAGATGGTTTGGGATGAGTCAGACCGCAGAGTGAAGGAAAAGCAGCCTACAAGTGTTCAGCATATGTGGGAACTCCTTCAAGACTGTTGGAAAAGCATTCCAGGTGAAGCTAGTTGAGAGAATGCCAAGAGTGTGCAAAGCTGTCATCAAGGCAGAGTGAAGAATCTCAAATATAAAATATATTTAGATTTTGTTTAACACTTTTTTGGTTACTACATGATTCCATATGTGTTATTTCGTAGTTTTAATGTCTTCACTATTATTCTACAATGTAGAAAATAGTAAAAATAAGTAGGTGTTCTAAAACTTTTGACCGGTAGTGTGTGTATGACCGGTAGTGTGTGTGTGTGTGTGTGTGTGTGTGTGTGTATATATATATATATATATATATATATATACACTGCTCAAAAAAATAAAGGGAACACTTAAACAACACAATGTAACTCCAAGTCAATCACACTTCTGTGAAATCAAACTGTCCACTTAGGAAGCAACACTGATTGACAATAAATTTCACATGCTGTTGTGCAAATGGAATAGACAAAAGGTGGAAATTATAGGCAATTAGCAAGACACCCCCAATAAAGGAGTGATTCTGCAGGTGGTGACCACAGACCACTTCTCAGTTCCTATGCTTCCTGGCTGATGTTTTGGTCACTTTTGAATGCTGACGGTGCTCTCACTCTAGTGGTAGCATGAGACGGAGTCTACAACCCACACAAGTGGCTCAGGTAGTGCAGCTCATCCAGGATGGCACATCAATGCGAGCTGTGGCAAGAAGGTTTGCTGTGTCTGTCAGCGTAGTGTCCAGAGCATGGAGGCGCTACCAGGAGACAGGCCAGTACATCAGGAGACGTGGAGGAGGCCGTAGGAGGGCAACAACCCAGCAGTAGGACCGCTACCTCTGCCTTTGTGCAAGGAGTAGCACTGCCAGAGCCCTGCGAAATGACCTCATGCTACCACTAGAGTGAGAGCACCGCCAGCATTCAAAAGTGACCAAAACATCAGCCAGGAAGCATAGGAACTGAGAAGTGGTCTGTGGTCACCACCTGCAGAATCACTCCTTTATTGGGGGTGTCTTGCTAATTGCCTATAATTTCCACCTTTTGTCTATTCCATTTGCACAACAGCATGTGAAATTTATTGTCAATCAGTGTTGCTTCCTAAGTGGACAGTTTGATTTCACAGAAGTGTGATTGACTTGGAGTTACATTGTGTTGTTTAAGTGTTTCCTTTATTTTTTTGAGCAGTGTATATATATATATATATACATATGTACATATATATATATTTAAACCTTTATTTTACTGGGCAACTCAATTTAGAACAAATTCTTATTTACAATGATCCCCTACCAAAAGGCAAAAAGCCTCCTGCAGGGTTGGGGACTGAGATAATAAAAAATAGGACAAAGCCCACATCACAACGAGAGACACTACAACACTACATAAAGAGAGTCCTAACATGACAACACAACATGGTAGCAACACAACATGACAATAACATGGTAGCAACACATGACAATAACACGGTAGCAACACATGGAAGCAGCACAAACATGGTAAAAACATTGTTAGGCAAAGACAACAGCATACTGCTTGCAACAAGTCACTAAAGTAATACTGCAAAAAAATGTAGCAATGCAATTAACTTGATGTCCTGAATACAAAGTGTTATGATTGGGGGAAATCCAAATACAACACATTACTGAGTACCACTCTCCATATTTTCAAGCATAGTGGTGGCTGCATCATGTTATGGGTATGCATGTAGTCATTAAGTACTGGGGAGTATTTCAGGATAAAAAATACATGGATTGGAGCTTAGCACAGGCAAAATCCTAGAGGAAAATCTGGTTCAGTCTGCTTTCCACCAGACCCCTGAAGAGGAATTCACCTTTCAGCACGAAAATAACCTAAAACACAAGGCCAAATTAACACTGGAGTTGCTTACCAATAAGACAGTGAATGTTCCTGAGTGTCAGAGTTACAGTTTTGACTTAAATCTACTTGACAATCTATGTCAAGACCTGATAATGGTTGTCTAGCAATGATCAACATCCAATTTGGCAGAGCTTGAAGAATTTAGATTTGAGTAATGGGCAAATGTTGCACAATCCAGGTGTGGAAAGCTCTTAGAGACTTACCCAGACAGACTAACAGCTGTAATCGTTGCCAAAGGTGATTCTACAAACTATTGACTCTTTGGAGTGAGATATTTCTCTGTTTCATTTTTCAATGCATACAATTTCTAAAAACATGTTTTCACTTTGTCATTATGAGGTATTGTGTGTAGATGGGTGAGAAAAAATATATTTAAACCATTTAGAATTCAGGCTGTAACACAACACAATGTGGAATAAGTTAAGGGGTATGAATATGTTCTGAAGGCACTGTACAGTATTGCCTGCATTTCACCCAGCATAGGAGAGGAACCAGAAAGATCAGTACTTGAGTTCTTTGTATTTAGGTTATTGTCAGTAAAAACATTTGCAGAGTAGGCTCAACATGCCCAACTGCCTTAAATGCCACACATTTTCTGTCTTTCACTTAAAAAATGTGGAGGATCGAGAAAGATCAGCTTGGCTACAGGGTCGTTCCACCTCAAAAAGCAGAAGAAAGAGGACTTCGACACCCACCATCTTAGATTGTTCCCAAATTGTTTCTGCAAATTGTTTCCTCCCCAACAACGAGTATATAGTATCAGTTCTCTGTCTGACTAGTAGTATGGAGCTGCGGCTCAGAGGATTGTTTCTTCATCCTATGTAATGTATGCTCAGTGAATTTGGTAATGTTTTTTTTCCCCTGTTCAGAGAGATTAATAATTGAAGCTGTTAGGTTTATGTCCCATCCTACATCCTGATATTACCAGGTTCTGACCTCTAGATGGGGCTGTTCATGCTACAGATTAAACCTAATGTAGACCTATTCCATTGCTTAGACAAATAAATAACGCTTTTAGATGGAGATCCTCCATTGAGCGTGCTTTTTAGTCCAGGAGTAAGTATAACAGCCCTCAGTGTCCACTATAAACAGATGGCAGATGTGGCATTATTGATCTGGTGGTTTGTGAAAAGGCTTGTGTTGTGAGCGGTTTTACAGGAATGAGTCCGGATAGTCACGCTGCTGATTTGATTCTCATGTTGGCCTAAAACAAGACTGCAACATATGAATGGGTTGTTGTATATAGGCCTAGTCTGCATAGCATAGAATTATAATTATTCATGAATCAATTCTATTCATGATTTAATGTTTCATGACTGATTCATGAATCATTCTAATTCTATGAGTAGAACTGACAGGACAGGACTAGTTTAATCCTGACATTCACACACAAGTGGGATGGAAGGGGTTCCTTTATCATTTTTTCCATCTTGATGTTTTAGCCCAAATGTTTGGGGAGCCTGCTTTGGTGTGAAATAGGCTAGGTAAACAAACACAAAGCTTTCCCATTTTTTTCTTAGATTAAGCGCAAAATTCGACATTAAAGTGACTGAATATCTTCACATGTATATCAGCATTTCTTTTGGTTTGCAGGTCTACCCAGAGTCCTGATGTGATCATCATCCCTGAACAGAAACATTGGCCTGCCCCGAAGTCAGTCCTCAACCAACTGTGGACAATCTGGATTGGATATCAAAGATAATCCGTCCTTATCCCCGTTATCTGCCTGCACTGGTAGACACTTTCTTTTTTCCCTCCCCGCCTGTTTCCATTTTCTGAATTGGTTGCCATATATAGATTTTCACTTTCTGACTTGTTACCTTCCTCTGACTGGACTCTTCTATTCAGATGTATTCCCTGGCTATCGTCCATCTCACTGGGCTATAACATATATCATTAATGTTTTCATTACGTTGGCATTTTTACACCCCAGACCTGGTACCATAGATATTTTCACCCTAGTCTGGCAGCTAGACTGCTCCACTATACCCTGATGAATGAAGACCCCATTCGGGAAGAGTGCGCCCGGCCAGAGATCCAGAGCCGATGCAGGTTAGTTTGGCTTTAAAGGGATAGTACACCTACATTTGAAAATTACATATTGGTTTCCGTACCCTGTAAGCAGTCTATGGACGATGTATGACAGCAATCCATGCTTTGGTTTAGTTTCCCTGGCACTGTTTCCAGATGCTGACATTTGAGCATTTGTGGTACAAATCCCATTTGCGTTCTTTATAGATGTGTTGTCGGCATCCCAAATGGCACCCTTTTTCCTTTATTACTCACTTGCTTACTTAATTAGTCCCATCACTCCTTTGGGCTCATAGGCCATCGACGATCCTCTCCAGCTCGTTCAACCCCGTGCCGATTCTCTTGGTGAGGGCATCCTCTTTTCCTTTTGGCTTGCTGGTTCCAGGATAGAGCTTGCCTGGTGATGTTGGAAACACCTGGAGGGCACCTATTCCCTTTATAGTGCACAACTTTTGTTTCCTTTTATAGTGCACTTCTTTGGACCAGGGCCTTTAGAGGCTCTGGTCAAACGTAGTGCTCTAATTGGCCTATAAGGAATAGGCTGCCATTTGGGGAACACAGCCTTTGTTGTTTGCTCTTGTTATCTTCAGGTGACGCATATAATCCGGTACATTTGGCCTACTGATAAGAGTAGAGTAGCTACTGAATACATTCACTACAGTCATTTGCACTAGAAGACCGTTTGTGATGTTTTTTTTGTGATGTTTTTTATCTAAGGACACACAGGTGTTTCTTCAAACATGAAGAAAAAGGACTCCCACAAGTAAGCCAGGAATCCTTATGCACTGTACTTACCTTAGCTTTGTGATTGTGCCAATGTAGGCATTCAACTGTTCTAAATGTATACATGTTGTGTAGTAGTATTACTTTAAAGCTGGTTTCAGGCTAGGCTAAAACCATCTGCTGTCTGCTTAGTTTTTCCCAGGTAGAGAACATCAGTTGTGCTTGCTAAGATAAGTAAATGATTAAGTCTAGTAGTGCCATGCTGAATACCTGATATCAGATACTGGTCTTAAGTGACCTGCTGAAGTTAGTACAGGGTTAGTAGCAGCTGTGTAGGGACACTACCATGGTCAGGGTTAGTATCAACTGTCTAGGGACACTACCATGGTCAGGGCTATATTCACACTTGAAAGAACACAATCTTTAAAGGACTCCTGTAGACAGGTCAAGGGAAGGAAAGAAAGCAGATCTTGCCTGTAATACATTGCTATGGCCTACATACACCACATGACCAAAAGTATGTGGACACATGCTTGTTGAACATCTCATTCCAAAGTCATGGGCATTAATATGGAGTTGGTACCCCCTTTGCTGCTATAACAGCCTCCACTCTTCTGGGAAGGCTTTCTACTAGATGTTGGAACATTGCTGCGGCGACTTGCTTCCATTCAGCCACAAGCATTAGTGAGGTTGGGCACTGATGTTGGGCGATTAGGCCTGGCTTGCAGTCGGCATTCCAATTCATCCCAAAGGTGTTCGATGGGGTTTAGGTCAGGGCCCTGTGCAGGCCAGTCAAGTTCTTCCACATCGATCTCGACAAACCATTTCTGTATGGACCTCACTTTGTGCACAGGGGTATTGTCATGCTGAAACAGGAAAGGGCCTTCCCCAAACTGTTGCCACTAAGTTGGAAGCACAGAATTGTCTAGAATGTCATTGTATGCTGTAGCGTTAAGATTTTACTTCACTAGAACTCTAAGGGGCCTAGAACTCTAAGGGGCCTAGACCAAGACCAATATTCCTCCTCCACCAAACTTTACAGTTGGCACTATGCATTCAGGCAGGTAGCGTTCTCCTGGCATTCGCCAAACCCAGATTCGTCCGTCAGACTACCAGATGGTGAAGCGTGATTCATCACTCCAGAGAACAAGTTTCCACTGCTCCAGAGTCCAATTCCGGCAAGCTTTATACCACTCCAGCTGACGCTTGACATTGCGCATGGCGATCTTAGGCTTGTGTGTGGCTGCTTGGCCATGGAAACCCATTTCATGACGCTCCAGACGAACAGTTCTTGTGCTGACGTTGCTTCCAGAGGCAGTTTGGAACTCGGTAGTGAGTGTTGCAACCGAGGACAGATCTTTTTTATGCGCTACGTGCTTTAACATTCGGTGGTCCTGTTCTGTGAGCTTGTGTGGCCTACCACTTCGCGGCTGAGCCGTTGTTGCTCCTAGACGTTTCTACTTCACAATAACAGCACTTACAGTTGACCAGGGCAGCTCTAGCGGGGAAGAAATTTGTTGAACTGACTTGTTGGAAAGGTGATATCCTATGACAGTGCCACGTTGAAAGTCACTGAGCTCTTCAGTTAGGCCATTCTACTGCCAATGTTTTCCTATGGAGATTGCATGTCTGTGTGCTCGATTTTATACAGCAACGGGTGTGGCTGAAATAGTCAAATCCACTAATTTGAAGGAGTGTCCACATACTTTTGTTTATATAGTGTATTTAATTATTTAAATATTGTATTCCATTTGATATACTGTAATACCAGACTTATCTAGAAGCTACTGTACTGTGAAGGACTGACAGCCAGTTATCAAAGGTTTTCCCCCTTCTTTTCATTGGCTATGTGGATATTTGTTTCCCCAATCCCTCTCTTCTCATTGGCTGAAATCTGAAACGTACAGGAAACACAAGAACAGCATGGGCCCCAACAAGGTGGTGTCGTCGTCTGCGCCGCGCAGGAACATGGTGGGCTGTCGTATCCAGCACATCTGGAAGGAGGGGAGCACTGCGTCTCAGTCGCTGTGGAAAGGCATGGTGCTGGACCAGGTGCCCGTCAACCCCTCGCTTTACCTCATCAAGTACGACGGCTTTGACTGTGTCTACGGCCTGGAGCTATATAAAGATGAGAGGGTGCAGGGACTTGAGGTGCTCCCTGACCGTCAAGGTATGGCCTTGGTCTATTGTCCATTCGGACAGTATTCAGACCCTTTGACTTTTTCCACATTTTGTATAATTACAGCCTTTTTCTAAAATTGATTTTTTTTTAATTCTCTCATCAATCTACACACAATACCCCATAATGACAAAGCAAAAACAGGTTTTTAGACATTTTTGCAAATTTGTAAAAAAACAAACATTTGAAATATCACATTTACATAAGTATTCAGACCCTTTACTTAGTACTTTGTTGAAGCTCCTTTGGCAGCGATTGCAGCCTCGAGCCTCAAGCATTTCGCTACACTCGCATTAACATCTGCTAACCATGTGTATGTGACCAATAAAATTTGATTTGATTTGAGTCTTCTTGGGTATGATGCTACAAGCTAGGCACACCTGTATTTTGGGAGTTTCACCCATTCTTCTCTACAGAACCTATGAAGCTCTGTCAGGTTGGATGGGGAGCGTCGCTGCACAGCTATTTTCAGGTCTCTCTCGACTCTGTCTGGGCCACTCAAGGACATTCAGAGACTTGTCCCGAAGCCATTCCTGCGTTGTCTTGGCTGTATGCTTAGGGTCGTTGTCCTGTTGGAAGGTGAACCTTCGCCCCAGTCTTAGGTCCTGAGTGCTCTGGGGCAGGTTTTCATCAAGGGTCTCTCTGTACTTTGCTACGTTCATCTTTCCCTCGATCCTAACTAGTCTCCCAGTCCCTGGCGCTGAAAAACATCTACACAGCATGATGCTGCCACCACCATGCTTCACCATAGGGATTGTGCCAGGTTTCCTCCAGATGTGACGCTTGGCATTCAGGCCAAATGAAACCAATATTGGTTTCATCAGACCAGAGAATCTTGTCTGAGAGTCCTTTAAGTGCCTTTTGGCAAACTCCAAGCGGACTGGCATGTGCATTTTACTGTGGAGTGGCTTTCGTCTGGCCACTCTACCATAAAGGCCTGATTGGTGTAGTGCTGCAGAGATGGTTGTCCTTCTGGAAGGTTATCCCATCTCCACAGAGGAACTCTGTAGCTCTGTCAGAGTGACAATTGGGTTCTTGGTCACCTCCCTGACCAAGGCCCTTCTCCCCTGATTGCAAAGTTTGGCCAGGTGGCCAGCTCTAGGAAGAATCTTGGTGGTTACAAACTTCTTCCATTTCAGAATGATTGAGGTCACTGTGTTCTTGGGGACTTTCAACTCTGCAGAAATGTTTTGGTACCCTTCCCCAGATCTGTACCTCGACACAGTTCTGTCTCGGAGCTCTACGGACAATTCCTTCGACCTCATAGCTTGGTTTTTGCTCTGACGTGCACTGTCAACTGTGGTACCTTTATATAGAAAGGTGTGTGCCTTTCCAAATTATGTCCAATCAATTGAATTTACTACAGGTGTACTCCAATCCAGTTGTAGAAACATCTCAGGGATGATCAATGGAAACAGGATGCACCTGAGCTCAATTTCGGGTCTCATAGCAAAGGTTCTCATTTTGGGTTATTGTGTGTAGATTGATGGGGAAAAAATGTTTTATCAATTTTAGAATAAGGCTGTAACTTAAAATGTGGAAAAAGTCGAGGGATCTGAATACTTTCCAAATGCACTGTATGTATATACAGCGTCAACATTGTTCTCTCGACATATTGATTTACTGACTAGTGATCACACAATGCGGATAAACCACTATCATAGACTAGCTTCTTTTTGTGCTGTAATGGTCTTCTATGTTCATAGGTGAATGTCTCTAAGATTTGTCCAAGCTAGAAATATGATTTGTAATTGAAGGGATTGTTGCCATCACTTACCAACCATATACTCTCCCTGTCCCATATTTTTGTTGACCTGTTACAGCCTCCACGCGCGCCAGCGACGTCAACCTGGCCGACACGATAATAGGGAAGGCTGTAGAGCATATGTTTGAGACGGAGGACGGGACTAAAGACGAGTGGAGGGGCATGGTTCTGGCCCGAGCCCCCATCATGAACACCTGGTTCTTCATCACCTACGAGAAAGACCCCGTTCTGTACATGTACCAGCTCCTAGACGACTACAAGGAGGGAGACCTGAGGATCATGCCTGACTCCAGTGAGTACGGTAAAACTTTGGTTAAAGCCGACAGCATGTATGAGACTCTCTGTCTTATTACAAAGCTTATAATATGTAATGCAGGTATGGTAATACTAAAATCTGAGAGGTAAGGGTTCTTATAACAAAATATTAAACAGTGTAGACCAAATCCCAATGTGAAATTGTATAAAATACTAAACAGTGTAGCCAAATCCCAATGTGAAAATGTATAAAATACTAAGCAGTGTAGACCAAATCCCAATGTGAAAATGTATAAAATACTAAGCAGTGTAGACCAAATCCCAATGTGAAAATGTATAAAATACTAAGCAGTGTAGACCAAATCCCAATTTGAAAATGTATAAAATACTAAGCAGTGTAGACCAAATCCTAATGTGAAATTGTATAAAATAATAAGCAGTGTAGACCAAATCCCAATGTGAAATTGTATAAAATACTAAGCAGTGTAGACCAAATCCCAATGTGAAAATGTATAAAATACTAAGCAGTATAGACCAAATCCCAATGTGAAAATGTTTAAAATACTAAGCAGTGTAGACCAAATCCCAATGTGAAAATGTTTAAAATACTTAACAGTTGGACCCCAGGACGAGTAGCTGCTGCTTTTGCAACAGCTAATGGGGATCCTAATAAAATACCAAATACCTAATCCCAATGTGAAAATCATCTGGAAATGCAGATTAGAGACTCCATTTTATAGCCTCCATCTTTCCGTAGCCTATTCAAAATAGATTTTTAATTTGAAGCTTGCTGCTGGTCAAACCTTTGAGTCTAAGTACATTTTTATCAAATCAGTTAAATAGGCAAAATGTTGATGTTGCACAGTGCAGTGCACACAGTAAAATAATACTGAATTATGTGCTGCTCTCAGATTGACAGGCTAACATCACATTCAAATATTCTCCTTCAACGGAAATAAAGAAAACATTTCAGAGAACCTCATAACATTCTCCATCTACCAATAATGATGCCATTATGAAAATACTAAGCTGTAGACCAGACAAATCCATTATTTTAGATACAACAGAAAACTCACGTGTGAAACTTCACTGCCAGACAAGTCAAAACAATTTTCTTATCTTTCGGATCCATTTGGGTCTGATACAGACCCAATTGTACTTGGACCCGGCCCTCTCTCATCTCTGACATGTTTCGGGTCGGATTTGGTACACCTCGAATCCAAATCGGGTATGGAATTGACTTTCAAAGAAATTAACGGGTCTCGTTAGGGACAGGTGGGAAGTTTGCAGGTCCAATTCTCTCCGGATGGTGAGGCTTCTCTTAATAATGACAATAGCCTACTCTTTGATGTTCTCCCTTAATGATTAAAGCTATCATCATTGTTATGGTAAACTTACTTTACGTAGTCCTCTTTATTCCTATGGGGAACAAACTATAAAGGTCCACCAGTTCTTCTGCTAGTCTAGGGATTAATTTAACCTGACATTGACAGGCCACAATAAACCTGTTTCTGTGTTGTCTCTGCCTGTTGATTTGATTTCAATTGGACTAACCTGGTTAAATAAAGGTAAATGAATTAATTGGTAAACTAATGTGTTTTCTTCTCTCCCAGATGACACTCCGCCTGCAGAGCGGGAGCCAGGGGAGGTAGTGGACAGTCTGGTGGGGAAACAGGTGGAGTACGCTAAAGAGGACGGTTCCAAACGAACTGGCATGGTTATCCACCAGGTGGAGGCCAAGCCCTCAGTCTACTTCATCAAGTTCGACGACGACTTCCACATCTACGTCTACGACCTTGTCAAGACCTCCTAAGGCGACCTTTTACCCTTTGACCTTTTCACACTACTGAGCCGAATCGAGCTGTACTGGGCTGGCCTGGTTACACGTACATCCACCATAGCTGAAAAGACTATGCAAAAATATTTTAGAGGTGGTACAGTTTGGTTCAGGTCGGCACGGTAGTGTGAAAAGGGCACTGGTTTGCTGGGCCTAGAGGACAGGAGGTCTGTCTGGGGAGTTAATGATGGATGCAGGAAAGACAATGGTCACCACATGGAACCTTACCTTATCCACCAACTTTTCTTAAATATATCTCGAACGTTTCGTGCAACAGCTTCTTTGAGATGCGACAGACGGACAGCTGGATTGGATATTTCACTGAAGCCTTTGGATTGCTACTAAAGCATCTAGTGTTCTAGAATCTAGTCAGAAGAGAGGGGGGGGGGTCACTGTGCAACTGAGTTATTGGCCACTTGTTGGCTGAGAAGACTATTTGTTTCTGCAACTGGCTATCCCCTATCAGAGTAAAGATCTTAAGGATTTGTTACATAGATCCCTTTGTAAGGGGAGGGACGGGAAAAAGATATCAGCGTTATTTGAACACTGCAAATTAAGTGCGACCTTTAAAGTTAATTACTATCTGGGTTTGTGTCCATCTCAGAGAATATTTCAATCCTTGACTATGATTATATTTGTTTGTTTCTAATGTTAAAAGATACACGACAACATATGCAGTGAGCAAAGGCATTTGTTGAGGGACATGACCATTGTTTTAATTGAAATGTTTCTTTGTTTTTTTTCCAATAACTTGTTCATGTATATTCATATATAATGATAGTTAAATACTGATGCCGATATTTGCAGTTTTATCGTAAGCACTAATTTCAAAGAATCTACTCAGAAAACATTTACGCAGTTGTCTTTATAAGTTTTGCCTTTAATAATAATTATATGTTGATCATCTCAACAAACACTATTCAGAATGGTTGACCAGTGAGAACGTTAATCTGTAGTCCTGAGACTGAGTTTGTTCATTAGGCCTTGCCAAAGCCCTCGACCCTTATCATTCATTATCCAATCATAATAACAGCAATAATTATTATAATTATTCAGATAATACTTATTTTTGTTATTATCGTTCCTGTAGTTATATGTTTACCTTTTTTGGGGGGGGATCAAGCATAGTTTCTATTTTTCATTGTTATACGTTATTTAGAGACATCTTCTTCTTCACCTCTGTCTTTGTGTTAAACAGACTTTCTGTTTAATTGGCATAGTAACCTTTTAGTAAACTGTTTTATCAAGCCTTTAAAAAAAATAAAGACAGTATGGTGAAAGCACTGCAAAGTAAGTAAAGTATTTGGAAACTAAAACTCCACACCAGCTCCTCAAATGTGTTCTAAATTCAGCAGTACCACTACAACAATACTAAAGTGTTTCTAAAATCTTCACACAACTGTTAATTCACAACAAGTATTCAAAACTTTAAATGCAACACCCACTTTATAGAGTGCATGTTATATTGTACTCAAGGAAAGGTTACTAGACTCAATTAGATTTTTATTTGCCTTATTTTGTTGAAATGAGCTGTTTCCCGCCATTATTTAAAGCCTATAATAATGTAGTTGAAATGTGAAAGCCGTTTCTGGCTATCTCTGTGTGTGGGCGGGTGTGTGACAAAACAACATTCACCAGATGCCCCTAGTAGGCCCCTTTGGAATGTTACAATGGTTGTCAGAGAAACAGTGGGCTACTGAGCACTCTAGAACCTCTGACATACAGATGTTGTTAATTACTGTAGTAACGTTTAGTGTTCATGTGACTGTAACCCCCCCTCTACACTCCTCTGCCTTACTACTCTTTCTCCATGCCCTTCTTGACCTTTAGCAGTGTTTATGCCCAGTCTCTGAAGAGGTAGTATAGTACTGATATTTTCATTAGCCTGTGTAGTAACAGAACAGATGTGCCGTTGTGACTGATTTGCGATTAGATAAACCACTGCATCTTCAGCTGAAGTGCCTGCAGAGACATATAAAGCCCATTAGTTCTTTTTTTTTTTTAAACATTTTATAACTGTTTTTCTTTCTTTGATGACTGTATGGCTGAATGGTAGCTTTAGAAATAAAACCTGAGAGATTATGTGTATCGGTTATAATGAGGCTCATAATTCGAAGACCCCATAAGGTACCGTATAAACCTCTCTGTATCTAAGAAGATAAACACAAGTATCTTATGTATCCTGTTGTATTCCAAACCGCAAACTGACTTGTGTTTTATGCAAGATGTCACCTTCAGGAAAATAATTGAAAGTGTTTGATGGATTGGCATCTCACACTGTGTTTGATGTTGGTTCATTTTGGGATAAAATAAAAATAAAAGAGAATATGAAAATAGTCCATTATTTTTGCATGAGTAGCGGAGACAGTAGAACTGTAAGTGGAAGTTAGTGTGAGATACACACAAGCATCTGTCATTTTTAACTTTTTCTATGAGGTTATCTTCATTGTGTTACCTGTTGTGACGCTCCCTTTTTTATTTTCCTGTTTTGCATTTCTAAAGAAAAGAAAAGTAATTTTTTGTATTACATTTTTTATTCTGCTCTGCTATAGGATGAAACTCACTGGGGCTGTATGAAGGGCCAATAGAAAGGCCACATGATGCCAGTGTTACACAGCATTTGAGGGATCATATCTTTCACATACAATACAGATGTTGTCCGTAAATATTTTTTATATGTATCTCTTTTGAGTGGCACAAGGAAAACATGAACTCAAAGAAAAAGGCCTTATAAAATTGGTAGGGGGATGTTTATACAGCATATATATATATATATATATATATATAGAGAGAGAGAGAGAGAAAGAGAGATATGTGTGTGTGTGTATATATATATGTATGTGTGTGTATATATACATATGTATGTGTGTGTGTGTGTGTGTATAAATATATATATATATATGTGTGTATGTATGGGGTGTAAGTATATGCATGTGTGTGGGTGTGTAAGGTAGGTAGCACATCTTAGTTACATATCAGAAGAATAAACAATGTACATAGACACTTTAAAGAGAAAACATCATTAGGGTTTTCATTACTCAAAGTTACTCTTAAATCAGTTTAAAATAAGATTGAAAACGATGACTTACTGTATTAAGGTCCCTTTTAGATGCTGTTGCTCTTTCCTAACTTGTAAAATACAGTGTATAGTTGATTCTTCATGTTTGTTGGCGTCTACTTCAATGGCTTCTATTTGAACTGGTAATTTGTTATTACTCTGAACAATGTAGAGAGTTAATTTGATTTGCTTTAGGGGTATAAGCATTTAAAAACATGTTACTTAAATCTGTAATTTTTATAATTGTTACGTAAGTATCCTTATAACATTTGAAAAAATAAAAACGTGATGTGAGGTTGTGTGGTGGTTTCTTTCCTTACGGTTTTTCTGCTTTTAAAGATGCCAGACTTGGGTATTTCTCGTACAGAAGATCACTCCCCTCAAACAAATGTATTCGTCACATACACAGTGTTCAGCAGGTATAAAGACATGAGGCTATATATGCATTGTCTAAATATTACTGATTGTACCTTTAAATAGTTACGTAGAGGACTTAGGACACTGATTGGCCACGTGAGATGTCAATCAAACTGGCAGTTTGTTTTAGCCAACCAACAGTAACCAGCTCTACAGCCGACACATTTCGTTATGACCAAGTTATGACCGTTTGTAAGGTGTTAGTTACTATCTCTATATAGTGATTGAAGAATGAAAATGATGGCCGTTTTGCACTTCTACGAGTGATTTCACGTCTTGGTTAGTAACGGTTCACCGCGAGCAACTGCTACAACTGTAACCGTCCTAAACTGGTTTTGACAACAGTTGCCTAGGTCGTTAGTGCTGCGCGTCGCTGTCCCAAATACAAATATATATAACTATAATGGTTCGATTCGACCATGGTGGAGGTTTTTGTGTGGAAAACTCTGCTCAATAAAGAAGGGGATCTTATTGATCCAGAAGAAACTCTCAGGAATAAAGTAGTAGGACTATATTTTTCTGCCGGCTGGTGCCCGCCTTGTCGAGATTTCACCCCTATTCTATGCGATTTTTACACGGAACTTGTCGAGGAGAGCGAGCCACCTGCACAGTTCGAAATAGTTTTCATATCTTCTGACAAGTCAAGTGATGATATGGTGGAATATTATCATGACATGCACGGGGACTGGCTGGCCCTGCCATGGACGGATCAATACAAACAGTAAATTCTTAGGATTTAGGATCTTTTTTGTAGCCTATTCCCATTTGAGTTATTGTAAATAGCCTAGTGACACAAACATTTCTACATACATTATGGCTGAACTGATCGTATATGCTTTTCCCCACGGTTTGTATCCTATCCCATAGCACAGCAGGCTAACTGTAGGCTACGGGCTTTTTAAAAGGTTTATGGGTCACCCTTTGAGGGATTAGGTTTAAAAATAGGGCAAGGTCTCTACGAGCCTGATTAGACAAAGTGATTGGAACTCTGCAAGGCTAGTCTACTGTATGCTCTGACACATTGGGACCTGTATTTTATGTTGTAGCACAGTGGTTCCCAACCTTTTTCGGTTACTGTACGACCAACTGAATTTTGCTCTGCCCGGAAGTACCCCCTCGTGTGCATTTTACCAGTAGGCCTATGGTCTCATGAGTCTTCTCAAGTACCCCATGTGGATAGGCCAAGTACCCCCAGGTCCTAGAACCCCTGGTTGGGAACCACTGTTGTAGAACATGTGTTTTGAAATTGTTATTCTCACCCATTTGATTGATAATTGGCCTATCAATTATGAGAAACGTGTGTAGCTATCCTGCAACATCCCTCTCATAATTGGTTTCTGTGACTGACACAATCCTTTGTGGCTTCATAAAAAGTGAATGTGTTATTTTTGCCTGGTATGAGCCATGTGGTGATAAAGACCTGATTGTGCTCTGTGCTGTTCCACTTTCCCTTCCCAGTGATCTCAAGAACAGGTACAAAATCACAGCAGTCCCCAAGCTGGTTATTGTGAAGGAGAATGGAGACGTGATCACAGACAAAGGCAGGAAACAGATCCGGGACCAGGGCCTGGCCTGCTTCAGGAGCTGGCTCGAGGTGGCCGAAGTCTTCCAGAACTTTAAAGCTTCCTAGACATTCTAAAATACATCATTCTACATTCTAGAGCATCTTCCTGCTCCTAACCCATAAAGACTGTTCTTATTTAGCTGTCTATTCTAAACTTCTGCACTATAACGCAATACTATCTATATTCTAAACTTCTGCACTACAACGCAACACTTGTCTATATTCTAAACTTCTGCACTACAACGCAACACTGTCTATATTCTAAACTTCTGCACTACAACGCAACACTGTCTATATTCTAAACTTCTACACTACAACGTAACACTGTCTATATTCTAAACTTCTGCACTACAACGCAACACTGTCTATATTCTAAACTTCTGCACTACAACGCAACACTGTCTGTATTCTAAACTTCTGCACTACAACGCAACACTGTCTATATTCTAAACTTCTACACTACAACGCAACACTGTCTATATTCTAAACTTCTGCACTACAACGCAACACTGTCTGTATTCTAAACTTCTGCACTACAACGCAATACTGTCTATATTCTAAACTTCTACACTACAACGCAACACTGTCTATATTCTAAACTTCTGCACTACAACGCAACACTGTCTATATTCTAAACTTCTACACTACAACGCAATACTGTCTGTATTCTAAACTTCTGCACTACAACGCAACACTGTCTATATTCTAAACTTCTACACTACAACGCAATACTGTCTATATTCTAAACTTCTACACTACAACGCAACACTGTCTATATTCTAAACTTCTACACTACAACGCAATACTGTCTGTATTCTAAACTTCTGCACTACAACGCAACACTGTCTATATTCTAAACTTCTACACTACAACGCAATACTGTCTATATTCTAAACTTCTACACTACAACGCAACACTGTCTATATTCTAAACTTCTACACTACAACGCAATACTGTCTATATTCTAAACTTCTGCACTACAACGCAACACTGTCTATATTCTAAACTTCTACACTACAACGCAATACTGTCTATATTCTAAACTTCTACACTACAACGCAATACTGTCTATATTCTAAACTTCTACACTACAACGCAACACTGTCTATATTCTAAACTTCTACACCACAATGACAATGTCTTTTTTTCTAATGAATAGACATGAGTGGCTTATATTTTCAGAATACATATTTTGAGGCGTTTGGCTATTTTTTATATTTTGTTTTATATGACTTAAAATGCACAATAATGATGAAATCCTTTGCTGTCTGTTAACAGTCTGATAGTTATTGTGAAGTGTAATGATGTTATGGAACAATCAAGTCAGTGCCATTCCTCAGTGTGCCATTAGAATGCTAAAAGAAAAGCCCACAGGATAGATAGTATTTTCACCATAGCTAAATTGAATCACAATCATTTTGTTTTCCTTGTAAATTGGCAAGCTCTTTGACTTAGATTATGATAGTCAACAGTCAGCGCTCATCCAAGCCTGTCTCTATAGATTATTATCTATATGTTATTATATGTTATTATAACAAATCATGCTGATGTCAAATAATTGAATAATGTCCACTTGATGGCTGTAAAAACTAACAAGGTAACGCTAATGCCTTTGCACTTTATTCCAGTGATATCCTTTTTACCACAGGATGTCGCCATAGACTCACTTATAAGGCTACATCCTCAGCTATAGATTGTATGCTACAGCACTTCTCCCTCCCCCATAGAGTTTCTGTTTTTCCACCTATTATCTTTTGTGAGAAAGCATTTCATGTAAACAATATATTTGTAAGAATATTTTGAGAGAGTTGCTATTGCAGTATGTCAAACAGGGAAACTAGTTTGAGGGGGATTTGACCAAATGCTAAACTGAACTTGATCCTTTGAATTAAAAGAGGCTTGACAAAGTAGAGGAATTTTGTGTTAAAGAAACCTCTGAAATGCCATAGGCATAGCGCTTGCTCAGTCAGCTCCTTCCCTCCCATTACGTTATGGTCTCTGACTGAAATACTGCCTACACAGTGCTGACTGGGCCGTTCAGTCCTCTGGTTAATTCACTTATGCAATTATGGTGAATTATTTAGAATCTGTTGAAGAAACTTGCTGTCCTTACTCAGCTGAAGTGCCATTAGGTCAGCGTCTTGACCATAAAAATGTATATTTGGGTTTTTATGAACACAGTTATTGTCAAGGTGACAAGTGATCAGAGAAACCTTTAAGACACCTTGTTCACTGGTCCAACAGCTGTCCTATGGAAAGAGCTGCCACCAGTTTAGCAATTGAGAGGTCTTGAACCAGCGACCCTACAACTACAGGACAAGTGCACACCTGTGGCATAGGTCAAGTGTGCCATAATGGTCTAGACCTCTTGACGGTGGCCATAGTTTGCTCATATAGGCTACAGCGAGGCTACAGCAAGGATATAGGCTACACCGAGGCTATCGGCTATCATGAGGTAGGTAGGCTTGTGAGGCAAAGCCACTCCAATGAACGGGTTGACCAAACTCACAATAATTGTTTCCAGCTCTTCTTGGTGATGCAACCATTATATAACACTTTGCCGAGTGCAAACTAGTCCCGAGAGCAAAAAAAAACTTAGGCTATTTGAACGGTTTGACTTTTAACTTGGCTTGAATGCATGGCACACAATCACACAACATTTGTGAGGTTCTCAGGACCTGCTTGAGCCAGACTTCCCAAGTACCCAAATGAACTGTCTGACCTCAGACACTGCTCTGAGACCTGTTCTCAGTGTTCCTTTGAGACACAGCTGGAGGGAATGTGTGTAATGAGTGGACATGATGAATAAACCACTGTACGGTAGACTGGCGGGTGGCTGTGGTTTTCATACCACTGTGCAGCTCTGCTTCTAAATCGCAGAACAGAGTTGCAACAAGAGGACCTCAGTTGCCTAAACCCCAACTCAAAATACCACTGATGGTAGGCGAAAACAGGGTTCCCTTTTCACAACTGATTTCAACTAAATATTATTGGTTCCACAGCCTTTTTATAGATTTGTCAACTTTTTGTAATTGAAAAAAAAAAAATGTTTGCTCAAACATGAAAAAACTTCAGCAAAAGTTCAGTCAACTTAAAATGATGTGTTTGCTCAATTTGTCTCATTATTTTGGCATCGTACCTACAAAAAAAAAGCTTGTGGAACTAGTTACACACACAGTACTTTTAACAGACAATGTTTTCAGCTGACATACTTGACACACATGATTACATTGTGCATGTTCATTTATACAGGAGTTAGTGTTCAACATGTCCTCACATGGGATTTGAACTCACAAACTCTTGGTTCACAGCATTCCAATCTTCCTGCTAACAGGTCCCGAGAAATAAATCTCAGCTCTGTCAAAAGTACAGTTAAGAAAATCTATTTAATTTAAAGTGTAACATTAAAATAGAGTAATATGCAACACCAACATTCGAAAATTATACAGAAAACCCCAAAATTGCTTAAATAAGTAATTCAAATCAATAATGAGAGAATAACTGCATTTTTAACAGAGCTGAGATTTATTTTGAAGTGCAAAGAGTAGCAAAACAGGTGAAATCAGTCATTGACACAGACCTGGTTGCATCGGGGAATATTGGAAGGCCATGAACCAAGAGGTTGTGCATTCAAATCCCAGGTGAGGACAAGCTGAATAATAATTAGTGTATAAATGAACATGCACAATATAATCATGTATGTCATTCCTTGTGTGTCAAATATGTCAGTTGAAAACATTGTATTTTAAAATCACTGTGTGTGTAACTAGTTCCACAGCCTTTTTTAAGGTAAGATTCCCTAAATAATAATTTCTAGTTAAATGAACATATGAGACAAATTGAGCAAACACGTCATTTTAAGTTGATTACATTTAGTCTGTTTTCTCATGTTGTAGTTAGGTCTGGGATAACTAACATGTTTCAGTTCAAGTTAAACTTTGAGGGAAAATGTTGTAAACAAAAAAAAAGACTGTGGAACCAGTTACTTAAAAATAAATAGTTGAAACAACTAGATTTGTGTTTTTTTGTTTGTTCTTTTACAGTGTAGACGCACCTTTTCAGAATAACGGTCATGCAGTTCAAATTGAAATATGATATCAATCGGGGTCTAACATTTATTTCCCTCTTCATATTAGCCAATAATGGTACATTTGATATTTCAACACCAAAGTTGTTTGCCTACATGTTCATACTAGACCAAAAGACAGAACCGTGCTGCGCTTTTTACGCATGCTGTGCGTTAGGGGAGTTTCTCAACTCTCATCTCCCCGATGTTTTCATATGGACTGCCAGTCTATCTCAGAACCAGACACGACCAAATAATATAAGCTACAGCAACTAAAATTGGATATAGACGAATCCAGATCCACATGTCTCACTTGAGATTCAGTCGAATAAGACTAAGCTACTTTCTTGCTGGCATAGGACTGTATGACTGTATGAAAGCCAGTAGTGTTTATTGTGCTATAAGGGCATGCTGAATCAGGTAACAACACATCCTTTATGTGAGTGTTGAGGAGAGGCGGAGAAACCACTGGGGCGGGCTGGGCTCGCAGGATCCTCTTCCTGTGTGAGTACACACACGCTCTTTATTCACCGCACTTTTTACACTCGTGCTTACGGTCCAGAGCTTGAAGACCGGGGTATCGCACCGAGAATCATCCACTGGAATAAGGAGAAATGGTTGAATGAAAGGTATGGAGAAAGCATGATGGTTGTTATCGTCTCTCTGTGTGTCTAATGTTTGAGAGTGTCATGCTGTGGGTAAGTAGGATAAGCTTTGCCTGTGTTCAATATTGTTTGATTTGGCGGTTGATGCGGGCACATGTTGCCATGTAAACACCAAATGAACTGTCTGTTCACATCAGGGAAGTTTAGTCTCTTTCCTAGATGGTGAGATGAGATTTGGTGATGGACATTGTTTCAGCATCAAGAAGATAACGCTGAATGTATAGGCTAAGCCTTATGAAATATAACACACACACATATATATATATATTTATCAAGAGTTAATATCATGAGTTAATATCAAGAGTTAATATCATGCCATCTCCAATCAGTTCAGGCATTTCAATTCAATTTGTACAATAATTCAGATTGTGAAATGATTATGACCATACAGAGTACATGTGTCTGTGTGTGTGTGTGTGTGTGTGTGTGTGTGTGTGTGTGTGTGTGTGTGTGTGTGTGTGTGTGTGTGTGTGTGTGTGTGTGTGTGTGTGTGTGTGTGTGTACTTTCTTACACATTTTTTTCTTCAAACTGCATTGTTGGTTAAGGGCTTGACAGTAGGCATTTCATTGTAAGGTCTACTACACCTGTTGTATTCGGCGCATGTGACAAATAACATTTAATTTCCAATGAGATAGAGAGAGAGAGAACAGAGAGAGAGAGAGAGAGAGAGAGAGAGAGAGAGAGAGAGAGGACTGTTTAAATACGGGTGTCTTTTATTCATTGTGACAGTATTGTGCTCATCACTGGGATGTTTGTTTTTAGATGGGCTAATGCTGTGAAGAAAATAGAGATAGGATGGGAGGGAGAGATATTGTCAAGAGAACGGAGTTAGGCTGTGGTGGGAATGGGACTGTGTCTATGAGATGAAAGAGGGTAGTGTTGGAATGAGATGACAGACAGTAGCCTAGTCTCACTCCCCCAGCAATAGCCTACAGGGATAGGATGGAAAGAGTTTGGTGAAGAGAGGAGGTGTGCCCAGTTCTCTCATGTTGACAGAGATGATGATGACACATTCTATTCTGTGGGAGAGACGGACTGGCACACCGAGTGACTAAAAGGAGACGCATGATGTTGTGAGGCTCCTGCCTTTCCTCGTGTGAACAGAGAACCACTCTGCTAAGACAGGTTCTCTTTCTGCTTCTCTCTTTCTGCTTCTCTCGCTTTTTTGCTCTCACTCACACACACACACACACACACACACACACACACACACACACACACACACACACACACACACACACACACACACACACACACACACACACACACACACACACACACACACACACACACACACATCCAGCCAGTCCTTCCGTATGACGTCATGCAAAATTCAGATTAACAATTGGGTAGATTAGCAGTAAGCGGTTAATTGGGAACATTGCGAGAGCGTAGAGTAAAGGGGTTGGTTGTTTGCGTTGGGGCAAATAACCCCAGACATTACAACATCCAAACACCTAGCCGCAGCTCTGCTCTCGCACAAAACTCACAGCTAATGTCCTCTTGATTGTACTGCATGCTAATTCAGGGCCTTGGTTTTAATCAGGAAATTACTCTCTAAGCCTGCTTTATGCAATCGTGAAAAAGTTGGCCTAAAGTGCCTCACTGTTAAAATATTTGGCCATAATAGATCCAGTTGTTTTCTAAATCAGAAATTAATAAACTGGGATTGCTTGAAATGTGTTTTGTATGAATTATTTAGACAGATATTGTAAGTATATTTTAAGCCAGTCAAAAATCTGTCAGATACTATTTTCCTTAAAAAAAGCCAAGTCAAACCCCACTCTGTAACAGTGAAGTGACTATTCACTAGCCAAACATGTGTGTCACTTGGTGCCAAGTATCCTTTCTGTTTAGGGGGATATGGTTTCCCTTAGTGAGATGTTCACTACAACAATACATTATGTATCTGTGTCTGAGTCTAATGTCCATCTGTTAGATGTCCTCCTGTTTCCATGTGTGGAATATTCACTAGTTAATCCTCTGCTGGTCCGCTGGTGGCTGCTGGTGCTGACGTGACATTTATCTCATGTACACAGATCAGGTGTCAGTCATCCTCTCTCTGTCTGAAGTACAGTCCATCCAGAGACATAGAGGTATGACTCTGAGTCCATCTAGCCAGGGTCATTTTATCGCATGATGTTCATGATGATGATAAATGGCATATATTCATATACACTGCTCAAAAAAATAAAGGGAACACTTAAACAACACAATGTAACTCCAAGTCAATCACACTTCTGTGAAATCAAACTGTCCACTTAGGAAGCAACACTGATTGACAATAAATTTCACATGCTATTGTGCAAATGGAATAGACAAAAGGTGGAAATTATAGGCAATTAGCAAGACACCCCCAAAAAAGGAGTGATTCTGCAGGTGGTGATCACAGACCACTTCTCAGTTCCTATGCTTCCTGGCTGATGTTTTGGTCACTTTTGAATGCTGGCGGTGCTCTCACTCTAGTGGTAGCATGAGACGGAGTCTACAACCCACACAAGTGGCTCAGGTAGTGCAGTTCATCCAGGATGGCACATCAATGCGAGCTGTGGCAAAAAGGTTTGCTGTGTCTGTCAGCGTAGTGTCCAGAGCATGGAGGCGCTACCAGGAGACAGGCCAGTACATCAGGAGACGTGGAGGAGGCCGTAGGAGGGCAACAACCCAGCAGCAGGACCGCTACCTCCGCCTTTGTGCAAGGAGGTGCACTGCCAGAGCCCTGCAAAATGACCTCCAGCAGGCCACAAATGTGCATGTGTCAGCATATGGTCTCACAAGGGGTCTGAGGATCTCATCTCGGTACCTATTGGCAGTCAGGCTACCTCTGGCGAGCACATGGAGGGCTGTGCGGCCCCACAAAGAAATGCCACCCCACACCATGACTGACCCATCGCCAAACCGGTCATGCTGGAGGATGTTGCAGGCAGCAGAACGTTCTCCACGGCGTCTCCAGACTCTGTCACGTCTGTCACATGTGCTCATGTGCTCAGTGTGAACCTGCTTTCATCTGTGAAGAGCACAGGGCGCCAGTGGCGAATTTGCCAATCTTGGTGTTCTCTGGCAAATGCCAAACGTCCTGCACGGTGTTGGGCTGTAAGCACAACCCCCACCTGTGGACGTCGGGCCCTCATACCACCCTCATGGAGTCTGTTTCTGACTGTTTGAGCAGACACATGCACATTTGTGGCCTGCTGGAGGTCATTTTGCAGGGCGCTGGCAGTGCACCTCCTTGCACAAAGGCGGAGGTAGCGGTCCTGCTGCTGGGTTGTTGCCCTCCTACGGCCTCCTCCACGTCTCCTGATGTACTGGCCTGTCTCCTGGTAGCGCCTCCATGCTCTGGACACTACGCTGACAGACACAGCAAACCTTTTTGCCACAGCTCGCATTGATGTGCCATCCTGGATGAACTGCACTACCTGAGCCACTTGTGTGGGTTGTAGACTCCGTCTCATGCTACCACTAGAGTGAGAGCACTGCCAGCATTCAAAAGTGACCAAAACATCAGCCAGGAAGCATAGGAACTGAGAAGTGGTCTGTGGTCACCACCTGCAGAATCACTCCTTTTTTGGGGGTGTCTTGCTAATTGCCTATAATTTCCACCTTTTGTCTATTCCATTTGCACAACAGCATGTGAAATTTATTGTCAATCAGTGTTGCTTCCTAAGTGGACAGTTTGATTTCACAGAAGTGTGATTGACTTGGAGTTACATTGTGTTGTTTAAGTGTTCCCTTTATTTTTTTGAGCAGTGTATATAAATATTATTAGTAATGTGATCTCCACAGAGATATCTCTCCTTAATGACCAGACATCAGAGGAGGAGTCATCCTTATCGATCGCAGCTCGACACACACGCACACACAGACACACACAGACACACGCACGCACGCACACACACACACACACACAGAAGTCCTGGCCATATAAACCAACCCTACCTGTATTACGAAGCCAGCAGTCCTGGCTACCAGTCATGTCCACATGCATACACACTGGCTCCATTCACTGGTCCCATTCCAAAATCAGTACCCCTTCTAGTCTCCAGTGTGAGCCCACTGGTCTGTTGGATAGAGGGCTCCATTCTGTTGGACATCACACAGGAGGACAGAGGGCTCCATTCTGTTGGACATCACACAGGAGGACAGAGGGCTCCAGTCTGTTGGACATCACACAGGAGGACAGAGGGCTCCATTCTGTTGGACATCACACAGGAGGACAGAGGGCTCCATTCTGTTGGACATCACACAGGAGAACAGAGGACTCCATTCTGTTGGACATCACACAGGAGGACAGAGGGCTCCATTCTGTTGGACATCACACAGGAGGACAGAGGGCTCCATTCTGTTGGACATCACACAGGAGGACAGAGGGCTCCAGTCTGTTGGACATCACACAGGAGGACAGAGGGCTCCAGTCTGTTGGACATCACTCAGGAGGACAGAGGGCTCCATTCTGTTGGACATCACACAGGAGGACAGAGGGCTCCAGTCTGTTGGACATCACACAGGAGGACAGAGGGCTCCAGTCTGTTGGACATCACTCAGGAGGACAGAGGGCTCCATTCTGTTGGACATCACACAGGAGGACAGAGGGCTCCATTCTGTTGTACATCACACAGGAGGACAGAGGACTCCATTCTGTTGGACATCACACAGGAGGACAGAGGACTCCATTCTGTTGGACATCACACAGGAGGACAGAGGACTCCCGTCTGTTGGACATCACACAGGAGGACAGAGGACTCCAGTCTTTTGGACATCACACAGGAGGACAGAGGACTCCAGTCTGTTGGACATCACACAGGAGGACAGAGGACTCCAGTCTGTTGGACATCACACAGGAGGACAGAGGACTCCAGTCTGTTGGACATCACACAGGAGGACAGAGGACTCCATTCTGTTGGACATCACACAGGAGGACAGAGGACTCCAGTGTGTGGATCTAATAGGAGGCTGGTGCTGCTGGCCAAAGTCTTACACCATTTGTTGGACAAGGTCGCTGGATTCTGCACTCTAAATCACCAGAAATCCGGTACATCATGTTTCTCACGGGAAGCCAGAAAACAGGGAAAGAAGTGTGTGTGCATGCCTATGTGTGTGTGTGTGGGGGTGTGTATGCTAGTATGTGTGTGTGTGTATGCCAGTGTGTGTGTGTGTGTGTGTGTGTGTGTGTGTTTGTGTGTGTGCGTGCATGCATGCATGCCAGTGTGTGTGTGTGTGTGTTTGTGTGTGTGCGTGCATGCATGCCAGTGTGTGTGTGTGTGTGTTTGTGTGTGTGCGTGCATGCCAGTGTGTGTGCGTGCAACCTTGCAGGCATGTCTGTGTGTGTGTGTGTGTGTATGCAACCTTTGCGTGCGTGTGTGTGTGTGTGTCACACAGCCATGCCGCCCATTCAGATGAGATGTAACCTGAGGCTAGAAGGTCATGCTGGATGAGTTCATGTGTTATCTGGCAGTCTTCAGACCTGGTGATGATGCCGGGGCATTGAGGGCAGAACACACACTCTGTATATAAGCTCCTTTATCAGCAAGTGAAGCTCAAATGAGGGCACACTCAGTACTGATGTACTAATGGTACATTAGCCTGCAGGAGTGGGAGTGACAATATTATTGTATAATATCTAATCTATGTAGAGGGAATCCATAATCGAGATTATCCTGCTACACTAAGAACCCAGTCATAGACTGTGTAAAATATACACTGAGAGTACAAAACATTAAGAACACCTTCCTAATATGGATTGTATTGAAAGCATTGTGGCTTGTTATGAATTGTTTTAGGAAGAACACTTTCATTGTTTGGGGCAGCAGGTAGCCTAGTGGTTAGAGTGTTGGTCTAGTAACCAAAAGGTTGCAAGATCAAATCCCTGAGCTGACAAGGTAAAAATATGTCATTCTGCCCCTGAACAAGGCAGTTAACCCACTGTTCCTAGGCTGTCATTGAAAATAAGAATTTGTTCTTAACTGACTTGCCTAGTTAAATAAAGATAAAATTATAGTTCTGTAAGTTGTGCTTACTATAGGGTATAGGTTTAGGTAAGTATGTCAATGTGACACTATGTGCTTTTGTGTATAGATAGAGAGATGGAGTGCGTAACTGAGATTAAGTGTTTAGTGTGTAGCAGAACAGAGAGTGTTTTTAGGAGCAGAGCGGGCCAGATGGCGGCTAGGGTAGTATAGGATCAGGCTGGGGCCTGGCACCGAGGAAAGTAGCTCCCAGGAACCCTAATTACGGGGAGGGAGAATCACCTGAGGGCCAGAGGGACATCAAAGAGCCCTTTCTCTAACCCTCTCTCTGCCCCCTCTCTCTCACTCTCTCCGTCTCTCCCCCATCTCTCCTTTTCCCTCTCTCTCTCTAAAGGACTGCTCTACAGTAACACCTTTGACTGGTTTTGTGTTCTCTCCCCTTCTCTCTCCCCTTCTCCTCCTCTCCTACTCTCCTCCTCACCCCCCTCTCCTCCTCTCCTCCTCTCCCCCCTCTCTCCCCCCTCCTCTCCCCCCCTCTCCTCCTCTGCCCCCTCTCCCCCTCTCCCCCCTCTCCTCCTCTCCCCCTCTCCTCCTCTCTTCCACTCCCCCCTCTCCTCCTCTCTTCCACTCCCCCCTCTCCTCCTCTCCTCCCCTCCCCCCTCTCCCCCTCTCCCCCCTCTCCTCCTCTCCCCCTCTCCTCCTCTCCTCCTCTCCCCCTCTCAATCTCTTCTCCTCCCTCTCAGCGATGGACCTGATGGTGGGGTTAGGGTGAGGCAGTGAAACCAGGGGGTCGACCTCAGCTGGAGCTTTTATGTCACAGTAAAACTTCCCCTTTTTCTACACGGCCAGTTCAGACAGATTCACATTAAAAGCCACTGTACATTCCCGAAGGGAAGCCCAGGTAGAGAATGACACGTCAGTGACCAGGACGAAACTGTAGGAATAACTGATATATAGAGATCACTGAGTTTGTTATAGGGTTAGTAGGGTTCATGATCTTGTTCTCAGTCATTACAGACCGACCACTGCTTAGCGTTCATGTATGTAACCACTGCACCTTGCTCAGTGCTCAGTATGGTAAATATTAGAACATTCTAGCTTCATGTATGAAGTAACGCACTTGCGTACATACACACACACACACACACACACACACACACACACACACACACACACACACACACACACACACACACACACACACACACACACACACACACACACACACACACACGCACACGCACACGCACACACACACACAGACACACACACACACACACACACACACACACACACACACACACACACACACACACACACACACACACACATCCAGCCAGTCCTTCCGTATGACGTCATGCAAAATTCAGATGAAAATTGGGTAGATTAGCAGTAAGTGGTTATTGGGAACATTGCGAGAGCGTAGAGTAAAGAGGTTGTCAGGATACCAAGGATAGAACCATCAAACAACATGTAGTAGCCTACAGACAGCATGTAGTAACCCACAGACAGCATGGAGTAACCCACAGACAGCATGGAGTAACCTACAGACAGCATGGAGTAACCCACAGACAGCATGGAGTAACCCACAGACAGCATGGAGTAACCTACAGACAGCATGGAGTAACCCACAGACAGCATAGAGTAACCCACAGACAGCATGGAGTAACCTACAGACAGCATGAAGCAGCCTACAGACAGCATGGAGTAACCCACAGACAGCATGGAGTAACCTACAGACAGCATAGAGTAACCTACAGACAGCATGTAGCAGCCTACAGACAGCATGGAGTAACCCACAGACAGCATGGAGTAACCTACAGACGAAATGGAGTAACCTACAGACAGCATGGAGTAACCTACAGACAGCATGTAGTAGCCTACAGACAGCATGGAGTAGCCTACAGACAGCATGGAGTAACCTACAGACAGCATGGAGTAACCCACAGACAGCATGGAGTAACCTACAGACAGCATGGAGTAACCCACAGACAGCATAGAGTAACCTACAGACAGCATGTAGCAGCCTACAGACAGCATGGAGTAACCCACAGACAGCATGGAGTAACCTACAGACGAAATGGAGTAACCTACAGACAGCATGGAGTAACCTACAGACAGCATGTAGTAGCCTACAGACAGCATGGAGTAGTCTACAGACAGCATGGAGAAACCTACAGACAGCATGGAGTAACCTACAGACGAAATGGAGTAACCTACAGACAGCATGGAGTAACCTACAGACAGCATGGAGTAACCTACAGACAGCATGGAGTAACCTACAGATGAAATGGAGTAACCTACAGACAGCATGGAGTAACCTACAAACGAAATGGAGTAGCCTACAGACAGCATGGAGTAACCCACAGACAGCATGGAGTAACCTACAGACAGCATGGAGTAACCTACAGACAGCATGG
This sequence comes from Salvelinus namaycush, assembly GCF_016432855.1. Taxonomy (NCBI): domain Eukaryota; kingdom Metazoa; phylum Chordata; class Actinopteri; order Salmoniformes; family Salmonidae; genus Salvelinus; species Salvelinus namaycush. The sequence goes on along the minus strand of NC_052309.1, from coordinate 10,532,886 downwards.
AGTAGTCCACAGACAGCATGGAGTAGTCTACAGACAGCATGGAGTAGTCCACAGACAAAATGGAGTAACCTACAGACAAAATGGAGTAACCTACAGACAGCATGGAGTAACCTACAGACAGTATGGAGTAGTCTACAGACAGCATGGAGTAACCTACAGACAGCATGGAGTAGTCTACAGACAGCATGGAGTAACCTACAGACAGCATGGAGTAACCTACAGACAGCATGGAGTAACCTACAGACAACATGGAGTAACCTACAGACAGTATGGAGTAGTCTACAGACAACATGGAGTAACCTACAGACAGCATGGAGTAACCTACAGACAGCATGGAGTAGTCTACAAATAGCATGGAGTAGTCTACAGACAGCATGTAGTAGCCTACAGACAGCGTGTAGTAGACTACAGACAGCATTAAGTAGTCTACAGACAGCGTGTAGTAGCCTACAGACAGCATGGACTAGTCTACAGACAGCATGGAGTAGCCTAAAGACCGCATGGAGTAACCTACAGACAGTATGGAGTAACCTACAGACAGCATGGAGTAACCTACAGACAGCGTGTAGTAGCCTACAGACAGCATTAAGTAGTCTAAAGACAGCATGTAGTAGCCTACAGACAGCTTGTAGTAGACTACAGACAGCATTAAGTAGTCTACAGACAGCGTGTAGTAGCCTACAGACAGCATGGAGTAGTCTACAGACAGCATGGAGTAACCCACAGACAGCATGGAGTAGCCTAAAGACCGCATGGAGTAACCTACAGACAGCATGGAGTAACCTACAGACAGCGTGTAGTAACCTACAGACAGCATGGAGTAACCTACAGACAGCGTGTAGTAGCCTACAGACAGCATTAAGTAGCCTAAAGACCGCATGGAGTAACCTACAGACAGCATGTAGCAGCCTACAGACAGCATGGAGTAACCCACAGACAGCATGGAGTAACCTACAGACGAAATGGAGTAACCTACAGACAGCATGGAGTAACCTACAGACAGCATGTAGTAGCCTACAGACAGCATGGAGTAGCCTACAGACAGCATGGAGTAACCTACAGACAGCATGGAGTAACCCACAGACAGCATGGAGTAACCTACAGACAGCATGGAGTAACCCACAGACAGCATAGAGTAACCTACAGACAGCATGTAGCAGCCTACAGACAGCATGGAGTAACCCACAGACAGCATGGAGTAACCTACAGACGAAATGGAGTAACCTACAGACAGCATGGAGTAACCTACAGACAGCATGTAGTAGCCTACAGACAGCATGGAGTAGTCTACAGACAGCATGGAGAAACCTACAGACAGCATGGAGTAACCTACAGACGAAATGGAGTAACCTACAGACAGCATGGAGTAACCTACAGACAGCATGGAGTAACCTACAGACAGCATGGAGTAACCTACAGACGAAATGGAGTAACCTACAGACAGCATGGAGTAACCTACAAACGAAATGGAGTAGCCTACAGACAGCATGGAGTAACCCACAGACAGCATGGAGTAACCTACAGACAGCATGGAGTAACCTACAGACAGCATGGAGTAGTCCACAGACAGCATGGAGTAGTCTACAGACAGCATGGAGTAGTCCACAGACAAAATGGAGTAACCTACAGACAAAATGGAGTAACCTACAGACAGCATGGAGTAACCTACAGACAGTATGGAGTAGTCTACAGACAGCATGGAGTAACCTACAGACAGCATGGAGTAGTCTACAGACAGCATGGAGTAACCTACAGACAGCATGGAGTAACCTACAGACAGCATGGAGTAACCTACAGACAACATGGAGTAACCTACAGACAGTATGGAGTAGTCTACAGACAACATGGAGTAACCTACAGACAGCATGGAGTAACCTACAGACAGCATGGAGTAGTCTACAAATAGCATGGAGTAGTCTACAGACAGCATGTAGTAGCCTACAGACAGCGTGTAGTAGACTACAGACAGCATTAAGTAGTCTACAGACAGCGTGTAGTAGCCTACAGACAGCATGGACTAGTCTACAGACAGCATGGAGTAGCCTAAAGACCGCATGGAGTAACCTACAGACAGTATGGAGTAACCTACAGACAGCATGGAGTAACCTACAGACAGCGTGTAGTAGCCTACAGACAGCATTAAGTAGTCTAAAGACAGCATGTAGTAGCCTACAGACAGCTTGTAGTAGACTACAGACAGCATTAAGTAGTCTACAGACAGCGTGTAGTAGCCTACAGACAGCATGGAGTAGTCTACAGACAGCATGGAGTAACCCACAGACAGCATGGAGTAGCCTAAAGACCGCATGGAGTAACCTACAGACAGCATGGAGTAACCTACAGACAGCGTGTAGTAACCTACAGACAGCATGGAGTAACCTACAGACAGCGTGTAGTAGCCTACAGACAGCATTAAGTAGTCTAAAGACAGCATGTAGTAGCCTACAGACAGCGTGTAGTAGACTACAGACAGCATTAAGTAGTCTACAGACAGCGTGTAGTAGCCTACAGACAGCATGGAGTAGTCTATAGACAGCATGGAGTAGCCTAAAGACCGCATGGAGTAACCTACAGACAGCATGGATTAACCTACAGACAGTATGGAGTAGTCTACAGACAGCATGGAGTAACCTACAGACAGTATGGAGTAGTCTACAGACAGCATGGAGTAACCTACAGACAGTATGGAGTAGTCTACAGACAGCATGGAGTAACCTAAAGACAGTATGGAGTAACCTACAGACAGCATGGAGTAACCTACAGACAGCATGAAGTAACCTACAGACAGCATGGAGTAGCCTAAAGACCGCATGGAGTAACCTACAGACAGCATGGAGTAACCTACAGACAGTATGGAGTAGTCTACAGACAGCATGGAGTAACCTACAGACAGTATGGAGTAGTCTACAGACAGCATGGAGTAACCTACAGACAGTATGGAGTAGTCTACAGACAGCATGGAGTAACCTACAGACAGTATGGAGTAACCTACAGACAGCATGGAGTAACCTACAGACAGCATGAAGTAACCCACAGACAGCATGGAGTAGTCTACAGACAGCATGGAGTAGCCTACAGACAGCATGGAGTCACCTACAGACAGCATGGAGTAGTCTACAGACAGCATGGAGTAACCTACAGACAGCATGGAGTAACCTACAGACAGCATGGAGTAGTCTACAGACAGCATGGAGTAGTCTACAGATAGCATGGAGTAGTCTACAGACAGCATGGAGTAGTCTACAGACAGCATGGAGTAACCTACAGACAGCATGGAGTAGCCTACAGACAGCATGGAGTAACCTACAGACAGCATGGAGTAGTCTACAGACAGCATGGAGTAGCCTACAGACAGCATGGAGTAGCCTACAGACAGCATGGAGTAGTCTACAGACATTGTGTAGTAGCCTACAGACAGCATGGAGTAGCCTACAGACCGCATGTAGTAGCCTACAGACAGCATGGAGTAGCCTACAGACAGCATGGAGTAGCCTAAAGACAGCATTGAGTAACCTACAGACAGCATTGAGTAACCTACAGACAGCATAGATTAGTCTACAGACAGCATGGAGAAGTCTACAGACAGCATGTAGTAACCTACAGACAGCATCGAGTAACCTACAGACAGCATGGAGTAGTCTACAGACAGCATGGAGTAGTCTACAGACAACATGGAGTAACCTACGGACAGCATGGAGTAACCTACAGACAGCATGGAGTAGTCTTCAGACAGTATGGAGTAGCCTGCAGACACCATGGAGTAGCCTACAGACAGTATGGAGTAGTCTACAGACACCATGGAGTAGCCTACAGACAGTATGGAGTAGTCTACAGACAGCATGGAGTAACCTACAGACACCATGGAGTAGTCTACAGACAGTATGGAGTGGTCTACAGACAGTATGGAGTAGCCTACAGACACCATGGAGTAGCCTACAGACAGTATGGAGTAGCCTACAGACACCATGGAGTAGCCTACAGACAGTATGGAGTAGTCTACAGACAGTATTTAGTAACCTACAGAAAGTATGGACGAGTCTACAGACAGCATGGAGTAGCCCACAGACAGCATGTAGTAGTCTACAGATATTATGGAGTAGCCTACAGACATTATGGAGTAGTCTACAGACAGTATGAAGTAACCTACAGACATTATGGAGTAACCTACAGACAGCATGGAGTAGTCTACAGACAGCATGGAGTAGTCTACAGACACCATGGAGTAGCCTACAGACAGTACGGAGTAGCCTACAGACACCATGGAGTAGCCTACAGACATTATGGAATAGCCTACAGACAGCATGAAGAAACCTACAGACAGCATGGAGTAGTCTACAGACAGCATGAAGAAACCTACAGACAGCATGAAGAAACCTACAGACAGCATGAAACAACCTACAGACAGCATGGAGTAGTCTACAGACAGCATGGAATAGCCTACAGACAGCATGGAGAAACCTACAGACAGCATGGAGTAGTCTACAGACAGCATGGAATAGCCTACAGACAGCATGAAGAAACCTACAGACAGCATGAAGAAACCTACAGACAGCATGAAACAACCTACAGACAGCATGGAGTAGTCTACAGACAGCATGGAATAGCCTACAGACAGCATGGAGAAACCTACAGACAGCATGGAGTAGTCTACAGACAGCATGGAGCAGTCTACAGACAGCATGGAATAGCCTACAGACAGCATGGAGTAGTCTACAGACAGCATGGAGTAGTCTACAGACAGCATGGAATAGCCTACAGACAGCATGGAGAAACCTACAGACAGCATGGAACAACCTACAGACAGCATGGAGTAGTCTACAGACAGCATGATATAGTCTACAGACAGCATGGAGTAGTCTACAGACAGCATGGAGTAGCCTACAGACAGCATGGAGTAGCCTACAGACAGCATGGAGTAGTCTACAGACAGCATGGAGTAGTCTACAGACAGCATGTAGTAACCTACAGACAGCATGGAGTAACCTACAAACAGCATGAAGTAGTCTACAGAAAGCATGGAGTAGTCTACAGGCAGCATGGAGTAGTCTACAGACAGCATGTAGTATCCTACAGACAGCATGGAGTAACCTACAGACAGCATGGAGTAGCCTACAGACAGCATGGAGTAACCTACAGACAGTATGGACGAGTCTACAGACAGCATGGAGTAGTCTACAGACCGCATGTAGTAGCCTACAGACAGCATGGAGTAACCTACAGACAGTATGGAGTAACCTACAGACAGCATGGAGTAACCTACAGACAGCATGAAGTAACCTACAGACAGCATGGAGTAACCTACAGACAGTATGGAGTAGTCTACAGACAGCATGGAGTAACCTACAGACAGTATGGAGTAGTCTACAGACAGCATGGAGTAACCTACAGACAGTATGGAGTAGTCTACAGACAGCATGGAGTAACCTACAGACAGTATGGAGTAACCTACAGACAGCATGGAGTAACCTACAGACAGCATGAAGTAACCCACAGACAGCATGGAGTAGTCTACAGACAGCATGGAGTAGCCTACAGACAGCATGGAGTCACCTACAGACAGCATGGAGTAGTCTACAGACAGCATGGAGTAACCTACAGACAGCATGGAGTAACCTACAGACAGCATGGAGTAGTCTACAGACAGCATGGAGTAGTCTACAGATAGCATGGAGTAGTCTACAGACAGCATGGAGTAGTCTACAGACAGCATGGAGTAGTCTACAGACAGCATGGAGTAACCTACAGACAGCATGGAGTAGCCTACAGACAGCATGGAGTAACCTACAGACAGCATGGAGTAGTCTACAGACAGCATGGAGTAGCCTACAGACAGCATGGAGTAGCCTACAGACAGCATGGAGTAGTCTACAGACATTGTGTAGTAGCCTAGAGACAGCATGGAGTAGCCTACAGACCGCATGTAGTAGCCTACAGACAGCATGGAGTAGTCTACAGACAGCATGGAGTAGCCTAAAGACAGCATTGAGTAACCTACAGACAGCATTGAGTAACCTACAGACAGCATAGATTAGTCTACAGACAGCATGGAGAAGTCTACAGACAGCATGTAGTAACCTACAGACAGCATGGAGTAACCTACAGACAGCATGGAGTAGTCTACAGACAGCATGGAGTAGTCTACAGACACATGGAGTAACCTACGGACAGCATGGAGTAACCTACAGACAGCATGGAGTAGTCTTCAGACAGTATGGAGTAGCCTACAGACACCATGGAGTAGCCTACAGACAGTATGGAGTAGCCTACAGACACCATGGAGTAGCCTACAGACAGTATGGAGTAGTCTACAGACAGCATGGAGTAACCTACAGACACCATGGAGTAGTCTACAGACAGTATGGAGTAGTCTACAGACAGTATGGAGTAGCCTACAGACACCATGGACTAGCCTACAGACAGTATGGAGTAGCCTACAGACACCATGGAGTAGCCTACAGCCACAATGGAGTAGCCTACAGACAGTATGGAGTAGTCTACAGACAGTATTTAGTAACCTACAGACAGTATGGACGAGTCTACAGACAGCATGGAGTAGCCCACAGACAGCATGTAGTAGTCTACAGACATTATGGAGTAGCCTACAGACATTATGGAGTAGTCTACAGACAGTATGAAGTAACCTACAGACATTATGGAGTAACCTACAGACAGCATGGCGTAGTCTACAGACAGCATGGAGTAGTCTACAGACAGCATGGAGTAACCTACAGACAGCATGGAGTAGTCTACAGACAGCATGGAATAGCCTACAGACAGCATGGAGAAACCTACAGACAGCATGGAGTAGTCTACAGACAGCATGGAATAGCCTACAGACAGCATGAAGAAACCTACAGACAGCATGAAGAAACCTACAGACAGCATGAAACAACCTACAGACAGCATGGAGTAGTCTACAGACAGCATGGAATAGCCTACAGACAGCATGGAGAAACCTACAGACAGCATGGAGTAGTCTACAGACAGCATGGAGCAGTCTACATACAGCATGGAATAGCCTACAGACAGCATGGAGTAGTCTACAGACAGCATGGAATAGCCTACAGACAGCATGGAGAAACCTACAGACAGCATGGAACAACCTACAGACAGCATGGAGTAGTCTACAGACAGCATGATATAGTCTACAGACAGCATGGAGTAGTCTACAGACAGCATGGAGTAGCCTACAGACAGCATGGAGTAGCCTACAGACAGCATGGAGTAGTCTACAGACAGCATGGAGTAGTCTACAGACAGCATGTAGTAACCTACAGACAGCATGGAGTAACCTACAAACAGCATGAAGTAGTCTACAGAAAGCATGGAGTAGTCTACAGGCAGCATGGAGTAGTCTACAGACAGCATGGAGTAGTCTACAGACAGCATGTAGTATCCTACAGACAGCATGGAGTAACCTACAGACAGCATGGAGTAGCCTACAGACAGCATGGAGTAACCTACAGACAGTATGGACGAGTCTACAGACAGCATGGAGTAGTCTACAGACCGCATGTAGTAGCCTACAGACAGTATGGAGTAGTCTACAGACATTGTGTAGTAGCCTACAGACAGCATGGAGTATCCTACAGACAGCATGGAGTAGTCTACAGACAGCATGGAGTAACCTACATACAGTATGGACGAGTCCACAGACAGCATGGAGTAGCCTACAGACAGTATGGAGTAGTCTACAGACATTGTGCAGTAGCCTACAGACATTGTGTAGTAGCCTACAGACATCATGGAGAAGTCTACAGACAGCATATTGTAGTCTACAGACAACATGGAGTAACCTACGGACAGCATGGAGTAGTCTACAGACAGCATGTAGCAGCCTACGGACAGCATGGAGTAGCCTACAGACATCATGGAGAAGTCTACAGACAGCATGGAGTAGTCTACAGACAGCATGTAGTCGTCTACAGACAGCATGGAGTAGTCTACAGACAGCATGGAGTAGTCTACAGACAGCATGGAGTAGTCTACAGACAGCATGGAGTAGTCTACAGACAGCATGGAGTAGTCTACAGACAGTATGGAGTAGTCTACAGACAGCATGGAGTAGTCTACAGACAGCATTGAGTAGTCTACAGACAGCATGGAGTAGTCTACAGACAGCATGGAGTAGTCTACAGACAGCATGGAGTAGTCTACAGACAGCATGGAGTAGTCTACAGACAGTATGGAGTAGTGTACAGACAGTATGGAGTAGTGTACAGACAGCATGGAGTAGTCTACAGACAGCATCTAGTCGTCTACAGACAGCATGGAGTAGTCTACAGACAGCATGGAGTAGCCTACAGACAGTATGGAGTAGTCTACAGACATTGTGTAGTAGCCTACAGACAGCATGGAGTAGTCTACAGACAGCATGTAGTAGCCTACGGACAGCATGGAGTAGCCTACAGACAGCATGTAGCAGCCTACGGACAGCATGGAGTAGCCTACAGACATCATGGAGAAGTCTACAGACAGCATGGAGTAGTCTACAGACAGCATGGAGTAACCTACGGACAGCATGGAGTAGCCTACAGACATCATGGAGAAGTCTACAGACAGCATGGAGTAGTCTACAGACAGCATGGAGTAGTCTACAGACAGCATGGAGTAGTCTACAGACAGCATGGAGTAGTCTACAGACAGTATGGAGTAGTGTACAGACAGCATGGAGTAGTCTACAGACAGCATCTAGTCATCTACAGACAGCATGGAGTAGTCTACAGACAGCATGGAGTAGTCTACAGACAGCATGGAGTAGTCTACAGACAGCATGGAGTAGTCTACAGACAGCATGGAGTAGTCTACAGACAGCATGGAGTAGTCTACAGACAGCATGGAGTAAGCTACAGAGACATCTTAGCACACGAACAACACCTCGGAGCCACAGGTGAGAATGCCACAAAATCCAACCTCAAATACTTCACACTTCACAAAGATACTGTCTTCTACAGAGAAGCAAAAGAAGGCTGTCAGAGGCCCTTTCCACACCCTCCCCACCTCCCCACCTCCCCAACCTGTTCCTTCCCCTCTCATCTCTGTTTGACAAGGACATGTTATTTCCACGGCATAACTGTGACTGCTGTCTGGGAATGGGCCAGAAATGGGTCAGTATTTAGAATAAATTGTACCCTGCGAACCATCTGTCCCCCCCCCCCCCCCCCCCCCCCCCCCCCCCCCCCCCCCCACCACCACACACACACACACACACACACACATCCCTCTGCCTCCCACCCACAGTGCACAGCCCCATGCCGCTCAGCCACCAATACCCCGTAGCCAGGAAGCCTTTCTTACAGGGGTAGTCGTTTCCATGTCACAACCAGATGCTACTCAGAGATTAACACGAGAGGTGTCCCCCTCTGATCATCACCCGCCCGGCTCGCCACCTCAGCTCTCTCTCTTTTCTGTCGCTCCCTTTTCTGCAAGTCCTCTGAAAGAGAAAATACACTACTTATCATAGCTTAGTCAGATCAGAATATGTTTTATTCGGTCGGTGCCCTTCTGTTTTTTTTTTCTCTCTACATTTGTATGCAAGCGCTTATAAACACTATTTGCATATTGATCACGTAATGATTCCTATTTAGCAAATGCTTAAACAAAGATTCCGTATAAACATTTGTAAGGTAGGATGGATTAAATCTAGCTCTACTGTTTCTAAGGAACAAACAAATCCCTCTTAGTTATACGAACACAGGAAGAACGTCAGAAACATTAGCCGAAGTAACACCAGTAACAGCAAGACAGAACCCACAGTTGTACGTAACTATTCGTACACAACACCATTAGTCAGAGGTGACAGGAACATGGCTAAACTCCTCTAAACTGTAACACAGTTTAATACTTCCCTCTGTATTGGACAGGCTATGACATCACCGCTGAGATGAGACCTGCCAGAAAGTAAAAAGGCACATCATTTCCTGACTGCAATACAGTGGCAGTTTGTTTCACTTCAGACCGAAAATTAAGACAAGACTTGAAGGTTAGCTCAGTTGCCAACTTATTCACAAAGCATCTCAGAATAGGAGTGCTGATCTAGGGTCAGTTTTTCCCTTAATATCGTAATGAATAATGTGGAACTGATCTTGGATCAGTAGTCCTACTCTGAGACGGTTTATGAATATGGGCCCTGGTTTCAGAAGTAGGAATAGATGTTATCTTGTAATGTACTTTTCATTCAGTTCCACATCAGGGTTATATTGGGATCTGTGTACAGTATTAAATGTAGATAGAATCAGTATGACGGTGAAATTTAATAATGAATCATAATGTAATTATTGATTTCAGAGAAGAACACATCATCCCATAATATGATGTAGAGGTTTTATATTGCGGTATGACAGCCCTCTCAGTTCCCCTGGGGAGTCAAATGGAAACCAGTGAATCAATCCATTGACACAGCCACTGAGAGTCGGTGGTTTGGCTGTGAATCACCATTCATTCAGTCTCTCCTACCAACCTCAGTCCCTGGCTCTGGCTTTGTGTGGGAGAAGGCCTGGTAGTTACAGGCTGTGGACTCATAGGGTACATTTAAATAGTGTACAAGTAGCATCCTCTCCTCGTCTCCTTTCCACTGCACTGTCACATACAAAAGAAAATAAGACAAAATAAAATATATATATATATATATATATATATATATATATATATATATATATATATATACAGTGCAAGCTCGTAGCATCATACCCAAGAAGACTCAAGGTTGTAATCCCTGCCAAAGGTGCTTCAACAAAGTACTGAGTAAAGGGTCTGAATACCTATGTAAATGTGATTTTTAAGTTTTCTATTTTTAATAGATTTGATCAAATTCTAAAAACCTGTTTTTGCTTTGTCATTATGGGGTATTGTGTTTAGATTCATGAGGGGAAAAAACGATTTAATCCATTTTAGAATAAGGCTGTAACGTAACAACATGTGGAAAAAGTCAAAGGGTTTGAACACTTTCCAAATGCACTGTATATATGTTTTATTGTCACTTTAACTCAGTACTGGTACCCCGTGTACAGTCTACTTCAGAAAGCATTAATACCCCTTGACTTATTCCACATTTTGTTGTGTTTCAGCCTGAATTCAAAATGTATTAAATATATTTTTTTCTCACCCATCTACACACAATACCCCACAATCACAAAGTGAAAACATGTTCTTAGAGATTTCTGCAAAAATCTAATTTAAATAAGTATTCACACCCCTGAGTCAATAATTTGTAGGAACACCTTTGGCAGCAATTACAGATGTGAGTCTTTCTGGGTAAGTCTCTAAGAACTTTCCACACCTGGATTATGCTACATTTTCCCATTATTCTTTTCAAAGTTTTACAAGCAAATTGGTTGTTGATCGTTTCTAGACAACCATCTTCAGGTCTTGCCATATGTTTTCAAATAGATTTAAGTCCAAACTGTAATTCGGCCACTCAGGAACATTCACTGTCTTCTTGGTAAGCAACTCCAGTGTAGATTTGGCCTTGTGTTTTAGATTATTGTCCTGCTAAAAGATGAATTCATCTCCCAGTGGAAAGCAAACTGAACCAGGTTTTCCTCTACGATTTTGCCTGTGCTTAGCACCATTCCGTTCCTTTTTTATCCTGAAAAACTCCCCAATCCTTAACGATTACAAGCATACCCATAACATGATGCAGCCACCACCATGCTTGAAAATATGGAGAGCGGTACTCAGTGATGTGTTGTGTTGCATTTGCATACATCATAAACCTTTGTATTCAGGACATAAATGTAATTTCTTTGCCACATTTTTTGCAGTTTTACTTTAGTTTACTTTAGCTTCCTGGTTTTCACTCTATAATTTAGGTTAGTATTATGGAGTAACTATACCGAACAAAAATATAAACGCAGCATGCAACAATTTACAGTTCACATAAGAAATCAGTCAATTGAAATAAATTCATTAGGCAGTAATCTATGGATTTCACATGAGTGGGATTTCAGATATGCATCTGTTGGTCATAGATATCTTAAAAAACAGGTAGATGTGTGGATCAGAAAACCAGTCAGTATCTGGTGTGACCACCATTTTCCTCATGCAGAGCAACACATCTGCTTTGTATAGAGTTGATCAGGCTGTTGATTGTGGCCTGTGGAATGTTGTCCCACTCCTCTACAATGGCTGAGCGATGTTGCTGGACATTGGCGGGAACTGGAACCCGCTGTGCCACAAGTTTTGAGGGTGCATGCAATTGGCATGCTGACTGCAGGAATGTCCACCAGAGCTCTTGCCAGAGAATTTAATGTTAACCTCTCTACCAAATTCACTGCTTGACTGAGGGACCTTACAGATAATTGTATGTGTGAGGTACAGAGGTGAGGTAGTCAATCAAAAATCATGTTAATTAAACATGCAACTTATGTGACTTGTTAAGCGCATGTTACTCCTGAAGTTATTTAGGCTTGCCATAAAAAAAGGGTTGAATACTTATTGACTCAAAACATTTCAGCTTTTCATTTGTAATTAATATATACGTACAGTACCAGTCAAAAGTTTGGACACACCAACTCATTCCACGGTTTTTCATTATTTTTTTATTTTCTACATTGTAGAATAATAGTGAACACATCAAAACTATGAAATAACACATATGGAATCATGTAGTAACCAAAAAAGTGTTAAACCTTTGAGATTCTTCAAAGTAGCTGCAGAGCAGCCCAGGCATCTCTTTCCTAAGATGTTGGCTTGAGCTAGCAGAGCAGCCCAGGCATCTCTTTCCTAAGATGTTGGCTTGAGCTAGCAGAGCAGCCCAGGTATCTCTTTCCTAAGATGTTGGCTTGAGCTAGCAGAGCAGCCCAGGCATCTCTTTCCTAAGATGTTGGCTTGAGCTAGCAGAGCAGCCCAGGCATCTCTTTCCTAAGATGTTGGCTTGAGCTAGCAGAGCAGCCCAGGCATCTCTTTCCTAAGATGTTGGCTTGAGCTAGCAGAGCAGCCCAGGCATCTCTTTCCTAAGATGTTGGCTTGAGCTAGCAGAGCAGCCCAGGCATCTCTTTCCTAAGATGTTGGCTTGAGCTAGCAGAGCAGCCCAGGCAGCCCAGCTCCTAAATACAGTCCAGTATTCAATGCTGGCATAACTGATCCTTTCATTAGGAGCAGACTGCACCAAGCCTATAAAAGAGCTAATTGTGTGGTGAGTTAACAGAGAGACACACATACAGTCACACTAGCTAACACACTAACTGATTGATTTGATTTGATTTGACTAGCTAACACACTAACTACATTTACAAACACACATGGGTACGTGTGTCCATCGTGCACAGCACACACAGGTATGGAAACATAGGCCTACAGACAAGCAGTCTTTTTCTGTCTCTGTCCATACAGTTGTCATGACGTTGGCCTGTGGGTGAGGTTTATGACCCCCCCCCCCCCCCATAAATACCTTTCTCCCTTTCCTTCCTCTCTCTTGACTCTACAGAAGGACTCTTGAAAAGCCTTTGTTAAACATATAGAGTCTGGGAACATCAAAAGGTGGGGGGAAAGGAACCATATTTCGGTAATCCAACCAGTTGAAAATATGCGTTGGTACTTAATGAATATGATGCCAGATCAGTTGGCGTCTGAGACATTCTTACTAATGATAGGATGACAAACTGTATCTTGGAAAGTCTACACATTATAGTTATCAGATTCACATGGAATTGTTGTGCAATTTAAATGTTTAAATATGAAGCTATTTGTGAAAATATGAAATGTAATTTTAGCTTCCAAATGAGAGATTTGGGTTTTCATAAGGTTAAAGCTCTGCTCACTCAGTGACCCCGCTCATGTGAAGAGACATTGGTTATAAACTATGAAACACGCCCTTCTCTCCCCTCCTGTATAAAGCCCTTGACGAAAATGTAACTTTCTGTTCCGAGGACGTTAAAAGTCCTACGTTAAAAGGGCTCAGATAATAAGCTGTTCCAAGGACGTGTGGACTTGAGGTCCCCACGTTGAAAGGACAAAGACCACCTACAGAACTAAGCCAACCTTAGAGAACCTAACGAAATTAGCATCGAATTCCAATGTGAAGGTGACGACCTACATGTCGGAAGGATGAATTTCGACTATACCAGCCAGAATATAGCATGAGCATATAGCATGGCAACTTGGTATGAACTTTGAACTCTTTTTCACTAAAGAAGTGCTACCCCCCCCTAAACGTTGGCTAGGAGAGTATCCATTCTACCAAGCTCCAGTTCACCACTAGACAGTCTTCAGAGGACCAGAGATCCATAAAGGACAAACCGGCCTTCCATCGACGACCAATCTACCGAAGCGCAGCTCAGAGTAAATATTTATTGCATTCTTCTTTTTCAAATGGGCGATAATTTAGAATGCATAAGATACTGTATTTACGATAGCATAGCTTCTCCCTTTGTTACTCAGTCTTCCCGCTCTTTCACTCAAACCCAACCCCCTTTCCTTTGTGTAACCAGCCGTCATGTCGGCTCCATCCACCAGGGAAGTTTTCTTTATGACATAATTTGTAATCAATGTATGATCCATTCGGTGTGTATATAATTCTGTGTGATTAGTTAGGTATTTAGTAAATAAATAATTAAACCAAATTTTGTATTGCTGATTCAACTTGTTAGCCAGGGTTCGTGAATATAACCAAGAATTTACAACTTTCAGATGAGACTAAACAAGGTGACGATTAAATATGGACTGCTATTAATGTAAAAGATTTCTAGGTCTTTAAGAGTTTATTTGGAAGATAACAGCTCTATAAACATTATTTTGTGGTGCCCCGACTTTGTAGTTAATTATCTACCTGATTAGCTTAATCAGGTAATATTGATTACAGAGAAATTATTTTATAGAATAGCATGTCATATCCCTTAATCCGGGATAGCCAAAGACACGACACAGTCTTAATCTGATTAAGGAAATGTGCTTGTGAATGAGAAAGGGGGAGAAAAGAAAGGTAGGAGAGAGGAGAGTTTGTGTAGGTGAGTAAATGCCCTATTTTCTTGCTTTTCTTGTTTTGTGTTTATACTTCCACCGATCCTAATATTCCACAGTACGAGGACAGGACAGACAGAATAGCCCCCATAGTGTCACACTGTCACCACTGACAACAATGGCCGTGTTCGAGAGGATCAAAACCACAATGTATCATGGGTAAATTGTGACTGGCTGACTGATCTACAAATAATAATGAGTCGTTATTTATGATGGAAGGTGATTTGTAGATCAGTCAGTCGGCAGTCGCCTGCAGTCGTTTTAATGCTCTCGAACACGGCCATTGTTATTCAGCAGTTAAAGGGACTGGGAAATGCTCTGCTTGGCATGGTCGCCAGGTAGAAACCCACACTTTTAGCTCATATTAAAACAAACATTTGAAAATTGTGTGGCGTGTTTTCTAATCTGAGTTTGATATTGAAACTATTTTCTGTCCCTCATGCAATAGACTTCAGGTTTTAGTATTCCTCAAGCCCTCGAGGGTTCGGAAAATGTTTACCCTCTGTGCAAATAAGACCTCAAAGATTTATACCACAGCAGGATAGAGAGATTTACCACAAAGTGAAGCTCTTCAGGCTATCTCATATACCAAGGCATATATGTCTAGATGAAAGAGATTGAGGAAATGTATAATGATGGTGATGATGATATCATACACTCAAAAACCTTAACTGTACATTAACACCAACTGAGTTATAACTCTCTCTTTCTCCTTCTCTCTCTCTCTTTCCCTTCTACTGCCCCCCCCCCTCTCTCTCTTTCCCTCCTGCTCTCTCTCTCTCTCTAGAAGGTGACTCATGGATGAAGTACACATCTAGAAAGAACTGCCAGTGAACATAGTTGTGAATTCACCTTCTTCTAGAGAATGTGGTTTCCCCTCTCTGCAGTTTACTCAATTTCCGACCATGACAAAAAATGTGTCATTATCTCTAAACATGAGACCAGTGGAACATAGGACAAGTCAAAGAGAGACAGACATTCTCTCGGGGGTCTGTAATGGAACCTCAGCATCAGGCAGGAAGGAAAGAACAAGGTGAACAGAGAAAGTAGTGGGACCACGTGTGATGTGACTCACTGATGAATAGCGTCTGCTACCAATGACTGGATCAGAAATAGAAATAGCCAGGTTCTGGACCTCGTTGAGCCTTCCTGGGCCTCATCCAGGGGAGAAGGCGGCGTGGCCAATGGGCCTCACCCTTGACCACAGACATACGGATGAAGAACCCAGACATTGGTGTAAGCAATGTACAATGAGACAAATAATGAGCCAAGTTATCATTCAGGCTGATCTTCTCTGGTTAGTCAGACATTAATAACAATCACACAGACAATTCCATTCTAGTGGACGGTGAGACTGTATTCACCGCTGGAGGGTAAGGTGTGTCCAGTTGTGTGTGTTTCCCTGGATCCTCTGGGTGATAGCGGGATGCTGCGGAGGGGTCTGCTGGCCTGGGTGTCCCGTGTGGGCGTTCTGCTGGTCCTAGTGTGCTGCTCTCTGTCCCTCCTCTACGTCATGACCTGCAGCCCCCACTCCGAGGACAACCTGGTGAGCCACGCCCTGCCACGCCCCGGGATGGGGGTCGGGGTAGGAGGGGCAGCAGGGGGCACGGGGGCGGCTCAGAGCGGACCCACTGGGCGGAATGGATACCAAGCCATGCTTGCAGAGCGCGAGGAGCAACACAAGCTCCACATCACTAGTTTAAAGAAACAGATCGCCCAGCTGAAGGAGGCGCTACAGGAGCGCAGCGAGCAGCTGAAAGGAGTTCAAGACTCCATGGAGCGGGGGACAGGGGGAGGCCGGGGTGGCCAGTCCCCAGGAGGAGGTATCCTCGGGGAGGGAGGACAAGGGCCAGGGGCCGACAGGAGCCACGCTGACCTTCAGGAGTTCCTCCACAGTCAGCTGGGCCGGGCGGAGGTCCACCAGGGGACTAGACTACCCAGTGAGTACGCCATGGTGCCCTTCGAGAGCTTCACCCTGCAGAGGGTGTACCAGCTGGAGATGGGCCTGACAAGGCACCCTGAGGAGAAGCCTGTGAGGAAGGACCGGAGGGATGAGCTGAGTGAAGCACTAGAGACAGCCCTGCAGAGTCTCAACACCCCCCGCAACGGAGCAGACAAGGGCCACACCACCAAGGTCTACTCAGCATCAGATTTCATAGAAGGTGAGTCATTAAGCTCAATACGAGAGCCAAACATACAGTATGTATACAGCTATACATAAATGTATGGCATATCTACAATATATACAGTGCATTCAGAAAGTATTCAGACCCCTTAACATTATAGCCTTATTCTAATACTTATTCAATAACCTGTAATGACAAAAACAGGTTTAGACATTTTTGCAAATTTATTACAAATAAAAACTGAAATATCACATTTACGTAAGTATTCAGACCCTTTACTCAGAGATGTTAAATCGGATTCAAGTCCAGGCTTTGGATGGGACACTCAAGGACACTGAAAAACATCTACACAGCATGATGCTGCCACCACCATGCTTCACCGTAGTGATGGTGCCAGATCTCCTCCAGACATGACTCTTGGCATTCAGGTCAAAGAGTTCAATCTTGGTTTCATAAGACCAGAGAATATTATTTCTCAGTCTTTAGGTGCCTTTTGACAAACTCCAAGCGGCTGTCATGTGCCTTTTACTGAGGAGAGGCTTCCGTCTGGCCACTCTACCATAAAGGCCTGATTGGTGTGCTGCAGAGATGGTTGTCCTTCTGGAAGGTTCTCCCATCTCCACAGAGGAACTCTGGAGCTCTGTCAGAGTGACCATTGGGTTCTTGGTCACCTCCCTGACCACGGCCCTTCTCCTCTGATTGCTCAGTTTGGTCGGGCCACCAGATCTAGGAAGAGTCTTGGTGGTTCCAAACTTCTTCCATTTACGAATGATGGAGGTCACTGTGTTCTTGGTGACCTTCAATGCTGCAGAAATGTTTTGGTACACTTCCCCAGATCTGTTCCTTGACACAATACTGTCTCGGAGCTCTACGTACAATTCCTTGAGCTCATGGCTTGGTTTTTACTCTGACATGCACTGTCAACGGTGAGACCTTACATAGACAGGTGTGTGCCTTTCCACATCATGTCCAATTAATTGAATTTACCACAGGTGGACTCCAAACAAGTTGTAGAAACATCTCAAGGATGATCAATGGATACATGATGCACCTGAGCTCAATTTCGGGTGTCATAGCAAAGGGTCTGAAAAGTTATGTAAATAAGGTATTTCTATTTTTTATTTGTATACAATTTTGAAAAAATTCTAAAATCCTGAATTCGGTTTGTCATTATAGGGTATTGTGTGTAGATTGATGAGGGAAAATATTTGTTTAATCTGTTTTAGAATACGGCTGTAAGGTAACAACATGTGGAAAAATAGAAGGGCTCTGAATACTTTCTGAATGCGCTGTATACAGTTGAAGTCGGAAGTTTACATACACTTAGGTTGGAGTCATTAAAACTCGTTTTTCAACCACTCCACAAATTTCTTGTTGACAAACTATTGTTTTGGTAAGTCGGTTAGGACATCTACTTTGTGCATGACACAAGTCATTTTTCCAACAATTGTTTACAGACAGATTATTTCACTTATAATTCACTGTATCACAATTCCAGTGGGTCAGAAGTTTACATACACTAAGTTGACTGTGCCTTTACACAGCTTGGAAAATTCCAGAAAATTATATCATGGCTTTACAAGCTTCTGATACTCTAATTGGCATTATTTTAGTCAATTGGAGGTGTACCTGTGGATGTATTTCAAGGCCTACCTTCAAACTCAGTGCCTCTTTGTTTGACATCATGGTTAAATCAAAATAAATCAGCCAAGACCTCAGAAAACAAATTGCAGACAAGTCTGGTTCATCCTTGGGAGCAATTTCCAAACACCTGAAGGTACCACGCTCATCTGTACAAAAAATAGTACGCAAGTATAAACACCATGGGACCACGCAGCCGTCATACCGCTCAGGAAGGAGACGCGTTCTGTCTCCTAGAGATGAAAGTACTTTGGTGCGAAACGTGGAAATCAATCCCAGAACAACAGCAAACTACCTTGTGAAGATGCTGGAGGAAACAGGTACAAAAGTATCTATATCCACAGTAAAACGAGTCCTATATTGACATTACTTGAAAGGCCGCTCAGCAAGGAAGAAGCCACTGCTCCAAAACCACCATAAAAAAGCCAGACTACGGTTTGCAACTGCACCTGGGGACATAGATCGTACTTTTTGGAGAAATGTCCTCTGGTCTGATGAAACAAAAATAGAACTGTTTGGCCATAATGACCATCGTTATGTTTGGAGGAAAAAGGGGGATGCTTGCAAGCCGAAAAACACCATCCAGACTGTGAAGCAGGGGGGTGGCAGCATCATGTTGTTGGGGTGCTTTGCTGCAGGAGGGACTGGTGCACTTCACAAAATAGATAGCATCATGAGGAGGGGAAATTATGTGGATGTATTGAACAACATCTCAAGACATCAGTCAGGAAGTTAACGCTTGGTCGCAAATGGGTCTTCAGAATGGACAATGACCCCAAGCATACTTACAAAGTTGTGGCAAAATGGCTTAATGACAACAAAGTCAAGCTATTGGAGTGGGCATCACAAAGCCCTGACCTCAACCCTATAGAACATTTGTGGGCAGAACTGAAAAAGCATATGCGAGCAAGGATGCCTACAAACCTGACTCAGTTACACCAGCTTTGTCAGGAGGAATGGGTCAAAATTCACCCGATTTATTGGAATTGTGAAAAACTGAGTTTAAATGAATTTGGCTGAGGTGTATGTAAACTTCCAACTTCAATTGTACATGGCTTTGCTCCACACTACTTACAATGCATGTAATATCTTCATGGTTGAACTATTGGATATTGACATGGTTTTAATAAAAATGGAATCAAGTTGAACTATAGAAAACAAACAGCACAACAACGCCTAATTTCCAACACGTTTCAAACAGGGAAACTCTGTTATTTCCAGGATTTTGTTGTTTGATGGCCATAATGACGAATGCTGAGAATCAGAGCAAAACAATAGAGGATCCTGCTGTTGGTTGCTGAAGAGCCAAAGCTAGGATATCCGGCTAGTCTAGCATGATCTGCAGTAGGAACGGAGCACAGCTGCTTTCCATTCAGTGTGTAGCATCTCTACAAGCTCAGAGAGGGGGGCTGTTTCCTTCCACAAGCTCAGAGAGAGGAGCTGTTTCCTTTTAAAGGTCAACATCTTTACTGGGGCCACTTCTGACTAATACCTACGTGTACCTGGGAGAGGGACACGGGCATCCTGAAACACGGGCATCCTGAAAATATAGTGAAAACATCATTTCAGCCAGGAGTGTTTACGTACCTCTTCCTTGAAAGACCTGTTTAGGTATCTGCTATTAAACACTCCAATAGGAAATATGCTTCCAGCCTGTAGATAACCAATTTGCTAATTATCCAAAAACTAGTCTGTTGTTGGCTGTGTGTGCAGCAAGTAGCAAACAACCATTGTTCAACAACAAAGATGAAAGCAGCCGTGTAGGCTAGTTAATGAACTGTGTAGGCTAATTAATGAACTGTGTAGGCTAGTTAATGAACTGTGTAGGCTAGTTAATGAACTGTGTAGGCTAGTTAATGAACTGTGTAGGCTAGTTAATGAACTGTGTAGGCTAGTTAATGAAACGTGCAGGCTAGTTAATGAAACATGTAGGCTAGTTAATGAACTGTGTAGGCTAGTTCATGAACTGTGTAGCCTAGTTAATGAAACGTGCAGGCTAGTTAATGAAACATGTAGGCTAGTTAATGAACCGGTTAGGCTAGTTAATGAACCGTGTAGGCTAGTTAATGAACCGTGTTATATCTACAGACGTTTGTTGTTTCTCGAAAATCTGTGATCGTGACACACGGCGCTGCATGATTTACAACTGCCCCGTTGACGGGACCCCGATCCCTAAGAAGTTTTAATGAACCATGTAGGCTAGTTAATGAACTGGCAACTGTCTTTAGCTTAGCAGTTCTCCTTCGCCTGTCCTTTTAACTTAATTGTACCAGTGGACAAGTACCTTTTCATTTACTCAGACAACTTGAAGCTTGTTGAGATGCTGACGATTATAAAGGGAGCATTATGAGCCCTGCCAATCCTCAGTTAGCGAGCCGTGACTGAACACAAATAGTGAATGCTGCCCATTGGCTGTGCTGAATGGAGTTTTTCAAGAGCTGCTATGGGTGGATTTGCTCAGCTGTCATACAGAAAGAATGAGACAGGGGTAACGAGACAACAGGAGTGAGAGAGAGAGAGAGAGATCAAGATAGGGAAATGAAAGACAGAGAGGATGAGAGTGAAAGAGAGAACAGCACAGGGAATGAGAGTGAGAAAAACCAGACGGTTTGGGTGGAAAAAGAGTGGTATGCTGTGTGAGTGACAAACATGTTCATGTGGTACAGTACATGGAGCTAGGCTGTGGAGCCACATCCTGCCATGTCCCCAGAGTGAAGAGACATGGAGCTAGGCTGTGGAGCCACATCCTGCCATGTCCCCAGAGTGAAGAGACATGGAGCTAGGCTGTGGAGCCACATCCTGCCATGTCCCCAGAGTGAAGAGACATGGAGCTAGGCTGTGGAGCCACATCCTACCATGTCCCCAGAGTGAAGAGACATGGAGCTAGGCTGTGGAGCCACATCCTGCCATGTCCCCAGAGTGAAGAGACATGGAGCTAGGCTGCGGAGCCACATCCTGCCATGTCCCCAGAGTGAAGAGACATGGAGCTAGGCTGCGGAGCCACATCCTGCCATGTCCCCAGAGTGAAGAGACATGGAGCTAGGCTGCGGAGCCACATCCTGCCATGTCCCCAGAGTGAAGAGACATGGAGCTAGGCTGCGGAGCCACATCCTGCCATGTCCCCAGAGTGAAGAGACATGGAGCTAGGCTGCGGAGCCACATCCTGCCATGTCCCCAGAGTGAAGAGACATGGAGCTAGGCTGCGGAGCCACATCCTGCCATGTCCCCAGAGTGAAGAGACATGGAGCTAGGCTGTGGAGCCACATCCTACCCTGTCCCCAGAGTGACGAGACATGGAGCTAGGCTGCGGAGCCACATCCTGCCATGTCCCCAAAGTGAAGAGACATGGAGCTAGGCTGCGGAGCCACATCCTACCCTGTCCCCAGAGTGACGAGACATGGAGCTAGGCTGCGGAGCCACATCCTGCCATGTCCCCAAAGTGAAGAGACATGGAGCTAAGCTGTGGAGCCACATCCTACCCTGTCCCCAGAGTGAAGAGACATGGAGCTAGGCTGCGGAGCCACATTCTGCCATGTCCCCAGAGTGAAGAGACATGGAGCTAGGCTGTGGAGCCACATCCTACCCTGTCCCCAGAGCGAAGAGACATGGAGCTAGGCTGTGGAGCCACATCCTACCCTGTCCCCAGAGTGAAGAGACATGGAGCTAGGCTGCGGAGCCACATTCTGCCATGTCCCCAGAGTGAAGAGACATGGAGCTAGGCTGTGGAGCCACATCCTACCCTGTCCCCAGAGTGAAGAGACATGGAGCTAGGCTGTGGAGCCACATCCTACCCTGTCCCCAGAGTGAAGAGACATGGAGCTAGGCTGTGGAGCCACATCCTGCCATGTCCCCAGAGTGAAGAGACATGGAGCTAGGCTGCGGAGCCACATCCTGCCATGTCCCCAGAGTGAAGAGACATGGAGCTAGGCTGCGGAGCCACATCCTACCCTGTCCCCAAAGTGAAGAGACATGGAGCTAGGCTGCGGAACCACATCCTACCCTGTCCCCAAAGTGAAGAGACATGGAGCTAGGCTGCGGAGCCACATCCTACCCTGTCCCCAAAGTGAAGAGACATGGAGCTAGGCTGCGGAGCCACATCCTACCCTGTCCCCAAAGTGAAGAGACATGGAGCTAGGCTGTGATTTCAAATATCCTGAGTTTATTCTTAAATGAAAAGTAGAATGTTTGAAATGGGAGCAAAGTACATAATTCTTTCTTAGATCATTTTCTTTTCATGATGTTGAATCTCACACTGTAGTTCTCTAGTCCAGTAATGTCCATTGAGACTCGTCTTTGGAACATTTGATTTTGACTTCAGAAAACAAGAGGTTTTGACTGACAGTTTACAGCTGTGAAATGGAGACAACAGGGACAACGGAGTTTACTGTATTGTTGTTAAGTTATATGTCTGGGTACGTCTAACTTCTATGAGAAGGTATAATCCAGTGTCAGTATGATCTCTATGCGTGACCGGTCTCCTTCAGCTGTCATAATGGCAGAAGGCCCAGGGCACTAGCCAGGAGCAGAGAGGAGAAGCAAGTGATGCTGTCCCCTAATGAGACCTGAAAATCCCTTTCTGTCCCTCTGAAATTACCTGTCTGTCCTCTCTCCTTTGGCCTGAAGTGCCCTGTCTGTCGTTTTCTCCCACGGCCACAGAGCCAATGCTATCCTTCTCTGTCAGAAAATGCTTACAAATCCAGGCAGCACAGTGGAGAAACGATTCTCCATTTGACAGATTGTTGACAGTGCAAATGCAGTAGCGACGGACAGTCTGGCTGAGTTTGAGTGTGTTTGTGTACAAAGCAAGAAGATGATCCCCAATGGACTACTGGATATATATCACCATTATAACATTATAATTACAAACAAATAACACATAGGCAAATAAACTGAACTGCACTTCAAATGTGTGTACATGTATGTGTATATACACTGAGTATACAAAACATTAAGAACATGTCTTTCCATGACACAGACTGACCAGGTGAATCCAGGTGAAAGCAATGATCCCTTATTGATGTCACTTGTTAAATCCACTTCAATCATTGTAGATGAAGGGGAGGAGACAGGTTATAGAAGGAGTTTTAAGCCTTGAGACAATTGAGACATGGATTGTGTATGGTGCCATTCATAGGGGGAATGGGCAAGACAAAAGATGTACGTTTCTTTGAACGTGGTATGGTAGTAGGTGCCAGGCGCAACATTGCTGGGTTTTTCACACACATAATGGTCCACCACCCAAAGGGCATCCAGCCAACTTGACACAACTGTGGGAAGCATTGGAGTCAACATGGGCCAGCATCCCTGTGGAACACTTTTGACACCTTGTAGAGTCCGTTCCCAGACGAATTGAGGCTGTTGTGAGTGCAAAAGGGGGGGTGCAATTCAATATTTGGAAGATGCCTTTTCATGTGTATGTGTGTGACACATGCCTGCACGCTATGGGTAAACACACTCGTCTCCCTTCCCCAGGTATCACTCGGACGGAGAAGGACAAAGGCACTGTGTATGAGCTCACCTTCAAAGGTGACCAGAGCCGTGAGTTCAGGAAGCTGGTTCTGTTCCGTCCCTTTGGGCCGCTGATGAAGGTGAAGAACGAGAGGGTGGACACGGCTAATGTCCGCATCAATATCATAGTGCCCCTCTCCCAACGAGCCGACAAGTTCAGACACTTTATGCACAACTTCAGGTACAGTGAGAGGCACTCAGTTATTCATGCATGTTATTGGCTCATTCTCTCCTTCCTTGTAACTCTTCCCCCGGGATGTTGTTGTGTTCTCAGTTAACCTTACTAAAGAATAAGGGTCAAACAAGGGTTCATTAAAAAAAATCATGTTCCATGTCCACTTGTATTAACTGTGATAATTGTATGCCATAACCAACAGAATGAGAAACAGAATATACTGTAGTTAACCATGTTTGACATGCCCAGTTTGTCACAGCAGCAAGGATTCAAACCAAAGGAAGTAATTGCTGCGTTTGTACTCTGATAGTGACAGCATGTCTCTCTCTCTCTCTGCTAGAGACGTCGATGGACTCTTTAATTCCTGTGATTTGTTACACTCCTGCACAGCTGCTTATCAAGGCTTTGAGTTTTTTTTATGGCAAATCCTGCTTAGTAGCAGTCTTAAAACCAGCACATAAAACTGATATACTGCAGTGGTGCTGTTCCTGCTGTGCAAAGTCTCCCTGAGTCGCTGAGCAAACGCTTTGGTCTCATCCATATTAATGTAGATGGAGGAGGAGGTGTGTGGAGGTGCGGCGGGGTGTTTGTGTGTGCAGTTTTTTCAGGAAGAGATGAGAGGAATGTTAGGAGGACTGACGTTCTTTCAGAAGCCGTGTGACACATTTACTGAGCACAGCGTATACAGGAATGACACGTACACAGATAAGTGTACGTTTACTGTATGCACATACACACAAGCACACACACACACACACACACACACACATATATATTATGTATGACAGGCAAGTAATCAAAGCATCAATAGCTAAACTTCCCAGCCATATATTCTTAATAACTATTCATTTCAATATCCAGGCCAGGAGGCAACAGACACTAAACACAACACTTTATTCCAACAAACCCTGCATCTACTAACCTTCTTCTGTTTAAATGGCAAAGGAAGGCCAATCATCTAAGATGACAACGGTAGGTTTACATTATTCATATCTGTCCAATATTGTCTGCTGCAAATGTGATCAGATTAAACCTGGAGGGAGCGATAATGGAGACTAGGGACCTACATGTAGTTTAACTAGTAATTTAATTACATTTTGCTGTAGCTTGGTGGTAGTTGAACTACATTAAAATCTAGGTAGTGTTTGTATTAGTTAATTACATACTAAAGCCATGTGGTGGGGTAGCTAACTACTGGAACTACACACTGCTTTTTTTTGCAAATATATCTCGAAACTTCATTTTTGTGTTTAATAGGCTAAATTACACATTATGTTAACATCTGACTTCAGAGTGATCTGTTCTTGCAATTTGTAGTCTATGATATTTCAGATTTAGATATGGTAATTTGGATGTAACTTTAGTTAATATGTTTCTTAAGGGTAGCTTTAGTGTAGCTCCAGTTTGAAGTAATTGTTTGTCTGGTAAACTATATTTTCAGAGTAGCGTCCCCAACACTGTTCGAGAGACTGAATGAGGATTAGTCTTCCTAATGTGTATAGTGAGAGGAAGAGGTGAGATGAGGAGAAGGGGAGGTGAGGAGAGGCAGAGAGGTGAGGAGGAGAAGGAGAGGTGAGGAGGAGGAGAGGAAGAGGTGAGGAGAAGGGAGGTGAGGAGGAGCGGTGAGGAGGAGAGGAGGGGTGAGGAAGATGAGAGGAAGAGAGGTGAGAGAAGGAGAGGAGAGGTGAGGAGGAAGAGAGGAGGAGAGGTGAGGAGGAGGAGAGGAGAGGAGAGGATGAGGAGAGAAGCAGTGAGGAGAAGGAGAGGAGAGGAGGAGAGGTGAGCAGGAGTAGAGGAAAGGAGGAGGAGGAGGAGAGGAGCTGCCCACCTGCTCCTCTGCATAAGCGTTGTACATTTGGCATGTCTCTATTAGAACGTCTGGTGCTAGAGTTTTGGAATATCACACCAGGGCTGGAGATGGATCCCTCCTCGGGGATTCTGTCTGTTACCAAGTCCTCACAGTGTGCCTCTTTAGCAACATAACATATGTACATAGCAAATGTACATTATACATAACATAAAGTACATGTACCTGATCTTGCTGTGACCCCTTTTGAACTGACCTCTGTTATCAATACAGAATATGTTTTCTTTCAAATACTTTGAACATTTGGTTTCAGGCTACCTTCAGTGCCAAGTGGGCAGGGTTTGCACTTTGGGGATTATTCCATCGGTTCAGTCAGGCAGGCTTCATCAAACGCAGCTAAAGTCTCTGAAAGAAAACCAATGATATCAACCGTGTTACCCCCTGGGTTGTGTGTTGAGTCCTCTGCTTTGTGTGATTAATTATTTCTTCATCTGTGTTTGTTTGTTGTTGCAGAGAGGTGTGTGTGCGGCAGGACGGGCGTGTCCACCTAACTGTGGTGTACTTTGGGAAGGACCAAATGAATGAAGTCAGGAGCACGCTGGAGAATACATCTAGGTGGGTGGACACACACACGCACACACTCTCTCTCTCTCTCTCTCTCTCTCTCTCTCTCTCTCTCTAATGTAGGAGTGTGGCCACATAGAAGCACTCTGTGACCTCTGCCAGTGTTGGATTTTACAGGCCAAGGCTGATAGTGGCCGAGGTGAAATTAGTGTCACATTGACGTCTTGCCTGCATAGAAGATTACAGGTCCAGGGTCAGTTTGAGATGGTGTTGTGGGTGAGATTAGTTCACATGGTACTCTGGTACTGTGCTGATTGTCTAGCAGGTTTCCATGGAGACAAGGGCAGGGGTAGAAAGCAGGAGAGAGAGAGAGAGAGAGAGAGAGAGAGAGAGAGACACACAGAGAGAGACACAGACAGACAGACAGACAGACAGACAGACAGACAGACAGACAGACAGACAGACAGACAGACAGACAGACAGACAGACAGACAGACAGACAGACAGACAGACAGACAGACAGACAGACAGACAGACAGACAGACAGACAGACAGACAGACAGACAGACAGACAGACAGACAGACAGACAGACCTCATGCTGGGCTTTGAGCTGGTTTCAGATGTCACGCCACCGCTTTCTCTCTCTGGCTCTCTCTCATCTTTCACTCAAAGGCACCTCATTCTCAACAGCTCTGCTGTCTCTGGGAATGGCCTTGGCGGTTTGTCTGTGATGGTTTGAATAGCGAGAAAGAGAGAAATACAAGACAGTATCCTTGTACATTCAGTGACCTCCTCTAATAACCTGTCTCACTGTGCATGGGGTTGAAGCTGCAGCATTGGGAAGGAACTGTGTTAGGCCTTGGAGAATTTGTTCACTTTGTTCCCAGCAAATACCTTAGACACAGCATATGCCTAGCAAGACATGTTTAGACATCTGTTCTCTAAACAGTCCCTTGCTCTTGCTAGCTTTTTGTACCACAATTACATTTCTAGTGATTATGCTAATAGTCCTGATCAGTCCCAGAAATGAGCTCACTTCACATCAGACCAGGTTAAGAATAGTGTTTGATATTATTGATTGAGCTGCGTACGTGTGTCCGGCATTCCAGGCATGCTCAATCAAACGCTCAAAGTAATTCTATTTGAATCCTGGTCTGCTACATTTCAGGATCACATCACACCAAACATATATATCAGTCCTGGTCTGTCCTCATGTTACCTGATAAACAGCTCAGTCTGAGTCAATGCATTCAATCGCCATGGTTACGTAAGGCTTTATCTGACTCAGTATCAGCCACTTTAATCAAGCACTGATCTGTTAGAGAGAGAAAGAGCACAACATCCAAACTCTAATCTTTTTCCTTTTTCTGTTGATTTGGTCTGAATGGTTATGGATTATTTACGAGGGAGAATGGGGGGGGGGGGGGGGGGGGGGACTTTTGCCATTGTCGATGACCTGAATCCTGAACCTGCCTGTCCTCATTGTAGCTCCACATAGACTGCCTCTGCCTGCGTCAATATCTGTTTCCAACAGCAGACAGCATGTGGATAATTTGATGCTATATCCAAACGCTTTTTACCCCTTTTGCACTGTACATGTATGTGTTCACATTCATAGGGCAAGCACTGTATCCAAGCTAGTAAAGTATAGGTACGGGGCAAGTTGAATCAAAGTTCAACTCCTTATGCCAGGGTTCCCCAACTGGCGGCCCGCGGGCGAAATTAGGCCCGCCAGAAATATTATTTGGCCCCCCAAAGCCCCCCAAATTAATTATGAGAAGGAAAAACTCCGAAATGCAATGTCCCAAGAAGGAAGTTACCCTACCTAAATAACGCAAAAGTTACATTTGAACTTAATCAATAAGGAGAGAGAATGCAGGAGACAGTCAACTAATAAAGCAGGCAGCAGAACATTCTGTGGTGCTGAAACGTAAAGCTGCAACCACAGCGCAATCAATAGGAGGTGAACAGCACCTGGTGCTGAAAATATAGATAACTTGTTATGCAAGTGTTGCACAGCAACATATGGAGAAAAAACTACACCGGTCGAGTAATTCATTTCAACAATATATTTCATTTTTATTTGACTTTACAAACAACAAACAGAAAATACGGTCAGCTTGAGACCTAAACATCTCTGTATAAGCACTCGCAATAATGTTAGTATTTACTAAATACAGTCATATAGGCCACTATGTGACTTACTCAATGGAAAAAGTTGCATTTCCCCTCAGACACGATATTGTGGATGTCGGGTGAGATGAATGTGAGATGGATGTCTGAGATTGAATTCTTTGCAAACAGCGACATTGTTATTGTAAATAAGACACACTGGCTTGGTATTGGGAAAATATGGTAAGATGAACACATTTCTCTCTGTACATCCTTCGCTGAAACTTCCATTTTCATTATCCACCTTTCTTTTGAGAGCAACATTTTTTCTTGCTATAAAGCAAATTGATCTGAAGGAATGTTGACGTTAGATAAAGTAGTGTAGACTACAGTAGGCTACGTAGACCTGGTTTTCCCCACCAATCTACGCACAGAGAAATAGACAAAAATAAAAACTGAATACAGACATGGTGATATTATTGTAATCAGATTGTAATCAGATCAAAATTATTATGTTATTGCACTGAATTTATTATGTACTAATCAGATGTGTTAAAAATGATGTTCAATTTGTAGTGTAGGCCAATTCATTTTGCTAATATTATATACTAATTATGTTCTGGCCCACCGACTATTTCAGAAAAAATTTGGGCCAAGGTCAAACCTAGATGACGAACCCTGCCTTATTCTGTATCTTAGTGATGGACAGGGCAGGTTGAAGTAAAGTTCAACTCCTTATTCTGTATCTTAGTGATGGACAGGGCTTATTCTGTATCTTAGTGATGGACAGGGCTTATGCTGTATCTTAGTGAGCTGTACCAGACAACGGCATGCTTATCTCCAACACTCTTTAACCAGGCACACAGAGCTGTTTGAAGAGCGGGGAAATCGATAGACATGAATAATTAGTATCGATGAAGGAGAGGAGAGAGGAGAGGAGAGGAAAGAGGAGAGAGGAGAGAGGAGAGAGGAGAGAGGAGAGAAGAGAGAAGAGAGAGGAGAGAGGAGAGAGGAGAGAGGAGAGAGGAGAGAAGAGAATAGAGGGAGAAGAGAGAGGAAGAGATGAAAAGACAAGAGAGGAGAGGAGAGGAGAGGAGAGGAGAGGAGAGGAGAGGAGAGGAGAGGAGAGGAGAGGAGAGGAGAGGAGAGGAGAGGAGAGGAAAGGAGAGGAGAGGAGAGGAGACCATTTTGTGCCCAGGGTGATAGCTAAACGCCAGTGAACGGCAGATGCACTCAGAGCACAAACACCAGCCCACCAGCTCACAATGAATACTAATGCACCATCCCTACATCTCCACATATGGATCAGCTCCTCAGGGAGACAGACAGAGCACTGCCTACTATCGAAAAACCTACACCACAGCGAAGTGTGGCATTTCGGCCGGGGTGTGTTCTTTTGGGAAGCACTCTTTTCACACCACTTCGATACCGAAGTTACTTTTTTGTAACAGGTTAGGAGAACTTACGCAGCAGGTTAGGATAATTGATGCAGCAGGTTAGGAGACTGAGGTAAAGGTTTTGAAAAGAGTTAGGGTTAGTGAAAATGCTCGCCTAACCTGCTACGAAAATCACTTCGTAGCGAAGTGGCCTGAAAAGAGTGCGTCCAGTGTTCTTTAAGTATTTCCAGTGTTTCCATTCAACGTTGATGTTTGGTACATCATACTGTATCTTTCACACACGCACGCACGCACGCACGCACGCACGCACGCACGCACGCACGCACGCACGCACGCACGCACGCACGCACGCACGCACACACACACACACACACACACACACACACACACACTAAGGCAGAAAGTGAGACTCATCAGGGTATAAACAGTCACTCAAGCAGAAAGTGAGACTCATCAGGGTAATAACAGTAGACAGATAGGGGTCTTTGTGGTTTTGTTTGACATGGCGGCACTTTAGCCATGACCAAATCTGAAGGGGTCCGCTGGAAGAGAGAGAGACAGACAGACAGACTGACCGACAGAGACAGACAAAGAGAGAGAGACAGAGGTAGTGAAGAGAGAGTGTGAGATACAGACAGGCAGGCAGGCAGGCAGACAGACAGGCAGGCAGGCAAGCAGGCAGGCAGAGAGAGAGAGAGAGAGAGAGAGAGAGAGAGAGAGAGAGAGAGAGAGAGAGAGAGAGAGAGAGAGAGAGAGAGAGAGAGAGAGAGAGAGAGAGAGAGAGAGAGATAGAGAGAGGGGGGAGCTGTCCCAGACCTGCACCAGATCGACATTCCCTTTAAAGCAAACTGGATCACAAAAGGAAATACCAGAGTTTTGGGGCTTCTTGAATCACTGCCTGGATCCTGAACTAAACCCACTCAAATCAAATCAAATCAAATTGTATTGGTCACATACACATGGTTAGCAGATGTTAAAGCGACCGTGCAGTAATATCTAACAAGTAATCTAACAATTTCACAACAACTACCTTATACACACAAGTGTAAAGGAATGAATAAGAATATGTACATATAAATATATGGATGAGCGATGGCCGAACGGCATAGGCAAGATGCAGTAGATGGTATAGAGTACAGTATATACATATGAGATGAGTAATGTAGAGTATGTAAACATTATATAAAGTGGCATTGTTTAAATTGACCAGTGATACATTTATTGCATCCAATTTTGTATTATTATAGTGGCTAGAGATTGAGTCAGTATGTTGGCAGCAGCCACTCAATGTTAGTGATGGCTGTTTAACAGTCTGATGGCCTTGAGTCAGAAGCTGTTTTTCAGTCTCTCGGTCCTAGCTTTGGTGCACCTGTACAGACCTCGCCTTCTGGATGATAGCGGGGTGAACAGGCAGTGGCTCGGGTGGTTGTTGTCCTTCTTGTCCTGGCTTTCCTGTGACATCGGGTGGTGTAGGTGTCCTGGAGGACAGGTAGTTTGCCCCCGGTGATGCGTTGTGCAGACCTCACTACCCTCTGGAGAGCCTTACGGTTGTGGGCGGAGCAGTTGCCGTACCAGGCGGTGATACAGCCCGACAGGATGCTCTCGATTGTGCATCTGTAAAAGTTTGTGAGTGTTTTTGGTGAAAAGCCAAATTTCTTCAGCCTCCTGAGGTTGAAGAGGCGCTGTTGTGCCTTCTTCACAACGCTGTCTGTGTGGGTGGACCATTTCAGTTTGTCCGTGATGTGTACGCCGAGGAACTTAAAACTTTCTACCTTCACTACTGTCCCGCCGATGTGGATAGGGGGGTGCTCCCTCTGCTGTTTCCTGAAGTCCACGATCATCTCCTTTGTTTTGTTGACGTTGAGTGTGAGGTTATTTTCCTGACAACACACTCTGAGTGCCCTCACCTCCTCCCTGTAGGCCGTCTCGTCGTTGTTGGTAATCAAGCCTACCACTGTAGTGTCGTCTGCAAACTTGATGATTGAGTTGGAGGCGTGCATGGCCACACAGTCATGGGTGAACAGGGAGTACAGGAGAGAGCTGAGAATGCACCCTTGTGGGGCCCTAGTGTTGAGGATCAGTGGGGTGGAGATGTTGTTTCCTACCCTCACCATCTGGGGGCGGCCGGTCAGAAAGTCCAGGACCCAGTTGCACAGGGCGGAGTCGAGACCCAGGGCCTCAAGCTTCAGGATAGAATGCTGAGTTGTAATCGATGAACATCATTCTTACATAGGTATTCCTCTTGTCCAGATGGGTTAGGGCAGTGTGCAGTGTGATTGTGATTGCGTCGTCTGTGGACCTATTGGGGCGTGAAGCAAATTGGAGTGGGTCTAGGGTGTCAGGTAGGGTGGAGGGGATATGATCCTTGACAGGTCTCTCAAAGCACTTCATGATGATGGAAGTGAGTGCTACGGGGCGATAGTCGTTTA
Organism: Salvelinus namaycush; assembly: GCF_016432855.1. NCBI lineage: Eukaryota > Metazoa > Chordata > Actinopteri > Salmoniformes > Salmonidae > Salvelinus > Salvelinus namaycush. Next base: position 10,500,168 of record NC_052309.1, on the reverse strand, counting down.
ACTCAGTTACCTTAGCTTTCTTGGGAACAGAAACAATGGTTGCCCTCTTGAAGCATGTGGGAAGAGCAGACTGGGATAGAGATTGATTGAATATGTCTGTAAACACACAGCCAGCTGGTCTGCGCATGCTCTGAGGGCGCGGCTAGGGATGCCGTCTGGGCCAGGAGCCTTGCGAGGGTTAACACGTTTAAATGTTTTACTCACGTTGGCTGCGGTGAAGGAGAACCCGCAGGTTTTGGTAGCTTTGGTAGTTTTGGTAGTGTCAGAGGCACTGTATTATCCTCAAAGCGAGCAAAGAAGTTGTTTAGTTTGTCTGGGAGCAAGACGTCGATGTCCGCGACGGGGCTGGTTTCCTTTTTGTAGTCCGTGATTGTCTGTAGACCCTGCCACATATGTCTCGTGTCTGAGCCGTTGAATTGTGACTCTACTTTGTCTCTATACTGACGCTTAGCTTGTTTGATTGCCTTGCGGAGGGAATAGCTACACTGTTTGCATTCGGTCATGTTTCCGGTCGCCTTGCCATGATTAAAAGCAGTGGTTCGCACTTTCAGTTTTGCGCGAATGCTACCATCAATCCACAGTTTCTGGTTGGGGAAGGTTTTAATAGTCACCGTGGGTACCACATCACCGATGCACTTGCTAATTAACTCGCTCACCAAATCAGCTTATACATCAATGTTGTTGTCTGAGGCTATCCGGAACATATCCCAGTCCACGTGATCGAAGCAATCTTGAAGCGTGGAATCAGATTGGTCAGACCAGCGTTGAACAGACTTGAGCACGGGCGTTTCCTGTTTTAGTTTCTGTCTATAGGCTGGGAGCAACAAAATGGAGTCGTTGTCAGATTTGCCGAAAGGAGGGCGAGGGAGGGCTTTGTATGCGTCACGGAAGTTTGAGTAGCAATGATCCAGAATTTTGCCAGCCCGGGTCGCACATTCGATATGCTGATAAAATTTAGGGAGCCTTGTTTTCAGATTAGCTTTGTTAAAATCCCCAGCTACAATAAATGCAGCCTCAGGATATGTGTTTTCCAGTTTTTATAGAGTCCAATTAAGTTATTTCAGTGCCATTTCAGGACACTCCTACTCTCTCCTAATGTGATTGAAATAAAATCCTGATTGCCTGCTTTTAACTATTCCGATTCCCACAGGATTGCTGGCCCACATACATTGCGTGTGCTTATTTTTGTGGGAATTAATGGTTTGAAAGGTATTTATCCGATGCAAAACAACTCCCATGGGTCTTGGTGAACAATGTTTTCGTGTCCCAAGATTTTGTGCACCTTGGAAAAACCACAGGCTGAGAATTCTGGTGGCAGCCCTTACAAGGACATTCGGCTCTTTTCTGATAAGTTTTAGTACGAGTGAATGGTAGACGTGTGTGTGTGCAGTGTGTTTGTGTTTGTGTGTGTCTGTGTTTCTGTCTGTCTGTATTTATCGGCCAGTCTGTATTTCTTGGTGCGCGTTAATGCTTTGGCTACACCAGCCAATTCGTGGGTGTATCTGTGTCTAAACAGGATTAAGTACAAGTATACTGGTCCTAAATCAACGTTTTCATTCTGACAGCAGATATAAATTAGGCTCCGTACAGATTAATCTGAAATGAAACACCCAGCTCATCGTTTCCAGAGCCAGAGTCCCCAGGGAAGCAACAGGAAGCCCTTCCATCTGGTTCAGCTGCTGCTAGGGAGATGGGAGGACTGCTCAGCACTGGGGAGAGCCTACAACCTGTAGAGTGTGAATGACAACCAATGTCACCCTAGCCATAGCCTTATATTGATATACAGTACCAGTCAAATGTTTGTACACACCTACTCATTCAAGGGTTTTTCTTTATTTTGACTATTTTCTACATTGTAGAATAATAGTGGAGACATCAAAACTATGGAATAACACATATGGAATCATGTAGTAACCAAAGAAGTGTTAAACAAATCAAAATATATTGTATTTCTGAGATTCTTCAAAGTAGCCACCCTTTGCCTTGATGACAGCTTTGCACACTCTTGGCATTCTCTCAACCAGCTTCATGAGGTAGTCACCTGGAATACTTATACAGTGTAGGTAGGGATAAAGTGATAAGGCAACGGGATAGATAATAAACAGTAACAGCAGCAGCGTATGTGTCAAAACAGTTATAGCAAAAAGGGGCAATGCATATAGTCCATTTGGCTATTGGTTAACTATGTAGCAGTTGTCACGCACCCTTACAGCAGTCTTGGGGCTAGAAGCTGTTCAGGGTCCTGTTGGTTCCAGACATGGTTCAACTATGTCACAGATGACTAACGATGTTCTCCTTTTAACTGGAAAAAGTTTCTGTTATGATCTATTATGGGCATGAATCTGTGATTATGTTCATTTGAGAGAGTTTGTTAATAATGCATTAGCAATTTTATAGTGTTCACATCTCAAACAATTAATTGCAATGTTTTTGGGAGATTCTAGCTAATTCCTCCTAGTACAAGGCCCAAGGTTAGGATTTAATGTATAATTTATCCTGCTGGATCCTGCAGTGTGTCTGTGCGTGTGTGTGTGTGTGTGTGTGGCAGACCTCAGTCTCTCCATGCGTCTCTCTCTATCTCTCTCTGTTGGTTTTGTACAGTTAGCAAGCTTGTGTTTTAGTTGAGTCACCAAAGTGCCATTCAGTTGCTGACACTATCCAGCAGGGCAGTAATCCCTCACTAATACAGGAACATCAGTCAGTGGATGTTTACCGTGGGTGGAGGAGGATGATTCCTAAAGGAGGCTGAGATGTTAAAACACATTTGCCACATTGACAGTGAGCAGCATATTAACAAACCTTACTTCTCATCACACACACCGGGGCTACGTCCCGACTGGCACCCTATTCCCTATATATTGCACTACTTTTGACCAGAGCCCTAAGTAAGTGCCCTTGTCAAAAGAAGTGTAGGAATGTAGGGAATAGGGATCCATTTGGGACACAACCATCATGCAGCCACTTTATAGCCTGATCTTATCAGTCCTGCTGCTGTCAGAGGGGAAATTAGGTTCACTACAATATGCTGGATAGTCTCTGTCTGTGTGTGTGTGTGTGTGTGTGTGTGTGTGTGTGTGTGTGTGTGTGTGTGTGTGTGTGTGTGTGTGTGTGTGTGTGTGTGTGTGTGTTTGTGTGTGTGTGTGTGTGTGCGTGTGTGCGTGCGTGCGTGCATGCGTGCGTGCGTGCATGTACTGTAGTTAATGGTACAGTACAAAGACAGAGCTGTGTGTATTGTATGTAGTGCCTGTATCCAGGCTCAGCTGGGTCCTCTGCCCTCTCTGCTCTCATAACACCCATTAGACACTGATCAATTAAGACTGTCCCATTCCCTCTACTAAGTTAACTTTGAACCAATTAAGCTAATTCACTTTTTGAGCAATTTCTTGAGGAGCCATGCGGTTTCCCTCTTTCTGGTGTCCATTGGGTTGGGTTTCTCTTGTCCTCTCCCTCTCCTTTCTTCTCTTTCTCTCCCTCCTCTCCTCAGAGGACCACAGCAGCAATAAGTTCTTAAAGGTCCAATACAGTCAAAAATGTGTGTGCAAGCGTGTGCAAAGCTGTCAAAAATAAAATAAAAATAGCTTCTTAGCAAAGATACATTTCTCAAGCATTAATTTTTCTTGGACTGTCTGGGAGTGTTCTGAGTGGGGAGGGGAAAACTGAAAACTAGCTGTTATTGGCAGAGAGGTTTGGAACACAGACACCCTCTGGAAAATATTAACTGTCTTTATTATTGGTCTATTAACTAATTTATCGCCTAATTAGTTCATAGACCAATAATAAAGACAGTTAATATTTTCCAGAGGGTGTCTGTGTTCCAAACCTCTTGAGAACCTGCTTGAGAAATGTATCTTTGCTAAGAAGCTATTTTTATTTTATTTTTGACTATTTTAATTGAAAACAATCACAGTAAGGTACTTAATTATTACCCAGAAATGATTTGACATTGAAATAAAAACATCTGAATTGGATCTTTAAACGTTATTGTGTTATCCTTGGTGATTTTAAATACAGTGTATTCACGTGTAGCTTAAATGTGTTTTTCAATTGTCCACAAATCTAATGAATAAAATCTCTCCCTTTCCCACCTCACAGGGAGATCAACTTTAAGAACTTCACTCTGCTCCAGCTGAATGAGGAGTTCTCCCGGGGGCGTGGCCTGGATGTGGGCGCCAGGGCGTGGAAAGGAGGGAACGTTCTCCTTTTCTTCTGTGATGTCGACATCTACTTCACCGCTGACTTCCTCAACACCTGCCGACTCAACACTCAACCTGGTGAGGGAGGTTACTACACTTGACTGAACAAACCCACATCAGTGCTGTGTTCAGAATGGGATGCTCTAACATGTTCAACTTCAACTTTATTTAACATGGGTAATAAATACATTAGGAATCTTTTGATTTGTTTGATAACATTTGCATATCTTTCTTCCTTAGGTAAAAAGGTGTTCTATCCCGTTCTGTTCAGCCAGTACAATCCAACCCTGATTTACGGTAACCACGACCACATCCCTCCAGTGGAGCAGCAACTGGTAAGAAAGCTGTTTTCACTGATGTCCTCTAAATTATTCTTCCACATACATGGTACAACAGCATGTTTTCTCACATTACATTTGCCTGTTCTTTATTGCTCTGGTTTAATAGGTCATTAAAAAGGATACAGGATTCTGGAGAGACTTTGGCTTCGGAATGACATGCCAATACCGATCAGATTTCATCAACATAGGTAAAGATCAGGTTACCTCATCGCTGGTCAATTATGCCTTCATATTAATGGTAATGCAAATTGTGCTAAGAGAAACATATACAGTGCATTTGGAAAGTATTCAGATTCAGATTATTTTGTTACGTTACAGCCTTATTCTAAAATTGATTAAATGGTTTTTTCCCTCATCAATCTACACACAATACCCCATAATGACAAAGCAAAAACAGGTTTTTAGAATAAAAAAAAATAAAAAAAATGAAATATCACATTTACATAAGTATTCAGACCCTTTACTCAGTACTTTGTTGAAGCACCTTTGGCAGCGATTACAGCCTTGAGTCTTCTTGGGTATGATGTTACAAGCTTGGCACACCTGTACTTGGGGAGTTTCCTCTCAAGCTTGTCAGGTTGGATGGGGAGCGTTGCTACACAGCTATTTTCAGGTCTCTCCAGATATGCTCGATCAGGTTCAAGTCCGTGCTCTGGCTGGGCCACTCAAGGACATTCAGACTTGTCCCGAAGCCACTCCTGCATTGTCTTGGATGTGTGCTTAGGGTCATTGTCCTGGTGGAAGGTGAACCTTCGCCCCAGTCTGAGGTCCTGAGCACTCTGGAGCAGGTTTCCATCAAGGATCTCTCTGTACTTTGCTCTGTTCATCTTTCCCTCGATCCTGACTAGTCTCACAGTCCCTGCCGCTGAAAAACATCCCCAGAGCATGATGCTGCCACCACCATGCTTCACCGTAGGGATGGTGCCAGGTTTCCTCCAGACGTGACGCTTGGCATTAAGGCCAAAGAGTGCAATCTTGGTTTCATCAGACCAGAGAATCTTGTTTCTTATGGTCTGAGAGTCTTTAGGTGCCTTTTTGCAAACTCCAAGTACCTTTTACTGAGGAGTGGCTTCCGTCTGGCCACTCTACCATAAAGGCCTGATTGGTGTAGTGCTGCAGAGATGATTGTCATTCTGGAAGGTTCTCCCATCTCCACAGAGGAACTCTGGAGCTCTGTCAAAGTGGCCATCGGGTTCTTGGTCATCTCCCTGACCAAGGCCCTTCTCCCCCGATTGCTCAGTTCAGCCGGGCGGCCAGCTCTAGGAAGTGTCTTGGTGGTTCCAAACTTCTTCCATTTAAGAAGGATGGAGGCCACTGTCTTGTTGGGGACCTTCAATGCTGCATACATTTTTGGGTACCCTTCTCCAGATCTGTGCCTCGACACAATCCTGTATCGGAGCTCTACGGACAATTCCTTCGACCTCATGGCTTTGTTTTTGCTGTGACATGCAATGTCAACTGTGAGACCGTATATAGACAGGTGTGTGCATTTCCAAATCATGTCCAATCAATTGAATTTACCACAAGTGGACTCCAATCAAGTTGTAAAAACATATCAGGGATGATCAATGGAAAAGAGTCTCATAGCAAAGGGTCTGAATACTTCCGTAAATAAGGTATTTCTGTTTTTGTTTTTTTATAAATTGGCAAATAGTTCTCAACCTGTTTTCACTTTGTCATTATGGGGTATTGTGTGTAGATTGATGAGGAAAATGTTCTATTTAATCCATTTTAGAATAAGGCTGTAACGTAACAAAGTGGGGGAAAAGGGAAGGGTTCTGAATACTTTCCGAATGCACTGTATTTCCATTCATATCCAATCCACCAGCAATATCATTATGGATTCAGGTATATTGGCTCGCAGGACAGGTTTTGCCTCAACACGATTTTCCACCTCAGTTGAGGCCATTAGATGAAATCAGAGGCTATAAACTATGGTGGGAATAAGGACCTTCTCTGTATCAGTGTCTGGCTGTCCCAAATGGCACCATATTCCCTTTATAGTTCACTCTTTTTTACCAGGGCCCATAGGGAGAAGTAATGCACTATATAAGGAATAGTGTGTAATTTGGGACGCAGCTACTGTCCAGAGACGGTCCTTATTCCCAACATAAATCATTGATATTACTGCGGCGGGAGACAGAGGTACAGCATCTGTCTGACCTTAGGCTCTCAGGAGAGAGATACATTATATCACTGTCCACCTCATGATCTAAAACTACCTATAATATATGTACATAAAATAGTCCTTGCAACTCTTTGGCTGAGTGATTTCAGATTAGATGTGAATAGTAATTAATAAATAATTGATCCATGTGTTGAGATTTTCACCCAAAGTAGAGAGAGAAAGAAAGAAAGAAAGAAAGAAAGAAAGAAAGAAAGAAAGAAAGAAAGAAAGAAAGAAAGAAAGAAAGGCAGAGAGTGAGAGGGTGGGGGAAGAAGGGAGGAAAATAAACAATTTGCTTCTCCCAGTGAGATGAAGAGAAGAGACAGAATGAGTTCAAACAGAGAGGATATTTTTAGGCCCCAGCATACAAACAATCGCTGATAATCGTTCTCAAAACATGTCGTTGCACATCTCACATTACAAGAGCATTGCAGATTTTGTGCCGATAAAATCAAACCTATTTCAAAATATCAGGACGTCTGGGACGCTCAAAGACAGGATCAGTAGCCCTCAGATTGCGTTTCAGACCCGCTCACATTAAACGAGCGTTGGTAACAGCAGGACATCCCGAGTAGGCAATGACATGGGAATTTTGTCTCCGATCTCAAAAACTTGTCTGGGACAGCTAAATCAGATCAAAAATAGTGTACGCCAGGCTTTAGTTGTTTATTTTCTGTAAATGTTATTTTTCTGATTACAAAAACTAGATTTGATGTCTTTAGTGTCTGAAACTTTCAAATCAAATCAAATTGTATTTGTCACATGCGCTGAATACAACAGGTGCAGACCCTCATTACTAAAACTGACACGTTTTTATTTTCATCAAAACTATTTTATATCGATGGAGTGCATTTGATTTTACGGTCTGCACATACGCAGTTCGGCGCTATACGACCATTAGACCCGATGACGTGTTTCTGCACATGCACTTAGCTAGCTAACGAGACCATGACATCGCCCCCTAAGTGTGATCAGGGACCCGACGGTTTGTTTCTGCGCATGAGTTTAGCTAGCTAATGTCACTATGACATCGCCTAAAAGTGTGATCGGGGATTTCTATTGGATAAGCAGTTTCTGTTTATGGTTGAGCATTGAGCAGTCTGCAGTCAGAGAAAAAGGAAGAAAAACACACTCCTGCATAAATAAACAAAACATGTTTACCTGTGTCACCTAGGGCATGAGGAGGATGTAGTCCAGATAGTTTGAAAGAACTGACGTCAGCATCTTAATTCCTCTGAAAGTCGTGTTAGGCAGATCTCTATAATTACAAAATGGTCTTGTCTCTGCCCTAACAATGGGAGTCGTTGTCACAAACGTGGAAAGGCAGGCGGGAGGAGGTGAGATCAGATGGGAACATTCTAGCCAATGAGAGGGCAAATACGCATTTGAACAACAGACACAATTCCGAGATAAAATTGTCTTTCTCAAAGTTGTCGAGATGCCACGTGCATCCACTTATATCAGTACATTCGTAACAACCTAAACATTTCCTAACTTCTACTCGATCAAATAAGCCTCAGTTAGCAAATTAGAAATGTAAAAAAAGTTGTTGACCAAATCTGACCCTCTCTAATAGAACTCCATACAAAAAATCCTCACTTGGTCTGCTTATCGCTATTTTCTCGCATGGACAGAGCCTCTCGCTTTACCTCTTCCTCTCTGAGTTAGGGCATGTTCTGAGGTTCTATCCCAATAGCTCATCACTCCTCTGCTGTCATAAATCAAATCAAAGTTTATTTGTCACGTGCGCCGAATATAACAGGTGTAGACCTTACAGTGAAATAGCAACAGACCCCAGACATTATGCGTGTAGAACAGACCCCAGACATTATGCGTGTAGAACAGATCCCAGACATTATGCGTGTAGAACAGATCCCAGACAGTATGCGTGTAGAACAGATCCCAGACAGTATGCGTGTAGAACAGATCCCAGACATTATGCGCGTAGAACAGATCCCAGACATTATGCGTGTAGAACAGATCCCAGACAGTATGCGTGTAGAACAGATCCCAGACATTATGCGTGTAGAACAGATCCCAGACATTATGCGTGTAGAACAGATCCCAGACAGTATGCGTGTAGAACAGATCCCAGACATTATGCGTGTAGAACAGATCCCAGACATTATGCGTGTAGAACAGATCCCAGACATTATGCGTGTAGAACAGATCCCAGACATTATGCGTGTAGAACAGACCCCAGACAGTATGCGTGTAGAACAGACCCCAGACATTATGCGTGTAGAACAGATCCCAGACAGTATGCGTGTAGAACAGATCCCAGACATTATGCGTGTAGAACAGATCCCAGACAGTATGCGTGTAGAACAGATCCCAGACATTATGCGTGTAGAACAGATCCCAGACATTATGCGTGTAGAACAGATCCCAGACATTATGCGTGTAGAACAGATCCCAGACATTATGTGTGTAGAACAGATCCCAGACAGTATGCGTGTAGAACAGATCCCAGACATTATGTGTGTAGAACAGATCCCAGACAGTATGCGTGTAGAACAGATCCCAGACAGTATGCGTGTAGAACAGACCCCAGACATTATGCGTGTAGAACAGATCCCAGACATTATGCGTGTAGAACAGATCCCAGACATTATGCGTGTAGAACAGACCCCAGACAGTATGCGTGTAGAACAGACCCCAGACATTATGCGTGTAGAACAGATCCCAGACATTATGCGTGTAGAACAGATCCCAGACATTATGCGTGTAGAACAGACCCCAGACAGTATGCGTGTAGAACAGACCCCAGACATTATGTGTGTAGAACAGATCCCAGACATTATGTGTGTAAATATCCCAGACATTATGCGTGTAGAACAGATCCCAGACAGTATGCGTGTAGAACAGATCCCAGACAGTATGCGTGTGTAACAGTATAACTTTAAACCGTCCCCTCGCCCCGACACGGCGCGAACGTGGGACCGTCTGCACACATCAACAACGGTCGCCCACGAAGCATCGTTACCCATCGCGCCACAAAGGCTGCGGCCCTTGCAGAGCAAGGTGCAACCCTACTTCTAGGTTTCAGAGCAAGTGACGTAACTGATTGAAATGCTACTAGCGCGTACCCGCTAACTAGCTAGCCATTTCACATCCGTTACACTCACCCCCCTTTCAACCTCCTCCTTTTCCGCAGCAACCAGTGATCCGGGTCAACAGCATCAATGTAACAGTATAACTTTAAACCGTCTCCTCGCCCCGACACGGGCGCGAACCAGGGACCTTCTGCACACATCAACAACGGTCGCCCACGAAGCATCGTTACCCATCGCGCCACAAAGGCCGCGGCCCTTGCAGAGCAAGGTGCAACCCTACTTCTAGGTTTCAGAGCAAGTGACGTAACTGATTGAAATGCTACTAGCGCGTACCCGCTAACTAGCTAGCCATTTCACATCCGTTACACGTGGAGAACAGATCCCAGACATTATGTGTGTAGAACAGATCCCAGACAGTATGCGTGTAGAACAGATCCCAGACATTATGCGTGTAGAACAGACCCCAGACAGTATGCGTGTAGAACAGACCCCAGACATTATGTGTGTAGAACAGATCCCAGACATTATGAGTGTAGAACAGATCCCAGACATTATGTGTGTAGAACAGATCCCAGACATTATGCGTGTAGAACAGAACCCAGACATTATGCGTGTAGAACAGACCCCAGACATTATGCGTGTAGAACAGATCCCAGACATTATGAGTGTAGAACAGATCCCAGACATTATGCGTGTAGAACAGATCCCAGACAGTATGCGTGTAGAACAGATCCCAGACATTATGCGTGTAGAACAGATCCCAGACAGTATGCGTGTAGAACAGATCCCAGACATTATGCGTGTAGAACAGATCCCAGACATTATGCGTGTAGAACAGATCCCAGACAGTATGCGTGTAGAACAGATCCCAGACAGTATGCGTGTAGAACAGATCCCAGACATTATGCGTGTAGAACAGTTCCCAGACATTATGCGTGTAGAACAGTTCCCAGACATTATGCGTGTAGAACAGATCCCAGACATTATGCGTGTAGAACAGATCCCAGACATTATGCGTGTAGAACAGATCCCAGACAGTATGCGTGTAGAACAGATCCCAGACATTATGCGTGTAGAACAGATCCCAGACATTATGAGTGTAGAACAGTTCCCAGACATTATGCGTGTAGAACAGATCCCAGACAGTATGCGTGTAGAACAGATCCCAGACATTATGCGTGTAGAACAGATCCCAGACATTATGCGTGTAGAACAGATCCCAGACAGTATGCGTGTAGAACAGATCCCAGACATTATGCGTGTAGAACAGATCCCAGACATTATGCGTGTAGAACAGATCCCAGACAGTATGCGTGTAGAACAGATCCCAGACATTATGCGTGTAGAACAGATCCCAGACATTATGTGTGTAGAACAGATCCCAGACAGTATGCGTGTAGAACAGATCCCAGACATTATGCGTGTAGAACAGACCCCAGACATTATGCGTGTAGAACAGATCCCAGACAGTATGCGTGTAGAACAGACCCCAGACATTATGCGTGTAGAACAGACCCCAGACATTATGCGTGTAGAACAGACCCCAGACATTATGCGTGTAGAACAGATCCCAGACATTATGCGTGTAGAACAGATCCCAGACAGTATGCGTGTAGAACAGATCCCAGACAGTATGCGTGTAGAACAGACCCCAGACATTATGCGTGTAGAACAGATCCCAGACATTATGCGTGTAGAACAGATCCCAGCAAACCGGATATGTGTTTGCATTAATATATTAATTTCACAAGCTGTCATCATGACAAAAACAGAACCCTGCCATCAGATTTGACCTCTGACCCCTGTTTGACCTGATCAATCAATCAGGGGCATAGTTCAGTGGGCAAATGTTGTGCAATGTTGCAAATAGAAATGTAATGAAAAGAGCCAGCATGATTTAGTTTACTACATTCTGCATTTAAGAGAGGCTTAATTGTTTTTCCACGTAACATATTTCTATATGAACACTCCACAACGTCCTACTGAACGCATCCCTGATCTCCCTCCTCTGTTATATATGTGCAGTGAGTTGATGTTGTCCCTCCTCTGTTATATATGTGCAGTGAGTTGATGAGTTGATGTTGTCCCTCCTCTGTTATATATGTGCAGTGAGTTGATGAGTTGATGTTGTCCCTCCTCTGTTATATATGTGCAGTGAGTTGATGAGTTCATGTTGTCCCTCCTCTGTTATATATGTGCAGTGAGTTGATGAGTTCATGTTGTCCCTCCTCTGTTATATATGTGCAGTGAGTTGATGAGTTCATGTTGTCCCTCCTCTGTTATATATGTGCAGTGAGTTGATGAGTTCATGTTGTCCCTCCTCTGTTATATATGTGCAGTGAGTTGATGTTGTCCCTCCTCTGTTATATATGTGCAGTGAGTTGATGAGTTCATGTTGTCCCTCCTCTGTTATATATGTGCAGTGAGTTGATGAGTTCATGTTGTCCCTCCTCTGTTATATATGTGCAGTGAGTTGATGAGTTCATGTTGTCCCTCCTCTGTTATATATGTGCAGTGAGTTGATGAGTTCATGTTGTCCCTCCTCTGTTATATATGTGCAGTGAGTTGATGAGTTCATGTTGTCCCTCCTCTGTTATATATGTGCAGTGAGTTGATGAGTTCATGTTGTCCCTCCTCTGTTATATATGTGCAGTGAGTTGATGAGTTCATGTTGTCCCTCCTCTGTTATATATGTGCAGTGAGTTGATGAGTTCATGTTGTCCCTCCTCTGTTATATATGTGCAGTGAGTTGATGAGTTCATGTTGTCCCTCCTCTGTTATATATGTGCAGTGAGTTGATGAGTTCATGTTGTCCCTCCTCTGTTATATATGTGCAGTGAGTTGATGAGTTCATGTTGTCCCTCCTCTGTTATATATGTGCAGTGAGTTGATGAGTTCATGTTGTCCCTCCTCTGTTATATATGTGCAGTGAGTTGATGAGTTGATGTTGTCCCTCCTCTGTTATATATGTGCAGTGAGTTGATGAGTTCATGTTGTCCCTCCTCTGTTATATATGTGCAGTGAGTTGATGAGTTCATGTTGTCCCTCCTCTGTTATATATGTGCAGTGAGTTGATGAGTTGATGTTGTCCCTCCTCTGTTATATATGTGCAGTGAGTTGATGAGTTCATGTTGTCCCTCCTCTGTTATATATGTGCAGTGAGTTGATGAGTTCATGTTGTCCCTCCTCTGTTATATATGTGCAGTGAGTTGATGAGTTCATGTTGTCCCTCCTCTGTTATATATGTGCAGTGAGTTGATGAGTTCATGTTGTCCCTCCTCTGTTATATATGTGCAGTGAGTTGATGAGTTCATGTTGTCCCTCCTCTGTTATATATGTGCAGTGAGTTGATGAGTTCATGTTGTCCCTCCTCTGTTATATATGTGCAGTGAGTTGATGAGTTAATGTTGTCCCTCCTCTGTTATATATGTGCAGTGAGTTGATGAGTTCATGTTGTCCCTCCTCTGTTATATATGTGCAGTGAGTTGATGAGTTCATGTTGTCCCTCCTCTGTTATATATGTGCAGTGAGTTGATGAGTTCATGTTGTCCCTCCTCTGTTATATATGTGCAGTGAGTTGATGAGTTCATGTTGTCCCTCCTCTGTTATATATGTGCAGTGAGTTGATGAGTTCATGTTGTCCCTCCTCTGTTATATATGTGCAGTGAGTTGATGAGTTCATGTTGTCCCTCCTCTGTTATATATGTGCAGTGAGTTGATGAGTTCATGTTGTCCCTCCTCTGTTATATATGTGCAGTGAGTTGATGTTGTCCCTCCTCTGTTATATATGTGCAGTGAGTTGATGAGTTCATGTTGTCCCTCCTCTGTTATATATGTGCAGTGAGTTGATGAGTTCATGTTGTCCCTCCTCTGTTATATATGTGCAGTGAGTTGATGAGTTCATGTTGTCCCTCCTCCAGGTGGTTTCGACGTGGACATCAAAGGCTGGGGCGGCGAGGACGTGCACCTTTACAGGAAGTACCTTCACAGCAACCTGCTGGTGGTGCGGTCCCCGTCTAGGGGCCTCTTCCACCTGTGGCACGAGAAGCGCTGCGCGGACGAGCTACCCCCGGAACAGTACAGGATGTGCATGCAGTCCAAGGCCATGAACGAGGCCTCGCACGGCCAGCTGGGCATGCTCTTCTTCCGACACGAGATCGAGGCACACCTACACAAGCAGAAACCCCAGAGGCCAAACCCTGCCAAGAAGACATGATGAAGACATGATGAGGGAGTCACACAGGACTCTAGACTACAGGAGGAGGGCATGACAGTATGGCAGTCAGAGACAGTGAGGGGGAAACAACAACAGAACAGAGATCTATTGTTGTGAACTGATGACAACAATACTGACTCACTACGGAGGAAAAACACTCCATTTTATCCTCCAATGGCAAAACGGACATATAAAACACACGTAAGGCACCTGTCATATCTTGAAGAAGTGAGAGCACTGTAAAACAGTGAGAGTCAAAAGGAGCAGCAGAAAGACTTGACTGCTCCGCTTTATTTTGTTTAAAATCATGTGCCTTGTGTTGACTGACTGACAGCTGGTTTTGAGAATTATGATGTGGCATCTGCTGGTATTTCTTGAAGGCTAGATAAAGACTAGAACTATATTTTCCTGTAGCCTATTAGAGACACCTTGTGGACTGGAAGAGAACAGCATGACTGTGAATGGAATGAGGATACTCTAAATCTTAAGTCATGTCAGCTGGTTTACGTGACTCTCCTCAGAACTGATGATCAATCAATACATTAAAACAGGCATTACTGAGGGTTGTGTAGAGAGACAATGACAACAATGGAGGGACATGGAAGCTTTTAGATATTCATTATTTCTCAAGCTCCACAGAATCATTATACAGATGTAGTAACCTAATTTGATCACTCCTTTGTTGCTGATCATTTTCCTGCACTGCAGCAAATGCATATGAGCTTTGTGAGTTACATAAATTCACAGAAAACCCCAACTCTAGCCCTGTTTACACCTGGTGCTAACATGGGTCCTTTGTGCACAATCAGAATGTGGACAAAATCAGGACAAATTATGCAAGTTAGAACCAGGTATAAACGAGGTTAATACACGGTTATATTAACAGTATTGCACTTTTCATGTAGCCTACTTTGGCCAGTTGATAGCCAAACCACCGATCAAGCAACATTATGGACTGAACGTTGCTGCAGGATTATTTTGCTGTGACAAAACAGGTCAAATTAAGATCCTACATCTATAGTGTACTGCTTTTTCATTTAACTAATCCTACAAGTGCTTTTATGTGCTTTTTTTTCATCAAGAAACAAAACAGTGTAGTTTGAAGGGTGTCGTTTGAAGGGTCAAAATAAATATCTAGAATTTTTTGGGGCGGTATTATTATGGTGTGCTGTTTGAGCAGGAAGCTATGAGGGATAGGGAACATGTTATGGTCCTGAGAGAAAATATGGATACAGTGTCCAACATATTTCTCAATGTTGTGACATTAAGAGATAAAACAAAGACTATCTACAATAGTCAAATTATTTTGTGTATGGTCTAACTGTGCAAATAATATATTATAATAGATAGAATACACTTCGATTCCATAATTAAGTTATAAACACAGTGTTAAAATGGTAGAATGGTCTTCACCCTTTATCAGAACTTTTATTGTTAGAAAAAATGAAAAGCCTTGCTCCAAAAATTCTTATATATTATTTAACAATGTTGTTATCTGTATTGATAATATGCCTACTCTTCCTTAGACGCTTAAATGACGATGGCTTGACACAAGTTTAGAGGTAGTAGAATGCTTCCATGTCTATAGAGCAGTATAAGCTAGGTATGGGCCAGTATAGGCAGTCCATCCACAGAGCAATATAGGCCAGGGGATGGGAAGGTTAAGAAAAGGCCAGTATGAAAGTGTAAATTAATTAGAAATGTAAAGTTAGTGGCGAGCTGCCTCTGATATTTGAAAGTGACACATGGTTTTTATGTTATCCAGATGGATTTCTACTGAGAGTTTTTCTTAGAGATGTAGCCTATCGATGGCTAAGCGCAGTATTATAGATGAACACATTTTCACAGGCTTGACATTCACAGCGAGTGACAATGACTTTATGCCATTTCACTTATTTGTCTTAAATGTCAGCTCTCAACATTTTGTGTTAATTGTATATTAAGGTGTTTGATTACATTCCTCATGAGTATTTCAATCCCATGACAGTAGTGGACTGTTTCACATGGAATCATTTATATTAACCTACATTTGTGTTGGATCACCAAAACCTGTAAACAGAGTAAAGAAGACACACTTTTTAATGAATGTTTATTTTTTAAATTTGTTTTATTGTTTCATGAAAGGATACTTCTTTCTGTTAATAATAAATATAACTTTCCTGATGATGTTCTTGATTGATTCTCAATGCATACCTTTTTTTCCTTCAAATTATTCTGTTTAAAGTTTTGTCTTCAGTTGAAATGCACTTTTATTTATTTTGAGACCATTGTAATAGTTTAAAATGAAGAAAATAAGTTATTTTCTGGTCTGATGCTTCTTCCCAGATGTTATTTGACTCTTGCAAAAAACTGCAGTAGTCTGGAATCTACTTTATTCTACTCTGTCACGTTCTGACCATAGTTCCTTTTTTATGTCTTTATTTTGGTTTGGTCAGGGCGTGAGTTGGGGTGGACATTCTATGTTGTTTTTCTATGTTTTCCATTTCTGTGTTTGGCCTGGTATGGTTCTCAATCAGAGGCAGCTGTCGATCGTTGTCTCTGATTGAGAATCATACTTAGGTAGCCTGTTTTCCCCATTTTGGTTGTGGGTGATTGTTTTCTGTTTTGTGCGTATTCATTACAGAACTGTTTCGTTTTTGTTCTCGCTCTTTATTATTTTTGTCATTTCAGTGTTCAGTTTATTTTGTTTATTAAAATGAACACTTACCACGCTGCACCTTGGTCCTCTTCTCCTTCACCAGACGAAAGCCGTTACATGCTCTAGACTGTACTCTAAGAAAAAATGGCTATTTGGGGTTCTACGTACATAGAACCTTTTGGAACTTCTTAGGGCTAGGCGTCCCGCCAGCGGGACACCTGTCGACAACTTCCGGTGAAATTAGAGGGCACGCAATTAAAATAAATAATCATAAACATTATGGATATTAAACATCTAGGTACATACAAGTATCTTATATCGGTTCAAAGCTTAAATTCTTGTTAATCTAACTGCATTGTCCGATTTACAATAGGCTTTACAGAGAAAGCATGCCATGCAATTGTTTGAGGATGGCGCCCCACATCAAAATATTTTTCAACCAGCACAGGCTTCATAAAATCACAAATAGTGATTAAATATTCACTTACATTTTGAAAATCTTCCTCCTATTTGCAATCCAAAGGGTCCCAGCTACAACATGCATGGTTGTTTTGTTAGATAAAATCCTTCTTTATATCCCAAAAAGTCAGTTTAGTAGGCGCCATCGATTTGAGTAATCTACTCGTTCAACATGCAGAGAAAGGAATCCAAAAAGCTACCACTAAACTTTATTAAAACAAGTACAAATATGATTCTATGTAATCCTCAGGTACCCTAAATGTAATTAAAACGTATTTGGGACAGGGGGGCAGTATTGAGAAGCTTGGATAAAAATGTGTCCAGAGTAAACTGCCTGCTACTCTGTCCTAAAAGCTAGAATATGCATATAATTAGTAGATTTGGATACTCTGAAGTTTCTAAAACTGTTTGAATGATATCTGTGAGTATAACAGAACTCATATGGCAGGCAAAAACCTGAGAAAAAATCCAACCAGGAAGTGGGAAATCTGAGGTTTGTAGGTTTACCTATCCAATATACAGTGGGATATTGGTCATTTTGAACTTCCTAAGGCTTCCACTAGATGTCAACAGTATTTCGAACCTTGTTTGATGCTTCTACTGTGAAGAATGAGGGAAGGAGAGCTCTTTGAGTCAGGTGTCTGGCACGAGCTGAACATGCGCGGTCACGTGAGAGTGACCTGCTTTTCATCGCATTTCTGAAGACAAAGGAATTCTCCGGTTGAAACATTATTGAAGATTTATGTTCAAAACATCCTAAAGATTGATTCTATACATCGTTTGACAAGATTCACAACAAGTGTAACTTTAACTTGGTGTATTGCATGTGTGATTTCATGAAAGTTTAATTTTTATAGTAGTTTATTTGAATTTGGCGCTCTGCATTTTCACTGGATGTTGGCCATGCGGGACGCTAGCGTCCCACATATCCCAGAGAGGTTTTAAACTATAATATTTTACACGGAAAGAAGTATGTTCAATATGAAAGTAAAATTAGCAGGAGCGTGTCCTCTTCGTCACGCACGCACTGACTGATTTCCAACTCTGACTCCCAGTACCAAAACTCAGAATTCTTCCTTGTTTGGGAAGAAACAAGCCTGAAACCTTTAACAAAGACTGTTGACATCTAGTGGAAGCCATAGGAATTTCAATCTGGGAGCTGGAATTGCATATGCCCCATAGCCTTCCATTGTAAGAGCATGGGCTCTCAAAAAAAACAACATTCTGGTTGGTTTTTCTTTGGATTTTCTCCTACCATATCAATTGTGATATAGTCTCATACATTATTTTAACATTTCTACAAACTTCAAAGTGTTTTCTATCCAATGGTACCAATTATATGCATATCCTGGCTTCTGTGCCTGAGTAACAGGCAGTTTACTTTGGGCACGTCAGTCAGACAGGAAGTGGAGAAAAATAGACCCTAAAGCTGCAATAAGTAACTTTTTGGGCGATCCTACCAAATTCACATAGAAATATGAGTTATTATTACAAATTCCCTGCCGGGGACTGTTACTGCACCTCACAACCCAAAGCTGCACACTCCACTCCCTCACAACCTGAGCCTGAGAGTTTAGGGAGTACCATAAACCTGCCTCTTAAACTTTCTCTGACCTGTGTGACCTGTGCCCTGATAGGTTTCTAGGGAGATTACTAGGGGGCCAGACATCTGCCCATCCTCTTGACTCTGCAGGTCACACAATACTTGCAGTCTCCCTCAAGTAGTGGCAGTGAGCAACATCTCTGTCTCTGCCCGCACCAACAACTGGACTCAATCATATCTCTGGATTTGTAGGATGGTCTGCGTGCCCAAAGTCAGTTGTGTAAAATGTGTACGGTATATTGTTCTTCAGATTTAGTTACTTCTATTGTCGATTGTATGTTGCCCCTGAGTTTACTGTGTTGTGTAATGCTCTGCAGGTGGCATATGCAATCTATACAGTCCTTTGACGTTTATTACTGCTATATTCTGTATCTGTTCATTTGTGCCCTGGTGTATTCATTCAGTATGTGTGTATTCATTACCTCCGTTTCTGTCCATTACAGAACCACTACCATTCCACGACCTCTCTCTCTTTTCATCCCCATGTTCATCTTCCTCAGTGTGTTTAAATAAAGTTCCTGTTTGTGTTAACTCTGGGCTGCTTTATCCCCCTCTAACCGGGGGCCGTGTCAGTGGGTCACAAACCAGTACAATATGTAGAGAGATGTTATTTTGTCACATAAACTGAAATTAAGCAAACTATTAGAATTTTAGCAACCAGGAAATGCCAAAGCGATTTGTGCATCTTTAATGAAACGTTTATTTTAAAAGGTTTTATTCCCAGTGAAGGCATTGATGGTTCTAGCCCTATCCCAGATTGTAGTGGGGGATTTTAGAAATCAACAGCTAACAAAAGCTAACCCAGTCATGTCAATCTCTGAAATGGCAGTTAATATTCCCTTTTAATTTGTTTTAGCTCTTTTCAATTGACATTTATATCCATATTAATGATGCTGCTGCATGATTTCGCCTGGTCAGAAAAATG
The DNA here is from genome assembly GCF_016432855.1 of Salvelinus namaycush. NCBI lineage: Eukaryota > Metazoa > Chordata > Actinopteri > Salmoniformes > Salmonidae > Salvelinus > Salvelinus namaycush. Next base: position 10,480,570 of record NC_052309.1, on the reverse strand, counting down.
GCTAGCTGATGTCCGACACGTTAGCTCTCGATGTCAAGTGGTAGATCGAATTCATATTTTGCGACATTGTTGCCGAGGTCTGAGTGGCAAATAGCAAGGTTCATACAAACATATACTGTTGCAAACTAAATGCTAGCTAGAAGCAGGAGAAAATAATGTGTTTATTGTAAGCATACAAGATTTAAAAAATATCTATATATTGAGCCCCACAATGGACACGTCATAATACCAATAAAACCTACCGGTCAAACATTGATTTGGTTCCATAGCCTAGTGATTAGAGCGTTGTACTAGTAACCGAAATGTTGCAAGATCGAATCCCCGAGCTGACAAGGTAAAAATCTGTCATTCTGCCCCTGAACAAGGCAGTTAACCCACTGTTCCTAGGCCGTCATTGAAATAAGAATTTTTCTTAACTGACTTGCGTAGTTAAATAAAGGTAAAATAAATAAGTACAAAAAAATGTGCCATGAGTACTAGGCTAGTTTCTTGCAAAGAAGCTTTATAGCTAGCTAGCTACCTAGATGATATTAGCAACATACCCTTATTTTACCAGATCCTCTTCTCATTCAGCCGGTGGAGGTCTTTATTTAATCCCTTATAATTTCTGCAAATGATATGAACAAGGTGAAATCTGTTTCAATTCATGGTGTCAGAATGCACTGCTGTATTAAAGCAATTCAGAACTAACTTGTTGAAATGTTCTGTTGCAGATTCAAAGCCATATTAACTCATTGCAGAATGTATCCATAATCATGAATGAATATGTATTCGACAAGAATGCACCTAGTCATCCATCAATCACATAAAACACCTGAACTCCCAACAATTACATTGTTTTAAAGAAATCAAAATAGTAAACAATACATACATATGCCTTTTATAAATAATGTATAAACATCTCAATTTAAGTCAATAAAATATGTATTAATCAATGCTACAAACCTGGGACAGAGAAAAGCACCATATTAACTATTATTGCTATCAGAGAGAGCACAGATTCTTCTACTTTTCCATTATAGGAATTAGACCAGCACAAATAACACAACATGTAAAACAGCATATTGTGATTTTGGTGGGTAAGTTAAAAATGGAAAAACTGGATGCGTAAGGTAGGTGTTATATAAAAGTACTATGTCAACTGAAGCAGAATGAGAAACACACTTAACAGACTCAAAACAAGGAAGCCATATCTAAACACAGCTATATCAACACCCTTCTTGTCGATTTAACAGGTCCATGTTTCTGCTGTCATTTGTGAGCAGCACATTTACCACTACATTCAGTCTGAATCCCAGAATAAGCAGGAGGACAGCATTACATAGGTGAAAAAAAGGTAGCAAAAACAGTACACCACAACACTTTTAAACGTGTTACTGAGTCTAGATGTTATCAAATCAGGAGAAAAACAATGAAGGAATTAGAATAAAGAAAATGGGTGAAGGTAGGGTGGGTTTATAGAGACAGAGAGACAGAGCGTTCCAAAGTGCCCGAAAGTTAAGGGACCATGGGGCATAAAACAGTGGCGGTCAGTGCCATTTATGATGAGGGAGATTTCTATTACAGCATGTTGGATGACTGTCATTCATACTCCATTCACCCAGTTCAATGTAACAGCGATAGGTTTAGGCTACTACATGATACTCACATTTTCCCTATACCCATCATGAGTTTGCTACAACCTAGACTATGAATGAAAGTTTACAACGTAAGTGCACACAGGTCCAGAGATAAATTAGAAGACAGCTAGCTGTCCTCCTGCTACACCATGGTGCTACCCTACAGAGTACTGTTGAGGCTACGGTAGACCTTCATTGCAAAACAGTGTGTTTTAATGAATTATTTGGTGACGTGAATATATTTAGTATAGTTTTATCTAAAAATGCTAACTTTTTCAATGTTTTACAAATGTTATTTTTATGAAATTCACTGAGGAGGATGGTCCTCCCCTTCCTCCTCTGAGGAGCCTCCACTGGCATAAAGGCATTGTGTGGAATAAGGGGTAGCTAGAGAGATGGTTGGCCATGGAATAAACATAAAATGGGGTGCTGGTGTGCTTCTGCAACCATTTTAGGTCATTGTCACAAATATCCATCCATGTCCAGTCATACTTGGGGTCTCAGCGTGTCCTTCGACGTCATTCAGTCTCAGTTGCAGCATTCAAATCATGGACCTCGTGTGTCTGAATCACAACATTAAAAACAAAGAGTGATAACAGCATTTCCACAAATTGACCCATAGACAATACAACTTAACATTGAGGACAGCATTTTGTTGACAACGTGGTGGTTTACATTATGTCTACCGTGTGTGAATGATGGAAGAATCTTAACCCAGCTGTAGGTCTATTTGAGTGTGTGTGTGGTCACTTAGGCCTGCACATCAACCGGTACTGGAACCATTGGAGACTTGGGATGCTTGCTCAGAGTGCTGCTTGAATGTCTTCAGGTCTGCATCTATAAAGGTCAAGGACAAAATGGAGGAAGTTAATCTATGGCTTAGATTGAATTCAGAGTTGACATAAATGATAAATTAGGCAATAAGATGCAACAAACTACTACACATATGAAAGACTGTAGCACACAGGCCAGTACAATAGCCTACACATGGAGATGAACCTAAAGGCACATACAGTACCAACCAATACTATTCACCCGACAGACAGGGTAGGTGTGAACCAGTGCTGCCTTGGCTGCAGTCTTCTTTTTCTCAGCTGCTTCCTTCTTAGCAGCTGCCATGGCATCAGTCAACAAGTTCAACTTCAACTTGAGAGTGGAGCATTTAAAATAAAAAAAATTCACCTTTATTTAACCAGGTAGGCTAGTTGAGAACAATTTCTCATTTACAACTGCGACCTGGCAGAGATAAAGCAAAGCAGTGCGACACAAACAACAACACAGAGTTACACATGGAATAAACAAGCGTACAGTCAATAACACAATAGAAAAAACAAAGAAAGTCTATATACAGTGTGTGCAAATGGCGTGAGGAGGTATGGCAATAAATAGGCCATAGTAGCAAGTAATTACAATTTAGCAAATGAACACTGGAGTGATAGATGTGCAGATGATGATGTGCAAGTAGAAATACTGGTGTGCAAAAGAGCAGAAAAGTAAATAAAAACAATATGGGGATGAGGTAGGTCGATTGGACGGGCTATTTACAGATGGGCTATGTACAGCTGCAGTGATCGGTTAGCTGCTGATGTTTAAAATAAGTGAGGGAAATATACTGTAAGTCTCCAGCTTCAGAGATTTTTGCAGTTCGTTCCAGTCATTGGCAGCAGAGAACTGGAAGGAAAGGCTGCCAAAGGAGCTGTTGGCTTTGGGGATGACCAGTGAGATATACCTGCTGGAGCGCGTGCTACAGGTGGGTGTTGTTATCGTGACCAGTGAGCTGAGGTAAGGCAGAGCTTTACCTAGCAAAGACTTATAGATGACCTGGAGCCAGTGGGTCTGGTGACGAATATGTAGCGAGGGTCAGCCGATTAGAGCATACAGGTCGCAGTGGTGGGTGGTATATGGGGCTTTGGTGACAAAACGAATGGCACTGTGTGTAAGGGGTGCGTGTTGGTGGCAGGGAAGTCAGGCGCAGGAGAACGAACTTGGTATAAACAGAGTTTTTAATGAATGCTGACAAAACTCCAAAACAACCTAAATTTACAAAATAACAAAGTGGGTACAAAACCCGTCGCACACCAACACATACTAGCACAATCACATACAGTAAAACAATCTCTGACAAGGACATGAGGGGAAACAGAGGGTTAAATACACAACATGTAATTGATGGGATTGGAACCAGATGTGAAGGAAGACAAGACAAAACCAATGGAAAATGAAAAATGGATCAGTGATGGCTAGAAGGTCGGTGATGTCGACCGCCGAACACCGCCCAAACAAGGAGAGGGACCGACTTCGGCGGAAGCCGTGACACTGTGATAGACTGCATCCAGTTTGCTGGGTAGAGTGTTGGAGGCTATTTTGTAAATGACATCGCCAAAGTCGAGGATCGGTAGGATAGTCAGTTTTACTAGGGTATGTTTGGCGACATGAGTGAAGGAGGATTTGTTGCGGAATAGAAAGCCGATTCTATATTTAATTTTGGATTGGAGATGTTTAATATGAGTGGAAGGAGAGTCTACAGTCTAGCCAGACACCTAGGTATTTGTAGTTGTCCACATATTCTAAGTGAGAACCTTCCAGAGTAGTGATGCTAGTCGGGCGGGCGGGTGCGGGCAGCGAACGGTTAAAAAGCATGCATTTAGTTTTACTAGCGTTTAAGAGCAGTTGGAGGCCACGGAAGGAGTGTTGTATGGCATTGAAGCTCATTTGGAGGTTTGTTAACACAGTGTCCAAAGAAGGGCCAGATGTATACAGAATGGTGTCGTCTGCGTAGAAGTGGATCAGGGAATCACCCGCAGCAAGAGCGACATCTTTGATATATACAGAGAAAAGAGTCGGCCCGAGAATTGAACCCTGTGGTACTCCCATAGAGACTGCCAGAGGTCCGGACAACAGGCCCTCCGATTTGACACACTGAACTCTGTCTGAGAAGTAGTTGGTGAATCAGGTGAGGCATGCGTTATATATCAATACCCCCGCCTCCAATTGTACTCATAGTACATAATTATGACTTAAATAGAGGGACAGGTCCAGATCTGAATGGCAGGAGTGTGTATAAGAGTTTGTTCCAGCCCAGCCCACAACTGATTACAAATCATAGTCTATCGCCGTGACTCGGGGTGTTGATTATTTAAGTCAGGTGTTAGAACTGACTCACACTCTACCTGCAATGACTGAAACAGACCAAAGCAGGAGAATAGTGTTCCAGGATGAAACAGCTGACCTAGTTGAGAGGTGATAAGACTCAGGCACACCCATTGGTTCTGGAATAGAGAAGGTGCAAATAAAGTTTGCAATTTGGCATCAATAACATGACAGTAATTCTACTTCAATAACAAATGTGTGAATAACAATTAATTTAAAACCCACCATAGCAGGTATGACTAAATAAGGTTACATAACCTTGCCTACTAGCTATACTAATGATATGTTGTCCAGAGGGTAACAGCAAACATATCAATGTTTTCCCGCAGTAAAGTAAGCACACTGTTGACTCAAGAGAGGATGCTAATCAGTCCATCTCTGAAACCTATCAAAAAGGCGAATATATTGATAAAAGCCACCTTGTCTGAGAGAGATTTACATGTTTATCAAAACGTTAAGCCTGCGTAGGCCTACACGAAACATACGTTTTTCTAAAATTCACAAAGGATTAAATTAATAGTGGAAAAACGATTGGAACCACGTCTATGTTTGACCTCTAGGTTCCATCAGTATAATAAGGAAGTCCAGAGAGGACATATGAATAAAATAAAAAATGTCCTTGTTATGTCAAGATCACACTATTTATTTATCTCATGATCACTACATAACAAAAGTTATTTTGTCAAGATCACGAGATTATCAAAAGTAACACGCATCATCCATTCATTTGTTCAGATGCACGACTGTGGCAGTGAGTAGGTCCGGAGACATGTTGGACAAAACCCATTGAGTCGATGATGTCTCTGAAAGCCATTTGGAGTGGGTCTGTGGAGTTTTCCATGTGAATATTAAAGTCACCAAAAATTTGGATATTATCTGCCATGACTACAACGTCCGATAGGAATTCAGGGAACTCAGTGAGGAACGCTGTATATGGCCCAGGAGGCCTGTAAACAGTAGCTATAGGTAGGCTGCATAGATTTCATGACTAGAAGCTCAAAAGACGAAAACGTCTGATGTTTTTTGTAAATTGAAATTTGCTATCGTAAATGTTAGCAACACTTTCGCCTTTGCGGGATGCGCGGGGGATATGGTCACTAGCGTAACCAGGAGGTGAGGCCTCATTTAACACAGTAAATTCATCAGGCTTAATCCATGTTTCAGTCAGGCCAATCACATCAAGATTATGATCAGTGATTCGTTTATTGACTGTAACTCCCTTGGAAGTGAGGGATCTAACATTAAGTAGCCCTATTTTGAGATGTGAGATATCACAATCTCTTTCAATAATGGCAATAGTGAGATTGCTAAAGCGAACACCGCCATGTTTAGTTTTGCCCAACCTAGATCAGGCACAGACACGGTCTCAATGGAGATAGCTGAGCTGACTACACTAACTCCACTAAGCTGGCAGGCAGGCTGACTAACAGCCTGCTGCCTGGCCTGCACCCTATCTCATTGTGGAGCTAGGGGAGTTAGAGCCCTGTCTATGTTCCTAGATAAGATGAGAGCACCTCTCCAGCTAGGATGGAGTCTGTCACTCCTCAACAGGCAGGCTTGATCCTGTTTGTGGATGAGTCGCAGAAAGAGGGCCAATTATCTACAAATTCTATCTTTTGGGAGGGGCAGAAAACAGATTGAGTTGTGAGACTCTGCTGTAGAGCTCATCACTCCCCCTAACTGGGAGGGGCCAGAGACAATTACTCAATGCCGACACATCTTTCTAGCTGATTTACACGCTGAAGTCATGTTGCTCTTGGTGACCTCTGACTGTTTCATCCTAACATCGTTGGTGCCGACGTGGATAACAATATCCCTATACTCACCAGTTTTAGCTTTAGCCAGCACAATCTTCAGATTAGCCTTAACGTCGGTAGCCCTGCCCCCTGGTAAACAGTGTATGCTAGATGGATGATTCGTTTTAAGTCTAATACTGCGGGTAATGGAATCGCCAATGACTAGGGTTTTCAATGACTAGGGTTTTCAATTTGTCAGAGCTAATGGTGGGAGGCTTCGGCGTCTCAGACCCCGTAACGGGAGGAGTAGAGACCAGAGAAGGCTCGGCCTCTGACCGACCCGTTGCTTAATGGGGAAAACCGGTTGAAAGTTTCTGTCGGCTGAATGAGCAACACCGGGTGAGCATTTCTACAGCATTTCCTTCCAGAAGCCATGAGAAAATTGTCCGGCTGCGGGGACTGTGCGAGTGAATTTAAACTACTATCTGTATTTACTGGTGGCACAGACGCTGTTTCATCCTTTCCTACACTTAAATTACCCTTGCCTAACGATTGCGCTGAAGCTGGGCTTGCAGCACAGCTATCCTCGCCATAAGGTGATCGTTCTCCTGTATATTGTGAGTACAGCGACTGCAATTAGAAGGCATCATATTAATGTTACTACTTCGCTTCGGCTGGTGGAGGTCCTGACGAACCGCGTCCGGGGTGAAAAAGTAGAATGAAAAAAGTCGAGCGAGGGAAAAACTAAAAAATATAAACGGTAATTAAAAAGTAAAAACCGTAAAGTTGGCAGGTAGCAAGAACGGTTAGCAACAAACCGCACAGCAGCACGTAAACAAGTCTACAAGTTGTGATCAACTTTCAAAGCAGAATTACTTTCCCATTGTTCCTCAACAGTAGTGTATGATATACAATTGTGTAGCCCTGAGTCTCTAAGTTATCCATTGTAAAAACATTTTTTTTTTTAAATGTTGCTACATAAGACTGAATTGAGGTGGTCAAACAAATATTATAGGTGTATGCCTCCACCTACTGTATTGCCTGTGTATCTGCCTACTATTCTGCAGTATGAATTCATTACACTTTGTGAAAGAATTGCCCCACAATACCAACTAACCCTGAACCCATTAAAACCTCACCACTATTCCACTACTTTGGTCCTATCTGAATTTACTTCAGGCCAGCAGCCTGGGAGGACGGGACACCATCGTTCAAAATGTCTTGTAACTTTTCTGCTCTGACGAAGGCCGTGCGGACGATACGTAAACTTATTAAAGAGCAGTGTTACTATCAAGAGCAGTGTGCGGGTTTCTTCTTTTTTCTCATTTTATTCAACTGTTACCATGCACCTGCAAAAAAAGATAGCTCAGATGTGCGAGTGCCTTATGAATTTTGAACTATTCCGCAATAAAATATTGTCCGCCATCTTCTCCTTCATCAGATCTTCCAGAAGGCTTGTGCATTCCCCCATTCCATATTTACTAATGTTCCACTTTTCTCCTTTTTTTCCTGTCTGCCATTTTACCCGCCTCAGGTCACACTGGCAGCCATTGGGACTCCGTACACTCAGTGGTATTTTTCAGTGATGTCCAGTTGATGGAAGTCTCATCATTACAGTTTTCAGTGGTACACCTAGATGGCAGCATTGTATCGCTGTTGAGGAACCGAAGTGCCAAAATGAATGTTGTGGACATGAGGCTATCACTTTGGACATTATTTGCCTATAAGCCATTTGCAACCGGAGACTGACCTTTAGTGCATCCTGTTACATCCGAGCACACAACATCATGCATTATTAGAGGATGGAGATGTGGTCAGGTTTTGTGCTGCTACCATGTTGTGCTGCTGCCATGTTGTGTTGCTACCATGTTGTTGTCATGTTGTGTTGCTACCATGCTGTGTTGTCATGTGTTGCTGACATACTATGTTGTCATCTTAGGTCTCTCTTTATGTAGTGTTGTCTCTCTTGTCGTGATGTGTGTTTTGTCCTATATTTTTATTTAATTTTGTATTTTTAATCCCAGCCCCCATCCCCGCAGGAGGCCTTTTGCCTTTTGGTAGGCCGTCATTGTAAATTCGATATTTTTCTTAACTAATTTGCCTAGTTAAATGAAGGTTAAATAAACAAAACAAAAAAATACAAAAAATATTGTAATAAAATATAATCCTGAGAAAGGTAATGTGTACCATACGCCTACAGGTTGAATAAGAACCAAACCGTGAAAGCTGATACCACTCATGCGTTTCATTCTCGCCGGTGTTCACGTGCTATCGGAGTTATCTATACTCCACGTCGGAATTGCAAGTGATAATTTTTTTTTGCCAAGTTGTGAATTTTTACCACTTACCTTTCACCTTTTCAACCAAAAGTTGACAGATCAGTTTTTGACAACTTCCTTATTAATAGGTAGCCTATAGATCATGTAGGCCTAGCTAGTTTGACCATATTAATAGGTAGCCTATAGATCATGTAGGCCTAGCTAGTTTGACCATATTAATAGGTAGTCTATAGATCATGTAGGCCTAGCTAGTTTGACCATATTAATAGGTAGCCTATAGATCATGTAGGCCTAGCTAGTTTGACCATATTAATAGGTAGTCTATAGATAATGTAGGCCTAGCTAGTTTGACCATATTGCCAATGTTAAGCAAACTAGCTAACTTCATTATTAACAACATTAATAACAAGCACTTGAACACAAACATGTCGGATTTCAGACTTCCCACCTCCCAGTTTCCCATTTCACACATGAAGAAAACAATATGGTTCCTAAACTTCAATAAAATGTTCTGGATAAATGATATAGGCTTTATAAGATATAGTTTACAATATTTATGAGAAGTCTTGGGAATGTTTATTGATAAAACCAATATAGCTTTTTGTTACAGGTTTACAAATTATGCTTTGCATTTAGCCTATCAAGCAGGCTGCATAAGATATTTTCTTCCTATGTGATCTTTTGCTCAATTAGTTATTAAAGGACCATAATAATGTTGCTACTTTAATTGAATAAATTAACACCGCAATGGCAGTAGGCCTAGAGTAGGCGGGGCGAAAGGTTATCCGTGCTGTCATATTCTATTGTGCTTTTGTGCTGGCAGACAGGCAGGCGATAGTCTCTTCTGTCCATCCTCTTCGCCAGCTGCCATAACGAAACCCCACTGTGCTCATGGCTCTTTGCGCAGTCTGGTAGACTACAGAGTATACAGACCTCTACATTATAGCCTTCACCGTCGGTTCTGCCAACCGATTTTAATGATACTCAAAGGACCGTCTAATTTACCGGGCCACGGTCGGCGCCTGTGATTAGAATTTCGATGCGCACGACGATTCGATCATTCAAAGGGGAGGATCAGCTCTAACATTCTGTGTCAAATTACGGCATTTACGCTGTCTGTAGTCATTATAAGGCTTCAAAGGTTAGGCTTCTCAATTGACGGTTTCTAATATTATTTTTAGATCGAAGTATTGTTTAGGTTTAGTCTAATCAGATCTACGGTTACTCGGCTACTACGCTTTCAAGGATACGACGACAACACGAGTCGTCTAAGGATCATCTGTGTCAACGAGCTGAGGAGAAACCGTAAAAATGTTCGAGACGAGAGGGATTCCTTTTATTCTGCTTGACATCGCCTGTCTAATTCTCGGTATGTATCTGCTTGCTATGACTTGCTTATTATAATGTTGTTATATTGTAACGAGTTAGCCTATACACGTGACAGCAATTGTCAAATATTATGTAAATAAGGTTATCGAGGGAGTGGTTATATGTTGCCTATTGGTCAAACGAGGGTGAATCTTTCGTGAAGAAGTTGATCATTTGATAATAAGTAGGCTAATTAACACCAAAACAAGTATTTTGTGACCAAAGCAGTGAAAGAGATTGAGTGCCATATGTGTCTTACTACTGCTGCTGCACTCCGTTGATTGATGTTGAACAGTTAATGTTGCTTGTGAAATTGGTGATGATACAATGTAATAGAACGATAACAAATGTAACTCTTGCGTTCTAGAATGACTATTCAAATTGTATTCCTGTCGTAAAAGTAGGAACTATGGAATGAGCCTTGCTGTTGTTTAGATTGCATTAAATTATAGCCATCACCCCTACAGTATCTGGCGTCAGTTATATCCATCACCCCTACAGTATCTGGCGTCAGTTATATCCATCACCCCTACAGTATCTGGCGTCAGTTATATCCATCACCCCTACAGTATCTGGCGTCAGTTATATCCATCACCCCTACAGTATCTGGCGGCAGTTATATCCATCACCCCTACAGTATCTGGCGTCAGTTATAGCCATCACCCCTACAGTATCTGGCGTCAGTTATATCCATCACCCCTACAGTATCTGGCGTCAGTTATATCCATCACCCCTACAGTATCTGGCGGCAGTTATATCCATCACCCCTACAGTATCTGGCGTCAGTTATCCATCCCCGTCTGGCGGCAGTTATATCCATCACCCCTACAGTATCTGGCGTCAGTTATAGCCATCACCCCTACAGTATCTGGCGGCAGTTATATCCATCACCCCTACAGTATCTGGCGTCAGTTATAGCCATCACCCCTACAGTATCTGGCGTCAGTTATATCCATCACCCCTACAGTATCTGGCGTCAGTTATAGCCATCACCCCTACAGTATCTGACGTCAGTTATAGCCATCACCCCTACAGTATCTGGCGTCAGTTATAGCCATCACCCCTACAGTATCTGGCGTCAGTTATATCCATCACCCCTACAGTATCTGGCGGCAGTTATATCCATCACCCCTACAGTATCTGGCGTCAGTTATATCCATCACCCCTACAGTATCTGGCGTCAGTTATAGCCATCACCCCTACAGTATCTGGCGTCAGTTATAGCCATCACCCCTACAGTATCTGGCGTCAGTTATATCCATCACCCCTACAGTATCTGGCGTCAGTTATAGCCATCACCCCTACAGTATCTGGCGTCAGTTATAGCCATCACCCCTACAGTATCTGGCGTCAGTTATATCCATCACCCCTACAGTATCTGGCGTCAGTTATAGCCATCACCCCTACAGTATCTGGCGTCAGTTATAGCCATCACCCCTACAGTATCTGGCGTCAGTTATAGCCATCACCCCTACAGTATCTGGCGTCAGTTATATCCATCACCCCTACAGTATCTGGCGTCAGTTATATCCATCACCCCTACAGTATCTGGCGTCAGTTATATCCATCACCCCTACAGTATCTGGCGTCAGTTATATCCATCACCCCTACAGTATCTGGCGTCAGTTATAGCCATCACCCCTACAGTATCTGGCGTCAGTTATATCCATCACCCCTACAGTATCTGGCGTCAGTTATATCCATCACCCCTACAGTATCTGGCGTCAGTTATAGCCATCACCCCTACAGTATCTGGCGTCAGTTATAGCCATCACCCCTACAGTATCTGGCGTCAGTTATAGCCATCACCCCTACAGTATCTGGCGTCAGTTATAGCCATCACCCCTACAGTATCTGGCGTCAGTTATAGCCATCACCCCTACAGTATCTGGCGTCAGTTATAGCCATCACCCCTACAGTATCTGGCGTCAGTTATAGCCATCACCCCTACAGTATCTGGCGTCAGTTATATCCATCACCCCTACAGTATCTGGCGTCAGTTATAGCCATCACCCCTACAGTATCTGGCGTCAGTTATATCCATCACCCCTACAGTATCTGGCGTCAGTTATAGCCATCACCCCTACAGTATCTGGCGGCAGTTATATCCATCACCCCTACAGTATCTGGCGTCAGTTATATCCATCACCCCTACAGTATCTGACGTCAGTTATATCCATCACCCCTACAGTATCTGGCGTCAGTTATAGCCATCACCCCTACAGTATCTGGCGTCAATAAATTATATTGGCTTTTCAAAGCTATCAGGTGCTGTTCTCCATAGCTGCCAATACAGGACTAGTAAAGGCCCAGTGGCCTACATTTGTGTGGGGGGGGGGAAATGTTTTAAAATAAATTATTAATAATTGTTTTAATTCTGAATTTTCAGGGGGTGCTGGTTTCTATTTCAGGCAGTACTGAATAACCATTCATTTGTAATGATTTATCCATTGTTGCTTGGAAACTTCATGGCCTTATTGTGTTAATGATTATTTATCCTACTAGCCCTCTATTTAGGAACCCTGGTGTAGGAGTTTAATCTAATTATGAATTATGGAAGTCCTGGATTGGTCATACATAAGGTATCCCAGAGTGCAGTGCACTCATTTCCTTTCCCTGTGTGCTGAACATTAGTCTAACTCTATGGTACTAATTCAGCTAATTCAGATGTTTTAAATGTGCTTAGAGTAAGAAGCTTAGCAATATGAATGCTACTTTTTTCTGTCAAGATTACATCAACTTGGAACTGATTTCACACTCAGTGTCTCTCTACTAGATAGAGCTTCCTCAGTCATTACATACATATGGTTTGGTTTGGTGTGATGGCATACTAACAATACAAACCCTTCATCACAAATGTCTAGATGTGTGTCTACCAGATGTGACTACCGATACCTTCATAGGTGTGTGTTGAAAGTGGGTTCTATGGTTTTCTCAGAACATATAGTAAATACTAGAGATACAGTTGAAGTCGGAAATTTACATACACTTACATTGGAGTCATTAAAACTCGTTTTTCAACCACTCCACCAATTTCTTGTTACAAACTATAGTTTTGGCAAGTCGGTTAGGACATATACTTTGTGCATGACACAAGTAATTTTTCCAACAATTGTTGACAGACAGATCATTTCACTTATAATTCACTGTATCACAATTCCAGTGGGTCAGAAGTTTACATACACGAAGATGACTATGCCTTTAAACAGCTTAGAAAATTCCAGAAAATTATGTCATGGTTTTAGAAGCTTTTGATAGGCTAATTGACATCATTTGAATCAATTGGAGGTGTCCCTGTGGATGTATTTCAAGACCTACCTTCAGACTCAGTGGCTAATTGCTTGACATCATGGGAAAATTAAAAGAAATCAGCCAAGACCTCAGAAAAACAATTGTAGTCCTCCACAAGTCTGGTTCATCCTTGGGAGCAATTTCCAAATGCCTGAAGGTACCACATTCATCTGTATAAACAATTGTACGCAAGTATAAACACCATGGGACCACGCAGCCGTCATACCGCTCAGGAAGGAGACGCGTTCTGTCTCCTAAAGATGAACGTACTTTGGTGCGAAAAGTGCAAATCAATTCCAGAACAACAGCAAAGGACCTTGTGAAGATGCTGGAGGAAACCGGTGCAAAATATCTATTTCCACAGTAAAATTAGTCCTATATCGACATAACCTGAAAGGCTGCTCAGCAAGGAAGAAGCCACTGCTCCAAAACCGCCATAAGAAAGCCAGACTACGGTTTGCAACTGCACATGGGGACAAAGATCGTACTTTTTGGAGAAATGTCCTCTGGTCTGATGAAACAAAAATAGAACTGTTTGGCCATAATGACCATCGTTATGTTTGGGTGAAAAAGGGGGACGCTTGCAAGCCGAAGAACACCATCCCAACCGTGAAGCACGGGGTGGAAGCATCATGTTGTGGGGGTGCTTTGCTGCAGGAGGGACTGGTGCACTTCACACAATAGATGGCATCATGAGGCAGAAAAATTATGTGGATATATTGAAGCAACATCTCAAGACATCAGTCAAGAAGTTAAATCTTGGTCGCAAATGGGTCTTCCAAATGGACAATGACCCTAAGCAAACTTCCAAAGTTGTGGCAAAATGGCTTAAGGACAACAACTTCAAGGTATTGGAGTGGCCATCACATAGCCCTGACCTCAATCCTATAGAAAAGTTGTGGGCAGAACTGAAAAAGCGTGTGCGAGCAAGGAGGCCTACAAACCTGACTGTTACATCAGCTCTGTCAGGAGGAATGGGCCAAAATTCACCCAATTTATTGTGGGAAGCTTGTGGAAGGCTTCCCGAAAAGTTTGACCCAAGTTAAACAATTTAAAGGCAATGCTACCCAATACTAATTGAGTGTATGGTAACTTCTGACCCACTGGGAATGTGAAAACTGAAATAAATAATTCTCTCTACTATTATTCTGACATTTCACATTCTTAAAATAAAGTGGTGATCCTAACTGACCGAAGACAGGGAATTTTTACTAGGATCAAATGTCAGGAATTGTGAAAGACTGAGTTTAAATGAATTTGGCTAAGGTGTATGTAAACTTCCGACTTCAACTGCATATGTGTGTGTTAGTCAGTGGTCTAGTGGTGCCTAGAGAAGTGGGTATACAGTGGCTTGCGAAAGTATTCACCCCCCTTGGCATTTTTCTTATTTTGTTGCTTTACAACCTGGAATTAAAATAGATTTTTTATTGGCGGGTTTGTATCATTTGATTTTCTCAACATGCCCACCACTTTAAAGATGCAAAATATGTTTTATTGTGAAACAAACAAGAAATAAGACAAAAAACTGAAAACTTGAGCGTGTATAACTATTCACCCCACAAAAGTCAATACTTTGTAGAGCCACCTTTTGCAGCAAGTACAGCTGCAAGTCTCTTGGGGTATGTCTCTATAAGCTTGGCACATCTAGCCACTGGGATTTTTGCCCATTCTTCAAGGCAAAATTGCTCCAGCTCCTTCAAGTTGGATGGGTTCCACTGGTGTACAGCAATCTTTAAGTCATACCACAGATTCTCAATTGGATTGAGGTCTGGGATTTGACTAGGCTATTCCAAGACATTTAAATGTTTCACCTTAAAACTTATGGCTGAGATCCCGTTAACGGGATCGACTTGACAACAGCCAGTGAAAGTGCAGGGTGCCAAATTCAAACAGAAATCTCATAATTAAAATTCCTCAAACATGCAAGTATTTTACACCATTTTAAAAATAAACTTGTTGTAAATCCAGCCACAGAGTCCGATTTCAAAAAGGCTTAACGACGAAAGCACACCAAACGATTATGTTAGGTCAGTACCTAGTCACAGAAAAACACAGCCATTTTTCCAGCCAAAGAGAGGATTAAAAATTTTAAAAAAACAGAAGGAGATAAAAATTAATCACTAACCTTTGATGATCTTCATCAGATGACACTCATAGGACTTCATGTTACACAATACATGTATGTTTTGTTCGGTAAAGTTCATATTTATATCCAAAAATCTTAGTTTACATTGGCGCATTATGTTCAGTAATGTTTTGCCTCCAAAACATCCGGTGATTTTGCAGAGAGCCACATCAATTTACAGAAATACTCATAATAAACATTGATAAAATATACAAGTATTATACATGGAACTTTAGATAAACTTCTCCTTAATGCAACCGCTGTGTCAGATTTTTTTTTTTTTTATTACGGAAAAAGCACACCATGCTATAATCTGAGTACAGCGCTCAGAGCCCAAACAAGCCATACAGATATCCGCCATGTTGTGGAGTCAACAGAAGTCAGAAATAGTATTATAAATATTCACTTACCTTTGATGATCTTCATCAGAATGCACTCCCAGGAATCCCAGTTCCACAATAAATGTTTGTTTTGTTTGAGAACGTCCATAATTTATGTCCAAATACCTCCTTTTTGTTCACTCGTTTAGTTACAAAATCCAAATTGATGTTGCGCAGGTCAGACGAAAAGCCAAACAATTCCATTACAGTTCGTAGAAACATGTCAAACGATGTATAGAATCAATCTTTAGGATGTTTTTAACATAAATCTTCAATAAATGTTTCAACCGGAGAATTCCTTTGTCTTCAGAAATGCGATGAAACGCAGGTCGCTCTCACGGGAGCACGCGTGATCAGCTCATGCCAGACACCTGACTCAAAGAGCTCTCCTTCCCTCATTCTTCACAGTAGAAGCATCAAACAAGGTTCTAAAGACTGCTGACATCTAGTGGAAACCTTAGGAAGTGCAATATGACCGCAAAGACACTGTATATTGGATAGGCAAACCTACCAACCTCAGATTTCCCACTTCCTGGTTGGATTTTTTCTCAGGTTTTTGCCTGCCATATGAGTTCTGTTATACTCACAGACATCATTCAAACAGTTTTAGAAACTTCAGAGTGTTTTCTATCCAAATCTACTAATAATATGCATATATTAGCTTCTGGGACTGAGTAGCAGTTTACTCTGGGCACCTTATTCATCCAAGCTACTCAATACTGCCCCCAGCCATAAGAAGTTAAACCACTCGAGTGTTGCTTTAGCAGTATGCTTAGGGTCATTGTCCTGCTGGAAGGTGAACCTCCGTCCCAGTCTCAAATCTCTGGAAGACTGAAACAGGTTTCTCTCAAGAATTTCCCTGTATTTAGCGCCATCCATCATTCCTTCAATTCTGACCAGTTTCCCAGTCCCTGCCGATGAAAAACATTCCCACAGCATGATGCTGCCACCACCATGCTTCACTGTGGGGATGGTGTTTTCGGGGTGATGAGAAGTGTTGGGCTTGCACCAGACATAGCATTTTCCTTGATGGCCAAAAAGCTAAATTTGAGTCTCATCTGACCAGAGTACCTTCTTCCATATGTTTCGGGAGTCTCCCACATGCCTTTTGGTGAACACCAAATGTGTTTGCTTATTTTTTCTTTAAGCAATGGCTTTTTTTCTGGCCACTCTTCCGTAAAGCCCAGCTCTGTGGCGTGTACGGCTTAAAGTGGTCCTATGGACAGATACTCCAATCTCCGATGTGGAGCAGCTCCTTCAGGGTTATCTTTGGTCTCTTTGTTGCCTCATTATTAATGCCCTCCTTTTCTGGTCCGTTAGTTTTGGTGGGTGGCCCTCTCTTGGCAGGTTTGTTGTGGTGCCATATTCTTTCCATGTTTTAATAATGGATTTAATGGTGCTCCGTGGGATGTTAAAAGTTTCTGATATTTTTTTATAACCCAACCCTGATCTTTACTTCTCCACAACTTTGTCCCTGACCTGTTTGGGGAGCTCCTTGGTCTTCATGGTGCCGCTTGCTTGGTGGTGCCCCTTGCTTAGTGGTGTTGCAGACTCTGGGGGGCCTTTCCGAACTGAGATCATGTGACAGACACTTAGATTGCACACAGCTGGACGTTATTTAACTAATAATGTGATCCTATTTGGGGGCTTCATAGCAAAGGGGTGAATACATATTCACGCACCACTTTTCAGGTTTTTATTAAATTTTTTAAAACAAGTTCACTTCACCAATTTGGACTATTTTGTGTATGTCCATTACATGAAATACAAATAAAAAATAATTTAATTACAGGTTGTAATGCAACCAAATTGGAAAAACACCAAGGGGGGTGAATACTTTTGCAAGGCACTGTACTTGAATTTTGCCCAAAATTTCCCAAACGGCCCACCCGGCAAAGGAAATGTGCCCTGTGTGAAAAATTCTATGAGAAACAGTGACATATACTCTGAATGACCTAAAATGATTAATCACATATTGGTCTTTCACAGTCAGGCCAACCCAAGCTGTACTGTGCAAGTAGGCTATTAGTAGACCTACTATTGAAATAGATAATGAGGCTGTCAACCGAGTCTGAAATTCACAGGTCTCAGATTTTCACTATTTATTATTTATTTATATAAAAACAACATTGGATGTTCTAAGTCCACAACAATGCTTACACTACATCAGGAGACCTCTTGGGGTCTGGGAAAAATCTATACAATTTTGATTTGAGTGTAGTTACCCTTTAATTAATGTGCAAAGTGCCAAGCACCTACTTTGCAAAACAATTGGCCACTGAATTTATGCAAATAATCATGATATCATTCTGCCAGGTAGGCTACCTTGTTTAATTTAGACGCTTTTGGGGAAATCCTTTCCATCTGCCAGAAGATGGTTAGGTCTATCATTATCATCACTATATTTTTCCAGTTCCTCAATTGTTTGAAACCTGGATGTTTTACTTCATATTAGCCAAAATCCAACCATAGAAATGTTGAGGGAAATATTTTATAAACACTTCCTCGTATGCGCTCTCCTGACCATTCCACTTTCTTTCATTGTCTAGTTATCTAACTGGCCAACCTGTTTAAATGAAGGCAGGCAGAATGGCCAGGCAGGCGGGTACAAAGTCCAGCAACAGGCAAGGGTCAAACCCGGGAGGACTAGAAAAAGGAGATTGCAAAAAGCAGGCGAACGGGAAAACCGCTGGTTGACTTGGAAACATACAAGACGAACTGGCACAGAGAGACAGGAATCACAGGGATAAATACACTGGGGAAAACAAGCGACACCTGGAGGGGGTGGAGACAATAACGAGGACAGGTGAAACTGATCAGGGTGTGACACTAGTAGCCAAATGCAGTCATATTAGCAGATCTCCCCACTTTCTACATTTCTAATGGATATTTCCATCTCTGTCCATGAAACCTCTTTCATGTGCGGTGTGCATTTTAGAACGTTTTTTCCCCCGCATATTGCATTTTGGAACATTTGAGTGTACCGCTGTGTGCACATTGCTGCGCTTAAAATGTGAAGACATATTAGTTTAGCAACATTTTAAGCTAAACATTCTGGTTTGTTCCATCAGCCTTAATTGAAACGGTGTATACCTCCACTACAGTACTTTTATACGCATCAGTGGGGATTAAGAAGTAAGTATACGCAATGTGTGTAAGCGTAACTGGGGAGGTGTAGTTTGCAACTGGAGTCACACAGTTTGTGGATCTGTGCAAAACTGCTACAGTAAGTGTATATTTTTTATTTGAAAGATTCTTTCTCGCTGATATGAAAGATAAGGGCCATATGTTTTTCGAAAACCGGTTTGAAAGCTATGATTATTGATGTTTCTTAACGTTAAAATACATTTTCGGAATTGTCGTTCATTTGGAACCAACTGTGGGCGAATGTAACCGCTGAAAACTCTACACATGGAGGAGAAAACTCTTTTCAAGAGCTAAAAAATAGCCTACCAAAAGGTCGGAAATTATAAACAGAGAGTTCAAAAGGTACTCACACCATGAAGAGGAAAAACCCAGAGGCCGAGATGCAAAAGTAATATAACCAATTTAATCCACGCTCAAAAGAATACACAGGGTGACAGTTTTTATTTTTAAAAATACAAGTAAAAAGAGCAAATAAGAGACTTCAGTAGACACTGTGTAGCACAGCAGGTACAGACATCTAATTCATTAGATACTAGCGAATGGGGAGTCAACAAGGTATATAAACAGAGAATATGTAGTAGAGAAATATACCAAAAAAATGACAATTCAAATGTTAACATACGATTGAAGTAAAATCTAACGTTATAGGCTAAATAGCGTTATCGTTAAAAACATTTTTTTAAATGTATCGGTACAGTACTCAGATGTACAGCTCAAAGAGGGCAGGCGGGGGGACTGCTGGTGCATCCAGACACAACATTACAAGGTCCAATTACTAATTTAAGCCTTGGGGGTGTAGAGTTTTCAGATAGAAGATCCATCGGGCTTCACTCTGGAGAAGACGTTCATCCATATCGTGGCATTTGCGGCTTGGGAAACATGGTCAATGGCACAGAACTTAAGATCAGTTACAGTAAGATCACTTGTAATTTGTCAGATCTGACAATGTCCTCAACAGCAGGCCTCTGTTGAGGAAATTCAAGTAATGTTTATTTGATTCGATGACAAATTCCATATCTCTGGTGCAGATGCGTCTGATGCGTAAGAATTGGCTGTATGGCAAGCCTCTCTTCAAAGCGTTAGGATGGTAGCTAGATGCATGAACAAGGCTATTTTTGTCCATAGGTTTGACATAAATATGCATCCAAGCCGAACTCAAATATTTTTTAGGGTCATGTTGGGTCGTTTTCACTTTTAATTCCCCTAAAATCTTTCCCGGTATTGTCAAGCTATTTGTTTGTTATTCCTGGTCCCTAAAATGTCTGCTGCGTGATAAAAGCTGAGATGAAAGAGAACTTTACCGATGTCAACTAGATTGAAACGTTCATCGATTTATGACATTCTGGTGAGAAATGGTTTATGTAGTCTTGTAGGGCAGTAATGACAGAGGAGAAGCTTCATGTATCTAATTATAGACAAGTTGACTAACAAATAGCATACCAAAATATGGAAATTATAAGAAGAAACATATCTAAATTAGGCTTCAAAAGAAATCCCGCACTCCGTGTCAAGCAATCGTTCCGCACTCCGTGTCAAGCAATCGTTCCGCACTCCGTGTCAAGCAATAGTTCCTCACCCCGTCAAGCAATCGTTCCGCACCCCCTGTCAAGCAATCGTTCCGCACCCACTGTCAAGCAATCGTTCCGCATTTACTCTGCTGGTTGCCAGAAACCTTAGAGTCTATTGATTCTTCAATTACATTGAGCTGATTTCTGACGTGCTGTTCCTTCTTTTTCCGTAGTGTATTTCTGTATTATTTTAGTGATTCACCATAGTGAAGTTGTAGGCTCAGGTTTTCTGGGTCTCTATGTTTATGGTTGGATAGGTTTCTCAATTTCTTTCTTAGGTTTTTGCATTCTTTATCAAACCATTTGTCATAGTTGTTCATTTTCTTTTGTTTTCTGTTTGACATTTTTAGATTTGATAGGGAAGCTGAGAGGTCAAATATACCTCTCTCTCTCTCTCTCTGTCTGTCTGTCTGTCTGTCTGTCTGTCTGTCTGTCTCTCAGAACACTACGCAGACAGTCATGATATTCACACTTCTTATGGCTGCAGGGGCAGTATTGAGTAGCTTGGATGAAAGGTGCCCAGAGGAAACTGCCTGCTCCTTAGTCATAGTTGCTAATAGATGCATATTATTAGTATTGGATAGAAAACACTCTGAAGTTTCTAAAACTGTTTGAATGATGTCTGTGAGTATAACTCATATGGCAGGCAAAAACCTGAGAAGTTCCACATCCTGTTTGGATTTTTTCTGAGGGTGCTAGATTTTCAACCAAGCTCTCATTGAAATTACAGCGAGATATTGATAAGTTTTCACTTCCTACGGCTTCCACTAGATGTCAATAGAACTTTGTCTGATGACTCTAATGTGAAGGGGGGCCGAAGGAGACAGGAATTAGTCACCACTGCCACGAGTTGACCACGCGCGTTCACGTGATAGGCAGCTCCGTTCCATCGCTCAACTGAAGTCAATCTAATTCTCCAGTTGGAACGTTATTCAAGATGTATGTTAACAACATTCTAAAGATTGATTCAGTACATCGTTTGACATGTTTCTACTGACTTATGGAACTTTTGGACATTTCGTCACGTTATAGTGGACGCGCTTTGTGACTTTGGAATTGTTTACCAAACGCACTAACCAAAGTAGCTAATTGGACATAAATAACGGACATTATCAAACAAATCAAGCATTTATTGTGGACCTGGGATTCCTAGGACTGCATTCTGATGAAGTTCATCAAAGGTAAGGAAACATTTATCATGTATTTTCTGGTTTCTGTTGACCCCAACATGGCGGCTAATTTGGCTATTGTTCTGAGCTCCGTCTCAGATTATTGCATGATTTGCTTTTTCCGTAAAGTTTTTTTGAAATCTGACACAGCGGTTGCATTAAGGAGAGGTATATCTATAATTCCATGTGTATAACTTGTATTATCATCTACATTTATGATGAGTATTTCTGTTGAAACGATGTGGCTATGCAAAATCACTTGATGTTTTTGCAACTAGTGAATGTAACGCGCCAATGTAAACTCAGATTTTTTTGTTATAAATATGAACTTTATCAAACAAAACATGCATGTATTGTGTAACATGAAGTCCTATGAGTGTCATCTGATGAAGATCATCAAAGGTTAGTGATACATTTTATCTCTATTTCTGCTTTTTCTGACTGCTATCTTTCGCTGGAAAAATGGCTGTGCTTATTGTGGTTTGGTGGTGACCTAACATAATCGTTTGTAGTGCTTTCGCTGAAAAGCATATTTGAAATCGGACACTTTGGTGGGATTAACAACAAGAATACCTTTAAAATGATATAAGACACATGTATGTTTGAGGAATTTTAATTATGAGATTTCTGTTGTTTGAATTTGGCGCCCTGCACTTTCACTGGCTGTTGTCATATCGATCCCGGTAGCGGGATTGCAGCCATAAGAAGTTTTAAACTTCTGGGAAAATTGGAAAACACTAAACAAACAACAACACGAAGAGTTATCTATCCAAAATGGAGATGTATGGGTAAACCACTTCTCCAATCTTTTTGGCCCTATAACAAAGAACAAACAGCAAAAACATATACATGATCAAATACAAATCTTAGAATCAACAATTTAAGACTTCCCGGAACCCACTGGATTCTCAATTACATTGAATGAACTACAGGACAAAATACAAACCTTCCAACCCAAAAAGGCCTGTGGTGTTGATGGTATCCTCAATGAAACGATACAATATACAGATAACAAATTCCAATTGGCTATACTTAAACTCTAACATCATCCTCAGCTCTGGTATCTTCCCCAATATTTGGAACCAAGGACTGATCACCCTAATCCACAAAAGTGGAGACAAATTTGACCCCAGTAACTACCGTGGGATATGCGTCAACAGCAACTTTGGAAAATCCTCTGCATTATCATTAACAGCAGACTCGTACATTTCCTCAGTGAAAACAATGTACTGAGCAAATGTCAAATTGGCTTTTTACCAAAAGAATTTACCAAACAGACCACGTGTTCACCCTGCAAACCCTAATTGACAAACTAAACAGAGGCAAAGTCTTCTCATGCTTTGTTGATTTCAAAAAACCTTTGACTCAATTTGGCATGAGGGTCTGCTATACAAATTGATGGAAAGTGGTGTTGGGGGGAAAAAAATACGACACTATAAAATCCACGGCCTAAACATCAGCGCCACAAGTAACTTCCACATAGCTGTGAACGAGCTGAAAGAAAGCCAGGAAAATCAAAAGGAACATAAAATTTGACATACCAATTAGGATCTGGCAAAAAAATACTTGAATCAGTTATAGAACCCATTGCCCTCTATGGTTGTGAGGTATGGGGTCCACTCACCAACCAAGAATTCACAAAATGGGACAAACACCAAATTGAGACTCTGCACGCAGAATTCTGCAAAAATATCCTGTGTTCAACGTAAGGATCAATCCGATACCCACTAATTATCAAAATCCAGAAAAGAGCCGTTAAATTCTACAACCACCTAAAAGGAAGCGATTCCCAAACCTTCCAAAACAAATCTCTCACCTACAGAGAGATGAACCTGGAGAAGAGTCCCCAAGCAAGCTGGTCCTTGGGCTCTGTTCACAAACACAGACAGACCCCACAGAGCCCCAGGACAGCAACACAATTAGACCCAACCAAATCATGAGAAAACAAAAAGATAATTACTTAAGGAACAAAAAAACTAGAATGCTATTGGCCCTAAACAGAGAGTACACAGTGGCAGAATACCTGACCACTGTGACTGACCGAAACTTAAGGAAAGCTTTGACTATGTACAGACTCAGTGAGCATTGCCTTGCTATTGAGAGAGGCCGCCGTAGACAGACCTGGCTCTCAAGAGAAGACAGGCTATGTGCACACTGACCACAAAATGAGGTGAAAACTGAGTTGCACTTCCTAACCTATTGCCAAATGTATGACCTTATTAGAGACACATGTTTCCCTCAGATTACACAGTGTGCCATCACAGTAGCAAGATTTGTAACCTGTTGCCACAAGAAAAGGGCAACCAGTGAAGAACAAACACCATTGTAAATACAACCCATATTTATGTTTATTTATTTTCCCCGTTGTACTTTAACCATTTGTACATCGTTACAACACTGTGTATATATATACACATAATGTCATGTGTAATGTCTTTATTCTTTTGGAACTTCTGTGAGTGTAATGTTGTTCATTTTTATTGTTTATTTCACTTTTGTATTATCTACTTCACTTGCTTTGGCAGTGTTAACATATGTTTCCCATGCCAATAAAACCCCTTGAATTGAATTGAGAGAGAGTGTTTACACGCTGAGTACGGCAGAGTGTTTACACGCTGAGTACGGCAGAGTGTTTACACGCTGAGTACGGCAGAGTGTTTAGGCAGAGTGTTTACACGCTGAGTACGGCAGAGTGTTTAGGCAGAGTGTTTACACGCTGAGTACGGCAGAGTGTTTAGGCAGAGTGTTTACACGCTGAGTACGGCAGAGTGTTTACACGCTGAGTACGGCAGAGTGTTTACACGCTGAGTACGGCAGAGTGTTTACACGCTGAGTACGGCAGAGTGTTTACACGCTGAGTACGGCAGAGTGTTTACACGCTGAGTACGGCAGAGTGTTTACACGCTGAGTACGGCAGAGTGTTTACACGCTGAGTACGGCAGAGTGTTTACACGCTGAGTACGGCAGAGTGTTTACACGCTGAGTACGGCAGAGTGTTTACACGCTGAGTACGGCAGAGTGTTTAGGCAGAGTGTTTACACGCTGAGTACGGCAGAGTGTTTAGGCAGAGTGTTTACACGCTGAGTACGGCAGAGTGTTTACACGCTGAGTACGGCAGAGTGTTTACACGCTGAGTACGGCAGAGTGTTTACACGCTGAGTACGGCAGAGTGTTTAGGCAGAGTGTTTACACGCTGAGTACGGCAGAGTGTTTAGGCAGAGTGTTTACACGCTGAGTACGGCAGAGTGTTTAGGCAGAGTGTTTACACGCTGAGTACGGCAGAGTGTTTAGGCAGAGTGTTTACACGCTGAGTACGGCAGAGTGTTTAGGCAGAGTGTTTACACGCTGAGTACGGCAGCGTGTTTAGGCAGAGTGTTTACACGCTGAGTACGGCAGCGTGTTTAGGCAGAGTGTTTACACGCTGAGTACGGCAGAGTGTTTAGGCAGAGTGTTTACACGCTGAGTACGGCAGAGTGTTTAGGCAGAGTGTTTACACGCTGAGTACGGCAGAGTGTTTACACGCTGAGTACGGCAGAGTGTTTACACGCTGAGTACGGCAGAGTGTTTAGGCAGAGTGTTTACACGCTGAGTACGGCAGAGTGTTTAGGCAGAGTGTTTACACGCTGAGTACGGCAGAGTGTTTAGGCAGAGTGTTTACACGCTGAGTACGGCAGAGGGTTTAGGCAGAGTGTTTACACGCTGAGTACGGCAGAGTGTTTAGGCAGAGTGTTTACACGCTGAGTACGGCAGAGTGTTTACACGCTGAGTACGGCAGAGTGTTTAGGCAGAGTGTTTACACGCTGAGTACGGCAGAGTGTTTAGGCAGAGTGTTTACACGCTGAGTACGGCAGCGTGTTTAGGCAGAGTGTTTACACGCTGAGTACGGCAGAGTGTTTAGGCAGAGTGTTTACACGCTGAGTACGGCAGAGTGTTTAGGCAGAGTGTTTACACGCTGAGTACGGCAGAGTGTTTAGGCAGAGTGTTTACACGCTGAGTACGGCAGAGTGTTTACACGCTGAGTACGGCAGCGTGTTTACACGCTGAGTGTGTGAGTTTGAGGATGTAGCGTGACAGTTGAGCAACACAGACCTCCACTCTGTCCCTCATGGGAAGAGGGGCCTCATGCTTCTGGTTTCAACTTGAACCAGAATAAAAAGGCTGTGCTGTTTTCCCAGCATGCCTTTCCCCGGCAATAAGAAAAGGCTGAACGGACAGGGAGCCAGAGAACAGACACATTCAACTCAGACATTGAACGGTCACAACCTATTAGTTATGATACACTATCTACCGGTCTTTACAGTTTGGATCCATAGAGTAATGAGCTACTACTCACCAATTGCACTACAGCACCGATTTCCCAAAGAGATTGTACAATCTTTCTCAAGAGTCCCCTGTGCTGTGAAAAACGGTCACCGTCTGATGTCATTGTTGTTGAACTGTTTCTTTTGATGCTATGTTGTCATTCAACTGGAGCATTTACTGAAGGGCCTCCCTTGGGAACTCATTCTCATAGCTAGAGACTGATTGGTCCCAGACCAGTCTCTAAAACATTCCTCTCTGAAACAATCGTTCCCTTAGAGTAGGGTTGCAAAATTCTGGTACCTTTCCCAAAACTCCCTCGTTTTTCAGAAATCCTGGTTGGAAGATTCCTGGAATTATGAGTGAATAAGCAGGAAATCTGGTAATCCTCCAACCAGCATTTCTGGAAAAAATGAATAGAAACGAAACACTTTTAGGTCAGGGAAAGAATAGAATTGGGGTGGAATGTGTGAGTTCTTTAAAGTAAATTCAGTTCCATGAGTGACTTTTTCCAATTCCACACCTGGGTAGGGGACAAGACAGCTAGGCAGGGATGCATGCCCCGCCTGTACAATTGTAAGGGAAACACTGCTCTGAGTCTGAAGTCTCTGGTTGAATATTAACATCTCCGCATCATTACAAACACATGCTGGTACTGTAGTAGCATGGTAGACACTGAGGTGGTGTTGCTGCTGTCAATAGTGTCCCTGCTGCAAGACATAACAATACTATTGTTACAAAGTTAACCCCTTAACTTCCTCTCTCCATCCACAGCGGGACTGCCCCTGGCAGCCCTTAAATTGGGCCAAATCAAGCCCTATCAGAGGGGCTTTTTCTGTAACGATGACAGCATCAGCTACCCCTTCCACTCCAGCACAGTCACCTCCAATGTGCTCTATGGTGTGGGCTTCACTTTGCCCATTTGCTCTGTAAGTAACAATGGAAGAGTTGACAAAACAAAATATTTCTTACATTTTTACTAACCAAATATTGAACAGCTGGCTTAGAGTACATTATAATGGACAGCTACAGTACTACACAATAACTAACAAACAGGCAGCTGTTCTATCTAAATTGACAGTTAAAAACTTTTGATACCATACACAAAGTGTTCCATTTAGTTATTTAGTTAAACACCTGGTCATGATGTAAAGCTTGAACTTTAGGGAGGATGTCCATAGAGCTTAGGTGTCAGAACCAAAGAGTTCAATTCAACAAGGCCATACCCAGTAAGCAAAACAAATAGATACGATGCCACTACAACCAGATTACAACCATGTAAACAGATTGATGTTATTTCAACCAGTTTATAACCATATAAACCGCTCGGGGATTCGATCCAGGAACCTTTTCGGTTACAGGCCCAACGCTCTAACCACTACGCTACCTGCCGCCCCATTATTTCAACCAGCTTATAACCGTATAAATTGGTTGTAATTATATTTCAACCAGCTTATAACCATATAAACCGGTTGTAATTATGTTACCTCAACCAGCTTATAATCATATAAACTGATTGGAATGATATTTCAACCAGCTTTGCCAACCGGGTAATGGTTAACTCAAAAGAGGATGCCCAGTCCACAAAGTGTCCCAATTCCCCCTTCACACATCCCCATTTTATTTTGACACGTCATTTCAGCCACCCCTATAGAGTATTTCATTCACACATATCCTGATATCCGTATGTCATTTCAGTCACTTCTGAAGCTTGTGTTGTGAAAGCTTCTCAGATGTTATTGGATCATTTGTGGTTTTCATCAATAGTAAGGCCCTTAGAGTCCAACCGATCAGTAAGGAAGTAGGAAGTCCTGGCTGTTGTTGAGGTTCATGCTGATAGGCTTTGGAACAAACACAGGTTACGTTCTCTGTCCAAAAAGAACTGGAACACTTTCCTGGAACACTGTTGATACAGATTATATTTGAAGAATGACAGAGACAGAAGTGTTGGCACACTGTTCCCTTTGTGTGTGTGTGTGTATCTGTGTGTTACTTAGGAAAGCATGTGTCTACTACTAGCTATTGTCTACTATCCTGTGTTACGGTCAGAAGTTGAGCTGGTGTGCGTGTAGTGTTGGTGACTGATCCCTCTTCCTGGCCTTCTAAAGTCTTTACTGTGATGAAAACCTTAAAACACACACACACACTAGACTTTTGTTTTTCATAAACTATGTCTATTCCATTATAATTCACTGGAGTCCCATACACAAAACTTACATCTCAACTCCAGTTCCCTGGACCAGACCAACTGATTTATTTCTCTATACATCAACCTGTTGCCGTGGCAACATTTCAAACTGTGGTGCTTCACAATGCAGCTTTCAGCAGAATAGAGAAAAGGGGTGTGGCTAGTGAGAGTGAATCTATCACCTGAGAGTCTGTGTGGGACCAGTTTCTCCTCTGTCCTTGACAGCCAGACTGCTGGGGTCCTTTTTGATGTCAGCAGTATGATCTGACCATGATAATGTAAATAAATATAACCCCTTTATTCAGCTATGGAAAGGATTTGCATACTAATGTGAACTAAGCTCAACTAACCTTTTTACACATCCTGTTTCTACTTTCCTTGGGTCAATGTGTGTCATAAAGCTTGCAGTGTGCGATTTGACGTTTTACAAACTATGGTTTTGTGTTTATTACGAATTACTAATGATTGCTTCCACAGCACGTTTGAAGTATACCGTTTCCCTACTGTATGTAGTGTGAAACTATTTGGAGGTTTCTAATGTAACTAACATCTTCCTGAAAAAGTATTCCTGTTACGTCCAACATGATGACCCACTGTGCTTTAAGGAACGCAGGGAGAGAGAAAGATGAACAGAGAGAGAGAGATTTCACTTGCTTTGGCAATGTAAACATTTGTTTCCCATGCCAATAAACCTCCTTGAATTGAATTGAGAGAAGAGAGCAGAGAGAGAACACTATCGCTGGTCGTTGTGGAATGGACATCTAGGCCTACTTGTGGAATGGACATCTAGGCCTACTTGTGGAATGGACATCTAGGCCTACTTGTGGAATGGACATCTAGGCCTACTTGTGGATTGCATGTCCATTGCACTGTGCACTCAAGCACAAAACAGCTGTGAAAGTTTAGGGTGGTGGAGAGGGAGGATCATTTGGGCTTCGTTGGTTCTTCCATTAACACCTTCTCTTCACCAGGGGAGAGAGTAGTGTTAGTTCCCATGACAACTCTCTTTAGCTACCATGTTGTTTTTCCCTTCCTCCTGTTCCTGACAGCCTGCAATGTTGAAATATCTACTTAGAAATGCCACTTGGCAGATGCTTTTATCTAAAGTGACTTAGTCATGCATGCACACGTTTTACATATGGGTGGCCCCGGGACTCAAACCCACAAAACTGGCAATGCAAGAGCCGTGCTCTACCAACTGAGCCATACAGGATCACTACAGTGTATGTCTTGGCTGGTCTGTCCTCTCCGAATGCTCTCTTCTGCTCAGTGTTAGACGGGTGTATGTGCATGCAGGATAGCAAGGTGTTCAGTCTACTAACCTGTTCCTCCTGTTCTGTTCTCTTTCATTTGCTTTTTGCTAGCTGGACTCCCGTTCGCAATACTTACACCGCTACACAATCCCTTCAAACGGGGATTTTTCTGTAACGATGATTCGATCAAGTACCCTCTAAAAGAAGACACCATATCCTATCAGTTGTTAGGTGGAGTTATGATACCCGTCACAGTACTCACTGTAAGTGCACCTGTTTTATGTTCCCTAGTTAACTTCTCTTCCTTTGCCATTTTGTGCTTAACATTCATTTAGGCTACACATACATACACAAATGACGTGTATGTCTAGTTTAACAGCTTGCTTCATTAATCATATTGTCTAATAATAACACTATTAAAAATAACAATCAACCAAAGATGGGGCATAGGCACCATGTGAACAGAGTAGTAAGAACTTCCTATTTTAGAGTATCACGAAAACTGAAAAATCAAACCCCAACCTGTGTTAGTTACTTCTCTGTGTACTCACAGACCACAAATGTATCCGACCATGGCGGTTGACCTTTAAAGTCACTGAAACAAAGGCCTCTCCATAAGCCTACTCATAGTCTCCATCTGAATGATACAATAGGAATAGCCAAACTGTCCCTCCCTCAGAGATTTCCCGCTTGACTCTTGGCCAGTATTCCACTGACTGTCTTTAGTAAATATCCTTGAGAGTTTCTATAGTCAAATTCAAAGCACAGAGGCCCGTATTCATAAAGCGTCTCGGAGTAGGAGTGCTGATCCAGGATCAGGTCCCCCCTGTCCACATATTATTATTCATCAAAACAAAACTGATCCTACATCAGCACCTCTACTCTGAGATGAGGCACTTTAGGAGCCTTGTTGTGGCTGTTATCAAGTCTTACAACGGGTTTTGCAGCATTCACATTCAAAAAAGCTTTTTTTGTTCCATTAAATGTACATAAATTCACCTCCCATGGTCTGCACACATTTCCAGTCAGTCAGTGTAATTGTACTCTGCAAGTAGAAACCCTCACACTGGATGTAACTCATTTACACGCCATGAATGACCTGGAATTACCCTAAATGTTTGAACAGTTGGGCTTTCCAAGTTCAACAGAAACCTTTATCAGGACAACACAACCCCCTTGACAGTATAGCAGTAAGCGTATGTTTATATTGTAGTTTTAGGCCTATTTCCAGATAGAGGAAAGTAAACACACTTCCAGATAAGCTCTCATGCTTTCAGGTCCATTGTCCCCCAGAGTGGTAGAGAGGTGTGAGCCAGATAGTTGTCCACAATAACCACATCCACTTATTTACAAGAACACACAATTTAAAAAAGACCCCCAACCCACCCACAATGTTTCCATGACGTATGTTTTACATTCAACATGCTCTCAAAATAGTTTCTACCGTTGATACACATCTGACCACAAATAGCTATATCTTCTAAAGCAGGGGTGTCAAACTCATTCCACGGAGGGCCTAGTGTCTGCAGGTTTTTGGTTTTTCCTTTCAATAAAGCCCTAGACAACCAGGTGTGGGGAGTTCCTAACTAATTAGTGATGTTAATTCATCAATCAAGTACAAGGGAGGAGCGAAAACCCGCAGACACTCGGCCCCCCGTGGAATGAGTTTGACACCTGTGTTCTAAAGGAACAGGTTAGGTTTGACTGCTCAGGTGTGACTCAGAAGCTGTATTGTGATGCACCAGTGTGTTTGTTTTCCCTGTTTAAAAACGTCTACTCATTTGACTTTACACACGTTTTTCAGTGGACATCCTTGTTAGGTCTTTATAGTCACTCAGATGGACATTCCTCTAAAATGCAAGGGTCTATTATACTTAAAGGGTCAGTGCAGTCAAGAACATGATTTTTCTGTGTTTTATATGCATTTCCACATTGAGGTTTTGAATAATTATGTGAAATTGTAAAAAATTATAATGCCATTTTAGTGTAAGAGCTGTTTGAAAAGACCACCTGAAATTTCAGCCTGTTTTGATTGGAGGGAGCTTTGGCATTCCATGGTGACATCACCATGCAGTAAATTTATTAATAGACCAATAAGAGTTCCAAACCTCTGCCAACAGCAGCTAATGTTCAGTTTTCCCCTCCCCACTCTGACAGTCCAAGCAACATTCTTCCTTGAGAAATTGTTCTCTGCTAAGAAGCTATTTGTTTCTTTTTATAGTTAAAATGGTCAATCACAGTAAGTTACTTGTTACCCTGAAATGAATTGATATTGAGATAAAAACAGCTGCATTGGACCTTTTGAAATTCCTGTAATTTTAGTGACTGACTTGCCAGTTGTAATCTTGTAACTTCAAGCTGTGAGGGAACAGTGAGAGACCTAACCTCACGACCTGTCTACTTCCTCTCCTCCCTTCCTCACAGATGGTCTTTGGAGAGTGCCTTTCGGTCTATCTCAAACGCATCAAATCAAAGTCCTCTTTCAGCAACATGTATGTGGCCCGTGTTTACAAAGCCATCGGCACATTCGTGTTCGGGGCAGCCATGAGCCAATCTCTCACTGACATCGCCAAGTATTCGATTGGCCGGCTCCGACCCCACTTCCTGGACGTGTGCAAGCCTGACTGGAAGCTGATCAACTGCACGGCAGGCACCTACATAGAGGACTTTACCTGCACAGGGGACGCACACTTGGCCAATGAGGGCAGGTGGGTGTTGTTGAGGGGAAACTGACAATTGGGCCAAATTTACCCACTACCCCTTGGCCCCCTATCGCTTCAGTGTTCAAAGCAGATCTGAAGAGTCAAATACAATTGTATTAGTCACATGCGCCGAATACAACAGGTGTAGACCTTACAGTGAAACGCTTACTTACAAGCCCCTAACCGACAGTGCAGTTTAAAAAAAATATGGATATGAATAAGAGATAAAAGTAACAAGTAAAAAAATATATATATATATTTAAAGTGGCGTACCGGTACAAAGTCGATGTGAGGGGGCACTGGTTAGTTGAGGTAGTATGTACAGTGACTTGGTGGAGCTTCCACCATATGCCTTACAGATATGCAAACATCAGAGGGAGGGGTAGGAAACTATTTGTGACTGGCTGGGATGCTTCTTTCAAATCTACTGACTGAATTAAGACATCATCCATCAACTGAAATACAATATATCCTGTTGTATTGTTTATTATGGTCAGATAATGTGCTGACCATGAGATCATTGTTGAGGAAGGCAAGCCCACACTTTCAAGATTCAGGCTGCGTTAGTGTTGAGAGAGCCACAGTACTGGACACTAGTTCGTGTTGTGAGAGAGCCACAGTACTGAAGTGGACACTAGTTCGTGTTGGGAGAGAGCCACAGTACTGAAGTGGACACTAGTTCGTGTTGTGAGAGAGCCACAGTACTGAAGTGGACACTAGTTCGTGTTGTGAGAGAGCCACAGTACTGAAGTGGACACTAGTTCGTGTTGTGAGAGAGCCACAGTACTGAAGTGGACACTAGTTTGTGTTGTGAGAGAGCCACAGTACTGAAGTGGACACTAGTTAGTGTTGTGAGAGCCACAGTACTGAAGTGGACACTAGTTCGTGTTGAGAGAAAGCTCGACCATGCAGATCCAAATTTCCTCAGTACTGTAACATAATCCATCAGCATAATGTCAAAACAATAGAGACCTGTATACCACTGTTCTGGTGGATAAGGCTGAAGACAGACGTTCAGCCAGATGTCACACAGAGAGGGAGCCAAGAGAGCTGTAAGTCAACCTCACTATTTAATTATCTTTATTTACCCTGAGAGGACAGTACAGCAGTGAGGGAAGACAGAGTCAGGTCCCAAACCCTCTGTAAACCATTAGAGAGGATTACCTATATAACACACATACACAAGGCTCTGGCTGATGGTGGGCCTCATGTCCCTAAGGGAAATGCTAACATTGCAGAAAGATGATCTGTAGGTTATTCTGACCTGCTCTACTCACTCGGTCCACCAGGCAGGTGTTTGTTCTATTAATCACTACCATACCAAAGAAAACACAGAGAGCTGGGCAGATCAGGGAAGGGCTGCCATGGGAGACCAGAGCCACACCCAGGTAAATATGACCTTCTGTGGCCACAAGAGACTGGGAGAGCCCACCCAAGGATCATGGTAGAGATTAGGGTAGTCTCTGTATAGGTTATACTCAGGTTTCTTGGCTAACATGGGAGAGGTTCACCACATGACCATGAGGTAATGACAGTCTACAGATAGGCAGGCAGACAGGCAGCAGTCTCACACCACAGCCAAAATGAAAGTCTGTATAGAGACAGACAGCTATCGCCCACCACAACCAGTAACAATAAGGTAGGTCTAAGGGTGGGACAGACCAACAGCCACTCGACAACTAACTCGTTTGTTGTTGCTCTAGAAATAGAAAATCTTGGATGTTGATTTCAAAACTAAAAAAAGGACAGACTTCCTCTCCTGTGTACATCTGTCAGTTTGAGTAAACAAGGGAGGGTGTTCAAATCTTGTCAGATTCAATTTAGTGACCTGGTTTTACAGAATTTGGTTAGTGCCTCATCTGATACTGACAATTTACCTTGGTTTCCATGGTGATAATTAACAAGTACGCTTGGAAAATAGCTTTCAGTGAAAGCTCAGAGAGGCCGAACAGACCTCGGAAGGAACGTCCAAGCTCAGTCAGACCCACCACCGGTTCAGTAGCAGAATTGCAAGACCCATTAACACAAAGGTAAACCCAAGCTTCCTAGTCCAGTGTATTTAGGGCAACCCCAGGCTTCCCAGTACAATGTCAAAGGAGATAGAGGCTATGGGCCTAACTCTGTTTATTAGAGAGGCTATGGGCCTGCCTCTTTATTCAAGTTTGGCCTTTACTCCAGTTTGGCCTTTACTCCCACACTTATCGATGTGGAAGGGTTAAAGTACAGAGAGAGCACTTAAGACATTTTCCCTGATAAGCAGCCAGCCAATTTATCAGTGTTACACTGACTCTCCCAACATTAACTAGTATCCACTTCAGTACTGTGGCTTTCTCTCAACACGAACTAGTGTCCACATTCGCACTGCGGCTCTCTTAACAGTAACTAGTGTCTGTGGGCCTGCAGCTCTCCACAGTGTTTATATCAGCCGCTGGTTATCAGTAATCTGCTGGACGGGCAGTGCAGCACTGCTTAAGTAAACAGGAAGACACTAAAGCTGGCCGGATGAGCGAGCTAGGCTAGCGGCCCTCTAACTGCCCCGATCGGCCAGGCTGACTGACACTGTCTCAACATCCAACCCCCCATAACAGACGTCAACGGACGTCTCTCCCCGCTCTCCAGCACAACCCTATCACCCGGAAAAGGGTGTGTCACAGTTTAGCCCCTCTGTGTGTACGTGTGTGAGTTTAGCCAGTTATGTTATTCAATGGAACAATAGGATAATCTATCTATCACCAACACAGAGCCGATTTAAAGTGGATGCCGAATTATTTCCCAGCATTTTTTCCCAGCATTCAAAGTGCCCACAGCCACCACAGCAATCCCATGATGCCATTGTTGTTGTGTTGCAGGCTGTCTTTCTACTCTGGCCACTCCTCCTTCTCCATGTACTGCATGCTGTTCCTGGCAGTAAGTATCCACTATGGGGTTTCCTCAAAGGGCAATATGTGCACTCACTGATAGGGCATGTATAAGATTATAAACTGGGTGGTTCGAGCCCTGAATGCTGATTGGCTGACAGCCATGGTATATCAGACCGTATACCACGGGTATGACAAAACATTTATTTTTACTTGTCTATTTACATTGGTAACCAGTTTTTAATAGCAATAAGGCACCTTGGGGGTTTGTGGTATATGGCCAATATACTACGGCTAAGGGCTGTATCCAGGTACTCCACGTTGCATCGTGCAAGGACAGCCCTCAGCCGTGGTATATTGGCCATATACCACACCCCCTTGTGCCTTATTGCTTAGCGACCAACTGAGTTTACTTCAAGGTCAATACAGCACAAGACATGCTGAGAATATTTATAGAGGACCACTGCATACATAGAATTAAAACGAAGCAAAAACATAACAGTACACTGTGTTCAAATCTAATTTTATTTGTCATGAGCCAAATACAACAGGTGTAGACTTTACCGTGAAATGCTTACTAACAAGCCCTTAACCAACAATGCAGTTAAAAAAAGATTTACTAAAACTGAAGTATAATTTTTTTTTTTTACAATAACTTCCCTTTCCCTATATACAGGGGGTACCGGTACCGAGTCAATGTGCAGGGGTACAGGTTAGTCGAGGTAATTTAGGTAATTTGTACATTTAGATAGGGGTAAAGTGAGAAAAAAAAGCAGTGGGTGGGGTCATGTTGATCTTTACGAGGGTGCAGACAGTGTAACGTTACATTAGGCAGCTCTGAATGGTCCACATAGTAGTGTGTGTTAGGGCTCTATTCAATCCGTAGCGCTGAAGATCCACTTTATAGCGATTGACAATTAAAGGCAATCTTCCCACGGTCGCGGAGACTGCATTCACGGTACACACTGCACGTGTCGGTTCAATCGAAAAGTACCTTAACATTTTTATGCAGATCTTCCGTGAGGTCTGACTCCTGACCACAACAGAGAACACTAGGGTCTATTTAGAGCGTTCTTAGAAACAGGATTCAAATGAAATGTTATTGGTCACATACACATATTTAGCAGATGTTATTGTGGATGTAGCGAAATGCTTGTGTTCCTAGCTCCAACAGTGTAGTAATATCTAACGATTCACAAAAAAACACATCTAAGTAAAATAATAACATTTTGAAATATGGGCCTATTAGATTGAGCAATGTCGGAGTGGCATTGACTAAAATACAGTAGAATAGAATAGTATATACATGAGATGAGTAAAGCAGTATGCAAACATTTAAACATTAGTGGCCAGTGATTCCAAAGCAGCAGACTCCAAAGTGCAGGGTTGTGTAACCGGGTGGAAGCCGGCTAGTGATGGCTATTTAATCTGATGGCCTTGAGATAACTGCTTTTCAGTCTCTTGGTCCCAGCTTTGCTGCACCTGTACTGACCTTGCCTTCTGGATGATAGCAGGGTGAACAGGCCATGGCTCGGGTGCTTGATGTCCTTTTTGGCTTTCCTGTGAGATCGGGTGCTGTAGGTGTCCTGGAGGGCAGGCAGTGTGACCCCGGTGATGCATTGGGAAGACCGCACCACCCTCTGTAGAGCCCTGTTGCGGGCGGTCCAGTTACCGTACCAGACGGTGGTATAGCCCGACAGGATGCTCTCAATTGTGCATCTGTAAAAGTGTGTGAGGGTTTTAGGGGCCAAGCCAAATTTCTTCAGCCTCCTGAGGTTGAAGAGGCACTGTTGCGCCTTCAGGACCTGAATTCTGGATCCGGACCTGCGCGGGTATTCGGGTGGACCCGTATAGACCTCTACTCTGGGATACAGTAACACGCACATGCTATAATACACCCTTTCATTACCTACAGTAACTTTCAAAATGAGTATAAAAATGGCAAGGGGGACATGGCTTTAACACACTGTAGGCTCTTACAACAGCACATTGACAGAGGTAGCCTGTGCTGTTACCCCCTTGCTCCCTCTCCTCCAGGAACCAAACTTAATTCAGTTATGAGCAAGACTGACAAGCTTTATGACCATGACCCCTATATGTCACTACTGGGCCTCCCCATTAGTACTGTGACCAGGGTCAGAGAGGGGTGTGTGGAATAGGGAGAAAACGCTAACATATCCAATTGGAGTACAGAACTGTTATCTTCCATTAAATGTTTTGCAACGGGAAGCCCTACTGAACATGACCCCAGTTTAAAACAGTTCTCTTATCAGTGGTGTGGTACGGGACGACCCAGGATCACACCAGCAACAGCTCTTCATGAACTGCTGTTCCTGTTTGACCAGTTTTTGGTTTATAACACTGGTGACTCAGTAAGGAACGAAAAATAAAAATAGTCGTGGGGACAAAGTCCTGGCACGTTACAAAGTATGGACACTCACTGCAGCAAATGGAAGCACCGTGTCACTAAATGGAAGTTAAAAGTCCTTCAAATAGCAGTAAAACGTCCTTCAAACAAGAAGAGACAAACAGTGTCCGGTCTATCCCTGCATACCAGTAAAATCACTATGTTTACATCAGACAGAACTGAAGGAGTGGCAATGACAATCCCATAGTCTATTTTAAGAAGTGTGGCTGGTTTGTTTGCCATTTAAATGAACAGACACACCCATTATTGTACAAAGTCATTGAGAACTACAGAGTCAAGCATAGATGTGTCCCAGAAGTGTTTTTCAACCATGTACACTGATTTGTAGACAATAAGTAGTCAGTCACCTTTGGAGGTGGAAATGGCTCTAAATTGATCAGTAGATTATTTGTTTTGATAACTGATACAGATTTGACACACTTATCTCAATCTGTATATTTAAATGCCTTTAAACTTTATTCATCAAGTTATAGGCCTTGTTAACGGAAGCTGATTGGTTGGTTAAATAGTACTTTTTGGAGGTTTTGGCTGTGCAGAATGTATATACCCAGCAGTTGAGAATCTGCCATGTAGAGTGGTTAGAAAGAAGAGCCCAGCCACAGAGCTGGTTTAAGGAAACAGAAGAGAGCATGGAAGGGCACCTCATCTTTAAAATCAGAACGTTTGCATAAACAAACAATGATCAGAGCACACAGTGGCAAAACCAGCTCCTCACGAACATCATTAAACGACAAAACCAGACCAGACTTAAATTAGCCAGCACTGTGACACACCCAAAAGAAACACACAAACCCAAGTAGAAACCCAAGAGAGGTTTAAAGCATGTCAACAACTAGCCTCAAACTACAATTGCTCTGGCTACGCTGCTATGCAGCAGTGTGCTGCTCCTTACCCTTCTGTTTTGTGTGAGGTTGGGTATTGGGACAGCAAACCTTTTATTTTATTCTAGTCCAACAAGTTAGTAGTAAATCCATTTCAACCGTTTATACCTGGTGCTAACATTCATCCTTTGCCCTGATTGTGCCCACATTTTGTAGACAGGTGTAGACGATCAAAAGCCCTGGGGGCCGATTCAGACTTAAGGAATTAATGTCTATCCTACGCACTTCTCAGTAGTTATTCAGACTTACCTTATGGAGGCGTGTAACGAGGTTTGTGGCAGGTATTAAAAAAAGGTGGTTTGATTCCTACCTAAAGTTACCGCGTTCAGTCAATGGTAACGTTGGAAGTACTGTAGCCTACAATATAATTATAATATGGAGAATAGTACACAATAGTAAACCCTAATTGCCCGCTGTCTTATAATAACTGTCTTATGCCGTGATTTAATAAGCATACATGTCCCAATTCATTGTTACTACAATTTGTTTGGCCTTCATTAAATACTATAGTATCCACTACTACTTCACCCTCAGCCACAAGGATATGACGGCTTTACAGAGGAAACAAAGAACGGCAGGCAAAATCAAACGACTTAATGGAATGAGACAAATGTAGTGAAGGGAAATAACACTAAATTGGCATTTAAATATACATGTTTATTACTTACGGTCGCTACCAATAGTAAATAATAATAGTCATCATAGGCTATAGCCTACAAATTGAAGGAGGCAGGAAAAGTCGGGGCATAATGATTAGAACATTCTAGAGAGTCGAAAGGGTACATTTGACGAGACTCTTTGCCTTGATATCCAAATCGAATCACTGCAAGTTTTTAGGCCATACAATTAAAATCCTGCATAATGGCACAGCATTTCTTACTTCACTGTGAGAAAGAGGCATAAATGGGCCTACCTGTCATATTATGCGTTCCAGTTTCCTGCCATATGACTGGCTTCACATTCATCTCCAGCAACCAAGGTCAAATAGATAAAACAAATTGTCAATTATCCTATATTTACAATCCCCTTATCCAAACGGATTACTAGTTTACCTAGCTCATATCAATTTATAAATTACAGCGCATGGAGAATGCTGTTATTTCTAACAAAAAAAATGAAGTAATACTTTTCCCAACTGGCAGGTTAGCGCTACCTTATGGTTTCAGGGTCAGAATACGGCTTATCTACATACGCCTCCGCCACACCTCAATTCCTTTGATCTTCACCCCAAATGCGTGGCTTTCTGGTACTGGCATTTCCACCATGCTTAAGTTCAAGGTCAGAATACGCTAAAGTAGCCAGGCATGCAATGTGTCTGTATATAGTGTAGATAGATTTGGTCAGTAAAAACATTGAAATTATGATTATCCCGCCATCTAAATTCATTGACAGCTGGCACCATTGACCATAAAGGTCTTAAAATGAATAAATTCATACTATATATATATTTTTTTTTAAGTCTAATCATTTTCATACAGAGGGACCATGAAATCTGGTCACAATGCAGACAAACACATTTTTATGCCAAGTGTAGACGTGGCAAATCTTGATCAGAGATTGGATTATCTTAATCAGATGACAACAACCACGTGTTAGCACCAGGTATAAACAGGACTTTAGCCTGTAACTAATTTCCAGTTTAACTGGCCAAACAAGTTAGAATAAGGCCTTGTGGTTTTACTACTAACAACTAATGTCCATCTGTGTCTCCCAGCTGTACATCCAGGCCAGGCTGCAGGCAGGGTGGGCCAGACTCCTGAGACCAACCCTACAGTTCTTCCTGATCGCGGCGTCTGTGTACACCGGACTGTCTCGTGTGTCTGACTACAAACACCACTGGAGCGACGTCCTGGTTGGCCTTATCCAGGGAGTGCTCATGGCCACACTGGTAGTGAGTAACCACAACACCGCTTCATTTGGTTCAAAATAATAACTTTATTGGTCCATTTTTTACAATGAAAATTGGTTTTCAGCGTTGATACTCTCTGCTATCTACCACCCAGAGGTGGTTTCCAAACCTTGTGATCTGTAGCATTAAAGTGGCTTATACAGTGCATTCAGGAACGTATTCAGACCCTTTGTTTTTCCACATTTTTTACATTACAGCCTTATTCTAAAATGGATGAAATTCTAATTATTTTTCATCAGTCTACAAACAATACCCCATAATGACAAAGTAAAAACAGGTTTTTAGGAAGCACTCCACCAATCAGGCCTTTACAGTAGAGTGGCCAGACGGAAGCCACTCCTCAGTAATAGGCACGACTGCCCACTTGGAGTTCGCCAAAAGGC
The DNA here is from genome assembly GCF_016432855.1 of Salvelinus namaycush. Lineage (NCBI taxonomy): Eukaryota > Metazoa > Chordata > Actinopteri > Salmoniformes > Salmonidae > Salvelinus > Salvelinus namaycush. The sequence goes on along the minus strand of NC_052309.1, from coordinate 10,439,837 downwards.
ACCTAAAGGACTCTCCGACCATGAGGAACAAGATTCTCTGGTCTGATGAAACCAAGATTGAACTCTTTGGCCTGAATGCCAAGTGTCACGTCTGGAGGAAACCTGGCACCATCCCTAAGGTGAAGCATGGTGGTGACAGCATCATGCTCTGGGAATGTTTTTCAGTAGCAGGGACTGGGAGACTAGGATCAAGGGAAAGATGAATGGAGAAAAGTACAGAAAGACCATTATTGAAAACCTGCTCCAGAGTGCTCAGGACCTCAGACTGGGGCGAAGGTTTACCTTCACACAGGACAACGATCCTAAGCACACAGCCAAGATAACACAGGAGTGGCTTCGGGACAAGTCTCTGAATGTCCTTGAGTGGCCCAGTCAGAGCCCGGACTTGAACCTGATTGAACATCTCTGGAGAGACCTGAAAATAGCTGTGCAGCAACGCTCCCCATCGAACCTGACAGAGCTTGAGAGGATGCGAGAAACTCCCCAAATACAGGTGTGCCAAGCATGTAGCATCATACCCAAGACTTGATGCTGCCAAAGGGTACTTCAAAGTACTGAGTAATGTCATTTCAGTTTATTTTTTATAAATTTCTAAAAACCTGTTTTTGCTTCATCATTATGTGGTGTTGCGTGTAGATTGAGGGGGGAAACGATTTAATCTATTTTAGAATAAGGCTATGACATAACAAAATGTGGAAAAAGTGAAGGGGTCTGAATACATTCCCGAAGGCATCTCCCAATGCATAGCATTATGGCCACTGTTTTCCATTTAATCTATCTCCTTCCACTTACTCTACCATTCTTTTTCTGCTGCAGGTCTTCTTCGTGTCAGACTTCTTCAAGAAGAAGGTTGAGCCTCAGAAGGAGGATATTCCCCACACCACCCTGCAGGAGACACCCACAAATGGAAACCACTACGACAGCAGCCCCAACTAAACTATAAAGGAGAGGAGGAACCATCCGGAACCATACATGGCGTGTAGCCAGTGGGGAAGTGTTTACTGCATGCGCATCATACCCCACTAAGGGACAGACCACTGGGGTGGACAGAAAGGCTAAGTACCAAATGGCCCCCTATTCCCTATATAGCATAGCCTATAGGGCTCTGTCAAAAGTATTGTGTAGGGAAATAGGGTGCTATTTGGAGTGTTGCCAAACCTGTGAATGTAACCCTGCTTTGTGCATTTCTGACCTGGAGCCTAGCTCCCTATTGAACATTGAGTCACACCCATGTTGCCTTGGCTGGACTGCTACTATTATAGCTTCCTTTGTATTATCATTACTATCTCAACAAGACAAATATAAATGTATCTGTACCTGACTCTCCCAACTAGACTAATATAATGTATCTGTACCTGACTATCCCAACAAGACTAATATAATATCTGTACCTGACTATCCCAACAAGACTAATATAATATCTGTACCTGACTATCCCAACAAGAGACTAATATAATATATCTGTACCTGACTATACCAACAAGACTAATATAATATCTGTACCTGACTATCCCAACAAGAGACTAATATAATATCTGTACCTGACTATCCCAACATAATGCATCTGTACCTGAAGCAACAAAAGAGACAAAATACCTTACTTTTTTATCCATCCGTATGTAAAAAAAAATCACTACAGACGTTTTTTTTAATTAAAATTGTGTTAACTATGTACAAATGTGTTGCACTTTTTGGAAGGAAAAAAGGCCATTTCATGCTTATTAACATGAATACAAATAAAAAATATTTAAAAAACATTGTCTGGATGATATCATGATGAAATTACACAAAAACAATCGTATTCTTACAAAGTTGATGTTCGTCACAAAATACAACAAATCACAGATATAGACTGGCAGCAAACACAATATCCCTCTTGATTTTTGTGATACCTATAAGGAAAAACAGAAGAAATACATGAGTATTTACTTGCTAAAGCCAATGTACACCTACAGACTAAGACTATATTATTACAGTCTAATGGGTGCCTCACAACAAACTGGTCCATACAACTCGAGATTTGTTACTGTTGGGGTCCAAAGTTACGCACAAGTTTGTAGTAATTCAGTTTCCAAGTGTCTAGCTGAAACCTAACAGAACCTAGTGTACGGTAGACCCGAGGGTTACCTCCACAGACTGCAGAGGGCCCGAGGGTTACCTCCACAGACTGCAGAGGGCCCGAGGGTTACCTCCACAGACTGCAGAGGGCCCGAGGGTTACCTCCACAGACTGCAGAGGGCCCGAGGGTTACCTCCACAGACTGCAGAGGGCCCGAGGGTTACCTCCACAGACTGCAGAGGGCCCGAGGGTTACCTCCACAGACTGCAGAGGGCCCGAGGGTTACCTCCACAGACTGCAGAGGAAGTTTTAGGACCAGTTTGCCAAATATATCTAAAAAGACATTTAAAAAGATTCTCAGTCGAGAATGCTTCTTAGTCCAGTAGGCTTATTCTGGGTCTGGGAAGCAGGCTACAAGAGGGAAGTAAGCAGAACAAACTTACCTTCTGCAAACTTGATCTACTAGTTTAGACTATAGTTGAATACTCTGAGCTATGTGAGGATTGAGTCAGCCAGTGAGCATAACAGATCTTACCATCTGCAAACTTTTTCTCCAGCTCGGTGTTGCCGATGGCCTTGGCTGCCTGACACATTTGACGCAGCAGTTCTTCCAGGCGACGCATACAGCGGATGATACTACCTACAGACAGGGATCAATATGCAAACAGACAACTCAGCACAGGGCGACAGAATGATACTCCCTTTAGACCGACAGAACAGGGGGGTTATACTAAAGACTAGAGGTCGACCGATTATCATTTTTCAACACCGATACCGATTATTGGAGGACCAAAAAAGCCGATACCGATTAGTCTGCCAATTTTTTTAAATTTATTTTTAATAATGACAATTACAACAATACTGAATGAACACTTATTTTAACTTAATATAATGCCTCCAATAAATAACGAAACATGTTCAATTTGGTTTAAATAATGCAAAAACAAAGTGTTGGAGAAGAAAGTAAAAGTGCAATATGTGCCATGTAAGAAAGCTAACGTTTAAGTTCCTTGCTCAGAACATGAGAACATATGAAAGCTGGTGGTTCCTTTTAACATGAGTCTTCAATATTCCCAGATAAGAAGTTTTAGGTTTTAGGAATTATAGGACTATTTCTCTCTATTGCCAGTGTAACAGTATAGCTTCCGTCCCTCTCCTCACTCCTACCTGGGCTCGAACCAGGAACACATCGACAACAACCACCCTCGAAGCAGCGTTACCCATGCAGAGCTAGGGGAACTACTACTCCAAGTCTCAGTGCGTGTGACGTTTGAAACGCTATTAGCACGCACCCCGCTAACTAGCTAGCCATTTCACATCGGTTACACCAGCCTAATCTCGGGAGTTGATAGGCTTGAAGTCATAAACAGCACAATGCTTGAAGCATTGCGAAGAGCTGCTGGCAAAACGCACAAAATTGCTGTTTGAATGAATGCTTACTAGCATGCTGGTACCTACCATCGCTCAGTCAGACTGCTCTATCAAATCATTAACATAACACACAGAAATGCGAGCCTTAGGTCATTAATATGGTCGAATCCGGAAACTATCATCTCGAAAACAAAACATTTATTCTTTCAGTGAAATACGGAACCGTTCCGTATTTTACCTAACGGGTGGCATCCATAAGTCTAAATATTCCTGTTACATTGCACAACCTTCAATGTTATGTCATAATTACGTACAATTCTGGCAAATTAGTTCGCAACGAGCCAGGCGGCCCAAACTGTTGCATATACCCTGACTCTGCGTGCAATGAACGCAAGAGAAGTGACACAATTTCACCTGGTTAATATTGCCTGGATTTCTTTTAGCTAAATATGCAGGTTTAAAAATATATACTTCTGTGTATTGATTTTAAGAAAGGCATTGATGTTTATGGTTAGGTACAGTCGTGCAACGATTGTGCTTTTTTCGCAAATGCGCCTTTGTTAGGAAGAAATAGTCTTCACACAGTTCGCAACGAGCCAGGCGGCTCAAACTGCTGCATATACCCTGACTCTGTTGCAAGAGAAGTGACAAAGAAATTAATGTTAGCAGGCAATATTAACTAAATATGCAGGTTTAAAAATATATACTTGAGTATTGATTTTAAGAAAGGCATTGATGTTTATGGTTAGGTACACGTTGGAGCAACGACAGTCCTTTTTCGCAAATGCAACGCAGGACACGCTAGATGAACTAGTAATATCATCAACCATGTGTAGTTAACTAGTGATTATGATTGATTGATTGTTTTTTTATAAGTTAAGTTTAATGCTAGCTAGCAACTTACCTTGACTTCTTACTGCATTTGCTTAACAGGCAGGCTCCTTGTGGAGTGCAATGAGAGGCAGGTGGTTAGAGCGTTGGACTAGTTAACCGTAAGGTTGCAAGATTGAATCCCAGAGCTGACAAGGTAAAAATATGTCGTTCTGCCCCTGAACAAGGCAGTTAACCCACCCTTCCTAGGCCGTCATTGAAATAAGAACGTGTTCTTAACTGACTTGCCTAGTTAAATAAAGGTGTAAAAAAAAAAAAAAATCAGCTAAATATGTGTCCAAAAATACCGATTTCCGATTGTTATGAGAACTTGAAAACGGCGCTGATTAATCGGTCGACCTCTACTAAAGACCGACAGAACAGGGGGGGTTATACTAAACACTGACGGAACGGGGGGGGGGGGGGGGGGGGGGGTTATACTAAAGACCGACGGAAAAGGGAGAGAGAACACAGACACAGGGCTGAGTGTTACAGATTATACTCCCTATGGACAGAGCAGACAGACTAGGCTCAGTTTGCAAACACTCCCTTCAGCCAGTTCAGCACAAAGCACAGAGAGACACAGGTCAGTTTGACCAGAGCAATACCTGGCTACCAAGTCAAATTAACACTGGAGCCACCAGGGCTCAAGGGGAGAGTTGCAGGTAATCATTAAGGGGTTAACTGACCCACTCCGCGGTACCATGAGCACCAACCACACCAAGGATCCCCCGGTCAGTGACCACACCCTCACTCACCGAGAGAGAAGAGCAATACTCCCTCTTACTCACTTCAACTCCCCATTCCCCCTTAGTAAAATACAACCACAGTTTCCAGTCAAGCTTAGCATGGAAGCCAGAGACAAAATCTCAGAAAGATCTAATAAATTAACATGGATCTCGCTCATGGTAATTAAAAAGGGAGCTACATATTTTACTGCTCATGTCAGGGTGATGTCCGGAGCGTTCTCACTGACTTTTGGGAGAGAACATGAGGATATGCATTAATTAGGGGGGGATCGGTTACAGCCATTTCTCATTTTAAATCCTCTACTCTCATGGTGCCTTAAAGGGATACTTCGGGATTTTGGCAATAAAGCTCTTGATCTACTTCCCCAGACCCCAATGAACTCATGGATACCATTTTGTCTCTCTGCGTCCAGTATGAAGGAAGTTAAAGGTAGTTTTGCGAGCCAATGCTAACTAGTGTTAGCGCAATGACTGGAAGTCTATGGTATCTACTAGCATGCTAGAAGTTACCAAAGACTTCCAGACATTACACTAATGCTAATTCGCAACTTCCTTCAAACTGCACATAGAGACATACAAATGGGTATCCCTTTAAAGCTACAATCTGGGATTCGTTTTTCAGCGAAACGGCAGTGCCGTCCTTTATTTTGGAATACAGATGGGGGATCGGGATGGGGCTCGGGAAATGCAGGCCTACCCCTCTCAAATTCATAGACAGTGCCACTCTTGATGTAAGGACAATCCATTGCACCCACATGATAGTTCTAAACATTTTGAAGCTATACATTTCAGCCCATTGAAGTTCATCCAGAGCTGGCTTAAAATCTGTCCTCCTTTGAAGAGTCTCTCCCACTCCAAGCCCCCAACAATGTGCCTCTTTCAGACAAAAACCATTCCTGACAATATATAATGGACCAAAGCCAAGTCAGAATGCAGAGAAAACCATGTGTTTCACCTTCAATGACCTACAACATGAAAGATGCTAAAACCAAATAGTTTTATTAACTGCTAGTTGTAGACATGAAAACAGAAAGACCCCACATGAAAACAGAAAGACCCCACATGAAAACAGAAAGACCCCACATGAAAACAGAAAGACCCCACATGAAAACAGAAAGACCCCACATGAAAACAGAAAGACCCCACATGAAAACAGAAAGACCCCACATGAAAACAGAAAGACCCCACATGAAAACAGAAAGACCCCACATGAAAACAGAAAGACCCCACATGGAAACAGAAAGACCCCACATGAAAACAGAAAGACCCCACATGAAAACAGAAAGACCCCACATGAAAACAGAAAGACCCCACATGAAAACAGAAAGACCCCACATGAAAACAGAAAGACCCCACATGAAAACAGAAAGACCCCACATGAAAACAGAAAGACCCCACATGAAAACAGAAAGACCCCACATGAAAACAGAAAGACCCCACATGAAAACAGAAAGACCCCACATGAAAACAGAAAGACCCCACATGAAAACAGAAAGACCCCACATGAAAACAGAAAGACCCCACATGAAAACAGAAAGACCCCACATGAAAACAGAAAGAACCCACATGGAAACAGAAAGACCCCACATGAAAACAGAAAGACCCCACATGAAAACAGAAAGACCCCACATGAAAACAGAAAGACCCCACATGAAAACAGAAAGACCCCACATGAAAACAGAAAGACCCCACATGAAAACAGAAAGACCCCACATGAAAACAGAAAGACCCCACATGAAAACAGAAAGACCCCACATGAAAACAGAAAGACCCCACATGAAAACAGAAAGACCCCACATGAAAACAGAAAGACCCCACATGAAAACAGAAAGACCCCACATGAAAACAGAAAGACCCCACATGAAAACAGAAAGACCCCACATGAAAACAGAAAGACCCCACATGAAAACAGAAAGACCCCACATGAAAACAGAAAGACCCCACATGAAACAGAAAGACCCCACATGAAAACAGAAAGACCCCACATGAAAACAGAAAGACCCCACATGAAAACAGAAAGACCCCACATGAAAACAGAAAGACCCCACATGAAAACAGAAAGACCCCACATGAAAACAGAAAGACCCCACATGAAAACAGAAAGACCCCACATGAAAACAGAAAGACCCCACATGAAAACAGAAAGACCCCACATGAAAACAGAAAGACCCCACATGAAAACAGAAAGACCCCACATGAAAACAGAAAGACCCCACATGAAAACAGAAAGACCCCACATGAAAACAGAAAGACCCCACATGAAAACAGAAAGACCCCACATGAAAACAGAAAGACCCCACATGAAAACAGAAAGACCCCACATGAAAACAGAAAGACCCCACATGAAAACAGAAAGACCCCACATGAAAACAGAAAGACCCCACATGAAAACAGAAAGACCCCACATGAAAACAGAAAGACCCCACATGAAAACAGAAAGACCCCACATGAAAACAGAAAGACCCCACATGAAAACAGAAAGACCCCACATGAAAACAGAAAGACCCCACATGAAAACAGAAAGACCCCACATGAAAACAGAAAGACCCCACATGAAAACAGAAAGACCCCACATGAAAACAGAAAGACCCCACATGAAAACAGAAAGACCCCACATGAAAACAGAAAGACCCCACATGAAAACAGAAAGACCCCACATGAAAACAGAAAGACCCCACATGAAAACAGAAAGACCCCACATGAAAACAGAAAGACCCCACATGAAAACAGAAAGACCCCACATGAAAACAGAAAGACCCCACATGAAAACAGAAAGACCCCACATGAAAACAGAAAGACCCCACATGAAAACAGAAAGACCCCACATGAAAACAGAAAGACCCCACATGAAAACAGAAAGACCCCACATGAAAACAGAAAGACCCCACATGAAAACAGAAAGAACCCACATGAAAACAGAAAGAACCCACATGAAAACAGAAAGACCCCACATGAAAACAGAAAGACCCCACATGAAAACAGAAAGACCCCACATGAAAACAGAAAGACCCCACATGAAAACAGAAAGACCCCACATGAAAACAGAAAGACCCCACATGAAAACAGAAAGACCCCACATGAAAACAGAAAGACCCCACATGAAAACAGAAAGACCCCACATGAAAACAGAAAGACCCCACATGAAAACAGAAAGACCCCACATGAAAACAGAAAGACCCCACATGAAAACAGAAAGAACCCACATGAAAACAGAAAGACCCCACATGAAAACAGAAAGACCCCACATGAAAACAGAAAGAACCCACATGAAAACAGAAAGACCCCACATGAAAACAGAAAGAACCCACATGAAAACAGAAAGACCCCACATGAAAACAGAAAGACCCCACATGAAAACAGAAAGACCCCACATGAAAACAGAAAGAACCCACATGAAAACAGAAAGACCCCACATGAAAACAGAAAGACCCCACATGAAAACAGAAAGAACCCACACGGAAACACAACAATTGAAAGTGCTCAGACATCCATTTCATTGACATTGGGGCAGGCGTTAAGCAAGTTACCTTGCACTGACTAAGTTTGATAAGATCACCTGCTAAATGACTAAAATGCATGTATAATTCACCTTCAAAGATGTCTGACGTCCTGCATAAGAACATTTGGAAAGAGCTATCTATTTTATAGTTCTGTACAGGTATTAGGGCGACAGGTGTTGGTGGGGTAGTTACCTTCGAAGACGTCGGTCATCTTGCAGATCTGAGCGAAGGTGGATCCGTTAGCCCAGGTGTAGACCACATCCATCAGGTGAGGCCTGAACTTGTCCAGGTAGGTCTCCTCATCCACCTCCAGTTTAGCCTCTGCAGACACCTTGGCAATGCGCTTGGCACACTCCTGACAAAACCACAACAGACAGTTCAAGAAAACAGACATTGGATAATAAATAACATGCTCGAGCTCAGAATAATTATCGAAGTTGTTTGGGTGCTGAATTCTTGTAAATAGAAAATGAAATGGACAGGAAATGTATCATTAACTTCAGCTTTATTTGTAGTTTCCTGTTCATCTCAAGCAGCCATTCACATGAAGGCAAACACTCAGGCAGACCCAAATCTTTCATCAAACATCTAGATTGTAGACCTAGCCAGCTTTGCAGAATGTGCCAAGTCTCAGCAGACAGAAACAGCAGTAAGTCAATAGAATAGGTAAACTGGTTGGCTGCCAAGTCTCACAGAGATTGCAGTCTGGTTAAACATCAATGCTTTGGTTTAACATGAACTAAGTATAACAAACCACACACCTGAAAAGCAGACTAAACCAGGTCTGAGGGGTATATCACAAAGCAGCATCACCAAGTATCCAGTTTGCTACCATGCCCATTGCAATGCTATATTTGAAGTTCATTATTTTATTTATTTAACTAGGCAAGTCAGTTAAGAACAAATTCTTATTTACAATGACAGCCTAGGAACAGTGGGTTAACTGCCTTGTTCAGAGGCAGAACGACAGATTTTGACCTCGTCAGCTCGGGGATTCGATCTAGCAACCTCTCGGTTACTGGCACCACTAGGCAACCTAAAGTTATTTAATAATATTTAGAAAAGCCAGCTGCTAAACTCATTGGCTGTGCCCCAAATACACTACTTTTGACCAGGGACACACACTGATCCTGCTCTGTAACCTAGGCTAACCCCCTGGACAGCTCCTATTCCGCAGCGTCAAGTGGAATGTTTACCTGCATCTGTCTCAGTGGTCCAGCCAGCTGCTCTGTCAGTTTGGGCATCTCATTCGCCTGAGGGAAGGAAGAGAACACAAACATGACGTTAGTCTAAAACTTTGGACATACCGCGACCACCTGCTGTGTGTCGAAGAGCAGAGGCTGTTTTAGCCAATTCAACATTTAGAATAGTTGGAAAATCAACAGAAAATGTCAGCCGATGTTGTGGTCCGGGGCACTCGGTAGCAGGATAATTGATCGGTCTCTACTCCAGTACTCCTAAGTGTCAATAAAACATTACTGCTGTCTGTCGGTTATTGATTTAAGAAGCATGCCGAGTGACCCACTTCAGTAATGGGACGAAGCCCTCAGACTGCAGAGCATCTCGTTCTACTGTGACGGCTAAATGTTTCTTCTCTAAAGAATACGGATGACCTTAACTTCTTTGGGGTAGGGGGCAGTATTTTCACGTCCGGACGAAAAGCATGCCCAGAGTAAACTGCCTGCTACTCAGGCCCAGATCCTAGAATATGCATATTATTAGTAGATTTGGATAAAAACACTCTGAAGTTTCTAAAACTGTTTGAATGATGTCTGAGTATAACAGAACTCATGGCAGGCAAAAACCTGAGAAAAAATCCAACCAGGAAATGGGAAATCTGAGGTTTGTATGTTTTCAACTCTTTGCTTATCCAAGATAGTGGAAATGGGGTCATGTTGCACTTCCTAAGGCTTCCACTAGATGTCAACAGTCTATAGAACCGTGTTTGATGCTTCTACTGTGAAGTGGGGGTGAATGAGAGGAGATTGAGTAAGGTGTCTCCCAGAGTGCCACGTGCTGACCATGCGCATTCATGTGAGAGTTAGCTGCGTTCCATCGCATTTCTGAAGACAAAGGAATTCTCCGGTTGGAACATTATTGAAGATTTATGTTAACATCCTAAAGATTGATTCTATACATCGTTTGACATGTTTCTACGGACTGTAACGGAACTTTTTGGACTTTTCGTCCGTACTTTCCGCTGGACTTGCACGCGCGTCGTGAGTTTAGATTGTGTACTGAACGCGCAAACAACAACAAGGAATTTGGACATAAATGATGGAAATTATCAAACAAAACAAACATTTATTGTGGAACTGGGATTCCTGGGAGTGCATTCTGATGAAGATCATCAAAGGTAAGTGAATATTTATAATGCTATTTCTGACTTATGTTGACTCCAACATGGCGGATATCTCTTTGGGTTGATTTGTCGTCTGAGCTCCGTACTCAGATTATAGCATGGTTTGCTTTTTCCGCAAATTTTTTTTGAAATCAGACACAGCGGTTGCATTAAGGAGAAGTGGATCTAAAATTCCATGCATAACAGTTGTATCTTTTAGCAATGTTTATTATGAGTATTTCTGTAGTAAATTGAAATCGGACACTGTGGCTGGATTTTCAACAAGTGTATCTTTAAAATGGTGTAAAATACATGTATGTTTGAGGAATTTTAATTATGGGATTTCTGTTGTTTTGAATTTGACGTCCTGCAGTTTTCACTGGCTGTTAACGAGGTGAGACGCTACCGTCCCACATACCCTAGAGAGGTTAACAGATCTCAAACTATAAAAGGTCACAATATTTTGTCCTTAGCTTCAAATTGGGATGTCCTTTGTTAGCCTGACTAATGATAGGACAATGGACGCCAGCGGGGCGCCCGGACACTGAACGACAATGGCATGTGAATGTCACAGAGACTATTTGCTGACAGACAAGAGGGACGAGAGACAGAGACTTGCAGGCAGTAGATATGACATATAGAACACTATAGAAGACTAAATTGCAATGTAGACTCGTACTACACCGGCTCTGACGCTCGTCGGATGTGGCAGGGCTTGCAAACCATTACAGACTACAAAGGGAAGCACAGCCGAGAGCTGCCCAGTGACACGAGCCTACCGGACGAGCTAAACTACTTCTATGCTCGTTACAAGGCAAATAACACTGAAACATGCATGAGAGCACCAGCTGTACCGGAAGACTGTGTGATCACGTTCTCCGCAGCCGATGTAAGACCTTTAAACAGGTCAACATTCACAAGGCCGCAGGGCCAGACGGATTACCAGGACGTGTACTGCGAGCATGCGCTGACCAACTGGCAAGTGTCTTCACTGACATTTTCAACCTCTCCCTGTCCGAGTCTGTAATACCAAGTTGTTTTTAGCAAACCACCATAGTGCCTGTGCCCAAGAACACTAAGGTAACCTGCCTAAATGACGACCCATAGCACTCACGTCTGTAGCCATGAAGGGCTTTGAAAGGCAGGTAATGGCTCACATCAACACCATTATTCCAGAAACCCTAGACCCATTCCAATTTGCATACCTCCCCAACAGATCCACAGATGATGCAATCTCTATTGCACTCCACACTGCCATTTCCCACCTGGACAAAAGTAACACCTATGTGAGAATGCTATTCATTGACTACAGCTCAGCGTTCAACACCGTAGTACCCTCAAAGCTCATCAATAAGCTAAGGACCCTGGGACTAAACACCTCTCTCTGCAACTGGATCGTGGACTGCCTGACGGCCCGCCATCAGATGGTAAGTGTAGGTAACAACACATCTGCCACGCTAATCCTCAACACAGAGGCCCCTCAGGGGTGCGTGCTCAGTCCCCTCCTGTACTCATGACTGCACGGCCAGGCACGACTCCAACACCATCATCAAGTTTGCCGATGACAACAGTGATAGGCCTGATCACTTACAACGACAAGACAGCCTATAGGGAGGTGGTCAGAGACCTGGCCGTGTGGTGCCAGGACAAAAACCTCTCCCTCAACGTGATCAAGACAAAGGAGATGATGACAACAGGAAAAAGAGGACAGAGCACACCCCCATTCTCATCGACGGGGCTGTAGTGGAGCTGGTTGAGAGCTTCAAGTTTCTTGGTGTCCACATCACCAACAAACTAGAATGGACCAAACACACCAAGACAGTCGTGAAGACATGAGGGGTGCCATACATCACTGGGGCCAAGCTCCCTGCCATCCAGGACCTCTATACCAGGCGGTGTCAGAGGAAGGCCCTAAAAATTGTCATAGACTCCAGTCACCCCAGTCATAGACTGTTCTCTCTGCTATCGCACAACAAGCAGTACCGGAGTGCCAAGTCTAGGTCCAAGAGGCTTCTAAACAGCTTCTACCCTCAAGCCATAAGACTCCTGACCATCTAATTAAAATGCTACCCAGACTATATGCATTGCCCCCCTCTTTTACACCGCTGCTACTCTGTTGTTATCATCTATGCATAGTCACTTTAATAACTCTACCTACATGTACATATAACCGGTGCCCCCACACATTGACTCTGTATCGGTACCCCCCTGTATATAGTCTCGCTATTGTTATTTTACTGCTACTCTTTAATTACTTGTTACTTTTATTTTCTATTCTTATCTGTATTTAAAAATATATATTTTTTAACTGCATTGTCGGTTAGGGGCTCGTAAGTAAGCATTTCACTGTAAGGTCTACACCTGCTGTATTTGGCGCATGTGACTAATACAATTTGATTAGACAGATATGATAATACACAAACACATGGAGCTGGACCCTTAATGTAGTGTTACACACACGCCACTAGACCTTTCCTCAAGACTACACCTGTACTGTCGTTACACTATGATACACAAACATATAGAGATAAGCTAGACCCTTACGCCACACATGTCACACCCCAGCACCAGGTTGGAACAGCCCCTAACTGAAGGCTGCCATAATGGGGCCAGAAGTGGAGTCGCTCTGGCTCTGCATCTCCCTGCTTACAGAGTGGGGGGAAACGTGGCAGAGACCTACTAAGGTCTGCTTTTAACAGATTGACCGCCCGCTGCCTGGAGTGAGTGGAATTTGTTATTGGGGAGGTCTGAAATTGAGCTAGATAAGACAAAATGTTTTCAAACAATTGACACAGGAAATCCTTGAGGGGAGAGGAAGCCCCAAGAGGATGTACTGGAGATCTAATCGTAAATTCAAGAGATAAGGTCACTTGGCTACTGTAAGGTAATAGGTTAGTGTGCTTTTGTTGTATGTATGTATGTATGTATGTATGTATGTATGTATGTATGTATGTATGTATGTATGTAAGTAAGAGGTGGTTTGAAGGCATGGGGAAAGGAGGATGTTGTTTATCTGGCCAAAAGTGTTTTATCTGATTGCGTAGGAAATGGTGTGCATCGGGAGTGTGTTCCCAGTGTGTGTGTGTGTGTCTTACATTCTCCTGGAAGACGAAGACACTGAGCAGAGCAGTAACCTGTTCTGCAGTCAGATCGTTGAACAGACCGTTGAACACCATCTCAGTCAGCAGCAGCTCATCAGCACTGGATCAAACAGAACACAGCTCTAAGATCAGTCACATTGTCAATACATTTGTTGTTTGTTTTTTTACAGCATGTTAATATACACCGAACAAAAATATAAACGCAACATGTAAAGTGTTGGTCCCATGTTTCATGAGCTGAAATAAAAGATCCCAGAAAAGTTTCATACGCACTTATTTCAAAAAAATTTGGGCACAATTTTGTTCACATCCCTGTTATTGAGCATTTCTCCTTGCCAAAATAATCCATCCACTTGACAAGTGTGGAATATCAAGAAGATTATTAAAAAGCACGATAAATTCACAGGTGCACCTTGTACTGGGGACAGTAAAACACCACTCAAAAATGTGCAGATTTGTCACACAACACAATGCCACAGATGTCTCAAGTTGAGGGAGCCCGCAATTGGCATGCTGACTACAGGAATGTCCAACAGAGCTGTTGCCAGATTATTGAATATTAATTATTTCTCAACCATAAGCCACCTCCAATGTCATTTTAGAGAATTTGGTAGTACGTCCAACCGGCCTCACAACAGCAGACCACGTGTAACCACGCCAAACCCTCCACATCTGGCTTCTTCACCTGTGGGATTGTCTGAGACCAGCCACCTGGACAACTGATAAAACTCAGTTTGCACAAGAAGGATTTCTGCACAAATTGTAAAAATAACTGTCTCAGGGAAGCTCATCTGCGTGCTCGTCTTCCTCACCAGGGTCTTGACCGGACTGCAGTTTGACGTCGTAACAGCGGGCCTTCGTTGGCCACTGGCACACTGGAGAAATGGGCTCTTCAAGGATGAATCCTGGTTTCAACTGTATTGGGTAGACCGCGTGTATGGCATCGTATGGGCGAGCAGTTCACTGATGTCAATGTTGAGAACTGAGTGCCCCTTGGAGGCGGTGGGGTTATGGCATAAACTACAGACCATGAACAGAATTGCATTTTATCGATGGCAATTTGAATGCACAGAGATACCGTGACGAGATCCTTGTCGTGCAATTAATCCGATGCCATCACCTCATGTTTCATTATAATGCACAGCCCCATGTCGCAAGGATTTGTACACAATTCCTGGAAGCTTTAAATGTCCCAGTTCTTCCATGGCTGCATACTCACTAGACTTGTCACTCAGAGCATGTTTGGGATGCTCTGGATCGACGTGTGCAACAACGTATTCCAGTTCCCGTCAATATCCTGCAACTTCGCACAGCCATTGAAAAGGAATTGGACAACATTCCACACGCCACAATCAACAGCCTGATCAACTCTATGCAAGCAAGATGTTTCGCGCTGCATGAGGCAAATAGCGGTCACACTAGACACTGACTGGTTTTCTGATTCACGCCTTTATTTTGTATATCTGCATATCTGTATTCCCAGTAGGGCTGACTCCAATTATTCAGCTGGTTGATTGGTCGACCGAGATTTGTTTTAGTCGAGCAGTAGCAAACATATATATCTTTTTTAATGGCACACGAGACACCTGGCTTATTCGCACCCACCACAGTCAACTAATCCATTGGAGGCGCCCTTTCCTGACAATTTTGCACATTCATTGTGTGAATTGTTTGCATTTGATTGTTAGTGACTATCAATTCCCCATTACATATATCACCAGTAGTACATTTACCGTTAATTCCTAAATCAACAATGTTTGTTTGGTTACGGTAATGACTGTTAATGCATTCAATGTATTATTCCAATCTTTTAACGTTCTCATTGTCGGAGTGGACACAGGTTGTGCACTCTGCAAACAACATGATACTTCTGAGAAACAATTTATCTCGTTCCATTTACGAGTTGTAGTAATTGTCTGGTGTTTGGATCACTCCTGTCAATGTTGAGTAAGGACACGCATGTGATTAAGCAACCCAAAACAACGGCGCCGCAGAAGGGGCAGACGGAGCGGTCTTCTGGTCAGGCTCCGCTGACGGGCACATCGCTCCCGAGTATACTACTCGCCAATGTCCAGTCTCTTGACAACAAGGTAGATGAAATTCGAGCAAGGGTTGCCTTCCAGAGAGACATCAGAGATTGTAACATTCTTTGTTTCACGGAAACATGGCTCACTCGGGATACGTTAGTCGGTACAGCCACCCGGTTTCTTCACGCATCGCGCCGACAGAAACAAACATCTCTCTGGTAAGAAGAAGGGCGGGGGTGTATGCCTTATGATTAACGAGTCGTGGTGTGATCATAATAACATACAGGAACTCAAGTCCATTTGTTCACCTGACCAAGAACTCCTTACTATCAAATGCCGACCGCATTATCTACCAAGAGAATTCTCTTTGATTATAATCACAGCCGTGTATATCCCCCCCCAAGCAGACACCTCGACGGCCCTGAAAGAACTGCCTTGTACTCTATGTAAACTGGAAACCACATATCCTGAGGCTGCATTTATTGTAGCTGGGGATTTTAACAAAGCTAATCTGAAAACAAGGCTCCCTAAATTTTATCAGCATATCAATTGCGCGACCCGGGCTTGCAAAACTCTGGATCACTGCTACTCTAATTTCCGCGACGCATACAAAGCCCTCCCTCGCCCTCCTTTAACAAATCTGACCACAACTCCATTTTGTTGCTCCCAGCCTATAGACAGAAACTAAAAGAGGAAACGCACGTGCTCAGGTCTGTTCAACGCTGGTCCGACCAATCTGATTCCACACTTCAAGATTGCTTTGATCACGTGGACTGGGATATGTTCTGGATAGCATCGGACAATAACATTGATGTATACGCTGATTTGGTGAGCGACTATTAGCAAGTGCATCTGTGATGTGGTACCCACGGTGACTATTAAATCCTTCCAACCAGAAAACAAAGCGCGAACCACTGCTTTTAAATCATGGCAAGGCGACCGGGAACATTACCGAATACAAACAGTGTAGCTATTCCCGCCGCAAGGCAATCAAACAACCTAAGCGTCAGTATAGAGACAAAGTAGAGTCGCAATTCAACGGCTCAGACACGAGACATATGTGGCAGGGTCTACAGACAATCACGGACTACAAAAAGGAAACCAGCCCCGTCGCGGACACTGATGTCTTGCTCCCAGACAAACTAAACAACTTCTTTGCTCGCTTTGAGGACAATACAGTGCCACTGACACAGCCCGCTACCAAAACCTGCGGGTTCTCCTTCACCGCAGCCAACGTGAGTAAAACATTTAAACGTGTTAACCCTCGCAAGGCTGCTGGCCCAGACGGCATCCCTAGCCGCGTCCTCAGAGCATGCGCAGACCAGCTGGCTGGTGTGTTTACAGACATATTCAATCAATCCCTATCCCAGTCTACTGTTCCCACATGCTTCTAGAGGGACACCATTGTTCCTGTTCCAAAGAAAGCTAAGGTAACTGAGCTAAATGACTACCGCCCTGTAGCACTCACTTCCTTCATCATGAAGTGCTTTGAGAGACTAGCTGACCCTACCTGACACCCTAGACCCACTCCAATTTGCTTACCGCCCCAATATGTCCACAGACAGCGCAATCGCAATCACACTGCCCTAACCCATCTGGACAAGAGGAATACCCATGTAAGAATGCTGTTCATCGATTACAGCTCAGCTTTCAACACCATAGTACCCTCCAAACTTGTCATTAAGCTTGAGACCCTGGGTCTCGACCCCGCCCTGTGTGGACTTTGACGGGCCGCCCACAGGTGGTGAGGGTAGGAAACAACATCTCCACCCCGTTGATCCTCAACACTGGGGCCCCACAAGGGTGCGTTCTCAGCCCTCTCCTGTACTCCCTGTTCACCCATGACTGCCTGGCCATGCACACCAACTCAATCATCAAGTTTGCAGACGACACTACAGTGGTAGGCTTGATTACCAACAACGACGAGACGGCCTACAGGGAGGAGGTGAAGGCCCTCCGAGTGTGGTGTCAGGAAAATAACCTCACACTCAACATCAACAAAAGAAAGGAGATGATCGTGGACTTCAGGAAACAGCAGAGGGAGCACTCCCCTATCCACATCGGCGGGACAGTAGTGGAGAAGGTAGAAAGTTAAGTTCCTCGGCGTACACATCACGGACAAACTGAAATGGTCCACCCACACAGACAGCGTGGTGAAGAAGGCGAAACAGCGCCTCTTCAACCTCAGGAGGCTGAAGAAATTTGGCTTTTCACCAAAAACACTCACAAACTTTTACAGATGCACAATCGAGAGCATCCTGTCGGGCTGTATCACCGCCTGGTACGGCAACTGCTCCGCCCACAACCGTAAGGCTCTCCAGAGGGTAGTGAGGTCTGCACAACGCATCACCGGGGGCCCTCCAGGACACCTACACCACCCAATATCACAGGAAGGCCAAAAAGATAGAGGACAACAACCACTCGAGCCACTGCCTGTTCACCCCGCTATCATCCAGAAGGCGAGGTCAGTACAGGTGCATCAAGGCTGGGACAGAGACAGAAGCTGTTTTTCAATCTCAAGGCCATCAGACTGTTAAACAGCCATCACTAACATTGAGTGGCTGCTGCCAACATACTGACTCAATCTCTAGCCACTTCAATAATTGGATGTAATAAATGTATCACTAGTCACTTTAAACAATGCCACTTTATATAATGTTTACATACTCATCTCATATGTATATACTGTACTCTATACCATCTACTGCATCTTGCCTATGCCGTTCGGCCATCGCTCATCCATATATTTATATGTACATATTCTTAATCATTCCTTTACACTTGTGTGAAATTGTTAGATTACTTGTTAGATATTACTGCACGGTCGGAACTAGAAGCACAAGCATTTCGCTACACCCGCATTAACATCTGCTAACCATGTGTATGTGACAAATAAAATGTGATTTTGAGAAGTATAGGCTACCTGGCCTGCGTGCAAATGTAGGCATATAAAATGTGCACATTTGGGGATCTGATAGCATTTCTGATTGGTTTAATGCACCACCACTTATGAGCTGTGGAGCTTCTCAAAGTAACGTTGTTATCTTCACCTCGAACAGCAAGAAAACAAAGTGTGTTTTTACATCCATTGAGAATTACAATAATTCCTCAATTAATCTTTCCAGCTCTATCCCTTTTGATAACCACTCAGCATGAAAAGGAAAAATATTCAAATCCAGTTGAATTGTCATAAAATAGGCCTACCCGATTACCTCTTATCCCTTGCGCAAATAGCCTACAGCTGTGTCTGTTCTGAGCTCACAGGAGTTGGAAACTGAGGGCCCAGAATATTTTACACAATGTTCCAAGGAGCTTCAGGCCAGACCCAAGTTAATAGTTGATACAATGTTTCAAGCTGTTGCAAACAGGGCATGCATAGCCAATGTAATTTAAATTCTTTTTTAAAAAGTGTATTTTAATTTGTATACATTTTTAGCCTCTTTCTCCCAATTCTCCCAATTTTAATTATGATCTTGTCCCATTGCTGCAACTCCCCAACAGGCTCGGGAGAGGCGAAGGTCGAGTCATGACCGAAACATGACCCACCAAACTGCACTCCTTAACACTCGTCCGCTTAACCCGGAAGCCAACTGCAATGTGTCTGAGGAAACACAGTTCAACTGACAACCGAAGTCAGCCTGCAGGCACCTGGCCCGCCACAAGAAGTCGCTAGAACGCGATGAGCCAAGTAAAGCCCCCGCCGGCCAAACCCTCCCCTAACCCGGACGACGCTGGGCCAATTGTGCGCCTCCCTATGGGACTCCCTGTCACGGCCGGTTGTGACACAGCCTGGGATCGATCCCGGGTCTGTAGTGACACCTCAAGCACTGCGATGCTTTGTCTTAGACTGCTGCGCCACTCGGGAGGCCCAGGATATTTATTTTTATCAGGTTGTTTTCTACCTGCAGGCTGCAATGTTTTCATTTGTTGGCTTTATAGGTTATTTTTTACATAGATGGCAATTGTTACTTTATAGGTTTGTCTCATTTTCATTTGGATAGAATTTTGATTACCCACATGATAATGAGTCAGATACGAAGACATACATTAAATTGTTGCACGAAAATGTGCATATGAAAACCAGAATTTGAACGCAGATCGGAAGAAATTGTAAGATCAATTGGCATTAGAAAGTTTGCCGACTCCTTGTGTAGCCTATTACTAGCAACTTCAGGAGCATAATGGCAGAATCTGCGAAAGCCAGTAGGAGCGGGAGAATGCTCGGGACAGGTGAATGTTTTTTCTTCTGGTTATCTTGATCTCTGGCTCCCTCTTGAGTCATTTGTGTCTTAATTCATCAAACAGTGAGCTTAAAGCATCAGACAAGCTCAATGCATATATAGTTGATTTTATTAAAACAATTGGGTGTTACACGTTTTACAAATAAACGTTTTAATTTTGACCAATCGATTGGTCGAAAGAACAGACGACTTTCGATCAACTAAGATTTTTTTTTTTGTCGGGGACAGCCCTAATGCCCAGTAATGTGAAATCTAAAGATCAGGGCCTAATGAATTAATTTAAATTGACTGATTTACTTGAATGAACTAACTCAGTAAAATCTTTGAAATTGTTGCATTTATATTTTTGTTCAATGTACATAACTGTTCTAAGTTGAACACCTTTGTTCGCAGCAGCTCATCAGCACTGGATCATACACAGCAATAACACAGGTATCAGATCTATCACAGTATTGCTACAGAGATTCAATAGCAAGGTAATATACACACTGTTCTAGGATCAATCATAGTATTATTACAGAGAGGGGTTTAATGCAGCCTTAAACAGACTTATAACATAACCTTGCTTTTAAACAAGTTACATGATAAGATTGGGCTCGGTACATCTGCTATTGTCTGGTTTTAGATTAGAACTACCTAAGATCGACATGTATCCATGTGAATGGGATTAAATCTGACCTGGTATAGGTTTTATTCTATGTCCTGTGCTTTTCACCATTATCAAAACGCAAACTTTGGGGTAAATCGTTACTGCTGCAGATGTTCTTTTCCTTACCTGCTGATCTCACAGGCCACTCTGCCCTTCATCTCGATGACATCAGAGGAAGTAGCGAACCCCAGACGTCTCAGAACACGCTTCCTGCACTTCAGCTCGTCCATCTGCAGGACGGTCCTAGCCTTTTTCAGCTCCCGCTTGGCCGCTTTAATGTCCCCTGCAATCTGACAGACAGAGACACAGGATAACATAACTGCTTAAAACATTACCCTCTAGTAAGGATAAAGAAAATAGTCTCTGTGGATCAAAAAGGGGCTTAGGCATTGCAGGGGGCGTTGCAATTGGTGCAGCAGAATTTTAAAAACATTTTAAAGGCCCTCATTTTTGTGTGAATTATTTCAGCATTTTTATGCCAATTTCCTGCAATTCTCCATGGAGTCAAGACACATTTTATCAGCTTTAAAGTTAATTTCCTACAATTTTACACATTTTGCCATGGAGCTGAGAGAAAATGTTGCCTTTTTAAAGTAAATTTCTAAGGATTCTACATATTCTGCCATGAGGTGAGAAACTGTTGCAGTTTTCAAGATAATTCCCTGCATTTTTCCACGGCTAATGCTGTTTTTCTGCTCAAACTTAAAAGCAATACTGTTAAATTCATATATTTTTTTTAATGTTCAATTACCCTGATGGTCTAGCTTTGATTTTGGTGATTGCTAGCGCACAGATTATATCATTATAAAATGTCCTTGTTTTTGAAAGAAAAGCTCATATTTTGTCCATTAAAATCACATCAAATTGATCAGAAATACAGTGTAGACGTTGTTAATGTAAATGACTATTGTAGCTGGAAATGGCAGATTTTTAAGGCTAATTGATCATTAGAAAACCCTTTTGCAATTATGTTAGCACAGCTGAAAACTGTTGTTCTGATTAAATAAACAATAAAACTGGCCTTCAGACTAGTTGAGTATCTGGAGCATCATTATTTGTGGGTTGGTTTCAGGCTCAAAACGGCCAGAAGCAAAGTACTTTCTTCTGAAACTCGTCAAATTGATAACTAGAATGCCAAAGGTCTGCAAGGCTGTAATTGCTGCAAATGGAGGATTCTTTGACGAAAGCAAAGTTTGAAGGACACTATTATTTCAATTAAAAATCATTATTTATAACCTTGTCAACGTCTTGACTATATTTCCTATTCATAATTTTGTAACTAATTTCATGTATGTTTTCATGGAAAACAAGGACATTTCTAAGCGTATCACCATTATCTTTCCGACACGTTATATCTGGTTTTAGTTTTACATTCTAAAAATGTATTTTAAATTCGTATATATAAAAAAACAAATAGTTTGGACTTAGGCATCCAAAATATGCTTAGGCGGCCCACCCAAGTGCTTCTATGGCAGAAAAATCCCTGCTCTCAGTGCAAACAATCCTTTAAATGTGCTATTTTAATCATATAAATCAAATGTTTCAATTGTAAATAGTCCAGTGGCCATTTGATTAATTGTTCAGCAGTCTTATGGGTTGGGGGTAGGAGCAAGATATAGTTAACAGTTAACGTCCCGTTAGTAGGATAGTCTCGTACAGAGCTAACCCAGTTCATTCTCCAGCGATTGTACGTTGGCCAATAGATCGGACGGTAGAGGCGAGTTACCCACTTGCCGCAAAAGTCTCACAAGACACCCCCATCTCCCCCCTCTGTACCCGTCTTTTCGTCACCCGAATAACGGGGATTTGGGCCTGGTTTCGGAGAAATCGTACTCTTTCGCGTCGGACTCATTAACCTGTTTGGGCTGCAGGGGCAGTATTGAGTAGCCGGATAAAAGGTGCCCATTTCAAACGGCCTCGTACTCAATTCTTGCTCGTACAATATGCATATTATTATTACTATTGGATAGAAAACACTCTCTAGTTTCTAAAACCGTTTGAATTATATCTGTGAGTAAAACAGAACTCATTTGGCACAAACTTCCTGACCAGGAAGTGGAAAGTCTGAAATCGAGGCTCTGTTCTAGGTCCTGCCTATAAATGGGCATGATACGTATTAGTATACATGCACGTCATACACCTTCCCCTGGATGTCAAGAGGCAGTGAGAGAAGAAATGGAGTGTTTATCTTGGTCTGAAGTGGAATAAATCCTCTTGGAATGACGTGTCACCCATTTCCTGTTTTCAGGAAGGCGCGAGAAGGAACCGGGGATTACCTTATGAAAAGCTGTCGTTATAGGCGACTACTATCTCCGGCTTTGATTTTATTTGATACATGTGACCATATCATCGTAAAGTATGTTTTTTCAATATAGTTTAATCAGATTACTGAAATTTTTTCGGGAGTTTTGCCGTGTTCCGTTCTCTTCCGTTTGTTGACATGGAGAGATTCGTGCCACTTGGCTAGTGTGCTTGCTAAATCGAGAGGGAAAAAGGCCGTTCTAAATCCAAACAACGATTGTTCCCGACAAAGGACCCCTTGTCCAACATTCTGATGAAAGATCAGCAAAAGTAGGAAACATTTTATGATGCTATTTCATATATCTGTCGTACATGTGAACTAGTCGTTGGCGCCCAGCTTTTGGGTACTCTCTAGCTATACCGAAGCTGTATGTCGTAATGAAGTTATTTTTAGAATTCTAACACGGCGATTGCATTAAGAACTAGTGTATCTATCATTTCCTATACAACATGTATTTTTTAGTTATGTTTATGAATAGCTATTTGGTCAGAATATGTGTGTCAGAAAAAGTGTCAGAAAAATATCCGGACGTTGTGGGAAAAATATGCTACCTTAGCACAATGTATAACCACTGATTTCAGCTCTAAATATGCACATTTTCGAACAAAACATAAGTGTATGTATAACCTGATGTTATAGGACTGTCATCTGATGAAGCATATCAAGGTTAGTCAAAAATTATATATCCTTTGCTGGTTTGTTACGATCGCTAACTTTTGCTACTGGGAATTGGCTTGTGTTTCTGGCTATTGTGGTAAGCTAATATAACGCTATATTGTGTTTTCGCTGTAAAACACTTAATAAATCGGAAATATTGGCTGGAATCACAAGATGCCTGTCTTTCATTTGCTGTACACTATGTATTTTTCAGAAATGTTTTATGATGAGTATTTAGGTATTTGACGTTGGTGTCTGTAATTATTATGGCTGCTTTCGGTGCAATTTCTGATTGTAGCTGCAATGTAAACTATGATTTATACCTGAAATATGCACATTTTTCGAACAAAACAGATTTATTGAATAACATGTTATAAGACTGTCATCTGATGAAGTTGTTTGTTGGTTAGTTTGGTTGGTTCTTGGTTAGTTAGGTTGGCTTTGTGCATGCTACCTGTGCTGTGAAAAATGTCTGTCCTTTTTTGTATTTGGTGGTGAGCTAACATAAATATACGTGCTGTTTTCGCTGTAAAACATTTTAAAAATCTGACATGTTGGCTGGATTCACAAGATGTGTACCTTTCATTTGCTGTATTGGACTTGTTAATGTGTGAAAGTTAAATATTTCTAAAAAATATATTTTGAATTTCGCGCCCTGCACTTGAAGTGGCTGTTGTCATATTGTGGCCGGCCTCGGGCTTGCAGCCAGAAGAAGTTAAAGAGAAAATCTTCGTCCAGTTCGAGGTGAGTAATCGCTGTTCTGATATCCAGAACCTCTTTCGGTCGTATTTTTTAAAAGTAAACCTTTATATAAACTAGGCAAGTCAGTTAAGAACAAATTCTTATTTACAATGACGGCGAAACCCAGACGACGCTGGGCCAAATGTGCACCGCCCTATGGGACTCCCAATCACGGACGGATGTGATGCAGGCTGGATTCGAACCAGGTACTGTAGTGACGCCTCTTGCACTGAGATGCAGTGTCTTAGACCACGGCGCCACTCGGGAGCCCAGTGGAGACGGTAGCAGCAACATTATGTACAAAATAAGTTACAAACAATGCAAAAAAACTGTCTGTAGGGAGCATGTAATATAGCACAGTTGGTTAAGAGCCCGTAAAACAGCACAAAGCTGCCTTGCATGACTGAAGCTGCAAACTGAGGGATGAAATCCAATCAGGACACAGCTGAGACCAACAGTGTTGGTTAACAGTCTCGGTCTGTCTTACAGGCCAGTTTGTTCCTCTCCGTCACACACCTTGTGTAACTGTAATTCTCAAGTCATGCCAAATCAAACACAGTGTGTTTGTAATCTGGTTTATAGGGCTTTGTCCCTCCCCATGCACAGATATGTAATATATCTCACATACATCGATTGCGCAGAGGTCACAGAGGTCATGACCTAGGCCAGTTCTAGGAGTAGGGCCCGTTTCACACTACAGAGCTAACTTTAACCAAGCCGAGCTGTACTGTACCGGCCTGGCTACACATTCACCATATGTGCTGGAATTGAATTGGGAGAAAGGACAGTGTGGAATGGAAAATATAATAACCAAGCCAGCAAAGTCGGACTACAGCTGGGACTTAACACTAATGCTTTCACAGGCACCTGGCCGCAAAACTATATTCATTTTCCTCCTTATTTCTTTGAAAACTCCTCTGCATTTCAAAGCTAGCCAATTAAAAAGACAAAGATTTGGTACACAACCTTCCCCACAGTGTTTTCCACTCAATATAATATATGTTTATAGATGTTATTTATTTAGTTTATTGCAAAAAAAAAAGGTTTAATCTAATAAGTAAACTTGTGTTCTTACTGATTGTTTTTAGTGGTAAAGACTGACTTCAAAGAGACCACATTCAAGTCCTCCATCCCCCACTTAGTCTGACTGCTGCTCTCTGGCTCCACAACAAAACCCCGCCAGGCCATCTAGAGGTGTGAATACCCAGCCAGCCTACAAGTAGATGGTAAGTGCTTTACAGCTGAAAGGGACTTGGGACCAGCAGCACAATCTTGTGTAGAGGGTGTGTTGTAAGTCCAGTCATTGTAAATAATGTGTCATTTTTTTACTTTGTGCTTGTGGTGTGTACACTTATGACATTAGATCAGTGTTGGCTGCTAACTTGACCCATCTTATCCCTTATCTTTCACCTGTGTTTGAAGACATTGGATCAGCATTCTTGTTGGGTCTCCTGTTAGTACATTTTATGCAGAGAAGCTTATAATTCATAATGTATGACATTCCTGGGAGTGCGTAAACTTGTATTTTTTATTAGCATAGCATTTTTGTATGTTTTCTATAGTTATGTTCTTGAAAATGTATCAATTTACCAATTCAGCCACTTGGGTACATTTGGGAAAATCGTGACACACACCTGGGTGACTTCATTCTAAATGTCATGTAGCTTGCTCATTCTTCAAGTATTCAGTTTGAAACTTTGCACAAACACTGTTGCCCTCTTGTGGACACCATCTAAATTACATCCAGCTTCAAGGCTAGATGTGTGACCTTTCTCTTGCATTTCAGAGATGGTACAACAAAAATAGTTTTTTTTTCTCTTACCAGATCTATTGTGTTATATTCTCCTACATTCATTTCACATTTCCACAAACTTCAAAGTGTTTCCTTTCAAATGGTACCAAGAATATGCATATACTTGCTTCAGGGCCTGAGCTACAGGCAGTTAAGTTTGGGTACGTCATTTAAGGCGAAATTAGAAAAGAAAACGCGGCTGATCCCTAACAAGTTAATTTCTTCAGGATTGGTTTCCTGTCAACGGGACAGTTGTAAATCATGTAGCGCAATGTCATGTGAGCCGATTTTAGCACAACATTTTTTTGTGGTACATATAAGTGTCTTATATCGGCCGAACGCTTAAATTCTTGCTAATCTAACTGCATTGTCCTATTTACAGTAGCTATTACTATGAAAAATACCATGCTATTGTTTGAGGAGAGCACAAAACAAAACACTTCACCACGACAGGTTTGATACATTCACATCTAAAGGTGAAATATGTACTTACATTCTGAAATCTTGCTCTGATTTGTCATCCTAAGGGTCCCAGAAACAACGTGTCGTTATCATATACTAAAAAGGGCCATATAGCATGCACGATCGATTTTGTATTACCACCCCTTCAACTTGCAAAGAAAGGAATCTGTGAAAATCTAACGCTAAACGTTGTTTCAACCAGTCAAATTACATTCCTATTTATTAATCAGACACCCTAAAATATAACCAGACTTCACTATATTGTTCGGCATTTAGTATATCCAATAGGACACCAATTTTAGTAAGGGATGACACGGGCGGTGTTCACTTGATTGACTAACTTTGTCAAACGAGCACCAATCGTGTTCAAACCAAGCTAGCTACATAGCCAATGAGCTGGGCTTTATGAGAGTATACTGGAAACCCAGTATCCGTCGCACAATCGTCTAGCAAACCTTGCGCGCCAGGAGGCTAGTTCCTCTTGGACATTCATGCAAGAATATGGCAAAGCGCGTTACGCATACCTGTGAGTTATGAATACTAAGTGTTTTGCAAATGTTTAACTTACAATATGGCTACTAATATTGGAAAAACGAAATCAAAGTCCAAGTATATCGATTTTGGACGATAGTCTTGCAGAAAAATATAATAGACAACAGCTAAATGAGAGGATGCTAACGATAGACGGGTAAGTGAAATACAAGTCTTTATATTATTTTATATTGCATCACATCCGGCCATGATTGGGAGTCCCATAGGGTGGCGTCCAATGTCGCCCGGGTTTGGCCGGGGTAGGCGTCATTGTAAATAAGAATTTGTACTGACTTGCCTAGTTAAATAAAGGTCAATTAAAAAGATGAACAGTCGTTTGGTGCTGAATGTTCTGCCAAAATGTGAGTAAGTGAATGAGAGCCAGATCCAATATTATTTTTCTCTGATACTCATCCTGTGCTTGTTTATGTCAGTACATTACTGACAGAACGTTGTATGGTTCCCTGCCACACACACTGCAGTGTGGTCCTACAGGACATGAACAAACCAACCATCCAAAATAACACCACCCCACCCATCCTCACCAGGGCTTTCTTCTCGCAGAGGGAGTAGACAGCCTCCAGGCTGGGGTCAGAGTGCATGGGGTGGGAGTACATCCTGTGTTCGAACGCCTCCACCTTCTGGATGATCTTCTTCAGGCCTGGGTCCTTGATGCCCATGTCATCAATGGGGTCCAGCAGGGGAACTCCGTCTGGGAAGCGCTTCTGCACCTCCTGTGTGGTGGAGAAGGGACCAGAAAATGAAGCATAAGAACAGCTTTAATGAAAGTAGAATACAATAAAACTATATATAACCGTCTCCAATGTCCCAGCCTGTTTTCTTGGAATAAAACTGATTTCTGAGTAGCTTGAGCAATAGTGTTAATGGTTGAGAAAGGCATTGATGAACACAAGGCTGTGTCTCTCACCTGTATGGATTTCAGCATGCTTTGTCTGTTGTCATAAGGCCGGAGGTCTTTGGGGATGTAGAGACGGACGGAACTGATAGAGGTCAGGAGGCGGAGCATCACAGGAACCACCTGATCGCAAAGACAAATAGTATATTATTTTATGTATACAGTTAATCTCTAAATATATTAGTATCTATTTAGTATCCAATATGGTAGCCATCATCGACTGCAGCAGGAGATCCTGAATACTTAAATGGGGGTTTTAAACACAAATACAGCACTAAAATGCTATCCTGACTGCTGATATGTCTACAAGTCTGTGGGATCTTTATCTAGGCACAAACTGAAGAACACCTGATTCAACTAATCAACCTTTCCAGTTTAAATCAAACTTGTTCCCCTAGCCTGTACTTCTAGCTAATGCAGCATAACGCATTTAGCAGGAGCCAGTCCAGAGAGCAGGACCAGGAAGTGTTTCAGCTGGAGTTTATGGGCTCCTCAGCGATAATATGAGACAAGAGGCAGCCAGGCCGCTGAAGCACTCTTGATCTAGACACAGAGCTCAGGCGTTTAGGACTGGTTGACAGAACTAAACAACAAGACACTGGGACTCTAAAGGGACTAGCGTACAATGGAGGAAACATGTGCCGCAACAGAAGAGGCTGTTTTAATGCATGGAATTATGTAGATCTGGGTTCAAATACCACTTGAGATCTATCAAATACTTTGAGTGTATGCTTTAACCTGCCTGGAGGGCCAGGTGGTGGGCATGGTTTGTACTTTTGGGGCTGTTCTATTGGTCCATTAAGCCACGCAAACGTAAGTCAAATGTGCAGCAGCAACAGCTAATGAAATCAAGTAAAAAATAACATTGTGGGAGTGTGTGTGAATATGAACTCTTAACTGAAAGAGATCTAAGAGTTTGATAGGTGTTTATATTACATGGAGGGTTACCAAACCAAATGTTTTGAACGAGGAGCATCTTTCCCAACCACACCAGTATGGTATGTTTCAATGTGAGAATGAAGGAACGTCTTAGATGGCGGTAAATTAGATACCATTTTAGAAAATTTCTCTTAAAATCAAGAGATGATGCCATAGAGATGCAATATAGCCAAAATTTTTCCATTTAATTGTGTGGTTTACATTTACATTTAAGTCATTTAGCAGACGCTCTTATCCAGAGCGACTTACAAGTAGATACATTCATACTTTTTTTGTACTGGCCCCCCGTGGGAATCGAACCCACAACCCTGGCGTTGCAAGAGCCATGCTCTACCAACTGAGCCACACGGGGCCCTGGTTGTTGCTTTAAGTTGAAGGGAAGCTCTCTAGGACACAGCCCAGCAGCAGTTTGACCACTAACGCCTTGGCCATGTTTGATTTCCTTCAGTCTCAAGGACAGTAACCCCTCCCATAATAATTGTGTGTGGTGTACATTCATGTTGGATTCCATCCTACTGCTGACCACCAAACTAGGAGTATACAGTGTCCAGTCGTCACAGCAATGCATACACATTGACTATTTCTCAACTATTGGGTCTCTGACCGTGTGTGAGGTCATACAGGGTCAAATGTAGTGCACTAGACTAGGGAATAGGGTGCCACTTCTGACAGAGCCATGGCGTTTCCCATCATATGCACACCTGCATTTCACCGTTCTCCCCAGTGGCAGCAGGTTTAGCAGCCTCTGTAGCTGCATTCTTCACACTCTCCTGACTACAGTGGACCAGCACCTCCACCACGTACAGAGGGTCTGCATCACCTGTACTGGCCTGGAGAAGGAAACATACATACTCAACACGGGCACGACATTAAGCTGAAGGACAACACGTACATTACACAAAGGCCAAAACACAAGCGATAAACTATATCTACTTTGTAGTTACTTTAAATACTAAATGTTATGTTTTCAAAGATACTTTCTGATAACATTCAACATAAACTCAGCAAAAAAAGAAACGTCCCTTTTTCAGGACCCTGTCTTTCAAAGATAACTCGTAAAAATCCAAATAACTTCACAGACCTTCATTGTAAAGGGGTTGAACACTGTTTCCCATGCTTGTTCAATGAACCATACACAATTAATGAACATGCACCTGTGGAACAGTTGTTAAGACACTAACAGCTTACAGACGGAAGGCAATTAAAGTCACAGTTCTGAAAACTTAGGACACTAAAGAGGCCTTTCTACCGACTCTGAAAAACACCAAAAGAAAGATGCCCAGGGTCCCTGCTCATCTGCGTGAACGTGCTTTAGGCATGCTGCAAGGAAGCATGAGGAATGCAGATGTGGCCAGGGCAATACATTTCAATGTCCGTACTGTGAGACGTCTAAGATAGCGCAACAGGGAGACAGGATGGACAACTGATCGTCCTCGCAGAGGCAGACCACGTGTAACAACACCTGCACAGGAACGGTACATCCGAACATCACACCTGCGGGACAGGTACAGGATGGCAACAACAACTGCCCGAGTTACACCAGCAATGCACAATCCCTCCATCAGTGCTCAGACTGTGCTCAGTAGGCTGAGAGATGCTGGACTGAGTGCTTGTAAGCCTGTTGTAAGGCAGGTCCTCACCAGACATCCCCGGCAACAACGTCGCCTATGGGCCCAAACCCACCATCGCTGGAACAGACAGGACTGGCAAAAAGTGCTCTTCACTGACGAGTCGCGGTTTTGTCTCACATGGGGTGATGGTCGGATTCGCGTTTATCGTCGAAGGAATGAGCGTTACACCGAGGCCTGTACTCTGGAGCGGGATCAATTTGGAGGTGGAGGGTCCGTCATGGTCTGGGGCGGTGTGTCACAGCATCATCGGACTGAGCTGGTTGTCATTCCAGGCAATCTCAACGCTGTGCGTTACAGGGAAGACATCCTCCTCCCTCATGTGGTACCCTTCATGCAGGCTCATCCTGACATGACCCTCCAGCATGACAAAGCCACCAGCCATACTGCTCATTCTGTGCGTGATTTCCTGCAAGAGAGGAATGTCAGTGTTCTGCCATGGCCAGCGAAGAGCCCGGATCTCAATCCCATTGAGCACATCTGGGACCTGTTGGATCGGAGCGTGAGGGGCTAGGGCCATTCCCCCCAGAAATGTCTGGGATCTTGCAGGTACCTTGGTGGAAGAGTGGGGTAACATCTCACAGCAAGAACAGGCAAATCTGGTGCAGTCCATGAGAAGGAGATGTACTGCAGTACTTAATGCAGCTGGTGGCCACACCAGATACTGATTGTTACTTTTGATTTTGACCCCCCCCCCCCCTTTGTTCAGGGACACATTATTCCATTACTGTTAGTCACATTTCTGTGGAACTTGTTCAGTTTGTCTCAGTTGTTGAATCTTGTTATGTTCATACAAATATTTACACATGTTAAGTTTGCTGAAAATAAAGTGAGAGGAAGTCTCTTTTTTTGCTGAATTTATCCATATTACCTTGACGTTTGACTTCTTTGAGAAATTAACGACCACGCCCCATCCAAAGTCAACATCTTCGTTTTTGACCTGTAAAAAAGGGTCAACTCAATAGGCACATCTGTATGTTTAGCAATAACCATAATAGTTCCTTATCTTAACTTAGTTTTGCTATGTTTCCTATTTGCGGAAGCCTTATTAAACAGAACATAAAGACAAAGTAGATGGGAAATGGTGGAGCACATTTTGTCTGTGTGGTTGTGCTATATAGTAAGTATTTCAGTTGGTGGTGTTGGCTGTGGTATGAGTGCTATTTGTTTCTAACCTTGACCAGTCTACCAGGCTGGAGGAAAGGAAGGCAGTACTTGGGTTTGTGGACAAACTCTTCGATCTCTTTGCCCAGTTTAGCCAGCTGCTGGCGGATCTTATAGTAAGTGACCACACTCTCCTCGTTGGGGATCTCTATGGCGTTATACATCTTCTCCAGCTTCCCCATCTCTGTGGAGTTAAAACAGAGTTCAATCATACCCAGAGAAAAACTAGAATGGGGATTCTCGTACTCTATTCTAATTCTAAGGTGATCATAGCAAACCTAACACATTGTCCACAGCGGTGGTCAAACGACACAG
Source organism: Salvelinus namaycush (assembly GCF_016432855.1). NCBI lineage: Eukaryota > Metazoa > Chordata > Actinopteri > Salmoniformes > Salmonidae > Salvelinus > Salvelinus namaycush. The sequence continues at coordinate 10,407,483 of NC_052309.1, read as the reverse complement.
AAATAGCACCTGAGGTTGCCATGTACAGTGTACAAAACATTAAGAACACCTTGCTACTATTGAGATGCTTGCTTGGCGGTCAGTGCATCAATACCGGTATTTCGTAAAATACGGTATACCGCGCAGCCCTAAGTGACATCAGTAAGGGACCATAGCTATCACCTGGATTCACCTGGTCAGTCTACGTCATGGAAAGAGCAGGTGTTTATGTTTTGTACACTCAGTGTATAGAGTTCAGATGCTCAAAGATAAAACATGCATTTACAAAACTTTACTTTTGCTATACTTAGCCAGACCAAATCAACAGAACATTGAATCAACTTGGTAAATTCATTTGAATAAAGCACCACTGGCAGGGGAATTCCTATTAAAGAGGATCCGAGAATTACATATAGGACTAGACTTGAGAAGTTGTCTGCACTCACTCTCTACAACGCCGGGCACAGCCCTGTAGTGCTGAAACTGGTAGAAAGACTTCTCCAGCATGTACTCCGGGTTGATCTCCTCCACTCGCAACAGGTTGAGAACCATGTTGTAGGTGAGGTGGAATGCACTGTTGAGAGGGTCAGCTGAGCCCTGTGGAGAGCGGGAGGAGAGAGAGAGGAAGGTTAGACTGGTCGCTATTCAGCAGGTTGAGGACCATGTTGTAGGTGAGGTGGAACAGGAGAAGAAGTTAGACTGAGCGATACATCAAATTAATTCGATTAAGTCGAATGTATGTTTTTTTGTGCGAATTTCCAGATTCCTTCATGGCAAGAAACAATGTTTTTTTGTATTTTTCGTTTATGTCCGCTTGTTCCCATGTTGTCTTTTTGGTCTCGTCTCCTTCGCTCCTTCTGTGCACCTTCTCATTTATACCAGAGATCTGAATATAATGACGAGATGCTCATGTTTCCACCCTAATAAATGGGAGTTGTTGTCCCAAAGGCTGAAAGGCAGGCGACAAACTTAGGTCCAAAATAAGCCCATAGAAACGCATTGGGCTTATTTGGGACAGATTCTGGCGAGAGTGAAAACTCCCGCTTCGCCTCTTCCTCTGTTTACACACACACACACACACACCAAGCCGCTCCCCCTGCCACTCACAACAACAAAAGTTGAGAGATCACTTCTTCCTCTCTGTCAAGCGGTTTCAACTCGCTATTTGCATTTGGAGGTTTGGTCCAACAGAATGGGTCATATGGACACAAACACATTGAGACATTACACTGTAATAGAGAAGTTACCCTTTCTATCTACACCCTTTTTATGTCTCAACTACTCAAATTGTGCGCAGAACAGACACTACTAAAACGAAAGTATCAATGAACATTGATTCTGGAAAATGAATGCTCAGGTTGCAGTACCGCTAGCAGCTTTTTAGCCAAAGACTTTTACTAGCTGTCTAGTCTGTTCTATAAAAGTGTAATAAGCATAAAACAATTATATAAGGAATTGGTAACTTGTTCTCATTCTGAAAAATGAGGTAGGTCATTTATTTCAACATCTGAACAAATTGGACAGACTAGCATGCTGTTCAAATGGTTGAGATGGCTGTGTTCATAATTCAACTGTTCTGCCTTGTTCGCAAGTAAATAGATCAAAGTAGGCTAAACTTAGTATAAGTATAAAGTATAAAGATTAGCTGGCTACTCACTAGCACGTGGACTTGTGCTTGAGAGATTGTGTATGAGACCTATGTTCATTTTTCTATAATGCCTGCTTCAAGAAGTATTTTCATAGACAGACTTAAACAAAAAAGCAGGTTAAACTATTTGATTAAATAATATTCTTAGTGGGGCTTATATTTAGCCTAAAAAAGATTGTACATGAGATATACACTACATGGCCAAAAGTGAGTGGACACCTGTGCATCGAACATTCTAAAATCATGGACATTCATTTGGAGTTGGTCCCCTCCTTTGCTGCGATAACAGCCTCCACTCTTCTGGGAAGGCTTTCCACTTGATGTTGAAACATTGCTGCGGGAATTGCTTCCATTCAGCCACAAGAGCATTAGTGAGGTCGGGCGCTAATGTTGGGCAATTAGGCCTGGCTTGCATTCTGCACTCCAATTCATCCCAAAGGTGTTCAAATGTTTATTTTTTATTTAACCTTTATTTAACCAGGTAGGCTAGTTGAGAACAAGTTCTCATTTACAACTGCGACCTGGCCAAGATGAAGCAAAGCAGTTCGACACATACAACAGTTACACATGGAATGAACAAACATACAGTCAATAATACAGTAGGAAAAAAAATCTATATACAGTGTGTGCAAATGAGGTAAGAAAAGGGAGGTAAGGCAATAAATAGGCCATAGTGGCGAGGTAATTACGATATAGTAATTAAACACAGGAGCGATAGATGTGCAGAAGATGAACGTGCAAGTAGATACTGGGTTGCAAAATAAATAAATACAGTATGGGGATGAGGTAGTTGGATGGGCTATTTACAGATAGGCTACGTACAGGTGCAATGATCTGTGAGCTGCTCTGACAGCTGGTGCTTGAAGTTAGTGAGGGAGATATGAGTCTCCAGCTTCAGTGATTTTTGCAGTTTGTTCCAGTCATTGGCAGCAGAGAACTGGAAGGAAAGATGTCCAAAGGAGGAATTGGCTTTGGGGGTGACCAGTGAAATATACCTTCTGGAGCACGTGCTGCGGGTGGGTACTGCTATGGTGACCAGTGAACTGAGATAAGGCAGGGTTTTACCTAGCAAAGACTTGTAGATGACCTGGAGCCAGTGGGTTTGGCGACGAGTATGAAGCGAGGGCCAGCCAACGAGAGCATACAGGTCGCAGTGGTGGGTAGTATATGGGGCTTTGGTGACAAAACGGATGGCACTGTGATAGACTGCATCCAATTTGCTGAGTAGAGTGTTGGAGGCTATTTTGTAAATGACATCGCCGAAGTCGAGGATCGGTAGGATAGTCAGTTTTACGAGGGTATGATTGCCAGCATGAGTGAAGGTTGCTTTTTGCGAAATAGGAAGCCAATTCTAGACTTAATCTTGGATTGGAGATGCTTAATGTGGGTCTGGAAAGTTTACAGTCTAACCAGACACCTTGGTACGTGTAGTTGTCCACATATTCTAAGTCAGAACCGTCCAGAGTAGTGATGCTGAACGGGCGGGCAGGTGCGGGCAGCGATCAATTGAAGAGGATGCATTTTGTTTTACTTGCATTTAAGAGCAGTTGGAGGCCACGGAAGGAGTGTTGTATGGCATTGAAGCTCGTCTGGAGGTTAGTTAGCACAGTGTCCAAAGAAGGGCCAGATGTATACAGAATGGTGTCGTCTGCGTAGAGGTAGATCAGAGAAGCACCAGCAGCAAGAGCGACATCATTGATGTATACAGAGAAGAGAGTCAGCCCGAGGATTGAACCCTGTGGCACCCCCATAGAGACTGCCAGAGGTCCGGACAACAGGCTCTCCAATTTGACGCACTGAACTCCATCAGAGAAGTAGTTGGTGAACCAGATGAGATTTGAGAAACCAAGGCTGTTGAGTCCGCCAATAAGAATGAGATGATTGACAGAGTCGAAAGCCTTGGCAAGGTCGATGAATATGGCTGCACAGTATTGTCTCCTATCGATGGCAGTTATGATATGGTTTAGGACCTTGAGCGTGGCTGAGGCCAGCTCGGAAACCAGATTGCATAGCGGAGAAGGTACGGTGGGATTCAAAATGGTCGGTGATCTGTTTGTTAACTTGGCTTTCGAAGACCTTAGAAAGGCAGGGTAGGATAGATATAGGTCTGTAGCAGTTTGGGTCTAGAGTGTCTCCCCCTTTGAAGAGGGGGCTGACTGCGGAAGCTTCAATATTCCCAGGTAAGAAGTTTTAGGTTGTAGTTATTATAGGAATTATAGGACTATTTCCCTCTATACCATTTGTATTTCATTAACCTTTGACTATTGGATGTTTTTATAGGCACTTTAGTATTGCAAGTGCAACAGTATAGCTTCCGTCCCTCTCCTCGCTCCTCCCTGGGCTCGAACCAGCAACACAATGACAAAATGACAACAGCCACCATCGAAGCAGCGTTACCCATGCAGAGCAAGGGGAACAACTACTAGAAGGCTCAGAGCGAGTGATGTTTGAAACGCTATTAGCGCGCGCTAACCAGCTAGCCATTTCACTTCGGTTACACCAGCCTCATCTCGGGAGTTGATAGGCTTGGTCATAAACAGCGCAATGCTTGACGCACAACGAAGAGCTGCTGGCAAAACGCACGAAAGTGCTGTTTGAATGAATGTTTACGCGCCTGCTTCTGCCTACCACCGCTCAGTCAGATACGTGTATGCTCAGTCACGTGTATGCTCAGTCAGATTATATGCAACACAGCAGGCCACAAATGTGCATGTGTCTGCTCAAACGGTCAGAAACAGACTCCATGAGGGTGGTATGAGGGCCCGACGTCCACAGATGGGGGTTGAGCTTACAGCCCAACACCGTGCAGGACGTTTGGCATTTGCCAGAGAACACCAAGATTGGCAAATTCGCCACTGGCGCCCTGTGCTCTTCACAGATGAAAGCAGGTTCACACTGAGCACGTGACAGAGTCTGGAGACGCCGTGGAGAACGTTCTGCTGCCTGCAACATCCTCCAGCATGACCAGTTTGGCGGTGGGTCAGTCATGGTGTGGGGTGGCATTTCTTTGTGGGGCCGCACAGCCCTCCATGTGCTCGCCAGAGGTAGCCTGACTTCCATTAGGTACCGAGATGAGATCCTCAGACCCCTTGTGAGACCATATGCTGACACATGCACATTTGTGGCCTGCTGGAGGTCATTTTGCAGGGCTCTGGCAGTGCACCTCCTTGCACAAAGGCGGAGGTAGCGGTCCTGCTGCTGTGTTGTTGCCCTCCTACGGCCTCCTCCACGTCTCCTGATGTACTGGCCTGTCTCCTGGTAGCGCCTCCATGCTCTGGACACTACGCTGACAGACACAGCAAACCTTCTTGCCACAGCTCGCATTGATGTGCCATCCTGGATGAGCTGCACTACCTGAGCCACTTGTGTGGGTTGTAGACTCCGTCTCATGCTACCACTAGAGTGAAAGCACCGCCAGCATTCAAAAGTGACCAAAACATCAGCCAGCAAGCATAGGAACTGAGAAGTGGTCTGTGGTCACCACCTGCAGAACCACTCCTTTATTGGGGGTGTCTTGCTAATTGCCTATAATTTCCACCTGTTGTCTATTCCATTTGCACAACAGCATGTGAAATTTATTGTCAATCAGTGTTGCTTCCTAAGTGGACAGTTTGATTTCACAGAAGTGTGATTGACTTGGAGTTACATTGTGTTGTTTAAGTGTTCCCTTTATTTTTTGGAGCAGTGTATATTAAAAAAAATCGGCGCCCAAAAATACCGATTTCCGATTGTTATGAAGACTTGAAATCGGCCCTAATTAAAATCGGCCATTCCGATTAATCGGTCGACCTCTACTGGAGACACGGCGATTCAGGTCAGGGCTTTGTGGAGACCAGTCAAGTTCTTCCACACTAGGGCTGACCCCAATTAGTCAACTGGTCGATTGTTTGGTCGATAGGCTGTTGGTCGACCAAGATGTTTTTTGTAGAGCAGTAGCAAATATATCCGCATCGCCATGACCCTTCTAAACGCAACAATGCGGAGGGCTGTGTGTAGCTCCGCTTTGACATGGTTTATGGTAGGTGGGAGCGGTACATCCTATATAAACACAAACTCACATCCTAAACAACTTCCTTCACAACAGCTCTGCACTGCAAAGCGCAAGAAGTATAAATGCCCTGACTTTTGCAGAGGCTATATCACAGTAAATGCTGACGTCGGATTGATCATGTACACAGATACACTTCTCTCTAGAAATGTACTCTCCTCTAACAATTTGTGTACATTCATTGTTTCATAACTTCATTGTTGTGTGAATTGTTTGCGTTTGATTGTTACTGTATATTAATTCCCCGTTACATATATCACCGGAAGTACAGTTACCATTCATTCTTTTAATTGATGTTTTCTTGGTTACAGTCATTTCTGTTAACGCATTCAATATAATTCCTTTTACCCTTCTCATTGTCGGAGTGGATACATTTCTTTGCACAACGATGAGTATGGACGCGCACCCGATTACGCTTACAAGTAGGCCTGCATGTAAATATAGGGATCTGATAGTATTTCTGATTGGCTTAAACCACAACCACTAATGAGCTGTGGAGCTTCTCAAAGTAATGTTTTCTTCAACTCAAACAGCAAGCAAACAAAGTCTGTTTTTACATCCATTGAGAATGATAATAGTTCCTGAATGTATTTGAAAACATCTATCCAGCCCTCTGCCTTTCAATAACCACTCAGGGTGAAAGGGAAAAATGTAACGCTCTGATCCAGTTAAAACGCCATAAGAAGTAATCAGGTGGGCTTATTTTATCAGTGCTCGGCTTGGACTGAAAGATTGCGGTACTCATTTCGGGTGCTGGTACGGTTTATATTTAGGTGCAGGAGCTTCAATAAGAGGAACAGGAGCTCAAGCAGTAGAACATTTGAGGTGGTGTTGGTATTCAGCTCTGGTGAGCTCCTGCCCAAGTCAAGCACTGCTTCTTATCCCTTGCACAAATAGCCTACAACTGTGTCTGTTCCGAGCTCACTGGTGCTGGAAACTGAAGGCCCAGAATATTTTACACAATGTTGCAAATTTGCTAGTGCAAGCTTCAGGCTGGACCGAAATGAATAGTTGATACAATATTTCATGTTTGTTGCAGACAGGCCATGTGTAGCCAATGTGATTTATAAAGACACGTATTTTTTAAATCAGGATGTTTTCTACCCACAGGCTGCAGTTATTTGTTGGCTTTATGTAGGCTATTTTTGCATAGCTGGCAATGGCAATAGAATTAACTTTTAAGATTGTATCATTTTCATTTAGATTTGGATAGAATTTCCATTAACCTCATGACAATGATTTTAAGATAAGACGGTATTATAAATTAAATGAAAATGTGCATTTGAAAACCATAATTTGCACGCACATCGGTAAAAATGGTAAGATAAATAAAAAGATAAATTGGCATTCCACACGACACAGTTTCCCGATTCCTTGTGTAGCCTATTACTGGCAACTTCAGGAGAGTAACGGCAGAATCTGGGAAAGCCAGCGGGGCAGGAGGAGAATGGTCGGGACATGTATAGGTTTTTTTACTGATCTCTGGCTCCCTCGAGTCATTTGTGTCTTAATTCATCAAACAGTGAGCTTAAAGACACGTTTAAAAATTGTCGAACCGGTTGGACCTCGCCTTGTGCACGGGAGCACTGTCATGCTGAAACAGGAAAGGGCTTTCCCCAAATTGTTGCCACAGAGTAGGAAGCACAGAATAGCCTAGAATGTCATTGTATGCTGTAGCATTAAGATTGCCCTTCCCTGGAACTAAGGGGCCTAGCCCGAACAATGGAAAACTGCCCCAGACAATTATTCCTCCTCCTCCAAACTTTACAGTTGGCACGATGTAGTCAGGCAGATAGCGTTCTCCTGGCAACGGCCACACGCGGTTACGTCCGTCAGACTGCCAGATGGTGAAGTGTGATTCATCACTCCAGAGAAAGCGTTTCCACTGCTCCAGAGTCCAATGGCACAGAGCTTCACACCACACAAGCCGACGCTTGGCATTGCGCATGGTGATCTTAGGCTTGTGTGAGGCTGCTCGGCCATGGAAACCCATTTCATCAAGCTACCGATGAACAGCTCTCGTGCTGACATTGCTTCGAAAGGCAGTTTGGAACTTGGTAACGAGGGTTGCAACCGAAGACAGGCGATTTTTACGCACTACGTGTTTCAGCACTCGGTGGTCCCATTGTGAGCTTATGTTGCTTACCACCTCACGGCTGATATGTTGTTGCTCCTAAACGTTTCCACTTTCCCAATAACAGCACATACAGTTGACCAGGGCAGCTCTAGGATTGCAGAAATTTGACGAAGTGACTTGTTGGAAAGGTGGCATCCTATGACAGTGCCACATTGAAAGTCACTGAGCTTTTCAGTAAGGCCATCCTCCTACCAAAGTTTGTATATGGAGATTGCATGGCTGTGTGCTCGATTTTATACACCTGTCAGCAACGGGTGTTGCTGAAGAAGCTGAATCCACCCATTTGAAGGCGTGTCCACATACTTTTGTATCTACAGCGCATTCAGAAAGTATTCAGACCCCTTCCCCATATGTTACCTTACAGCCTTATTCTAAAATGGATTAAATATGTTTTTCCCCCTCATCAATCTACACACAATACCCCCATAACGACAAAGCGAAAACAGGTTAGAATTTTTGCACATTTAAAAAATAAACAAATAACTTATTTACATAAGTATTTCAGACCTTTTAATATGAGATTCGAAATTGAGCTCTGGTACATCCTGTTTCCATTGATCATCCTTGAGATGTTTCTACAACTTGGAGTCCACCTGTGGTAAATTCAATTCATTGGACATGATTTGGAAAGGCACACACCTGTTTATATAAAAAGGTCCCACAGTTGACAGTGCATGTCAGAGCAAAAACAAAGCCATGATGTCGAAGGAATTGTAAGTAGAGGTCCGAGACAGGATTGTGTCGAGGCACAGATCTAGGGAAAGGTAACAAAACAATGTCTGCAGCATTGAAGGTCCACAAGAACACAGTGGCCTCCATCATTCGCAAAAGACACGCCTCCAATGGAAGAAGTTTGGAACCACCAAGACTTAAAGCTGGCGGCCCCGCCTAACTGAGCAATCAGGGGGAGAAGGGCCTTGATCAGGGAGGGGACCAAGAACCAGATGTCACTGACAGAGCTCCACTGTGGAGATGAGAGAACCTTCCAAAAGGACAACCATCTCTGCAGCACTCCACCAATCAGGCCTTTATGGTGGAGTGGCCAGACAGAAGCCACTCCTCAGTAAAAAAGGCACATGACAGCCTGCTTGGAGTTTGCCAAAAGGCGCCTAAAGGACTCTCTGGAGGAAACCTGGCACCATCCCTACAGTGAAGCATGGTGGTGGCAGCATCATGCTTTGGGATTGTTTTTCAGCGGCAGGGGAAAGATGAACACAGAAAAGTACTGAGAGATCCTTGATGAAAACCTGCTCCAGAGCACTCAGGATCCTAAGCACACAGCCAAGACAACACAGGAGTGGCTTTGGAACAAGTCTCTGAATGTCCTTGAGAGGCCCAGCCAGAGCCCAGACTTGAACCCGATCGAACATCTCTTGAGAGCTGAAAATAGCTGTGCAGCGACGCTCCCCATCTAACCTGACAGAGCTTGAGAGGATCTGCAGAGAAGAATGGGAGAAACTCCCTAAATACAGGTGTGCCAAGCTTGAAGCGTCATACCCAGAAGACTCAAGGCTGTAATCGCTGCCAAAGGTGCTTCAACAAAGTACTGAGTGCTGAATACTTATGTAAATGTTATATTTCAGTACATGTTTTTTTTATACATTTGTAAAAATGTATGAAACCTGTTTTGCTTTGTCATTATATAGGGTATTGTGTATAGATTGATGAGATAAATCTATTTTAGAAGGCTGTAAAGTAACAAATTGTGGAAAAGTCAAGGGGTCTGAATTCTTTCCGAATGCAGTGTATAGTGTATATTGTGAATCACCCATAAGTTTGAAAATAATCTTATATGATTTCTAGGCCATATCACCCAGTCCTAAGAATATGGTCATTCAGTAGACATACTGTCATAAGGAAAAATGAGTAACTCGGTGAACATACGGTACAGAAGACCAAGTCATGCTGTTCAATGAGGAACATCGGAATTTCAGATCAACTGACTGAATTGAAATGAAGGGTTTGACTACAACCCCGAATCAATGCATGTCATAAGGAGAGCTGAGCATCTCATGGTACAGTTTAAACTGAACAGATCTTGAATCAGTTAAACATTGTCATCACGTCTTACTCTGACAACTCCTGTGGTGAGAGAATGAAACACGAACATGGAGTTTGACCCTCCCATTGAAATCAATACCAGCTGTTGGTGAGGGACTTAAAGGGGCAATCAGCAGTTGCTACATCCATTTCCTGAGTTCTAAATGAATGATATATACCCATTGATTATTTTAGAACATAACTTCTAAATGCCTCATGAGCTGCCACACTCCATCAGAACCCAAAATATAAGCTTGTTTTACTCCAATGTTAGTAAACAATGTACATGTAAACAAACCAAATATAGCCTGAAAAACACGCATCCATAGCTTTATGAATTTATGAGTGGTTACATTTCTCCATCCCCATCCATCAGCTTTTTACCGAAACAGTGGCGGGGAATGCACTTCGTTATCGTTTCAACTGTTTTGAGACCACTCGTCAACAAAGCCAAGGGCAGTTTGAGTTTCGCAGATACTTTCTTGCGCAATCGAAAGTCTTAGTGAGCGATTACAACAGAATAGTCAGAAGAGAAATGAGATCTCCAGCGGGGCCAGATAATCATTTAAAATGAGACATCTCACTCCCTGCCATTAATCTGTCATGTGTTAAACCGCCCCTTGGCCCATTAAAGACCCAGTTGTGCAAGCCTAAATGGATCTCAACCCAGGACCAACAACCCAAGGTACCAGAGCAGAGACATGGAGGACTGACTGTTATCCCAGAGACAACTTTAACACGACAGGACCCCTAAATGGAGAGAAAGAGGTTTAAGGTTTGGAGTTTGAGGCCTGCAAGCCTGTTAATCAAACCAAGGCTCCAGACGTCCCTGGTCATATCATGACTCCCTATGCAAAGCTTCTACAGAACTCCAAAAATGGATCAGGAAGGGGGTTGAGGTTTGAACGTGTAAGTCAGTTAATCATACCAAGAGTCCTTAGGTACCTGATTATGGCTCCCTAAAGTTTAGGAGAAGTGTTTGGCTACAGCTGAGTGAGTTTGTAAATGACCCGTGGGTCAGGAAGTTGCTAACGGTTCAGAGAAGTGTTTTTCTGCACACGCCTGTGTGTGTTCGGCTGTAGAGCGTGTTCGTAAACGACCCGAGGGCCGGGAAGGAGCTCTATGACCCAGTAGACAACCCTAAAACGACTGACTCACTCTCCCACTGCAGCTCAGGAGGATATGAGGGTCTTGGCTCAGGTTGTGATTGTAAATCCCTTAATCTCCCCAACCCCCTCATTGCAATCATTCGCAGAGTCTGTATGTCACTTGGACAGCGTGTGGAGGGGAGAAATTGAGTCGTTTTGAGAACACTCGGGGAGCTGTGTTGGCACGAGAACCATTTTGACATCATCCCAACAGGGGTTAGGATTATTGCAACGTTCCAAGAGTTACTGGTCTGGTGCTGAACGGGTTTTACAACTGGCCAAAGTCTACAGGGACTCATAACACATGTCTTAGTACATACACTGTATAACGTCTAAAGAAGATATCAATGCCAACACTTTAGGCATCCCAATGGTTCGTGTGTGTATTGACACAAAGTATACACATGGAGATAAACTATGATGATTAATCATTCATCTCTAAGAATATGTTCCACAGACACACACGGCTGTTATTTAAAAGCCCCAGTGTGCAGTCTGTGGAGTCAGTAGTACCTTGAGCAGCTGTTTCCCCACTGCAGGGCTCATCTTCTCATCAACCATGAAGATGACAATGCCTCTCTCGTCCATCCCTCTCCTGCCAGCTCGGCCAGACATCTGGATGTACTCGCCAGACGTGATCTAACAGAGAGAGAGAGAGGCGCACAACTCATTAATATGGTCACACACACACAGCACGTCAACATTCACACAAAGATGTAATGTAGAGCAGAATAAACGTGTAGGACCAATGAAACAAGGAAAACTATTTCAGTTTCTAGTCATTCGAACCAATGTGTACAGAATGTCATGGGAAGGATTCTTTTAGAGGTCTACATGTACATGTTCAAATACTTTTTTCTGAACCAATTAGGAGCTCGAACAGTCAGCTGGAGTATGCTCCTGAAGGTAGATTGGGTTTTTTATGCAACATTTACACTACTTGCGGCCAATCCCCCAAACATGTGTAAATATTATAAATTGTAATTCTTGTATTATAAAGATGGCGCCGGAGAACAAGGCTGACGTTTTACATATCCCTAACCAATTGTTTTTTTTCTTTGTTTCTTTGCGTTGTTTGTAAATTATTTAAAAAATATATATTTTGTACATAATGTTGCTGCTACGGTCTCATATGACAGAAAATAACTTGAGGAAATCAGAACAGCGATTACGCACCACGGACTGGCAGAATCCTTTTTTCCCTTTAACAACTCCGACGAGCCTGATGTGTATGATATACTGCTTTCCTGGGAACAGGCCCAGATCCCCGTCATTTGTATGAAGACAAGGCAGAGAAAAAGGGGCCAGAAGGAGGGCTGCCTTCTGAGAACTCGTACGCGATCGAATAAAGTCCCACTTCCTTCCATTCTGCTAGCAGACGTGCAATCTTTGGAAAATAAAATCGATGACCTACGAGGAAGATTAAACAACCAACGGGTCATTCAAAACTGTAAAATGTTATGCTTCACTGAGTCGTGGCTAAACAACGACATTATCAACATACAGCTGGCTTGTTATACCCTGTATCAGCAGGATAGAACAGCGGAGTCTGGTAAGACAAGGCGCGGCGGACTATGTATTTTTGTAAATAACAGCTGGTGCACAATATCTAAGGAAGTCTCAAGGTTTTGCTCACCTGAGGTAGAGTAACTCATGATAATCTGTAGACCACACTATCTACCAAGAGAGTTAATCATCTGTATTTTTCGTAGGTGTCAATATATCACCACAGACTGATGCTGGCACAAAGACCGCACTGAATGAGCTGTATTCTGCCATAAGCAAATAGGAAAACGCTCACCCAGAGACGCCACTCCTTGTAGCCGGGGACTTGAATGCAGGGAACATTAAATCTGTCTTACCAAATTTCAATTAGCATGTTAAATGTGCAACCAGAGAGAAAAAAAAAACTGTAGACCACCTTTACTCCACACACAGAGACGTATACAAAGCTCTCCCTCGCCATCCATTTGGCAAATCTGACCATAATTCTATCCTCCTGATTCCTGCGTACAAGCAAAAATTAAAGCAGGAAGCACCAGTGACTCAATCAATAAAAAGTGGTCAGATGAAGCAGATGCTAAGCTACAGGACTGTTTTGCTAGCACAGACTGGAATATGTTCCGGGATTCCGCCGATGGAATTGAGGAGTACACCACATCAGTCATTGGCTTCGTCAATAAGTACATCGACGACGTTGTCCCCACAGTGACCGACCGTACATACGCCAACCAGAAGCAATGAATTACAGGCAATATCGCACTGAGCTAAAGGCTAGAGCTGCCGCTTTCAAAGAGTGGGACTCTAACCCGGCTAATAAGAAATCCCGCTACGCCTTCCGACGAACCATCAAATAGGGAAAGCGTCAATACAGGACTAAGATCGAATCGTACTACACCGGCTCTGACGCTCGTCGGATGTGGCAGGGCTTGCAAACTATTACAGACTACAAAGGGAAGCACAGCCGAGAGCTGCCCAGTGACACGAGCCTACCAGACAAGCTAAACTACTTCTATGCTCGCTTCGAGGCAAATAACACAAACATGCATGAGATGCACCAGCTGTTGCCGGAAGCCTGTGTGATCACGCTCTCCGCAGCCGATGTAAGACCTTTAAACAGGTCAACATTCACAAGGCCGTAGGGCCAGACAGATTACCAGGACGTGTACTGCGAACATGCGCTGACCAACTGGCAAGTGTCTTCACTGACATTTTCAACCTCTCCCTGTCTAAGTCTGTAATACCAACAAGTTTTAAGCAGACCAAAATAGTCCCTGTGCCCCCATTCTCATCGACGGGGCTGTAGTGGAGCAGGATCAGAGCTTCAAGTTCATTGGTGTCCACTTCACCCACCAACAAACTAACATAGTCCAAGCACACCAAGACAGTCGTGAAGAGGGCACGACAAAACCTATTCCCCCTCAGGAGACTGAAAAGATTGAGCATGGGTCCTCAGATCCTCAAAAGGTTCTACAGCTGCACCATCGCGAGCATCTTGACTGGTTGCATCACTGCCTGGTATGGCGATTGCTCGGCCTCTGACCGCAAGGCACTACAGAGAGTAGTGCGTAGGGCCCAGTACATCACTGGGGCCAAGCTTCCTGCCATCCAGGACCTCTATACCAGGCGGTGTCAGAGGAAGGCCCTAAAAGTTGTCGAAGACTCCAGCCACCCTAGTCATAGACTTTTCTCTCTGCTACCGCACAGCAAGCGGTACCGGAGTGCCAAGTCTAGGTCCAAGAGGCTTCTAAACAGCTTCTACCCCCAAGCCATAAGACTCCTCAATGTCTAATCAAATGGCTACCCAGATTATTTGCATACCCCCCTTTACACCGCTGCTACTCTCTGTTATCATCTATGCATAGTCACTTTAATAACGCCACCTACATGTACATATTACCTCAACTAACCGGTGCCCCCGCACATTGACTCTGTACCGGTACCCCCTGTATATAGTCTCGTTATTGTTATTTTACATCTGCTCTTTAATTACTTGTTACTTTTATTTCTTATTCTTATTTATTTTTTTAACTGCATTGTTGGTTAGGGGCTCGTAAGTAAGCATTTCACTGTAAACTCTACACCTGTTGTATTCGGCACCCATGTGACTAATAAAACTTGATACTTATGCTAAAATGTTTATTATATTCTACTGAGCCATTTACTTTATGATCATATTCTTCACTTTTATTGTTGTTGCATTGTCGAGGAGGAACCTGCAAGTAAGCATTTCGTTGGACGGTGTATACCATGTGTATCCCATACATACGACTAGTAAAACTTGAAACTTTACCCTGGCGTTGCAACACCTCTTCAGAACATTAACATGGAGGAGCTGGAAGGCCTTGATTTGCCCCTTGGCTTTAAAACCCTCTGCTTTACTAACGCTGCATGACACACATGGCTCTGATTAGGCTAATCAACAGATTTTCTTTCATCTCTAACTGTATAAACATTCTCTGCCACGAAACTAACACGAACAGCTCTGTTGATACCTTCGTCATGCAGATTCAATCATAATCTCTTGGGCATTTTTGGTGCTCTACATCATAAGGTCCTGATTATAAGACTGGCTCTGGACGGTCCTCTCCTCATAAATCTCTGAGGGGGAAGGGAAGGAAGGAGGGATGGAGAAAGATGAGCATATGGAGCGAGATAAGAGGGAGCAGTCACCCCACGAAGAGGCCCTGGATTTCTGCTCTCTGTTTTGTTACTGAGGGAGGGAAGGAGAGAAGAGGGGAGGAGAAGAGAAGCCTTGACTGCATGCGTGGTGTTCTGGCACCAGTTTAACCACACCAGATGTTCTTTGCAAGCCTCTTGGACAGCCGCTTCCCTTTCCCTCTCTCCTCATCCTTTCTCCCTCTCTCCCCCCATCCCTCTCCGAGCCAGAGGTGTAATGATCTGGCCCTTTCATTCCCAACAGCTTGATTCACGGCCGGCCCCGTGGCCCCCAACTCCTCACATAAACAAAACGTGGCTGTTTATCTTACGCCAGAGACTCCCAGCTCCCTCTGTGCTCCCTCCGTGGCCTTATAAAGGCGTCAATGCACACACACATAACGGAAATGATGAACCCTCAATATGACCTGTTAAGAGAGAAGAGCGCTGCACTACATGAAGTTAACCCTGGGCTCATCCGTCAATCTGGTTGCAACATAGCAGAAATTACCCACAGACACGTGGGTATTGAGTTGAACCTAATTAAGGCTATTAATCATTCCAGGGAGTGATGAAACTTACAATGAAGAAAAACGTCCCCATGAGGACACAGTCAGTCACTAACATAATGCAGTGACCCTGTCTTTACCAACGTGTTACAATCACAGGTCTGTGGGAGCCAGGCTCAACAAACGAGTGTTACCCAGCGGGAGCCAGGCTGATCAAAACGAGTGTTACCCAGCGGGAGCCAGGCTCATCAAAACGAGTGTTACCCAGCAGGAGCCAGGCTCATCAAAACGAGTGTTACCCAGCAGGAGCCTGGCTCATCAAAACGAGTGTTACCCAGCGGGAGCCTTTGCTCATCAAAAGGTTTGTTACCCAGCAGGAGCCTGGCTCATTAAAAGGTGTGTTACCCATCGGAAGTCTTTGCCGTCAAACTTGCGTGCGCTGGTGAACAGGACGGTGCGGGCAGGCATGTTGATGCCCATGGCAAAGGTCTCTGTGGCAAACAACGCCTGAGGAGAGAGGATCAACATCACATTTAGCAAACTCACTCCAATTTAAAACACACAGAAATGGCTATAGCCTTTTCACCCTATTGAGCTGAGATTAGCCGAGGTGTACTGTGCTAGTCTGGTTGGATCCATAATAGTTGCTGGAACCGTGCTGGAAATGACAATATCCAAGCCAGCACAGTATGTTTGGGGTGGGAGTGATGGCGTGAAAAGGTTTCTAGTGAATGACAACGTTCTGTATAATTTGAAGTGAGATCCAGGTAAGTTCCAGACCGGCAAGGCCTACCTTAATTAGCCCCTCAGAGAAGAGGATCTCAATGGTTTCCTTCAGGATGGGGAGCAGTCCCCCGTGGTGAATCCCTATACCTCTCTTCAGTAGTGGTAGAACATTCTCTACCTGGAAACACAGCAATAATAATCAGTCATTTGATTAATATAACACGTTTCCTGTTAAAGACACACTAACATATGTCAAAGACAGGACAATCTAGAAATCAGTGAAGCCATACAACGATGTCAGATCAAAATGTAAAACATTTTCTTTGTTTTACTGTTCACACTAGCTTAAGCCAGCCATCCATCTGAAGAATATAAATACTCTGTCCTCCTCTGACCCTAGCAGAGCCACACACATGGTTGTGACCATTAACAGACCCCCTGAGCCAGCCTTCAAAATGCAGCAGCCTTCTGACAGCTCTACTACACTATAAACCAACGACCACTGCTCAGTAGAATTTTACATTTGTCACTCAGCAGATGCTCTTATCCAGAGCGACTTACAGGAACAATTAGGGTTAAGTTCCTTGCTCAAGGGATTACGTTAACTTAGTCGGATCAAGGATTCGAACCAGCAACCTTTCGGTTACTGTCCCAATTGTCTTAATCGCTAGGCTGCCTGCTAAAACTACACAATCAGAAACAACCACAGGAGAACAAATCCTATACAGCCTGAACTAACGGTATAAAGGGATAGAGAAATAAGGAAATAGTGTGTGTTTGTAATCAAAACCACTAGCGCGAACCACAGAGAGAGTGGTGGAAACTTTTACAGGCTCCCTCTTATAAAGAATCCACTTTCAGAACCTCCAAAATATCTCAGCATGTCACCAAGCTGAACCATTTCAGAACAAGCTCTTCACGTTGCTCTTTGCTGTGGCTCGTGTGTTAGAGTTCTAATAGCCACGGATGACCACACATCAAGGAGACCCAATTCACACAGACTTTATTAGAGTGGAGTTCAACATGACAGGAGACATTTCTTCTGCCTCTATTGACTTTGTATGGCGTGCATGAAATGGCTGCGTGGTCGCTGACGGAAATGGGGGAAGTTTTAAATGGCTTACAAGGCGCCAGAAGGCTAACAAAATCAATGATTTAAGTGAGAACAGCATGTATGGCAAACAAGCAAATCAGGCTTTTTTCAGTGTGTGTGTGTATATATTTAATGATATTCAAATCAACCGACCCACCTGAGGCAGCTTCTTGTCATCGTCAGACAGACAGTCTACAGCGTTGTTAAACACCTCCTCTACAAGCTGCTTCTCCTCATCTGGAAAAACAAATGGGACATGTGCATATTAACTGACACGGTTGACCATCAGACGTGTGTAGTGCCACCTCCGCCACCACTCCAAAGCTCAACAGCCTTCTACATTTACATGAGTCAATTGAGCAGACACTCTTATCCAGAGCCACTAACATTAGTGAGTCATTGAGCAGACACTCTTATCCAGAGCCACTAACATTAGTGAGTCATTGAGCAGACACTCTTATCCAGAGCCACTAACAGTAGTGAGTCATTGAGCAGACACTCTTATCCAGAGCCACTACAGTAGTGAGTCATTTAGCAGACTCTTATCCAGAACCACTACAGTAGTGAGTCATTTAGCAGACTCTTATCCAGAACCACTACAGTAGTGAGTAATTTAGCAGACTCTTATCCAGAACCACTACAGTAGTGAGTCATTGAGCAGACACTCTTATTCAGAGCCACTACAGTAGTGAGTAATTTAGCAGACTCTTATCCAGAACCACTACAGTAGTGAGTCATTTAGCAGACTCTTATCCAGAACCACTACAGTAGTGAGTCATTTAGCAGACTCTTATCCACTACAGTAGTGAGTCATTTAGCAGACCCTCTTATCCAGAGCCACTTACAGTAGTGAGTCATTTAGCAGACCCTCTTATCCAGAGCCACTTACAGTAGTGAGTCATTTAGCAGACCCTCTTATCCAGAGCCACTTACAGTAGTGAGTCAGTCGTTTAGCAGATGCTCTTATCCAGAGCCACTTACAGTAGTGAGTGCATACATTTTTGTACTGGTGCCCCATAGGAATCAAACCCACAACCCTGGCGTTGCAAATGCCACGCTCTACAGACAGCCACACAGGACCCTCTGACAGGGCAGGTAGTGAGTGTTTTGTCTGAGAGCAATGTTGCAGCGCAGACTATGTAAAAGTACATGCAGTGATAGACAGTCTGATGGATCAGACCAGGAACTGAGGCAAACAGGAATAAAATACATGCAGATATGATAACCCACAGCCATTTTCATATTCAAATACATGACTTGTATTTGCACTCCACGGTGACTGTAGGCAGGCCCGTGTGTGTGCCGGTATGGGAGAGTGCGCCTCTCCTCTCCTTCAGAACCCAACTGGCTGCTTACAAATGTAACCAGGGCTGGAATCTTTCTGGCTTTGGACGTGAGTAATGGTTCCTTAGGTTATTGGTGTAAGTGGTCATAGTGGGGTAGTGTCACGGTCCGCCTGCTCCCTGGAGTCCTAGCCCACACTGCAGAGTAAGGTCAGTCTGACAGACACCAACGAGCAAACAGACACACACCACAGCCTGTGGGCGTACATCAACTCTCTGGCACTGGACCCAAAGTTAAACTCTTTAGAAAACACCCAACACACTCACACAGAGTCACACACACAGAGTCCATCACACAGACAAACACATCAAGAGTTATTTAATATACACATGCCTAATGTCTTAGCACAGAGGTTCCAAACAGACAAACACACGTTCTGGAGATGAAAGAACCAGAGGGAGAACGGGCTTACGGTTGGTGTCCTCACACAACCACATATCTGCCACGCGCAATACAGGCGCCACGCCACACACACACACACTATACAGGCACCCCACACACACACACACACACACACACAATACAGGCGCCCCACACACACACACACAATACAGGCGCCCCACACACACACACAATACAGGCGCCCCATACACACACACAATACAGGCGCCCCATACACACACACAATACAGGCGCCCCACACACACAATACAGGCGCCCCACACACACAATACAGGCGCCCCACACACACAATACAGGCGCCCCACACACACAATACAGGCGCCCCACACACACAATACAGGCGCCCCACACACACAATACAGGCGCCCCACACACACACACACACAGGCGCAACAATACAGGCGCCACACACACACACACACTATACAGGCGCCACACCCCACTCACACTATACAGGCGCCACACACACACTATACAGGCGCCACGCCACACACACACTATACAGGCGCCACGCCACACACACACTATACAGGCGCCACGCCACACACACACTATACAGGCGCCACACAATACAGGCGCCACACTATACAGGCGCCACGCCACACAGAACGCCACGCCATACAGTTAATCAGATGACATCCAGGTCAGCCTGAGAAACAAACATATGACCATTTATCATAGCCCGATTCTCTTGGTAGCCTAGTCAAATGATAGACTACTTATTTAACAACGGGACACTTTACCAGTCAATTAGACAGCAGCAGACACTTCAACATGTGACTACTCATCATAGAGCCAGTCAGTCTGTGATGCTGTTGGTTGGTTGATTCCAGGGCCAGTGTCAGAGGAAAAGCCATGCCTGACAGTTCCAGAAACACAGCCCAGAAACAATGTGTCATAAAGGATTCAACCCCAGCCAGAGAAGTTCATTAGAGGGGGGAGGGGAAAGAGAAAAAGATGGCCAGGGGTCAGGAAAGAGAGAGAAGAGAAAGACTGAAGCACGTGGCTCCCTTCTCTCTATGATCCTCAATAGCATTACTACAATCCTTGCTGTCCTCGGGACACAAAGAGCTCCACATTTTGTTTTTTTGCCCTAGTACTACACAGCTGAGTTAAATAATCAAAGCTGGATTATTATTTGAATCAGCTGTGTAGTACTAGGGCAAAAAACTAAATTATGTGCAGCCCTTGGAGTCCTGAGGACAGAGTTAAAGAAACACTGGATTTGCCTAAACCTGAAAACAGACCAGCACCTCTGTTTCTATAAATACAACTTACACAAAACTACAACAGTTCTGCTCCTTATCACGATGCTATTAAAGAACTGCTACGGTGATAAACAGGTTTTTGTGAGAGAGAGAGGAATTGTAAAACCTTCTGCGTAAACCACACATCACACACGCACGCAGGGCTTAGTGAAATTGGTTGTGTAAATACAAAATCTTTCACAAGATGTATCAGCGTCAGTGTGTTGCAACGCAACAACAAAGGGAGGAAGAATGTCAAAATATTTGTTATTTTAGTACAAACAGCCTCTGGTCAGGATGGAGGGATAGAAACCTCTGTAGGGTCAAGCCAAGATTTATCTGCTCCATCATCTTTATCATTACACCGTGTTGTCTCTCCCCCCTCAGAGACTGACTGGGCAGTACCCCATAATGCATTTCTTCACTGTAAGTGGAGCAGAGATCTAAAAGCAGCCGAGAAAGCACAATGGGGCATATTGATGTCTGCTGGAGGAGTCAGCTCGCTGGATATGCAGCCATCCTAGTCTGGCCGGTGGACAGAGAACATTTGGTGCTCTTGCACTTAACTGACTTAATCAAATCACACACGAAAGCGTGAACTTTCGACCAGCTACGCAGAACGTACTCTGACTCCTGTGTTTTTCCACAGTTAACCAATTAAATCTGCAGCCTAGATTTATCATCCTGCTGCTACTCAGGATCATCGCGCTATGAATCAGCATAGTCTGCATAACATACTGGCACATAGTGTCGTCAAGTGTTTAATAGCCATTCCATGGCTACGTATCAAAAAGTACTCTATTCTGAATGGGCCCTGGTGAAAAGTAGTGAATAGAGTTCCATTTGGGACACATCTGCCCACAGAAAGGTTGTGTAGTCCAGTGTTGAGTGGCATGCTTTTATGTAGCCCATGGCTGGCATGCTCTGCCTTCAAATCAGTGGATTTAGTTTGTATTGTCAGTCACACCACAGAGAGAGCAAAGGAGAGAGAGCAGTGAGTTACATATACAGTTAAAATGAACATTTTGTGGCTGGTAGATTCCAAAATACCTTTTTACAAAAAAATGACCTCCCACACACCATACAGACACCACACAGACACCACACAGACACCATACAGACACCATACAGACACCACACAGACACCATACAGACACCCCACACACACTACCCACACACAGACACCCCACACACACACACACACCATACAGACACACACACACCATACAGACACACACACACCATACAGACAACACACACACCATACAGACAACACACACACCAGACACACACCATACAGACAACACACACACACCATACAGACAACACACACACACCATACAGACAACACACACACACCATACAGACAACACACACACACCACAATTTTTATTTACAAATGCGAGTGAAATGCTAGCACTGTGGAGCCACACACCATACAGACCCCCCCCCCCCCCACAGAGACACGACACTATACAGATACCATACAATCTTTATTTACAAATGAAATGCTAGCACTGTGGAGCCCTGACCACACGCCAACGTGGCTGGTGAAATCTACCCGCAGCTGGCAGGTGTTAATTTTAGGCCCCGTTTGAATCCCTTTTGAGTGATGCCGACTATTAAAAACACTGTTAGCAAAATTCCTGACATTCCCATCCCACCCTTGGAGGAGGTACATGGTTGTACTCAGCAAGCACAAAATAGAAGAAAACAGACTGGTGGAGGCAGACTACCTGAACATGTCCAATAAGAATCATCCGTTTTACACTGCAAAGCGCATTGCTATGGTGTGCTCTAATTAATTCCCATTAGGACAGCCCCCCCCCCCCCCCCCCCCCTCCATCGAGGGAGTAGCTACCTGTGTTGAAGTCCAGCTTGGACACCTGCAGGGCGTAGGCCTCACACTCCTTCTTACTGAAGCTGAAGATGATAACCGGCTGGAAGTTCTTCTCCATGATCATCTTCACGATCTTGAACACGTTGGACGGCCCTAAAGTAAAAACACAGTGAACAAAACAGGGGATTTTGGGTAACATTCCAGGAATTTTGAAACCCACATTTAGATGACACTGAATCATCTGACAAAACTTTGCTCACATTAATACTTGTGGTCAGCAGTATAGGCAGTAAGTCACACACCTCGTGTTCCTCCTTTGCGTCCCTTGGTGTCCCACTTGCCACCTCCGCTGCTGCCCCCAGAGTCCCCTGTGTCTCTCAGCACCTGCATGGCCGTGTTGAAGTTTTCCTCTCTGAACTCTCCCTGGAGGAGACAAGACACGATCAGACACACTGGATCAATAACCGACCCTAGAGTAGACACGATCAGACACTCTGGATCAATAACCGACCCTGGAGTAGGTACGATCAGACACTGGATCAATAACCGACCCTCGAGTAGACACGATCCGACACTCTGGATCAATAACCGACCCTGGAGTAGACACGATCAGACACTGGATCAATAACCGACCCTGGAGTAGGTACGATCAGACACTGGATCAATAACCGACCCTCGAGTAGACACGATCCGACACTCTGGATCAATAACCGACCCTGGAGTAGACACGATCAGACACTGGATCAATAACCGACCCTAGAGTAGACACGATCAGACACGCTGGATCAATAACCGACCCTAAAGTAGACACGATCAGACACTCTGGATCAATAACCGACCCTGGAGTAGACACGATCAGACACTGGATCAATAACCGACCCTGGAGTAGACACGATCAGACACTGGATCAATAACCGACCCTAGAGTAGACACGATCAGACACTCTGGATCAATAACCAACCCTAGTGTAGACACAATCAGACACTCTGGATCAATAACCGCCCCCGGAGTAGACACGATCAGACACTCTGGATCAATAACCGACCCTGGATTAGGTACGATCAGACACTGGATCAATAACCGACCCTGGAGTAGACACGATCAGACACTGGATCAATAACCGACCCTGGGGTAGGTACGATCAGACACTGGATCAATAACCGACCCTAGAGTAGGTACGATCAGACACTGGATCAATAACCGACCCTAGAGTAGACAATATCAGACACTCTGGGCTCATTTCACATTCTATTACAAACTGACAGATATAACTTCGACGCAGTTTGGTCTTCTGTGGTGAAGGATAAAACTTTAATAGTTGTAAGCAATCTGGACAGTCAACATCCGGCCCTAATATTCAACACATCGGTCATTCCCAGAGGTGTGAATAGTTCTCACTAAGCTACTATTCCCAGAGGTGTGAATAGTTCTCACTAAGCTACTATTCCCAGAGGTGTGAATGGCTATCACTAAGCTACTATTCCCAGAGGTGTGAATGGCTATCACTAAGCTACTATTCCCAGAGGTGTGAATGGCTATCACTAAGCTACTATTCCCAGTGGTGTGAATGGCTATCACTAAGTTACTATTCCCAGAGGTGTGAATAGTTATCAGTAAGCTACTATTCCCAGAGGTGTGAATGGCTATCACTAAGCTACTATTCCCAGAGGTGTGAATGGCTATCACTAAGCTACTATTCCCAGAGGTGTGAATGGCTATCACTAAGCTACTATTCCCAGAGGTGTGAATGGCTATCACTAAGCTACTATTCCCAGTGGTGTGAATGGCTATCACTAAGTTACTATTCCCAGAGGTGTGAATAGTTATCAGTAAGCTACTATTCCCAGAGGTGTGAATGGCTATCACTAAGCTACTATTCCCAGAGGTGTGAATAGTTATCAGTAAGTTACTATTCCCAGAGGTGTGAATAGTTATCAGTAAGCTACTATTCCCAGAGGTGTGAATGGCTATCACTAAGCTACTATTCCCAGAGGTGTGAATGGCTATCACTAAGCTACTATTCCCAGTGGTGTGAATGGCTATCACTAAGCTACTATTCCCAGAGGTGTGAATGGCTATCACTAAGTTACTATTCCCAGAGGTGTGAATAGTTATCAGTAAGCTACTATTCCCAGAGGTGTGAATGGCTATCACTAAGCTACTATTCCCAGAGGTGTGAATAGTTATCAGTAAGTTACTATTCCCAGAGGTGTGAATAGTTATCAGTAAGCTACTATTCCCAGAGGTGTGAATGGCTATCACTAAGCTACTATTCCCAGAGGTGTGAATGGCTATCACTAAGCTACTATTCCCAGTGGTGTGAATGGCTATCACTAAGCTACTATTCCCAGAGGTGTGAATAGTTATCAGTAAGCTACTATTCCCAGAGGTGTGAATGGCTATCACTAAGCTACTATTCCCAGAGGTGTGAATGGCTATCACTAAGCTACTATTCCCAGTGGTGTGAATGGCTATCACTAAGCTACTATTCCCAGAGGTGTGAATAGTTATCAGTAAGCTACTATTCCCAGAGGTGTGAATAGTTATCACTAAGCTACTATTCCCAGAGGTGTGAATGGCTATCACTAAGCTGCTACTTGTATGTTTAGCCAGGTACCTAACACCATGCTTAGTCATCCCACTGACAGACATTGTAAACCAAACCTAAATAATGGAGTGATTTTTGTGTGCTCTCATCACTGTAACCCATCTGGCCTGTTACGACAACAGCGTGATGCAAGCAATGCTTAACACAGACCTAGCCCGAACCATGAAAAACAGCCCCAGACCATTATTCCTCCTTTACAGTTGGCACTATGCATTGGGGTAGGTACCATTACTACCTTACTAACTTTAAACATCAGCTGTCAGAGCAGCTTACCGATCATTGCACCTGTACACAGCCCACCCAACTACCTCATCCCCATATTGTTATTTGTTTTTTTGCTCCTTTGCACCCCAGTATCTCTACTTGCACATTCATCTTCTGCACATCTATCACTCGTGTTAATGCTAAATTGTAATTATTTCACCACTATGGCCTATGTATTGCCTTACCTCCATAATCTTACTACATTCGCATACACTGTACATACATTTTTCTATTGTGTTATTGACTGTACGTTTGTTTATGTGTTGTTGTTTGTGTCGCACTGCTTTGCTTTATCTTGACCAGGTCGCAGTTGTAAATGAGAACTTGTTCTTAACTGGCCTACCTGGTTCAATAAAAATAAAATAAATCTCCTGGCATCCGCCAAACCCAGATTAGCTTGTCGGGTTGCAAGATGGTGAAGCGTGATTCATCACTCCGGACAATGCGTTTCCACTGCTCAAGATTCCAATGGCGCAGAGCTTTACACCAGTCCAGCCAACACTTGGCATTGCGCATGGTGATCTTGTGCGGCTGCTCGGCCATGGAAACCCATTTCATGAAGCTCCCAACTAACAGTTATTGTGCTAACATTGCTTCCAGAGGCGGTTTGGAACTCGGTAGTGAGCGTTGCAACTGAGGAATTACGATTTTTATGCGCTACACGCATCAGCCTGTACCGTTCTGTGAGCTTGTGTGGTCATCCACTTCACAACTGAGCCCTTGCTGCTCCTAAACATTTCCACTTTATCTTTATGGATACAACTATCAAATGACTGTACAAGGAAGTGAATTAAGTGTATTTCCACCATGACAGGGTGTGCATCATCTGTGTGTGAGTGTGTATAGTAAATGCAGAAAGTATCGTGTTGTCACAGTCAAGACAGAGGAAACCTCTGGTATTGTGGATGTCCTTACGTTCTCATCCACCACAAGGTGAAGTCCGTCGCCACCTGCTGGGAAGATGTAGTGCTGCAGGGGGGTGGGCCGAAAGTCAGTATACACCACGTGACAGGGCTGCATGGGGACAAGAGGAAGTCACCAGTAAAGTATTAGCATCTCATCACAATCACTATTTATTCAACCTTTATTTACAGTTAAGTCGATTCAGTCAATTCTTTCCAAGTGTGTGCTCGGCCTTCGAAAGGGAACAGCCAGTGTTGCGGCCCAGTCCTTCTGCTGACCAAGGTTAGTCTGGCACTGGAGTGAGACTGGGCAGCCAGGGGGATGGCAGACCGGTCACTAGACAGTGCCGGGGGGACCGGTCACTAGACAGTGCCGGGGGGACCGGTCTTTAAAAGTAATAGGATATGTGGTGGACACCACTGGAAGCACAAGATGGGGGACATCCGTCAACAGCCTGCGCTTCTTATAGGAACCAAGGGATAAGTCAAGTAAGTGACCAAGTTAATTAAATAAACCCTACCTGTTTGTGGAGGTGGCAGATCCACTCAGCAAACTGCTTGGCGTTGGGGATGGTGGCGGACAAGAAGACATAGTGGACATTGTCAGGGAGCAGGATGATGGTCTCTTCCCAGACCACGCCACGCTCTGCATCTCTCATGTAATGGATCTCATCAAAGATGACCCAGGACACCTCTCTCATGACCTCTGACCCTCGGTACAACATGCTCCTCAGGATCTGAAACAATAAGGAGAAGTTTACTTTATTCTCCAATGTATACACAAATGCCCAACAGAAATGAGTCTTCCATGTTATCCTTATCCCTCCAAAATATAGAATGGAGCAGAGGAGACAGATGAGAGCAGGGGACGGAGGTCAGAAAGCTCTGATGTTGTACCTCAGTGGTCATGACAAGGCAAGAGGCAGTGGGGTTGATGGTGACATCACCAGTCATCAAGCCAACATCTTGGAACTCTTCGTACATCTCTCTGTACTTCTGGTTACTCAGGGCCTTGATGGGGCTGGTGAAGATGACCCTCTGCTTCCCTCTCAGGGCTAGAGCTATGGCATACCTGGAGGAGGGGGAGGGGTAGACGTGGGTTTGGGAAAGTGTTTAAGAGACTGCCTAGATACACTAATCTGGCCCTTGAGGTCCTAAGTACAGGAACTGATTTTGACCTGGGACATCAGGTGAGTGGAATCTCGAGCCAATCAGTGACATGAATCAATTAACTAATTTACAGCCAAAATAACTCACTCTGCACAGACAGTCTTTCCTGCAGAGGTGTGGGCAGACACTAGCACTGACTGGTTGTTGTCTATACACAGAATGGCCTCACGTTGGAAGGGATCCAGAATGAAGGGGTACTCCTGCAAAACAGACCAGTAAGACGTTAGCAGGAACAGAAATGGGTGGACTGGAGTCACTTGACAAAGCAATGTTTAAGGCCCTGATTTTCAGACCGTGCTTTCACCATATCCACGCAACAGAGATTTACAGTTACACTACCTTGGCTGCTTTCCCCACACGAGGCTTAAGCTGTGTGTACTCCTCATTGGCTGGCAGAGCCACCTGTTCAGGTAAGGAAAACAGAAATGTCAGTAAGGGGAAGCCGGTTGATATATTGGACTATACCCAGGTTTCATAAATTAATAAAAAATAAATATATTTTGTTAATATTTCAAAAGACCTGTGAAAGCGCTTACCTCGTGATTGCATCCTTCCACTGTCTCAACCGGCTCCACCTTCACTTTGGGCATGCAGTCTGCAAGACTGGGGATGGCCATTTCATATTCATTAGCATTCAATTCGTTAACTAACCATGAGTAGAATTCACACATCACTCTAATTTGTATATCATATAGCCATGAAGCCATGTGTCTACACCAACAGGGAATCATAACACTTTACACAATTACAAATCTAGGCAGTCGGTAGAGATGAAAGAGTGCACTGAAATTGCAGTGGGCCGGACTCAAACCCATGCTGCAGCGGTAGCTAGATCTGATCTGGAGGCAGCAAATCTAGAATTGTTCAAAGTCACATCATCTTACTTGATCTCCTCTGTAGAGACAGTCTCCAGCTTGGCCTTTTTCCCGAACACCACATCTGTCCCGTCGTTGTCTGCTTCCCTCTTGGTCTTGGCAGCAGTGGGCTCGTTCTTTTCGCCTTTATCATCATTACTGGTTGCTTTCCTGAAAAGTGAGAATAAAATCAGTAATGTTACTTTAGAATAGAAGAGGCTGCCGTGCATGTGCTTTCTCATCCTACAGTTACAAATAACTTTATTCACAATATTAAGTAGCAGCCTGCCTACCTGTTGGCTCTTGGTCCTTGTAGTCTATCCTTTAACTTTTAATTCCGTCAATTACATCTTCCATTGATTAGATACACTACACGGCCAAAAATATGTGGACACCTGCTCGTTCAACATCTCACTCCAAAATCATGGGCATTAATCTGGATTTGTTACCCCTTTTGCTGCCATAACAGCCTCCACTCTTCTGGGAAGGCTTTTCACTAGATGTTGGAACGTTGATGCGGGGACTTACTTCCATTCAGCCACAAGAGCATTAGTGAGGTTGGGCATTGATGTTGGGTGATTAGGCCTGGCTCGCAGTCAGCGTTCCAATTCATCCCAAAGTTGATTGATGGGGTTGAGGTTAGGGCCCTGTGCAGGCCAGTCTAGTTCTTTCACACTGATCTTGACAAACCATTTCTGTATGGACCTTATTTGTGCATGGGGGCATTGTCACGCTGAAACAGGAGAGGGACTTCCCAAAACTGTTGTCACAAAGATGGAAGCACAGAATTGTCTAGAATGTCATTGTATGCTGAAGCATTACGATTTCCTTTCACTGGAACTAAGGGGCCTAGCCCAAACCATGAAAAACATCTCCAGACCATTATTCCTCCTCCACCTAACTTTACAGTTGGTACTATGCATTGGTGCAGGTAGCATTCTCCTGGCATCCGTCAAAGCTAGATTCGTCCGTCGGACTGCCAGATGGTGAAGCGTGATTCATCACTCTAGACAACGCCTTTCCAGTGCTCCAGAGTCCAATGGCGGCGAGCTTTACACCACTCCAGCCGACGCTTGGCATTGCAAAATAGCCTAATCTTCATGACTAATGTTCAAACAGTATCAAGGTTCTGGTCTAATGCTTCTAAAAAATGTTAGGGATAACCATGTTCATGGAGCTCTAGTGCTTGTGTGCTGCTGCTCGGCCATGGAAACCCATTTCATGAAGCTGACGTTGCTTCCAGAGGCAGCTTGGAACTCAGTAGTGAGCGTTGCAACTGAGGCCAGACGATTGTTACGCGCTTCAGCACTCCCGTTCTGTGAGCTTGCGTGGCCTACCACTTTGCGGCTGAGCTGTAATGGTTGCAAGGCGTTTCCAGCACTTACAGTTGACAAGGGCAGCTTTAGTGGGGCAGAAATTTGACATACTGACTTGTTGGAAAGGTGGCATACTAGGACAGTGCCACGCTGAAACTCACTGAGCTCTGTGTGCTCTATTTTTTACACCTGTCAGCAATGGTTGTGACCGAAATTGCCAAATCCACTCATTTGAAGGGGTGTCCACATATATATTTACTACGGCCCCATATCTTGGCAGGTTATTATTCCACAGCAATATCTGGCTAGGGTCAAAGTTCAAACTGAATGAGGGACACAGTGGAACATCTGTACAGAATGGCATATTGGGAAGGATTACGCCTGAGACAGAAGTGCCCCCCCGGTTACATTAGTCAATTAACTAAGCAGACCAGACCCAGCCGCTATCGGATTGGGGCATGGGAGCTCAACCCCGTTAAGCAGACCGGAACTGACCATTTATTTCAAAAGTAAACGGCTCGAGTAAAACAACGTAATTTATCTACCATCTTTAATACCAGCCATATTGTAAGCGATGCGTATCTGGGTGTCTAAACGTTAACACTGCGTTGGGGTTGTAATGTAGTTCACGAGGCAGTCGTGGACGAAGTTAATGTCTGAGGACTGTAGGGAGAAGGCAGAATACTGCCTAGTTTGATAGTTACCTTCCGACTATACTATATCTTAAATCACTAACACTAGATATTTGAAAGAATAAAATGTGGCGAAATGTTCATATCATCAGCTAACTGGTAAACACACCAGTCTTACTACCAAGAGTCTGGTATTAAACATAAACCGGTGTAAATGTAATGTTAGGCATTGGGCTGTAAACTTAGTAGCTAGCCGTCGTTAGCATTGTCTAGATGTTGTTTGCGAGTGTTCTCATTTGATAGTTGTCTGTGTCATTACTTTATGAATTAAAAATAACTCTCTAACCGAATGAAAACCCATAACTAACATACCCCTTTTCAGGTATTGGTGATTTCTTTTTAGTTGAAGATGTTTGTTCTTCATCGAACACGCTGAACAAATCGTCTCCAAAGGCGTCCGCCATGATTGCAAGATGAAAGCACACAAATCCCACAATGCAACAATATTACTTCCGCTACGGCAACCGGAAACTACCAATTCATAACTCGCGAAAAATATTTTAGACGCGTTTTATTATTTGGCACACTAGCCACAGCATTATTATGAATATAGAAAACATGCTGGACTCCACTCTTGAATAGTCAATCGTTTATACTGCCGATATACTAGTTTAGTACAGCGGTGTTATAACGTGACAAACAGATTGCGTTGTAAGTGCTTGTCTTTTCACCGGTGTCTGCAAGGTGTAGCTGTTTGCTAACTAGCTAACGTTACTAGCTAGCTATCTGTTTTTAGAGTAGCAAGACAATCGTCATATTTTAAGAAACATATGAAATTAGCTGTTGGCAGATGTTTTTCAATGTATTAGACCTGTAGGGCAACAGATCGTAGTCTCTCAATGGGTGGAAAGAAGAAGAAATCAGCCACTGTCCCTACAGCCCAACCGGCAGCAGCAGGCAACAATGTTCCTGCTGCTGGAAACGGCGTGGCTGACCCTGCTACTACTGGGAAAAAGCAGAAGCCAACTCCTGCTAAAGCTGCTGTGAAAGAAATCAAGCCAAAAGGTATGTCACTCATAAAGTAATGTCTATTTAGCTAGCTAGATCTGAGCAGAGTTAGGTCTCAGAAGGCTGTGGCTGTTGTTATGAGTCAGAAACCCCTGGTGGGTAATGATAGCCTGTAATACACGATTCAATATTGGATGGCATATGGCAGGCATAATTAAACCATCTGTGTGAGTCTGACACTTTCATTGACTCGTTTGACAGGTCCAAAGACCTACAGCCTCACAAACACAGCACAAGTGGACACAGGAGGAGTCACTGACAAGTCTATACTCAAAGTAAGTGTGCAGAATAGACTGATGTTTAACTCTGTTATTAGCCTACTACTTTATAAACACGTTCTGAAATGTTTTACTTCTGTTACAGGTTGTCATTCAAACAGACTTGGAGAAGAAGATCATCAAACTGATCAATGATTTCAGGCAAGAGAATGGAGACAAAGGACCGATATCAGGAAGACTCACCAACAAGAAACTGCTGGTAAAGAACATCATGTGTCACAGTAACAAACCAGCCTTGATTCACATGTCTGTCATATGTATTTTGTTAATCTATTCTAATGTCATATGCTTTGTGTTACACTGTCATGATGTAGCCTGTAATTGTGTTATACAGGATCTCTACTTAGCTCTGCAGAAGTTCAAGTTTAAGACGGAGCACATTGAGGAAGCCATGAAAAGCAGTGTGTTGTATGGAGGAGACCTGCACTCTGCCCTCGACTGGCTTTGCCTGAACCTGAAAGATGGTACTTTTACTTTGATTTTCAAATTGTCTGTTTTTTTTTACCCTCTTATCGCAATAAACTTCTTCACTGATCCTCTGACTGACTCGTTTTACTCTAGCTTTCTTTCATTCCCACCACCTCCTCTCCTCCAGAGGAGCTGCCAGCAGGTTTCAGTCAGAGGATGCAGGAAGAGAACCATGAGACCAAGCCAAAGTTCCAGCCTGCACCCCAAGCACCCGAACCTGAGTCTCCCAAAGAGCCGAAGAAAGAGCCGGCAAAGGTGGGGAAAATATAGCCTTGATCCACCCTTTCCTATTGTGTTGCTTAGAGTATGCGGAGCGAATGTGACATTTACAGTCTGGCAACGTAAGATTATGGGAAACATTTTCTACACATTCTGAGTCTGTGAGTCAATGAATGATCAGTCATCTCCATGGTGATCTCCATGTTGACAGGTGCCTGTGAAGGATGAGGGGGCCAGTGTGAAGGAGTGGATCCTTAGATATGCAGAGCAGTCCAGTGAGGAGAGCAGCGAAGAAGAGGAGGAGCAGAGTGGGAAGAAGACACGGAACCCAGAACTGGATGAGAAGTTTGATCCGGTAAGCTGAACTCAGCAATCATGTCACACATTCACCTGTTACACTGACATGTACTGTATAAATGATGACAATCTAAGCTGGTCTTACTTTTCTCATAGCCTGGGTGCAACTCTGTTTCTGCGCTCTTGCCAACACATTATGGAATGTTTAACCTGACAATTCCATAAGTAGTTGGCAAGAGAGCAGAAACAGACTGGCACCCAGGCTACTTTTCTGAAAGTTCTAGGGACTATAACTACTGGGTACTACTTGATGGGTAGTACTGTTTCCCTTCACTCTGGTTATGTCATGTGATGTTGTGTAGAACGACAGGTACCTGGTGCTCACTGCACAGCTGTACGATGCCAAGGAGATGGCTGCTACAGCCAAGGCCAAGAAGGACAAAGGAGGACAGAGGACTGCACAGGACAGAATCAGAGTCATACAGCAAGGTCTGTCTGGGTCCTCCATTGTCAACTGAACACCCACATTATCTATATCAGGGATGGGCAACTTTGATCAAAGTTTAACAAAAAATCGGAACTCATCGTGAGGGGCCCCAGTGGCACGTCAGTCTCCGTACCCACATCCAAACCCACACATGCAGTCAGAGCCGGCCCTAAGCAAAATGTTGTGCCCCCCCCCCCCCAACAACAGAAACATTTTGCCATTTTAAAGCACGTTTGCTCCAATTCTACACATTTAGCCATGGGGCAGAAAGAAGATTTTGTTATTTTATAACTCATTTCATGTAATTCTACTAATTTTGCCATTGGGCGTAGAGAAAAATGTGAAGTTTTACAGCTACTTTCCTGCAATTGTACACATTTTTCCATCGGGTGGAAAGAAATGTTAGCACTTTTTAATGATATCTGAGTCAGAGTGATTAACAAGATCAATGGGGGACCACCCAGTCGGTAATTCAACCATGATTACTTCAAGTTTAGATAACTTGCCAATCTAAAACAAATTTTAATTGAGTGACTGTCAGTAAGCACGTTTCCATCCAACTATTTAATTACCTGACGCGTGAATAAAGTAACGACCGGGCTGATGGAAACATGAAATGCCGGTACAATTTTATAAATGCCGACAGACAATTTGTTCATTCGACATGATGGGATCTTTTTGTGTCTGTAAAGTTAATTATGCAAGAAATGGTGGTAGAAACACCTTATGATGTAATAACAATAACCATCATATGGAAGTAAACTTGGAGTCACACGATGATATGCTGTGTGGTCCTCCCACTGCGACTCAGGAAAGCATGCAGTTTTTTAGACTACAGATGAAATAAGTTATGAACTTCACAGGGTGGTGAAAGTGCAAGGTGATGAGCTTGATGCTCCTTTCCAATAAATATTGAGGGTCTTACTCTGTTGACATCAATGCTTGGCCGCCGTTTGACAAATACAAATAAATCGCTCTTATCTATAATAATCTCATAATGCAGGTAGCCTACCCGCACTGTATCTGCCAGCTGTTGGTTAGAGCACATCTGCCAGGACCAGATTAGGCATATTTGCTATATAACAACAGTTTTGTGACAAAACCATCAGTAGAGTTGAAAATGTGATGGAAACCCATTGGAATCTAATGGCAAAAGTACATTTTTATGTGCACTACGTCATCACGCACAGCCTTTTATCCACAAAAGGTCAGTTTAATTTAAACACATCCCTGGTGGGAAAATGCTCATATTGTTATATACAAAAAAATATATATTTGCATGAAAATCTGTTGCAAACTGGATGGAAACGTAGCTACTGACTGACATAGAAAGAGAAACTGCTGATGCACAACCAATTTTCGAAATTGCACTTTGTATTCTACTATTCTAACTCTCAACAGTAAGCAGAGACCTCGACTGAGTTCCTAAAAAATATACAGTATATACAGTACCAGTCCTATGGTACTGTAAATATTTGTTGTTTTGGTATTTGGAAATGTATCCGTGGGCATTGTTCGTGGAAATGTATCCACGAACAATGCCTTTTCCAGCATGATGGAGCACCTTGCCATAAGGCAAAGTGATAACTAAGTGGCTCGGGGAACAAAACATCTATATTTTGGGTCCATGGCCAGGACACTCCCCAGACCTTAATCCCATTGAGAACTTGTGGTCAATCCTCAAGAGGCGGGTGGACAAACAAAAATCCACAAGTTCTGACAAACTCCAAGCATTGATTATGCAAGAATGGGCTGCCATCAGTCAGGATGTGGCCCAGAAGTTAATTGACAATATGCCAGGGTGGATTGCAGAGGCCTTGAAAAAGAAGGGTCAACAGCACAATATTGACTCTTTGCATCAACTTCATGTAATTGTCAATAAAAGCCTTTGACACTTATGAAATGCTTATAATTATACTTCAGTATTCCATAGTAACATCTGACAAAAATATCGAAAGACACTGAGGCAGCAGACTTTGTGAAAATTAATATTTGTGTCATTCTCAAAACTTTTGGCCACGACTGTACAGGCCTCAGTGTAACGCTCATTCCTTCGACGATAAACGCGAATCCGGCTATCACCCCTGGTGAGACAACTGCGACTCGTCAGTGAAGAGCACTTTTTTCCAGTCCTGTCTGGTCCAGCACGGGTTTGTGCCCATAGACAACGTTGTTGCCGGGGATGTCTGGTGAGGACCTGCCTTACAACAGGCTTACAAGCACTCAGTCCAGCCTCTCTCAGCCTACTGAGCACAGTCTGAGCACTGATGGAGGGATTGTGCATTCCTGGTGTAACTCGGGCAGTTGTTGTTGCCATCCTGTACCTGTCCCGCAGGTGTGATGTTCGGATGTACCGTTCCTGTGCAGGTGTTGTTACACGTGGTCTGCCACTGCGAGGACGATCAGCTGTCCGTCCTGTCTCCCTGTAGCGCTGTCTTAGGTGTCTCACAGTACGGACATCGCAATTTATTGCCCTGGCCACATCTGCAGTCCTCATGCCTCCTTGCAGCATGCCTAAGGCACGTTCACGCAGATGAGCAGGGACCCTGGGCATCTTTCTTTTGGTGTTTTTCAGAGTCAGTAGAAAGGCCTCTTTAGTGTCCTAAATTTTCATAGCTGTGACCTTAAATGCCTACCGTCTGTAAGCTGTTAGTGTCTTAACAACTGTTCCACAGGTGCATGTTCATTAATTGTTTATGATTCATTGAACAAGCATGGGAAACCGTGTTTAAACCCTTTACAATGAAGATCTGTGAAGTTAATTCGTAAAAATCCAAATATCTTTGAAAGACAGGGTCCTGAAAAAGGGACGTTTCTTTTTTTGCTGAGTTTATATAGGTTTTATTTTCACACCACATATTAATGGTTATGTTTCTATTCACATTTTAGAGATGAAGCCACTAGAATCTCATCCTATGTTCAACACAGCGATAAAAGTTGTAGACACGCCCAAAATCGAGGAGAAGAAACCACCTGCTCCAACTGAGGGGAAGGAAGAACTGGCATTCGGCCTGTTTGAACAAGCTGAAAAGGAAACGCCCCCTCCCGCAGAGAAAAGTAAGTATGGTTTGACCAAATATCTTTGTTTGGTCAATCTGAGGGGAGGACAGCTCATAATAATGGCAGGGACGGAGCAAATGGAATGGCATCAAACACATGGAAACCATGTGTTTGATGTTGGTGATACCATTCCACCTATTCCGCTCCAGCCATTACCAGGAGTCCGTCCTCCCCAATTAAGGCACCACCAGCCTCCTGTGGTGTCAACTGAGTATATGATGCACTGTATCTATACTTATTCAAAACAATAGTGCATGGCAGTGGTATATGAGTGTACAATTGCATACTAAGTTGTGTAGTAAAATCCTACACATTACAGTATAACTGAGTGTGGTACTGAGGTTTCGTATTAAAACATCACATTTTTTTCTGTCTCCTCAGCAGCGAAAAATAATGAGCCTAAAGACATCCGTAACTTTGACTACACGGCTCGCAGCTGGACCGGCAAGTCCCCCAAACAGTTCCTGATTGACTGGGTCAGGAAGAACCTCCCTAAGAGCCCTGCTCCCTCCTTCCAGAAGGTTGCTGCTGGGAGATACTGGAAGTGCAGGTGAGTGATTGGATCCAATCTCAGGATCTCTGGCACGTTGTTAAAGTAGTCCACAGGCTTGTGGTCAATGCCATTTCATTCAGTCAACTCTGCTTTTTCAATGAGTTTTCATTGAGTTGGAATTTCAGTTTATTTGACTGAATTAGCTGCATTAAAATTAAATTGACCTTAAATTAAACCAATTAAATTGGTAGTCAGAGAAGCTGCACATCCGTTTTCTGCAATCTGTTATCCTCCAGGGTTAGTGTTTGGAAGATGGACAGTTTTAGCCTGGCTGACATGGTACATAGCCAGGGAGAGCTGACACACTGGTTTGGACAGGAGTCTGTTTTAAATGCAGAATTCACGCACAACCACATGAACAACCACACACAGCCCCTGAGCGCCACCCCCTAACCCTGATACAACCCCTGAGTGCCACTCCCTAACCCTGATACAACCACACACAGCCCCCGAGCCCCGAGTTGTATCAGGGTTAGGGGCAGTGGGGCTCGGGGGCTGTGTGGTTGTATCAGGGTTAGGGGCAGTGGGGCTCGGGGGCTGTGTGTGGTTGTATCAGGGTTAGGGGCAGTGGGGCTCGGGGGCTGTGTGTGGTTGTATCAGGGTTAGGGGCAGTGGGGCTCGGGGGCTGTGTGTGGTTGTATCAGGGTTAGGGGCAGTGGGGCTCGGGGGCTGTGTGTGGTTGTATCAGGGTTAGGGGCAGTGGGGCTCGGCGGCTGTGTGTGGTTGTATCAGGGTTAGGGGCAGTGGGGCTCGGGGGCTGTGTGTGGTTGTATCAGGGTTAGGGGCAGTGGGGCTCGGGGGCTGTGTGTGGTTGTATCAGGGTTAGGGTGTGGCGCTCAGGGGCTGTGTGTGGTTGTATCAGGGTTAGGGGCAGTGGGGCTCGGCGGCTGTGTGTGGTTGTATCAGGGTTAGGGGCAGTGGGGCTCGGGGGCTGTGTGTGGTTGTATCAGGGTTAGGGGCAGTGGGGCTCGGCGGCTGTGTGTGGTTGTATCAGGGTTAGGGGCAGTGGGGCTCGGGGGCTGTGTGTGGTTGTATCAGGGTTAGGGGCAGTGGGGCTCGGGGGCTGTGTGTGGTTGTATCAGGGTTAGGGTGTGGCGCTCAGGGGCTGTGTGTGGTTGTATCAGGGTTAGGGGCAGTGGGGCTCGGCGGCTGTGTGTGGTTGTATCAGGGTTAGGGGCAGTGGGGCTCGGGGGCTGTGTGTGGTTGTATCAGGGTTAGGGGCAGTGGGGCTCGGGGGCTGTGTGTGGTTGTATCAGGGTTAGGGTGTGGCGCTCAGGGGCTGTGTGTGGTTGTATCAGGGTTAGGGGCAGTGGGGCTCGGCGGCTGTGTGGTTGTATCAGGGTTAGGGGCAGTGGGGCTCGGCGGCTGTGTGTGGTTGTCTATGTGCGAGTTTGAGTGAGAAAGACACAGAGGAGAACCAACCAGTAGAAAATCACAGCCCCCTTCATTATGGTGCCTGCAACATCAAGGAGCCTTTCCAGGTGGTGAAGTCAGGAAGACTTGGAGTTTGGTGTCAGCCAGACTTAGACAGTGTATGATGTGTTGTGATTAACTTTTGTCTTACAGTAAGACTGGTATTGTTTCTCCCAGGGTTCGTGTTCAGAGACTGGATGATGTTTTGGAGGTTTGTCCCAATATCCTCACTGAGGACGGCATGCAGGCTCAGCACCTGGGTGCTACACTGGCCATCTACAACCTATGTAAAGGACAGGTGAGTTCATACTGTATGTAACCTCAACTAGAGTCAGGTGTGTTTCTGATGCTGTTTTACATTCCAATAACCGTAACCTGTGTCTCTGTCTGTCTCTGTCTCTCTCTCTCTGTCTGTGTGTGTTTCTCTCTTTATTTCTCTGTCTGTCTCTCTCTCGCTCTTTCTCTCTGTCTGTGTCTGTCTGTCTCTCTTTCTCTATCTGTGTGTGTCTGTCTGTCTCTCTCTCTCTCGCCATCCCAGTCAGTCCATATGTTGATCCCTCCCACGTACCGTGAGGTGTGGCTGGAGTGGCGGGACAGCGAGCAAGCAGAGGAGGAGGAGCTCCGCACAGCCATCAACAAACCCCGAGACCAGTTCATCGCCCGACTGCTGACCCGGCTGAAGCAGCAGCAACCCCAGAAGAAGTGTCCTTCTCCCCAGCCAGGGCTGCAGGGAGCTGGAAATGAGCTCGAGGATGACTGGGAGAGCCTGGCCAACCTGGAAGAAGAGGAGGACCCA
Organism: Salvelinus namaycush; assembly: GCF_016432855.1. Lineage (NCBI taxonomy): Eukaryota > Metazoa > Chordata > Actinopteri > Salmoniformes > Salmonidae > Salvelinus > Salvelinus namaycush. The sequence continues at coordinate 10,368,779 of NC_052309.1, read as the reverse complement.
GGGAAAACCATTACCCCGAAGGAGAGAGGTGGTGGGGTTGCAGAGGTGGCGGCTCGGGCCCTTCTTCTGAAGCTCCGTGGCTCGGCCCTGTCCAGGCGGTTACAGGTCTGTAATGTTTTTAATCCGTTTTAATGTCTTATCAATAGTTGTAATATTGTGGAGTGACACTTTACTAAATGTTTATAAACTCTACAGACGGACAGAGAGCAGCTCCCGGTGTTCCAGCACCGTGTGCGGGTTATGGAGGCTCTGCGGCGCAACCGTGTGGTGGTGGTGGCGGGGGAGACGGGCAGCGGGAAGAGTACCCAGATCCCCCAGTTTATCCTAGAGGAGCTTCTGACTGGGGGAGCTGCTGCCCAGCCCTGTAACATAGTGGTCACCCAGCCACGCAGGATCTCTGCCATGAGTCTGGCCAGCAGGGTGTCTCAGGAGCTGGGCTGTGACGACGGGCCTGGATCCAAGGTTAGAGGGAATTGGTGATGGGCTGGTAGAAGTGGTTAGGTGGTTTGAGATTGGATTGAGCTTGACTACAATAAGTTACATGTAGGTTGGGGTGGTGGAAGTGGTTAAAGGGTTACGTTAGGTGGTTTTGTGTGGTTTAGGATATATAGGGTGCCTCAAAAAGTTTAGGTGTTGTGTAAGGGAAGAGTTGAAAGCAGAATGCAACACATTTGATGAAGGTATTTTCTAATATTTGTTTACAATGTTGATGTTTCAGTCATCGCTGTGCGGGTACCAGATCCGGATGGAGAACAAGTCTTCGGACTCGACCCGTCTTCTGTACTGCACCACCGGGGTTCTCCTCAGGAAGCTGCAGCAGGACCACATGCTCAGCTCTCTGACCCACATCATAGTGGACGAGGTATTTAGTTATTGTTATTTATATTATTTTGTGCATTTTACCCCCTTTTTCTCCCCCATTTCGATCTTGTCTCATCGCTGCAACCTCCCAATGGGCTCGGGAGAGGCGAAGGTCGAGTCATGCGTCCCCCGAAACATGACCCGCCTAGCCGCGCTTCTTAACACCCGCCTGCTTAAGCTGGAAGCCAGCCGCACCAATGTGTCGGAGGAAACACCGTTCAACTGACGACCGAGGTCAGCCTGCAGGCCCCCGGCCCGCCACAAGGAGTCGCTAGAGCACGATGAGCCAAGTACAGCACCCCCGGCCTAACCCTAACCTAACCCGGACGACGCTGGGCCAATTGTGTGCCGCCCAATGGGACTCCCGATCACGGCCGGTTATGATACAGCCCGGGATCAAACCTGGATCTGTAGGGACGCCTCTAGCACTGCGATGCAGTGCAGTGCCTTAGACCGCTGGGTCACTCAGGAGGCCGCTATTTAAATTTTGAAGATACTTTACCAGCAGCATACCATCCTGCTGGCTTGCTTCTGATGCTAAGCAGGGTTGGTCCTGTTCAGTCCCTGGATGGGAGACCAGATGCTGCTGGAAGTGGTGTTGAAGCGCCGTAGGAGGCACACTTTCCTCTGGTCTAAAAAATAGCCCAATGCCCCAGGGCAGTGATTGGGGACATTGCCCTGTGTAGGGTGCCGTCTTTTGGATGTGACGTTAAACAGGTGTCCTGACTCTCTGTGGTCATTAAAGATCCCATGGCACTTATCCTAAGAGTAGGGGTGTCAACCCCGGTGTCCTGGCTAAATTCCCAATCTGGCCTGTCGTATCTCTGACTATGATTAAATTATACGACATGCTATTTTATCAAATTGATTACCTAACGTTTAATTTATTACGTGATTGAATTAAACCATGCAACAATTAAACCATTAATAACCTGGGGCACCACGGAAGCATTCATTTATATTGAGCGGTTATCTCCTGAATCCACTCTCTTAAAGATCTGAAGATCTTTTATATCAATAGCAGTCAATTATTAATCGTCACCTCGATCGGTCTCATTCTGATTGTTGTAAGAAATGGGTTATCTGCACGAACCCTAGCTAATAAGTTGAATCAGCAATACTAAAATTGGCTTAATTATTTATTTACTAAATACCTAAATAATCACACAGAAGTATATATATATATATACACTGCTCAAAAACACTTAAACAACACAATGTAACTCCAAGTCAATCACACTTCTGTGAAATCAAACTGTCCACTTAGGAAGCAACACTGATTGACAATAAATTTCACATGCTGTTGTGCAAATGGAATAGACAAAAGGTGGAAATTATAGGCAATTAGCAAGACACCCCCAATAAAGGAGTGGTTCTGCAGGTGGTGACCACAGACCACTTCTCAGTTCCTATGCTTCCTGGCTGATGTTTTGGTCACTTTTGAATGCTGGCAGTGCTTTCACTCTAGTGGTAGCATGAGACGGAGTCTACAACCCACACAAGTGGCTCAGGTAGTGCAGCTCATCCAGGATGGCACATCAATGCGAGCTGTGGCAAGAAAGTTTGCTGTGTCTGTCAGCGTAGTGTCCAGAGCATGGAGGCGCTACCAGGAGACAGGCCAGTACATCAGGAGACGTGGAGGAGGCCGTAGGAGGGCAACAACCCAGCAGCAGGACCGGAGGAGCACTGCCAGAGCCCTGCAAAATGACCTCCAGCAGGCCACAAATGTGCATGTGTCTTCTCAAACGGTCAGAAACAGACTCCATGAGGGTGGTATGAGGGCCCGACGTCCACAGGTGGGGGTTGTGCTTACAGCCCAACACCGTGCAGGACGTTTGGCATTTGCCAGAGAACACCAAGATTGGCAAATTCGCCACTGGCGCCCTGTGCTCTTCACAGATGAAAGCAGGTTCACACGCACATGTGACAGACGTGACAGAGTCTGGAGACGCCGTGGAGAACGTTCTGCTGCCTGCAACATCCTCCAGCATGACCGGTTTGGCGGTGGGTCAGTCATGGTGTGGGGTGGCATTTATTTGGGGGGCCGCACAGCCCTCCATGTGCTCGCCAGAGGTAGCCTGACTGCCATTAGGTACCGAGATGAGATCCTCAGACCCCTTGTGAGACCATATGCTGGTGCGGTTGGCCCTGGGTTCTTTCTAATGCAAGACAATGCTAGACCTCATGTGGCTGGAGTGTGTCAGCAGTTCCTGCAAGAGGAAGGCATTGATGCTATGGACTGGCCCGCCCGTTCCCCAGACCTGAATCCAATTGAGCACATCTGGGACAACATGTCTCGCTCCATCCACCAATGCCACGTTGCACCACAGACTGTCCAGGAGTTGGCGGATGCTTTAGTCCAGGTCTGGGAGGAGATCCCTCAGGAGACCATCCGCCACCTCATCAAGAGCATGCCCAGGCGTTGTAGGGAGGTCATACAGGCACGTGGAGGCCACACACACTACTGAGCCTCATTTTTTACTTGTTTTAAGGACATTACATCAAAGTTGGATCAGCCTGTAGTGTGGTTTTCCACTTTAATTTTGAGTGTGACTCCAAATCCAGACCTCTATGGGTTGATAAATTTGATTTCCATTGATAATTTTTGTGTGATTTTGTAGTCAGCACATTCAACTATGTAAAGAAAAAAGTATTTAATAAGAATGTTTCATTCATTCAGATCTAGGATGTGTTATTTTAGTGTTCCCTTTATTTTTTTGAGCAGTGTATATATACACACACACACAGGATAGATCATACATTGATTACTTATCATGTCATGAAAAGCCCCTAGTGGGCTAACCAGATATGATGGCTGGTTACACAAAGGTAGGGGGATGGGTTTGAATGAAAGAGCGGGAAGACTGAGGGACAAAGGGATTGGGTCTCTATCGGACCTTGAGAAGCCATGCTACTGTAAATACAGAATCTTATGCATTCTAATAACCGCCCATTTGGAAAAGGAAAATGCAAGATAGATGCACTTCGATAGATTGGTCGAAGATGGAAGACTGGTTTACCCAGCAGAGATCCCCATTGTCCTTTGAAAAATCTTTCTGGTTGTGGAGCGGGTACGTTAAAGTCCCCTGTCGTTCTTCTGAGATTCTGTCCTTTCCTAGGCCATGTACGTTTACAGCTGCAGCTGATATCTCAACGTTTAGGATGTATCACTTCTTTAGTGAATAATCGTTCAAAGTTCATACCAAGTTGCCATAATCAGCTTGCACTGTATTCTGGCTGGTCTAGTCGAAATTCACCACTCCAGCGTGGTGATCGTCACCTCCACGTTGAAATTGACCCTTTTTAAATGTTAGGACAGCAGTCCTCACGTCATCGGGAACTGAGGTTGACTTCCTTCAACGGGCTTTTGTACTGGGGGAGAAAAGGGCATGTTTTATAGTTCTCAACCAATGTCTGTTCACTTGGGCGTGGCCACTGAGTGAGTATAAGTTTACTTATGAAAACAATTCTCTCATTTAGAAGCTAAAATCACATTTAATCTTCTCACAAATAGTTTCATGTTTAAACATTTAACATTTAAACACTTATCTCAGCTCGATGGTCACCATAGCAGCACCCACCTGTAGCACGTGCTCCAGCAGGTATATCTCTCTGGTCACCCAAAGCCAATTCCTACTTTGGCCGCCTCTCCTTCCAGTTCTCTGCTGCCAATGACTGGAACGAACTACAAAAATCTCTGAAACTGGAAACACTTATCTCCCTCACTAGCTTTAAGCACCAGCTGTCAGAGCAGCTCACATATTACTGCACCTGTACATAGCCCATCTATAATTTAGCCCAAACAACTACCTCTTCCCCTACTGTATTTATTTATTTATTTTGCTCCTTTGCACCCCATTATTTCTATTTCTACTTTGCACATTCTTCCACTGCAAATCTACCATTCCAGTGTTTTTCCTTGTTCTCAACTTGCCTACCTGGTTAAATCAAGGTGAAATAAATTAAATAAATAAATTAAAATAGCTGCCATAACTAGGTTATTTGTCATCAAATATGATTACGTGGTATCTGTCTTGACTGCATAAAATCAGGAGAGTTAGTTAACATAGCTAACGCTAGGCTAATTGAGGCTGCAGTGCATGCGCTTTCTCATCCTACAGTTACAAATAACAACTCCATTCACAATATTAAGTAGCAGCCTGCCTACCTGTTGGCTCTTGGTCCTTGTAGCCTGTCCTTCTTCTTTTAATTCCGTCATTTTAATTACATCTTCCATTGATTAAATACACAACATGGCAAAAACAAAAGTATGTGGACACCTGTTCGTTGAACACCTGCTCATTCCAAAATCATGGGCATTAATATGGAGTTGGGCCCCACTTTGCTGCTATAACAGCCTCCACTCTCTGGGAAGGTGTGTAGTTTATCTCCTAGCTTTTGCCACACACGGAGCGAGGCTCTATGACTGTAGCCTATTGCCGCTTGATGACTTATGATTGGCCAACAACAAATTACACGTGCCACGCTACATTCTCATGAAAAGCAAGAGCAGCTGCATTAGAATGTCTCTCTACTGCAGCAGTCACGTCACTGATCTGTAAAGGCCCTTTCTGACAAGTCAGTAAAAATTACACATACCCGAGACGTGTACAATGCTCTCCCTCGCCTTCCATTTGGAAAATCTGACCATAATTCTATCCTCCTGATTCCTGCTTACAAAATTGTTTTTAAGCAGGAAGCACCAGTGACTCGGATCAATAAAAAAGTGGTCAGATGAAGCAGACGCTAAGCTACGGGACTGTTTTGCTAGCACAGACTGGAATATGTTCCGGGATTCCTCTGATGGCATTGAGGAGTACACCATATCAGTCATTGGCTCCATCAATAAGTGCATTGATGATGTCGTCCCCACATTGACCATACGTACATACATACCCCAACCAGAAGCCATGGATTACAGGCAACATCCACACTGAGCTAAAGGCTAGAGCTGCCGCTCCGACGAACCATCAAACAGGCAAATCGTCAATACAGGACTAAGATCGAATCGTACTACACCGACTCTGACGCTCGTCGGATGTGGCAGGGCTTGCAAACCATTACAGACTACAAAGAGAGGCACAGCCAATAGCTGCCCAGTGACACAGGCCTACCAGACGAGCTAAACTACTTCTATGCTCGCTTCGAGGCAAATAACACTGAAACATGCATGAGAGCACCAGCTGTTGCCGGAAGACTGTGTGATCACGCTCTCCGCAGCCGATGTAAGACCTTTAAACAGGTCAACATTCACAAGGCTGCAGGGCCAGACGGATTACCAAGACGTGTACTGCGAGCATACGCTGACCAACTGGCAAGTGTCTTCACTGACATTATCAACCTCTCCCTGTCCGAGTCTGTAATACCGACATGTTTTAAGCAGACCACCATAGTCCTTGTGTCCAAGAACACTAAGGTAACCTGGCTAAATGACTACCGAACCAAAGCACTCACGTCTGTAGCCATGAAGGGCTTTGAAAGGATGTGAGCCATGACCAGCAACACCATTATCCCAGAAACCCTAGACCCATTCCAATTTGCATACCACCCTAACAGATCCACAGATGATGCAATCTTGATTGCACTCCACACTGCCCTTTCCCACCTGGACAAAAGGAACACCTATGTGAGAATGCTATTCATTGACTACAGCTCAGCGTTCAACACCATAGTGCCCTCAACGCTCATCACTAAGCAAAGGACCCTGTGACTAAACATCTCCCTCTGCAACTGGATCCTGGACTTCCTGACGTGCCGCCCCCAAGTGGTAAGGGTAGGCAACAACACATCCGCCACGCTGATCCTCAACACAGGGGCCCCTCAGGGGTGCGTGCTCAGTCCCCTCCTGTACTCCCTGTTCACTCATGACTGCACGGCCAGGCACGACTTCAACACCATCATTAAGTTTTCCGATGACACAACAGTGGTAGGCCTGATCACCGACAGCGACGAGACAGCCTATAGGGAGGAGGTCAGAGACCTGGCTGTGTGGTGCCAGGACAACAACCTCTCCCTCAACGTGATCAAGACAAAGGAGATGATTGTGGACTACAGGAAAAAGAGGACAGAGCTCACCACCATTCTCATCGACGGGGCTGGAGTGGAGCAGGTTGAGAGCTTCAAGTTCCTTGGTGTCCACATCACCAACAAACTAACATGGTCCAAGCACACCAAGACAGTTGTGAAGCGGGCACGACAAAACCTATTCCCCCTAAGGAGACTGAAAAGATTTGGCATGGGTCTTCAGATCCTCAAAAGGTTCTACAGCTGCACCATCGAGAGCTTGCTGACTGGTTGCATCATTGCCTGGTATGGCAACTGCTCGGCTTCCGACTGCAAGGCACTACAGAGGGTAGTGCGTACGGCCCAGTACATCACTGGGGCCAAGCTTCCTGCCATCCAGGACCTCTATACCATGCGGTGTCAGAGGAAGGCCCTAAAAGTTGTCAGACTCCAGCCACCCTAGTCATAGACTGTTCTCTCTGCTACCGCACGGCAAGCGGTACCGGAGCGCCAAGTCTAGGTCCAAGAAGCTTCTAAACAGCTCCTACCCCCAAGCCATAAGACTCCTGAACATTTAATCAAATGGCTGACCATCTAATCAAATGGCTACCCAGACTATTTGCATTGCCCCCCCTCCCCTTTTTTTTACACCGCTGCTACTATGTTGTTATTATCTATGCATAGTCACTTTAATAACTCTACCTACATGTACATATTACCTCAACTAACCGGTGCACCCACACATTGACTCTGTACCGGTACCCCTCTGTATATAGTCTCGCTATTGTTATTTTACTGCTGCTCTTTAATTACTTGTTACTTTTATTTCTTATTCTTACTCTTATTTTTTATAACTGCATTGTTGGTTAGGGGCTCATAAGTAAGCATTTCACTGTTGTATTTGGCACATGTGACTAATAAAATTTGATTTGACCCCTGACAATCATATCAGATCTGACGCAGACCTGTGAAATTATTTAGAATTCTGGATCTGGACCCACTCGGTTCCCGATCGCGTCTGTGGAATTCGGGTCCAGGTGGATCCGTGAAAACTCTAGTCTGGACATCTGACCTCTTACACACTGCCCACTGTGCCCAGGGTTCGGTCAGACTCTCACACTTCAGTCTGTGCATGTTTCAGATCAACTACATTGCAGCCAAACTGGGCAGACTTACTAATCTGCATATTACCTTGCAAGCCAAATAACCAAAATAAACTATACTGCGCCTTGCCTTGCTCAAACTGATCCCATCAAACACGCTGTCTGTCTCGTCCATTCTAGGTCCATGAACGCAGCGTCCAGTCTGATTTCCTGCTGACCATCCTGAAGGACGTGGTACAGAAACGGTCCAACCTGCACCTGGTCATGATGAGCGCCACGGTCGACTGTGATAAGTTCGCTGCCTACTTCAACCGCTGTCCTATAGTCAACATCCCTGGCAGAACCTTCCCTGTCGAGGTTAGATGTTGGGAACTTTTCATTTCCCTATAGTTCACAGATAGGAAAATATGAACTGTATTTTCTGTTTCAATTGTATTTTCCATCACAAGTGCATTATATTCCTGTCCTAGTCTGTCTAAGTGCCAAAAATGATGTTATTTGTATCATACTACTTGTGGTTGTCCTGATATAAAATGTTATTTCAGCGATCGATGTAGTAGAGTATTGTTACAGTGTGTCTCTCAGATGTTCTGTTGTATCGTGCTGTATGGTGTTGTCCTGATGTGTTCTGACCATATCATTAAAATGAATAGAAAGGTGAAATAAAATGTCATAATGGGTGGACTGGTCGGCCATTTTGAGTGTCCCCATAGCAATAAAGCGGAAAGTGTCCTTCTATTTCTGTGGTTCTGAAGTGCTTTGTTGCACCTCTATTGTCAGGTGTTCCATCTGGAGGACATAGTGGAGGAGACGGGCTATGTTCTGGAGAAGGACTCTGAATACAGCCAGAAGATCCTGGAGGAGGAGGAGGAGGTCAACATCAACTTCACGCAGAAAGGAGGGAAGAGCATGCAGCACCAGGTGAGAGAGGGTATGACAGAGGGGTGAGATCTTTGGGATTCAGGGGCCTTGTGATAGTACCTACCTGCTGCATTGGGTCTCAGGGTCAGATTGGTTACTGACTTGTCTCTGAAAACACTGTAGAAATGCCTTATTTCCTAAACTATACTGAATCATTGTGCTATTTTATTCTACACTACTGTAAATGCCTCAGATCCATGTTGTGCATTACAGTGAACAGGAACCAATACGTAACTCATGGTGTTTTGTGTGTGTTCTCCAGGAGTTTATAGTGAAAGACTCAGGCTCTGGCTGGGACCTGGGTCCTGACCTGGACCACTTCAGCAGCCGGACCCGCCACGCCTTGCAGTACATGAACCCCAACAAAATCAACATGGAACTGGTCCTGGACTTGCTCGACTACCTGGGTAAATACACAGCTCCTGGACAGAGTTGCGGGTTCATTCAGCCCAGTGTGAGGACGTGGAGAGAGCTGGAGACTGGAGAGTTAGTCCAGTTTATATTTGGTTTATGGTTGTTGATATGGCCGTACTACACATGTTGGGGCAATTTAGATGTTGATTGATTGATTGGTGTTGCGCCAACTGTAATATTTGTTCCCCTTCCCCCAGATAAGTCTCCTCAGTTTGCAGTGGTGGATGGAGCTGTTCTGGTGTTCCTCCCAGGTCTGGCCCACATCCAACAGCTTTATGACCTGCTCTCCACAGACAAGAGGTTCCGTGGCAAAGACAGGTGAGTTTATAGTCTTCACTGACAATGTCATCCTGAGAGAATGCCATCTTGCGTGCTAGCAATTTATAAATTCATTTATAAACTATTTTGTTGTAGCAAAGGTTTTAGCTTTCATAAAGAGATTGGTTTCTGTCTCCCTGTCCAGGTACAAACTGGTAGCCCTGCACTCCACACTGTCATCTAAGGACCAGGCTGCTGCATTTACAGTGCCCCCTACTGGAGTTAGGAAGGTACTGTTTTTTGTTTTGTTTAGTGCAGTGATGAACTGAGATACATATTGCTATGAATGAACAAAAGTGAAAAAATAATTTTTATTACCCTGTCTACCCTATTTTAGATTGTGCTGTCCACAAACATAGCGGAAACTGGAGTAACAATACCTGATGTTGTGTTCGTTATTGATACGGGAAAGACCAAAGAAAACAAGTACCATGAGAGTAGCCAGATGAGTTCCCTGGTGGAGACGTTTGTCAGCAAGGCCAGCGCCCTCCAGAGGCAAGGCAGGGCAGGACGCGTGCGGGACGGCTTCTGCTTCCGCCTCTACCCCAAATTCAGGTCAGCCCCTCCCTCTCAATCACAGAACAAGTTGCTGTCTACGACACAAATACCTCTACTGCCACACAAGTTACAGCCTGATTGTGAATGTTCTTCTATGTAACAGGTTTCAGGCTTTCATGGATTACTCCATACCAGAGATACTGAGGGTTCCACTGGAGGAGCTGTGTCTTCATATCATGGTACACTGACAACTGTAAACTGGGTGGTTTGTGCCCTGAATGGTGATTTGGCTGACAGCCGTGGTATATCAGACCGTATACCACGGGTATGACAAAACATTTATTTTTACTGCTCTAATTACGTTATAATAGCAATAAGGCAGCTGGGGTTTGTGGTAAATGGCCAATATACCACAGCTAAGGCCTGTGCCTAAGAACAGCCCTTATCTGTGGTATATTTGGCTATTTACCACAACCCCGAGGTGCCTTATTGCTTAATTATTCTTAGATATTCTTCATACTAGACACAGGAACAATCCACTCACAGGGCTCACTTGAAAAATAGATGGCTATCTCAATGTAACTTCCTGGTTAAATAAAAGATAAAAAGACACCCAAACCACCGTAACCACCCCAACCACAGTAACCACCCCAACCACTGTAAACCACCCCAACCACCATAACCACTGTAAACCACCCCAATCACCATAACCACTGTAAACCACCCCAACCACCATAACCACTGTAAACCACCCCAATCACCATAACCACTGTAAACCACCCCAACCACCATAACCACTGTAAACCACCCCAACCACCATAACCACTGTAAACCACCCCAATCACCATAACCACTGTAAACCACCCCAATCACCATAACCACTGTAAACCACCCCAATCACCATAACCACTGTAAACCACCCCAACCACCATAACCACTGTAAACCACCCCAATCACCATAACCACTGTAAACCACCCCAACCACCATAACCACCACTGTTCCGTCTCTGTCCCCTCTACAGAAATGTGAGTATGGCTCTCCAGAGGAGTTCCTGTGTCGAGCCCTAGACGCGCCCCAGCCCCAGTCTGTGAGTAACGCCGTGTGCCTGCTCCGGCGGATCGGAGCGTGTATACCGGAGGGCCACGCCCTCACCCCTCTGGGTCACCATCTCGCCACCTTGCCTGTCAACGTCAAGATCGGCAAGATGCTCATCTTTGGGGCCATCTTGGGCTGCCTGGACCCCATTGTAAGTTACAGTCCATGCGGGGTGTCATTCATTTCTGAATTAGCATTGTATTGTATTAACTGCTTGCAAAATCAGCAATCAACAATGTGAAATGGGACTCAACTAGTTAAAGCTAGAATCCTTAATTGAAACAAGAACAAAGCAGTCACCCCGCCTGTGTCTTGGTAAAAAGCTGAGGGATGGGCCTGGAGAAATTTAACCACTATCAAATTCATAGACAGAGCTATGGATTCAAGGACTGACCATCCATGATATCAAAATTATAGTTTTAACCATGTTTTCAGGCTATACAGTGTTTGTTTACATTTGACATTGTTTACAAATATTGGAGTAAAACAAGCTTATATTTTGGGTACTGATGGGGTACGACAGTTGAACTAAGCTCATGAGGCATTTAGAAGTTATTTTCTTCAAGAATAAATGGGTATATATCATTTATTTTTTAGTCCAAAAATAGATGTAGCAACTAAGGATTCCAGCTTTAAAGGATAAATCTAATTTCCATGATGACTGAATGTAATTGTATTGCAGGCGACTATAGCAGCAGCGATCTCGGAGAAGTCTCCCTTTGCCACACCCATGAACCAGAAGGATCAGGCTAACCTGGCTAAAGCTGCCCTGGCTGTAGCTAACTCGGATCACCTGACTATCTACAATGCTTACCTGGGGTAGGTGCATCTTTTTTCAAAAGTATGAATGACCAAAATCTGAGATAGCTAATTCAGGGTCATGTTCAGTTGGCCACGTGGCAGCAAATTGTTTTGCAACAGTAAAGAAAACATGTGTTTCTTGGTCAAGTTCACCTAGTACCTCTGTTTCAATAAATGTTCTTCCATATTGTGCCTAATAAATAAAACCCTGGACTCTGTTCTCTCTAAAGCAACTGAGACATAGCCTAACCCTGAAGAAGTTGATTGTTCCTGTGCCGTTTTAATGGCACAGCCACTATCTTGGTTTCTGTTCCCTGATGGTATTGTTCTGCTAACAGGTGGAAGAACATACGCAGTGAGGGATATCGAGCCGAAATGGCCTACTGCAGGAAACACTTCCTGAACCGTACCGCCCTCATCACCATAGAGGTACTCTATTTTCTAACTTGTGTATGGTTCTCTCATCTGATATGCTTTAACAGTGAGCGTCAGGGTTGGGGTCAATTTCGAATTTCAGTTTACTTCTCGAATTGACATTTTTAAAAATACATATTATTATTTTTTACCCCTTTTCTCTCCCCAATTTCGTGGTATCCAATTGGTAGTTACAGTCTTGTTTCATTGTTGCAACTCCCGTACGGACTCGGGAGATGCCGTGCGTCCTCCGAAACACAATCCAACCAAGCCACACTGCTTCTTGACACAATGCCCACTTAACCCGGAGGAAACACCGTACACCTGGTGACCGTGTCAGCGTGCACTGTGCCAGGCCCGCCACAGGAGTCACTAGTGTGCGATGGGACAAGGACATCCCTGCCGCCAAAACCCTCCCCTAACCCGGACGACGCTGGGCCAATTATGAGCCGCCCCATGGGTCTCCCGGTTGCAGCCGACTGCGACAGAGCCTGGACTCTAACCCAGAATCTCTAGTGGCACAGCTAGCACTGCGATGCAGTGTCTTAGACCACTGTGCCACTCGGGAGGCCGTTGAAATTGAATTTACCCCAACCCTGTTGAGCATGTACAACTGCTGTACACAGTGACAGTAGTTATAAGAGATCATACGACATTTAGAGTGGTTGGTAAGGACATTAAACCTGGATCTCTTCTCCATCAGGACATCAAACAGGAGCTGATGCGTATGATGGACCAGGCTGGATTCTCTGGTTCCTCCAGGTCCGGTCGAGGACCACCTTCCTGGGATCGGTCTGACCCCAGGGGTCCCCAGGCTCCCCTCACCCCCCTTGGTAAGCCTCAGATCTGTGTCCTGAACGCGGTGCTGACGGCAGGACTGTATGACAGCGTGGGGCGGATCCTCTACACTCCGTCTGTGGACGTCCTGGACCGGGTGGCGTGCTCTGTGGAGACAGCCCAGGGGAAGGCCCAAGTCCACCCCTCCTCCGTCAACCGCTGCCTGCAAACACGCGGCTGGCTGCTCTTCCAGGAGAAGGTGAGTTGGTCCATAGAGATATATTGATCGATGATCATTCAATCTGCCCGTCTGTAATCTCTATGGTGAAATCGATTACTCACTGGGTGTAGAAGGTGCCCTTAACTGGAGATATAGGATCAAATTCTCCCTACTTGTAATCCTAACCAAGGGTGTGGCTGGGCCGGGGCAACCTCTAACTCCCATGTAGGCCTAAATAGAATAATTTACTGTGTGTAATTTTAGGTAAAATACTATTAAGTTGCTAATTTTTTAATCTAATTTTGACTCTCCCTCAGGTAAAATACTCTAAGATCTACCTGCGGGACACAACACTGATCTCTCCCTTCCCCATGCTACTGTTTGGAGGGGACATCGACGTACAACACCGGGAGAGACTCATCTCTCTGGATGGATGGATACACTTCCAGGTCAGAGTTCATATCTGGGTCAGCTGTATTACATGTCTATTATTATGTCTGTGTCGTGAATGACTAGAGAGGTGTGTCAGTGCTACAGTAGAGACAGTGTGATACACAAAGAGAAAGAAAATCAAACTCTTGTAGCCAGTTTCCCAGACCCAGATTAAAAATAAAATAACTTCTCAATAGAGAATCTCCATTGTAAGTGCTCTATAGTCCAATACTAGTCTTAGGCTACAATCCAAATTCAAAGTAGACAGCCCTCGGCCCTCAGCCCTTGAATGATGTTTTACATCGTTACATCCGAGTGTACTTTAAATGTCACTTGCCCAAGCGAGGAAGAGTGTTGATCGGAGAGGCAACGTCGTTGGAGGAAATCTTGAAATTGAGTTTAAAAACAAACAACCTAAAGCTATTAATGTACCTAGTAAGCTAACATAGCTAGCTAGCAGTCCTGTCAGGTAGCTAGCTACAGTTGCCCATAGCTGGCTAGCTAGTATTATAGTTTATTTATTCCAATACATTTCTGAATTCCCCAAAAATATGTTTATGAAGCTAACTACGTTTTTATAGGGTCCTCACTACGAGACTAAGCCAATTTTCCAATGTTAAAATCAATGTCATCTATATATATTTTTTAGTAAGCTCGCGTCATAATTTTGTCTGACATGCCGAAAATTCAGCCATGTTGATTCAATTTGACACGTGACTACAGTTTGCATTGAATTGTGGGTCATATCAACCCCACAAGTGATCAAAGTTCTTCACTCGCTCCCTCAAGCTAAATCAAGGGCCGAGGGGGCAACGTTAGTGAATTGGACCTCTACTTAAGATGGCAATCAAACTGCATCCGGTTTTGACAAGGATTCCCCCAAGGGAAAGTGGCTATTGCGAGGGCTAAAATTACTGTGTTTGGACTGCAGCCTTAATCTAGGTCCAGGAAACCCTTGTAGTTGAGCATACTGTCACAAGCAAGGCTCTGTCTGATCTCTGTTCCTCCCTGTCCTCCTCTCTCTCTCCCAGGCCCCAGTGAGGATCGGAGTGATCTTTAAACACCTGAGGAAGCTCATAGACTCACTACTGGAGAAAAAGCTGGAGAACCCAAGGATGAATCTAGAAGGTAATATTCTACCCTTTTTCTGTCTTTTCCCCCTCCCTTTTCTCTTGAATCCCTCTCATTTTCTGTTTCCTTCTTCCTCATCCTTCCAGTCTCTTCCTAAGCCCCCTGCATTTTTATTTTTAGTGTTCATGACATTGTGCTGTGTGTTGTTTAACTGTGTAGTGGTAAATGGTGTTTTTTACTCTCTCCCGTAGATGAGAAGACCATCCAGTTGATAATAGAACTGATCAAGATGGAGAATGTCTTCTGACCACTGTGACCTCTGACCTCTCATTGGAGACCTTGGTCATACATGGTTGTCCAAGGACAGATGGACAGCCTAAAGATCAAAGGGTGGTGGTTGTACTGTATAATGACATTTCAATCATGAAATTAAAGAGCATATTTCTTCTCTTATCAATGATGACTGTTGCCAAACAAAATAAAGCTGTATGTGGTGTTGATGGCTAATTTATGTTTGATATCTGTTTTAGGGAAATAAACATTTAAAATTAATTCATAGCTCCCTCCCTCAGAATGTAACAAACATCCTTTGGTGATTAGCATGTCTTTGTTTTCTAAAATAAACAAAACTCTAATGGCCTTGTGTGTGCGCCTAGTAAACATCCTTGAAATATTCCTGCAATTATGCCACACTGGTGCTGCCCAAACAGTTATTTTAGATTATAAACTGGGTGGTTCGAGCCCTGAATGCTGATTGGCTGACAGCCATGGTATATCAGACCGTATACCATGGGTATGAAAAAACATTTATTTTTACTGCTCTAATTACGTTGGTTAACCAGTTTATAATAGCAATAAGGTACCTCACTGGTTTGTGGTACATGGCCAATATACCATGGATAAGTGCTGTATCCAGCCACTTTGCGTTGCGTCGTGCCAAAGAACAGCCGTTAACCGTGGTATATTGGCCATATACCACACCCCCTCGGGCCTTATTGCATAATTCTTGAAAGTTTAAGATGTTGGGGGAGGGGGGTGATAAGCTGAACATATGGAATTGTTTTAAGATGATCATACTATGGATCATTTAGCTATTTGATTTAGGTATAAAAATATATATATAAAAATATTGATTTTGGCCTTTACTAGAACACCATCATGTTGCTCAGACTCTTTCTATAGTGGGGTCCCATTGGTTTGTAGCCCGAACGGTTCGGATGCTACCAAACAAGTTGGCACATCGACGGTACTGACTTCAACTGTGTCTCCTGACACTTGCGGGGGTCATAGGGCAAAGCAGAGAACATCGTGTTCATGAGAGTCATCTTTCCATAAAGGTGTCATAATCGTTTTTAGGTCAAACCGTTCAGACGCTACAGACGTTTATGTGAGAAGACTGATTTTCAGTAGTACTAACGTATCTTGATGAAGCATGGATTGTAGACTATTCCATGCCTCTGGTGCACAAGATGAGAAGGCAGTCTTGCCTAATACTGTAAATGTCCTGGGGACTTTAAGTAGAAACCACCTAGCAGATGGGGTATGGTAACTGCTGGTGGTGAAGAGGGAGTTTACCCAAAAGGGCTTTGTAGATGAACATGTACTAATGTAGCTTTCTGAGTATATAAAGTGAGTCTCAACCTACCATTTGGTACAAGGTGCAATGGTGGGTGAGTGACTTGGCATTTGTAATAAAGGATGCATGATAAACAGAGTCTGATCTCTGTAAGACAGAGGAGGCTGCATGCATATACAAGTCACCATAATTAATTACAGAGAGAAAAGTGGCCTCAATAAGCTACTTTCTAGCCATAAGCGGCAAGCAAGCCTTATTACGAAAATAAAAACCCAATTTCAATTTAAGCTTCCTCACAAGAGTATCCATATGAACTTTTAAGGACAACTTGTCATCCAACCATATACCTAGGTATTTGTAGGATTACACTTTTTCAATGTATAAGCCACCAGATGTGACAATGCTAACCTTCTCTGGCTGAGTGTGAGCTCTGGTAAAGGTCATTCATTTAGTTTTATGTACATTCAAGACCAGTTTGAGACCATAAAAGGAGGCCTGTGGTGACTGAAAAGCAGTCTGGAGCTCTTCAACAGCCTGAACCAGAGAAGGAGCACATGAATATATGACTATCATCGGCATATAGATGCAACTTTGCTGGTTGCATTCCATTTCCCAAATCATTCATACAAATTGAGAACAACACAGGAGCTAAAATGGAACCCTGGGGCACACCTCTATTAATCTCAAGAAAGCTAGACTTGGGATTGTCAGTATATACACATTGTGTTCTGTCAGAAAGATAGTTCCTAAACCAGTTTACTGCCCCTTCACTGAGACCAATGTTACTGAGTCTAGCTAGCAACAATTCACGATCAACTGAATCAAATGCCTTTGATAAATCAACAAACAGAGCAGCACAATTTTGCTTTTTATCAAGTGCATTTATGTCATTTGCCACTGCCATAGCTGCAGTTGTGGTGCTGTGCCCCGATCTAAAGCCAGACTGAACCACTCTCAGTATGTTCTTTTCAATTAAGAAGTTTTTTAGCTGTGAGTTCACTAGGGATTCATAGACTTTGGCCAGGATAGGGAGTTCACTAGGGATTCATAGACTTCGGCCAGGATAGGGAGTTCACTAGGGATTCATAGACTTTGGCCAGGATAGGGAGTTCACTAGGGATTCATAGACTTTGGCCAGGATAGGGAGTTCACTAGGGATTCATAGACTTTGGCCAGGATAGGGAGTTCACTAGGGATTCATAGACTTTGGCCAGGATAGGGAGTTCACTAGGGATTCATAGACTTTGGCCAGGATAGGGAGTTCACTAGGGATTCATAGTCTTTGGCCAGGATAGGGAGTTTAGAGATACGACGATAGTTATTAGCATCTGAAGGATCTCCACGCTTCAGCAGTGGGAGGACATGAGCTGATTTCCAAATGCTGGGTATGGAATTGGTCAAGAGACAAGTTGAAAATGTGAGCCACAGGTTAAGTAATAATACAAGCTGCTATCTTTAAGAGGTAGGGATCCAGGTTGTCTGGAAACTGCAGACTTTCTAGTGTCTATTGCCTTTAGTGCTTTACAGACCTCAGTATAAGAAACAGGCTCAAAGTTCAAATAGTTCCCCTGAGGGCCTATATCATAGTTTACTGTAACAGAGCTTACATTAGAGGCCTGGGACCCACCATTATCAAAAACTGAACCAGCAGATATTTGCTTGTTAAAAACTCCTTCATTATGGGCTTTATCCTTCACTTCATTAGAATCCATCATTAAATGGTCAGGAAGGCCAGAGGATACATTAGAACCACAGATGTAAAGACAGATTCAGGTTGGGTATTCAACAAATATTCGCCTGTAGTTTTCCTTACGTCCACCAACTGTCACGCCCTGATCTGTTTCACCTGTCCTTGTGCTTGTCTCTACCCCCCCCCCCCCCCCCCCCCAGGTGTCGCCCACCTTCCTCATTGTCCCCTGGGTACGTATACCTGTGTTTTCTGTCTGTCTGTGCCATTTTGTTTTGTTCGTTCAAACCTACCAGTGGTTTCCCTTGCGCATGTCTTTGCTATAGTCCCTGTTTTCTAGTTTCCCGGTTTTGACCTTTCCTGCCTACCCTGAGCCTGCCTGCCATCCTGTACCTTTGCCTCTACTCTGGATTACCAACCTCTGCCTACCCTGAGCCTGCCTGCCGTCCTATACCTTTGCCCCACTACTCTGGATTATTGACCCCTGCCTGCCTTGACCTGTCGTTTGCCTGCCCCTGTTGCTGTAATAAACATTGTTACTTTTGTAATACTGACCTCAAACAGCGTTCAGAATGTACACTCAGAGAGCCTACACATTGCGCACCCTTTAGTTTGTCCATTTTCATCTCACATGATTTTACATTAACTAAAGGGTGTGCAATATAGAAGGGTAGTCGGTGGACATTCTGAACCTTGTTTGAGTCCAGTAAGTCACATGACCAAAGAGCTATTGAAATTGGAAACATTGAAAATAAATGAATGTAAAATTGTGTGAGGCCTACTGAGTGTGACCAAGGAGCTATTGCAATTCTAAAGATTACATAATTCATGTAAAATCTTGTGAGATGAAAATGGACAATCTAAAAGGTGTGCAATGTGTAGGCCCACTGAGCGTACATTCTGAACCTTGTTTGAGGTCAGTCGGGCACATGACCAAGGAGCTGTTGAAATTCGAATGTAAAACAAAAAAAATGTACTTTGTACTTTGCTAACTAATTCAACTAGGAATACAAAATGCTGCTCTCATTTCCACATGTTTATTAGCTTTGGAAAGCAAATTAATGTCCATATCTTGAAAATAAGAACTGTGCATTTTTGTGCACAATTTTTCCAACATCATGATACTTATTTGGATTATTTTTCTGAAGTGGTTTGAAAGCTATTGAGGTTTGAAAGCGCGAATATCCAACCTGAAACTTTACCTCAGTATTAGAACCTGACACGGATTTTATTAGCTTCCAGAACTTGGTAGGGTTGTTTAGGTTCTCTGTGACTGCATTTAGATAGAAATCTGATTTGGACTTCCTGATCAATCCTGTGCATTTGTTTCTTAGCGCTCTGAAGGAGGCCCAGTCAACAGGAGCATTTGTATGTCTAGCTTGAGCCCAAGAGACATTTCTTTCTAATTAATTCTGCCAAGTTCTGAAAACCAGGGATTGTCCCTTCCACTGTTCCTAATTTCTTCACAGGGACATGCTTATCACAAATGGATGCAAATTTCATATAAAAATTGTCCCAGGCAGTGTCAACATCGGGAATCAGACTATCAATATTATAGTTCAGATCATGTAATGCTTGCTCATCAAAATGTCTAAAACATCTTTTAAAAATCCAACAGGGTTTGGCTTTGGTCATTTTTGTATTTCTAACACAAGCAATAGCACAGTGATCACTGACATCATTACAGAATATCCCAGTCGATGTGTATTTGTGAGGGTATTCGTTAGAAGAATGTCCAATAGAGTTGATTTGTTAGGTGCTCTGGGATTTGGTCTTGTAGGAGCATTAATTAATTGTGCGAGATTGAGTCACACAGTTCTTTAAAAGAGTCCAATACAGATGTAAGCATGTCCCAGTTCAAATCTCCTAAAATAATGAGTTCAGAGTCATTTAACTTGTGCAGGACATCAGAAAGAGTTTAGTGTGTCTCCCGAAGCCGATGGTGGTCTGTAGCAGCCGACTACAGTGATGTGGGAGTCCTTATATACATTCACTTTAACCGCAAGCAATTGAAAATGTTTGGCTTTGGTAATCGAGAGAATTTCAGGGGTGTTAAACTTGGGATCAAGGGATCTGGATCCACAGCCCTAGCTAGCTTAATATATTATGATGTAGGTTGAAGGTTTCATTTATTTGTACCAAAGAAAATAAGTGATAGACAACAAAACAGATTAAAAAAAATAAAACATGGTGTGCAGGTTGGAAGCCCAAGGACGGATATAAAAAACACAAAAATGTAAGTACAATACATACAGTACCAGTCAAAAGTTTGGACACACCTACTCATTCAAGGGTTTTTCTTTATTTTTACTATTTTCTACATTGTAGAATAGTGAAGACATTAAACCTATGAAATAACACATATGGAATCATATAGTAACCAAAAAAAGTGTTTAACAAATCAAAATATATTTTATATTTGAGATTCTTCACCTAAAATGCTTGTCCACCAGTCTTGGAGTTCCCACATATGCTGAGCAATTGTTGGCTGTTTTTCCTTCGTCCAACTCATTCAGAACCATTTCGATTGGGTTGAGGTCAGGTGATTGTGGAAGCCGGGTCATCTGATGCAGCACGCCATCACTCTCCTTCTTGGTCAAATAGCCCTTACACAGCCTGGAGGTGTGTGTTGGGTCATTGTCCTGTTGAAAAACAAATTATATTCCCACTAAGTGCAAACCAGATGTGATGGCGTACCGTTGCAGAATGCTGTGGTAGCCATGCTGGTTAAGCGTGTCTTGAATTCTAAATAAATCACAGTCAGTGTCATCAGAAAAGTCCCCCTCCTCCATACTTCACAGTGGGAACCACATATGCGGAAATAATCCGTTCACCTACTCTGCGTCTCACAAAGACACGGTGGTTGGAAACAAATCTCAAATTTGGACTAATCAGACCAAAGGACAGATTTCCACTGGTATAATGTCCATTAATCCTGTTTCTTGGCCCAAGCAAGTCTCTTTTTTGTATTGGTGTCTGTTACGAATCCCTTTGGCCCGACAGTCTAGGGGTGATGGTAATGGGACCCGTAACATAACTCATGCAAATTATAATAGTGAAAACCTAACAGTGAAAAACGAAATAACCACGACTACTAAGAACTACCGTCAAACACTCAAGGTTTATTTATAAAACACACGGTAATGGGGGGAGCAGGAAAAGGGGCTGAGCTGGACCCAAGGAATGAAACAATAATAATCCAAAAACACCCCTAAGATAGACTAGCCTATTGCAACAACCACTAACTAACTAACCAATAAATACAAGGGGGTGGTCCGCCCAGTTCTAACTAGTGTTTTTAACAACGTTTACCTACGGGTAATGTATGCCCATGGGCGACTTATCTGGTTACCCCCTTTTCCCACCATTAAACAAACACTCAAACACCATAACCAAAACAATACTCACAGGTGGGGACAAAGTGACATGTAGATGCAAAACAAACAAGCGCTCTACAGACATATGACATTGACAGAGAGATTGAGCTGGGGAGAAAACAACTGACAGGGGTTTTAAACCAAGGGAAAGGGACTGTGATTGGGTAAGGGAAAAGGAGCAAGTGTCTTCCGATTAGCGACTGATTGATGACTGATTGGGGAATGATGATTGTCACCTGTGAGTAGGGGAGAAGGAGAGAAAAGAAACACACACAGGATACACACAGAACACTTGTATCCGTAACAGTGTCCTTTAGTAGTGGTTTCTTTGCAACAATCAACCATGAAGGCCTGATTCATGCAGTCTCCTCTGAACAGTTGATGTTGAGATGTGTCTGTTACTTGAATTCTGTGAGGCATTTACTTGGGCAAAATTTTCTGAGGCTGGTAACTCAAATCAAATCAAATCAAGTTTATTTCATATAGCCCTTCGTACATCAGCTAATATCTCGAAGTGCTGTACAGAAACCCAGCCTAAAACCCCAAACAGCAAGCAATGCAGGTGTAGAAGCACGGCGGCTAGGAAAAACTCCCTAGAAAGGCCAAAACCTAGGAAGAAACCTAGAGAGGAACCAGGCTATGAGGGGTGGCCAGTCCTCTTCTGGCTGTGCCGGGTGGAGATTATAACAGAACATGGCCAAGATGTTCAAATGTTCATAAATGACCAGCATGGTCAAATAATAATCAGGAGTAAATGTCAGTTGGCTTTTCATAGCCGATTATTAAGAGTATCTCTACCGCTCCTGCGGTCTCTAGAGAGTTGAAAACAGCAGGTCTGGGAGAGGTAGCACGTCCGGTGGACAGGTCAGGTCATATGATTCCATATGTGTTATTTCATAGTTTTGATGTCTTCACTATTATTCTATAATGTACAATAAAGAAAAACCCTTGAATGAGTAGGTGTGTTCAAACTTTTGATTCATAAATATACAAATCATAAATATACAAATTAACCGATCAGCAATCACAAAACATTATTGAAATAATTGTAATTTACATGACTTGAAATTCAGAAATGACAGAAAAGTTGTGGCCATGCCATTCACCCGGAGAGTTAACTAATCTCTTGTTTTAACTTTGTACACAGTGTGTGTTATCATAGTGTGCGTGTTATCATAGTGTGGTATTGATCTACAGTTTGATTTCCTGAATAGATCAAAAGGCCTTCAGGTTATATAGTCTATCTCTGCTGTCCATAGGTACTTCCGTGACCTCTGTCTGACAAACACACCAATATGAACACTGACTTACCTCACACAGTGACTGGTCTCTCTTGATGAATACGCTATATATACAAAAGTATGTGGACACCCCTTCAAATTAGTGGATTTGGGTATTTCAGACACACCTGTTGCTGTCAACTGTATAAATTTGAGCACACAGCCATGCAATATCCATAAACAAACAGTGGCAGTAGAACAGCCTGACTGATTAACACAGTGAGTTTCAACGTGGCACCGTCATAGGATGCCACCTTTAGTGGAGGAGGAATAATGGTCTGGGGCTGTTTTTCAGTGATGTTCCAGTGAAGGGTAATCTTAATGCTACAGCATACAATGACATTCTAGACTATTCTGTGCTTCCAACTTTGTGGCAACCATTTGGAGAAGGCATTTCCTGTTTCAGCATGACAATGCCCTTGTGCACAAAGCAAGGTCCATACAGAAATGCTTTGTCAAGATCGGTGTGGAAGAACTTGACTGGCCTGCACAGAGCCCTGACCTCAACCCCATCGAACACCTTTGGGATGAATTGGAACGCCGACTGCGAGCCAGGCCTAATCGCCCAACATCAGTGACCAACCTCACTAATGCTCTTGTGGCTGAATGGAAGCAAGTCCCCACAGCAATATTCCAACATCTAGTGGAAAGCCTTCCCAGAAGAGTGGAGGCTGTTATCGCAGCAAAAGGGGGACCAACTCCATATTAAAACCCATGATTTTGGAATGAAATGTTAGATGAGAAGCTGTCCACATACTTTTGGTCATGTAGTGTAGATTTTTTTTTATCTTAATGAGATCACCAAGTTGAATAAAGGAGACATTCAAAAACATGTGGGTGACCCCAGCACGACCTTCTCCCCTGAGTGACAGGGGAGAAGTTAAGAAAGAATCGTTGTGTCGTTTTAACCACCAGTTGACGTTTTGAACAGTAGAGTATTGAGAAACATTATTGTGGGAGTTCCAATTTCCGCTGATTCTATCATTGTTTTGTCAGGCCTCGCAAAACACAAAGGCCCAAATATGGACATACTTGGTATACTGCAATTCACTCTTAGGACTTATTTAATTGAACTATTTAGATATCTTTCTGAGATCTGACTCAATATGAATCTCCACAGCTACGTGTCGTGGGAGGATTTCAATTGCATACTCCTCGTCTCCTTCACAAAAACCCATTGGATGAGAAAGCCAGAGGTTCCGCTCCTTTGACCTTCTTCTCTAATGGGTTTTGAGGAGACTAAAGAGGCGAGAGGAGTGTGCAATTGAGATCTTTCCGCTGCCACACTAAGCAGAAACAGAAAGAGATCTTCACTTTAAAACAATAGAACACTTGGAGTAGGAAGTGAGTTTTTACAAGGAAGTCTGTCAGTGTTTCAAAACATAATTTATGAGTGTGTTTGACCTCTCCATGATGTCAATTGTCACTTACAGAATATTCTCAATCAGGGAATGCTTAATACAACCTTAAACTGCCCTTTATTCAATTTTCTTATCAAGATCTGTGTGCAATCATCAACCAGAAACTAGCCTGAGTAACACAATGTAGTGTTCAAGTACAGACCAATCAGATTATTATCGACCACAACAGGAAACAAATAGGTTCTACAAAGATACAGAATAATGTGTTAATTAAGTGACTGACAAACATATTTATTGTTCAACAACAAATATTTAAATTATTAAAGTTATTTTGCCTTTATCACACAACTTTAAAACGTTTAGATCATGTACCTGTATTGTTGTAAAATTCATGTTATTAATCAACAAATAAAAGTAACCCTCTTATATTGAAAAGTTGCAAAATGCTTTGGAATGTCTGCTGTCCCAAATGTTAATAACTTATAAAGTGATTACTTTTATTTTTGCTTTAATTATATTTCCTGGTTTAGACTGTAGAAAACTAAGTATATTCATACATTCTGGAATCTATTTACATATATTGAGCTATGACACATCATCTTACTGTTTATAACACAGCTATAAAACCACAATGGTGACACAATCAAACATGCTCTACTAACGTCAGCATTGCTGATATTTTGGTAGTTGGTTTGTCAGGTGTCACTGTTGAATGACCACGAAGGCACCGAGTCCACTCTTTATATCCATCAATGAAGGAATCCCCACTCAGCCATCTGTGTAAATCCACCAGGCAGTCAATATCCATGGAAAAGTGGAAACAACGAGTTAAGAAACAAATAAACCCATGGTTTTAGTCAGGCTCAAACTTATTGTGATAACAATGGTCATTTGACTAAAGCTGTAATACTGAAGAATAAAGTACTTACCACTGAATATATGTTCTAGTATTGTAGAGCACTGTAGCCTGGATCTACAGTTGAGTAGATCACATCACCTACAGCAGAGGAATTCAAAGCACAAATAAAACAGACAAACAGTGGCTTGTCATTAAAAACAGTTTATCAATATATTAAATGATGGATCAAATCTGACAACTGTCATAATATCTATCTGTATATCTCTGGAGTTTTTTAACATGTACCTTCGGTATTGTTTGGATTGGGCAATGGTCCTCTCCTGATTTTCACAAAACAGACAAAATAGAAATCGACATGACATGATGAGAATTATGAAAAACATGATTTTTTGTGGCAAGGTGAAGATCCTCATCTGCTGTGTGGGTCGTTCCTCTCTCAGGGTGAAACAATATTCAGCAACTCTTGGTTTGCTTGAAAAATAATTTTATTGATAAAACCTCTCTCACCTGGTGATAGGAGGAGCCGTTCGGGAGAATGGTGGTCCTACGGGGACCCTCTGACCGCTGTAGAAGTTCTCATACAGAACAGGAGCTGAGGAGTGAGGACAGAGCAGACCAGGGGGTGAGGACAGAGCAGGCCATGGGGTGAGGACAGAGCAGACCAGGGGGTGAGGACAGAGCAGGCCAGGGGTTGAGGGTTGAGGACAGAACAGGCCAGGCCAGGGGGTGAGGGTTGAGGACAGAGCAGGGCCAGGAGGTGAGGACAGAGCAGGCCAGGGAGTGAGGGGTGAGGACAGAGCAGGCTAGGGAGTGAGAGGTGAGGGATGAGGACAGAGCAGGGGATGAGGGGTGAGGACAGAGCAGGCCTGGGGTTGAAGGGTGAGGACAGAGCAGGCCAGGGGGTGAGGACAGAGCAGGCCAGGGAGTGAGGGGTGAGGACAAAGCAGGCCAGGGAGCGAGGGGTGAGGACAGAGCAGGCCAGGGAGCGAGGGGTGAGGACAGAGCAGGCCAGGGAGTGAGGACAGAGCAGGCCAGGGAGCGAGGGGTGAGGACAGAGCAGGCCAGGGAGTGAGGACAGAGCAGGCCAGGGAGTGAGGGATGAGGACAGAGCAGGGGATGAGGGTGAGGACAGAGCAGGCCAGGGGGTGAGGACAGAGAAGACCAGGGGTTGAGGACAGAGCAGGCCTCACCTCTCACGTCCTACCCTGCTCTGTCCTCACCCCTCATCCCCTGGCCTGCTCTGTCCTCACCCCTCGCTCCTTGAGGACAGAGCAGGCCTGGGGTTGAGGGGTGAGGACAGAGCAGGCAAGGGGGTGAGAGGTGAGAGGTGAGGGGTGAGGACAAAGCAGGCCAGGGGTTGAAGGGTGAGGACAGAGCAGGGGATGAGGGGTAGGCCAGGAGAGCAGGCCAGGAGGTGAGGACAGAGCAGGCCAGGGAGTGAGGATAGAGCAGGCCAGGGGGTGAGGACAGAGCAGGCCAGGGGGTGAGGACAGAGCAGGCCAGGGAGTGAGAGGTGAGGGGTGAGGTGAGGGGTGAGGACAGAGCAGGGGATGAGGGGTGAGGACAGAGCAGGGCAGGGAGTGAGGACAGAGCAGGCCAGAGAGTGAGGGGTGAGGGACGAGGACAGAGCAGGGGATGAGGGGTGAGGACAGAGCAGGCCTGGGGTTGAAGGGTGAGGACAGAGCAGGCCAGGGGGTGAGGACAGAGCAGGCCAGGGAGTGAGGGGTGAGGACAAAGCAGGCCAGGGAGCGAGGGGTGAGGACAGAGCAGGCCAGGGAGCGAGGGGTGAGGACAGAGCAGGCCAGGGAGTGAGGACAGAGCAGGCCAGGGAGCGAGGGGTGAGGACAGAGCAGGCCAGGGAGTGAGGACAGAGCAGGCCAGGGAGTGAGGGATGAGGACAGAGCAGGGGATGAGGGTGAGGACAGAGCAGGCCAGGGGGTGAGGACAGAGAAGACCAGGGGTTGAGGACAGAGCAGGCCTCACCTCTCACGTCCTACCCTGCTCTGTCCTCACCCCTCATCCCCTGGCCTGCTCTGTCCTCACCCCTCGCTCCTTGAGGACAGAGCAGGCCTGGGGTTGAGGGGTGAGGACAGAGCAGGCAAGGGGGTGAGAGGTGAGAGGTGAGGGGTGAGGACAAAGCAGGCCAGGGGTTGAAGGGTGAGGACAGAGCAGGGGATGAGGGGTAGGCCAGGAGAGCAGGCCAGGAGGTGAGGACAGAGCAGGCCAGGGAGTGAGGATAGAGCAGGCCAGGGGGTGAGGACAGAGCAGGCCAGGGGGTGAGGACAGAGCAGGCCAGGGAGTGAGAGGTGAGGGGTGAGGTGAGGGGTGAGGACAGAGCAGGGCAGGGAGTGAGGACAGAGCAGGCCAGAGAGTGAGGGGTGAGGGACGAGGACAGAGCAGGGAATGAGGGGTGAGGACAGAGCAGGCCAGCGAGTGTGGGGTGAGGATAGAGCAGGCCAGGGGGTGAGGCGTGAGGACAGAGCAGGCCAGTGGGTGAGGACAGAGCAGGCCAAGGAGCGAGGGGTGAGGACAGAGAAGGCCAGGGGGTGAGGACAGTACAACTACAATACACAACTAGACTGTTAGGGAGGGGGACCCGGACACACCAAAATTAGGACAACATTTATGCCATCATGGATGACACTAAAAAGTCAGTCTGTTTGTGGTCCTTAGAGGACCTATAATGTATTGTATGTGTCTGTTGTCAAAGGTGATCTGTGAAGAGTGAGAACTGTACCAGGCGGTTTGTCCCCAGTCCGTCTGAGGTTCACAAAGTGTTCTATATCCTCCTGTATGTCACACTGTTCAAGAGACTTCCTCACTTCCTCATGAAGCTGAACCCATAGACACACACAGAAACAAGAGTTAGAAACACAAAGCAATACGGAAGGTCACTTACAGCCACAATCCTTCATTTGCTATATTCTTAGAAAATCAATGGGAATCATTAATACAAATGCAATATCAGTAAGTAATATTGCAGATTGCACATTGATGAGTCCCTAGAAGCACTTTACCTCATCGCTGGTGACACACTGCTGGGAGAGCTGGTTGAGGTGAGTCCACACCATGTTCCTTAGAGTATTGATCCTCTCCACTTCCTGCTTCTCAAATACCTGGATGTAACAGAGCACTATATTATATATACCAGTAATACAACCTATAGCTGACAAACAAATAACTGGATGTAAATTATATATACCAATACTACAACACATAGCTAACAAACAAATACCTGGATGTAGTCAAACTATTACACATACTACACCAGTAATACAGTATGTAACTAACAAAGAAACTAAATATCATCATGCTTTCTGGCCCTTACCTCACATGCTTTAACGTGTTCTTTCTGCCAGTCCTCCCTGGTTTTTCCCAGCACAGACACGTTGTGCAAGTATAGCCTGTCTGGGATTCAAATCAGAGGATACATCTTGGGAGACCATAGTATACAGGCACATTTTAGATGATATTTAGATTCAATTGTGGTTTTCCTGTTGATGGTTGCTAAGAGACCAAAGGAGAATATGTTGTCATTGTTACCAGCTTCTTCTGCATTCTGCTTTGCTTGCTGTGTTTTTGCCAATAGCTGAAAGATAAAGAAAAGAAAATCACTGATTCTGTACTTTATTCAACTCTTTCTTGTGTTCAGGTATTACTTACTTCAATACAATGCTGCATATAGGAGTGAAAACACATGTCTGATTTGTAAATGTCCTCTTCATTAACAGTGTACAAGCTAGATAGCCTTGTTCTTCCTGTGGCCAGTGTAGGCCTAATTTTTGTGCTCTGATTCCTGTGCTCAAAATAGGTATGCTATTTCCTTTGAAACGATTCCCATGGCTCACTCACATAATTTATTGTCACTAGTGCTTTCTGTTTCTTTTTGATGTATCTTTTTTTAAATCATCAACAAATACAGTGAATAAGTGATTGATGAGATAAAGGAGATGGACATAGAATGGAAAGTGTTGCTGTCTGGTTTTGAACCTATGGCTGCAGGGGCAATGTGTGGTCCGGGGGCAGCAGCACTACCACTAGACCCCCCCCAACCCCCTGCCCAACCCCCCACAACCCCCTGCCCAACCCCCCACAGTCTCTCAGATTACTCACCTTTTCCTGCTGCTTGACATTGCTGGTGCTGGTGTTTCGGTTCATGTTCTGTTCTGCTTCCTCTTTGTCGCGACACTTCTGCTCATATGTCTTCTTTGACTGTGGTTAACGACATGGACAGGGAGGGGGGGTTGGTGGGGGGGTGATGGTAGGAAATAACTGATAATATAGTTTACTGACTCTACTAGACTCTATACTGTCTTCACATAACATTAAAGTCTCTAAATAAAACATGAAGCCCATGCAATTGAATTCAACTACCACAACCTGCATTTTTCAACACTCTGAGGTCATTCCACTGTGTATAAAATGCCTGATGTTTCAGTAGCAGTTGGCATGGCAATGTGGCACAACATGCCCAGCCCTAACAGTACCACTTTGTCTGACCAATGAAAAACGCCAGACGCTTAGAAAGAGACAGAGTTGGAGTGCTGATCTCTTCCGGGACCAGGCCCAAACCCCCGTAATTCGTAAGAAGAGGAGATGCCGCTACAGGGGTCGGCGAGCCAGATGCCTGGCGAGACTGCGTCGGCGAGTGGATAATCCACTTCTACCCTCTGTTCTACTGGTGAACGTGCAACTACTAGTGAATGAACTGGATGAGCTACGTTCGAGAATATCTTATCAACGGGACATTAAAAACTGTAATATTTTATGTTTCACCGAGTCGTGTCTGAACAAGGACATGGATAATTTACAGTTAGCTGGGTTTTCCGTGAATCGGCAAGACAGAACAGCAGCCTCCGGTAAGATCAGGGGGAGGGTCTGTGTCTCTTTATTAACAACAGCTGGTGCACGATCTCTAATATTAAAGAAGTCTCTAAGTTTTGCTCACCTTAGTTAGAGTACCTTGTGATAAGCCGTAGACCACACTATTTACCAAGAGAGTTCTCATCTATATTCTTTGTAGCTGTCTATTTACCACCACAAACCAATGCTGGCACGAAGACTGCACTGTCACGTTCTGACCTTAATTTCCTTTGTTTTGTCTTTATTTAGTATGGTCAGGGCGTGAGTTGGGGTGGGCAGTCTATGTTTATATTTCTATGTTTTCCTATTTCTGTGTTTGGCCTGATATGGTTCTCAGAGGCAGGTGTTTTGTGTTGTCTCTGATTGGGAACCATATTTAGGTAGCCTGTTTTGTGTTGGGTTTTGTGGGTGGTTGTTTTCAGTCTTTGTGTGTCTGCACCAGATAGAACTGTTTCGGTTGTCACTTTTGTTGTTTTTATTTTGAGTTGTTCACTTCCATTAAATAAGATGAACAATTACCACGCTGCGCATTGGTCCTCTCCTTCTTCCACCGACGACAGCCGTTACATGCACTCAACGAGCTGTACAAGGCATAACCAAACAAGAAAATTCTCATTCAGAGATCGCATTCCTCGTGACCGGGGACTTTAACGCAAGAAAACTGAAATCCGTTTTACCTCATTTCTACCAGCATGTCAAATGTGCAACTAGGGGAAAGAAAATTCGAGATCATCTTTACAGCTCTCCATTTGGAAAATCGGACCACAACTCTATCTTCCTGATTCCTGCCTACAAGCAAAAACTCAAACAAGAGGTATCAGTGCCCGCACTCAACCAGTGTTCAATTACAGAAGTGGTCCGATGAAGCGGATGCTAGGCTACAGGACTGTTTTGCTAGCACAGTCTGGAATATGTTCTGGGATTCATCCGATGGCATTTAGCAGTATACCACATCAGTCACCGGCTTCATTAATAAGTGCATCGACGACGTTGTCCCCATAGTGAAGGTACGTTCATATCCCAAGCAGAAGCCATGGATTACAGGCAAGGAGCGGGACACTAATCTGGACGCTTATAAGAAACCCTGCTACGCCCTACGACGAACCATCAAACAGGAAAAGCGTTAGAGGACTAAGATCGAGTTCTACTATGTTCATCGGATGTGGCAGGGCTTGCAAACTATCACAGATTAAAAAGGGAAACCCAGCCGTGAGCTGCCCAGTGACGGGAGCCTACCAGACGAGCTAAATTCCTTCTATGCTCGCTTCAAGGCAAGCAACACTGAACCATGCACGAGAACACCAGCTGTTCCAGAAGACTTTATGGTCACGCTCTTCGTAGCCTTTTTTTGTAAGACCCTTAAACAGGTTCAAATTCACAAGGCCACAGGGTCAGAAAGATTACCAGGACGCGTACTCAAAGCATGTGCAGACCAGCTGGCAAGTGTCTTCACTGATATTTTTAACCTCTCCTTGACCTAGTCTGTAATACCTACATGTTTCAAGCAGACCACCATAGTCCCTGTGCCGAAGAACGCCAAGGTAACCTGTCTAAATGACTATAGCCCCGTAGCACTCACATCTGTAGTGATGAAATGTTTTGAAAAGGCTGGTCATGGCTCACATCAAAACCATCATCCCAGAAATTCTGGACCAACTCCAATTCACATACCACCCCAACAGATCCACACATGATACAATCTCTACTGCACTACACACTGCCCTTTCCCACCTGGTCAAAATGAACACCTACGTGAGAATGCTGTTCATTGACTACAGCTCAGTGTTCAACACAATAGTGCCCTCCAAGCTCATTACTAAGCTAAGGATCATGGGACTGGACACCTCTGCAACTGGATTCTGTACTTCCTGAGGGGCCACCCCCAGGTGGTGAGGGTAGACAATAAAACATCCGCCATGCTGACCCTCAACAAAGGGGTCCTTCAGGGGTGCGTGCTTAGTCCCCTCCTGTCCTCCCTGTTCACCAACGACTGTGTGTCCATGCACAACTCTCACACCATCATTAAGTTTGCCAACGACGGTGGTAGGCCTGATCCCCAACAACAATGAGACAGTCTATAGGGAGGATAGTGTGGTGCCAGGACAACAACATCTCCCTCAACGTGAGCAAGACAAAGGAGCTGACCGTGGACTAAAGGAAAGGTAGGGCCAAGCACGCTCACATTCACATCGACGGGGCTGCAGTGGAGAAGGTCGAGAGCTTCAAGTTCCTTGGTGTCCACATCACTAAGGACCTAAGTTGGTCCAAGCAGAACAACACAGTCGTGACGACAACGCCTATTCCCCCTCAGGAGGCTGAAAAGATTTGGCATGGGTCCTCAGACCCTCCAAAGGTTCTACAGCTGCACCATCAAGAGCATCCTGCTGGTTGCATCACCGCTTGGTATGGCAACTGCTTGGCATCTGACCGCAAGGCGTACATCCCTGGGGTCGAGCTCCCTGCCATCCAGGACCTCTAAACCAGGCGGTGTTAGAGGAAGGCCCTAAAAATGGTCAAACACACCAGTCACCCAAGTCATAGACTGTTCTCTCTGCTATTACATGGCAAGCACTACAGGAACGCCAAGTCATACGTCAAACCAATTGAGATGGTTTGGGATGAGATGAGATGGACCACAAAGTGAAGGAAAGCAGCCAACACGTGCTCAGCATATGTGGGAACTACTTCAACACTTTTGAAAAGCATTCCAGGTGAAGTTGGTTGAGAGAATGCCAAGAGTGTGCAAAGCTGTCATCAAGGCAAAGGGTGGTTACTTTGAAGAATCTGAAATATAAAATATATTTTGATTTGTTTAACACTTTTTTGGTTACTACATGTGTTATTTAATAGTATTGATGTCTTATCTATCATTATACAATGTAGAAAATAGTTTTAAAAAATAAGAAAAACCCTTGAATGAGTACAGTGCTTTGCAAAAGTATTCACCCCCTTGGCGTTTTTCCTATTTTCTTTCATTACAACCTGTATTTTAAATGGCTTTCATGTAATGGACATACAAAACAAAGTCCAAATTGGTGAAGTGAAATGAAAAAAATGACTTGTTTCAAAAAATATTTTTAATATTTTAAAAATTAAAAGTGGTGCGTGCATATGTATTCACCCCCTTTGCTACGAAGCCCCTAAATAAGATCTGGTGCAACCAATTACCTTCAAAAATCACATAATTAGTTAAATAAAGTCCACCTGTGTGCAATCCAAGTGTCACATGATCTGTCACATGATCTCAGTATATATACACACACCTGTTCTGAAAGGCCCCAGAGTCTGCAACACCACTAAGCAAGGGGCACCACCAAGCAAGCGGCACTATGAAGACCAAGGAGCTCTCCAAACAGGTCAGGGACAAAGTTGTGGAGAAGTACAGATCAGGGTTGGGTTATAAAAAAATATCAGAAACTTTGAACATCCCACAGAGCACCATTAAATCCATTATTAAAAATGGAAAGAATATGGCAACACAACAAACCTGCTAAGAGAGGGCCAGCCCACCAAAACTCACAGACCAGGCAAGGAGGACATTAATCAGAGAGGCAACAAAGAGACCAAAGATAACCCTGAAGGAACTGCAAAGCTCCACAGCGGAGATTGGAGTATCTGTCCATAGGACCACTTTAAGCCGTACACTCCACAGAGCTGGGCTTTACGGAAGAGTGGCCAGAAAAAGCCATTGCTTAAAGATGTTTGGTGTTCATCAAAAGACATGTGGGAGACTCCCCAAACACATGGAAGAAGGTACTCTGGTCAGATGAGACTAAAATTGAGCTCTTTGGCCATCAAGGAAAAACGCTATGTCTGGCGCAAACCCAACACTTCTCATCACCCGGAGAACACCATCCCCACAGTGAAGCATGGTGGTGGCAGCATCATGCTGTGGGGATGTGTTTCATTGGCAGGGATTGGGAAACTGGTCAGAATTGAAGGAATGATGGATGGCGCTAAATACAGGGAAATTCTTGAGGGAAACCTGTTTCAGACTTCCAGAGATTTGAGACTGGGACGGAGGTTCACCTTCCAGCAGGACAATGACCCTAAGCATACTGCTAAAGCAACACAAGTGGTTTAAGGGGAAACATTTAAATGTCTTGGAATGGCCTAGTCAAAGCCCAGACCTCAATCCAATTGGGAATCTGTGGTATGACTTAAAGATTGCTGTACACCAGCGGAACCCATCCAACTTGAAGGAGCTGGAGCAGTTTTGCCTTGAAGAACTGACATATACTTGACATATTACCTCAATTACCTCGACCCCAGCACATTGACTCGGTACCGGTACGCCCTGTATATAGCCTCATTACTGTTATTTTTATTATGTTACTATTTTTCCTTTAGATTATTTAGCAAATATTTCTTACTTACTTTTTTATTACTCTGCATTGTTGGTTAAGGGCTCGTAAGTAAGCATTTCCCTGTAAGGTCTACACATATTGTATTCAACATGTGACAAATAAAATCTGATTTGATCTCATTCATCATAATCTAAAATGTGAATATGTGCCCAGGACTGACTCCAGCGTTCTCTGAGTGGAACTGCACAAAGCACAACTTGTGTTTACTAGTAACCTTTGCCCTGTAGCCCTGCAGGATAGAAGGGAATAATAAGGAAAACAGAAGGAACATTTGTTTTTATAGCTATTGTTATTCCCAGAACCCGATACAGTTGTAGGACCTTAATTTGATATCTCTTCTGTTGCTGAGATTTGTCCTGCACCCAAGGAAATGCAGATGACCTTCATGATTTACATAAATTCACTGAAAACCAACACTAACACACGGTTATAATAACAGTATTGCACTTTTCATGAAGACTACTTTTAGCCAGCTGAAAGCCTAACCACTGATCAAGCAACATTATGTGGCTGCAGGATTATTTTGCTGTGACAATAGAGGTCAAATTAAGATCCTTCATCTGAATGGAACAGACTTCATTGTCATAATGTTTTACAAACCACATGTAGTCTAAATAGACCTGACTAGAAAAGGGACCTGCTCAGTGACCTGCTTTTGTAGGCTACATAATATGTATGTAATTTACAGTAACTTCCCATTTAATTGAGGTGCCCCAGTACATATAATGAAACTCTCCATTTATTTGAGAGGTTCCTCCATTCTTCACTCCCCATGGCTGTTGATGAACTTCCCTCTTCTCAGATTAAGTATTACTTAGATTGCAAGACTGCTTCATGTTTTGGTAGCATGATGACTGAAACCAGACATGCCTTTAGAGAACAGATGATCAATTCGGGATTACTTAGTTCAGGGATGATAACTGCTGGTTTGACAAAAAATGTAGGAAAGTTCTCCAGTTTACCTCCATGGTTTTCTTGAACTGCGTGGCCCTCTGTTTGTGTAGGGCATCCATCTGTTGTTCTACCTGTGAAGAAGAGGTGTCAAATATATTATATTAAAGCAAAGAAGATAGAGATGATATATCCATGATTTGCACCCCGATAATTATCACATCTGTGCAGGGCGATTAGGATTAAGATCACAAGGTCCAACTGAAATCTGACTTCCCATCCCATCCCGAAAGACACACAGAGGTTTCAGGTTTTCGTCAGACATGGTATTCGAACTGGCAACCCTCTGGTTGGTGGCTCGCCTCACTACATAAGTTGATATAAGCGGTTGATAAGCAATTGATCACTATAACTGCATTCACTATTAAGCAAAGTGCACAGTATTAGCAATGTATAAGGTCTATTAGTAATTAAAGGTCGTATGAATTCCTACATTTATGTGTCGTTTTTTTAAAGTAATTGGTTGGTTTCTAATGTACCTTTTTTCTTGCTTCTTTCTGTCTCTCCCTGAAGTCCTCCAGTTTTTTTGCCTCGTCCCGCATTGTTTGTGCCAGTTGTAGGTGTGATAAACTCACATGTTCAGTTTCTATGTTGTAAAGGAGGGTTTTGAGGGAGTTAGTATATTACATGAACACACACACACACACACACGAACTCACTCACTCACACATGGAAATAGAAAGATTTGAGCTTAGTCATCAACATTCATCAGAAACATTTGTTGTGACAGCAAAACACTTACGCAGTTTGAACATGTCCAGCGATCTCTTCAGTGTGCTAAATAATGAAACAAACAAACACCAGCTTTATGAAAAGTAATGCATGCAGTACAACCTACGCTGTTAAAATGTAAGCGTTTTGTAACACTACAACTAGCGGCAACTGAGCTGCCACCAACGTTAAGGTGACAAAACCTTGACTTTGCTAGAGTGTTGAAACATATCATTCTGAGATTTTCCGAAACATGACACGGTGTGTTGTAACACCAAATAATCTAGAGTTGTGCAACACCTTGCCAGAGATTGGGAGCGCTACAGGGAAATGATAAAAACACTATTTTGTTGTTTCGAGTCCTGTTTAGTGCAGAAATAGATTCATTCTCTTTTGGTGCCGTTTCCTCCCTCTAAAGCTCCTAAACACTAATGATGGTCTTTCGAATCCTTTCTAGTGCAGAATGCATTCCCTGCTCTTATACGGTGTGTGTTGATAAACTCCTCTTTGGTCATTTCAGAATGTCAAATGTAGAGTATTATTCACAAACAAAGAACACCAGAAAATATAGTTTTGTGAAAATACAAACTAATAAGATTGTCTAGGATTATAATTAATAAAAGCACAATTAATCATATGTACAAGCGTCAAATGCTTTATCTTTTCTTTGCAAATTATCCAATGGCAAAACATTAACAGGTCTTTCACATTTTTATATTGATAAAGTAAGACAGTTACAAGATCTGTAAGGTATTTATAATATTCATATTGTTCAAAAATCAAGGGAATGACATTATATTCAGATATGTTCATATACATTCTATTCAGATAGATGATATGATTGACAATTGACAGTTCAGTTGGCATTAATCTGTGATCCTTGTCTTGATTGGTTGTGATTAGGATTGACCAGCCAGTGGGAAACGTAGTACGTAGTATGTATGTTTGTAGGTACGTACAGTACCAGCCAGTCAAAAGTTTAGACACACCTACTCATTTAAGAGTTTTTCTTTATTTTTACTATTTTCTACATTGTAGAATAGTAGTGAAGACATCAAAACTATGAAATAACACATATGGAATCATGTAGTAACCAAAAAAAGTGTTAAACAAATCAAAATATATTTTATATTTCAGATTCTTCAAAGCAGCCACCCCTTGCCTTGATGACAGCTTTGCACACTCTTGGCATTCTCTCAACCAGCCACATGAGGTAGTCACCTGGAATGCATTTCAATTAACAGATGTGCCTTGTTAAAAGTTTATTTGTGGAATTTCTTTCCTTCTTAATGCATTTGAGCCAATCAGTTGTGTTATGACAAGGTAAGGTTGGTATACAAAAGAAAGCCCTATTTGGTAAAAGACCGAGTCCATATTATGGCAAGGACAGCTCAAATAAGCAAAGAGAAATGGCAGTCCATCATTACTTTAAGACATGAAGGTCAGTCAATCCGGAAAATGTCAAGAACTTTGAAAGTTTCTTCAAGTGCAGTCGCAAAAACCATCAAGCGCTATGATGAAACTGGCTCTTGTGAGGGCCGCCACAGTAAAGGAAGACCCAGAGTTACCTCTGCTGCAGAGGATACGTTCATTAAAGTTACCAGCCTCAGAAATTACAGCCCAAATAAATGTAACAGACACATCTCAACATCGACTATTCAGAGGAGACCGCGTGAATCAGGCCTTCATGGTCAAATTTCTGTAAAGAAACCACTACTAAAGGACACCAATAATAATAAGAAGAGACTTGCTTGGGCCAAGAAACACGAACAATGGACATTAGACCGGTGGAAATCTGTCCTTCGTCTGATTAGTCCAAATTTGAGATTTTTGGTTCCAACCACCATGTCTTTGTGAGACGCAGAGTAGGTGAATGGATGATCTCCGCATGTGTGGTTCCCACCGGGAAGCATGGAGGAAGAGGTGTGATGGTGTGGGGGTGCTTTGCTGGTGACACTGTCGTGATTGATTTAGAATTCAAGGCAAACTTAACCAAAATGTCTACCACAGCATTCTGCAGCGATACGCCATCCCATCTGGCCTCCACGATCACCCGACCTCAACCCAATTGAGATGGTTTGGGATGAGTTGGACCGTAGAGTGAAGGAAAAGCAGCCAACAAGTGCTCAACATACCGTATGTGGGAACTTCTTCAAGACTTTTGGAAAAGCATTCCAGGTGAAGCTGGTTGAGAGAATGCCAAGAGTGTGCAAAGCTGTCATCAAGACAAAGGGTGGTTACTTTGAAGAATCTAAAATAGATTTTGATATGTTTAACACATTTTTGGTTACTACATTATTCCATGTGTGTTATTTCATAGTTTTGAATGAGTGGGTGTGTCCAAACCTTTGACTGGTACTGTATGTATGTATGTATGTATGTAAGTTTGTATGTACACTACTGTTCAAACGTTTGGGGTCACTTAGAAATGTCCTTGTTTTTGAAAGAAAAGCTAATTTTTTGTCCATTAAAACAACATCAAATTGATCAGAAATACAATGTAGATATTGTTAATGTTGTAAATGACTATTGTAGCTGGAAACGGCAGATTTTTTATGGAATATCTACATAGTCCTACAGAGGCCCATTATCAACAACCATCACTCCTGTGTTCCAATGGCACGTTGTGTTAGCTAATCCAAGTTTATCATTTAAAAAGAATTGATCATTAGAAAACCCTTTTGCAATGATGTTAGCACAGCTGAAAATTGTTGTGCTGATTAAAGAAGCAATAAAACTGTTCTTCATAAGACTAGTTGAGTATCTGGAGCATCAGCATTTGTGGGTTCGATTACAGGCTCAAAATGGCCAGAAACAAAGCACTTTTTTCTGAAACTCGTCAGTCTATTCTTTTTCTGAGAAATGAAGGCTATTACATGCGAGAAATTGCCAAGAAACTGAAGATCTCATACAACGCTGTGTACTATTCCCTTCACAGCACAGCGCAATCTGGCTCTAACCAGAATAGAAAGAAGAGTGGGAGGCCCCGGTGCACAACTGAGCAAGAGGACAAGTACATTAGAGTATCTAGTTTGAGAAAGAGACGCCTCACAAGTCCTCAGCTGGCAGCTTCATTAAATAGTACCTGCAAAACACCAGTCTCAACGTCAACAGTGAAGAGGCGACTCCGAGATGCTGGTCTAGGCAGAGTTCCTCTGTCTAGTGTTTGTGTAATTTTGCCCATCTTAATCTTTTCTTTTTATTGGCTGAGATATGGCTTTTTCTTTGCAACTCTGCCTAGAAGGCCAGCATCTCGGAGTTGCCGCTTCACTGTTGACGTTGAGACTGGTGTTTTGCGGGTATAATGAACAAAAAAATTTGCTTTTCTTTCAAAAAAAGGACATTTCTAAGTGACCCCGAACTTTTGAACAGTATGTATGTATGGTTTTCTGCAGGGAGACAGAGAAACCACATAACAAGCAATAATTACATATGAAGTACATGAATGCATAATTAGTTATTAACTGCTATAATATAAATAAATTGCAATATGAATATCCAATAATTAAACATATAAATAGCAATATATGAAATGCATATACAGGAATAAAAGGTATGCAAATATAGCAACAAGATAATATGAATGTCAAAAGTGGGATGCAATAACATGTGGCATGGTAAGCCATAGGCTATAGACAAAGCTCACAAAGGTAATAGACAAACAAGCCAGTGACATGTGTCAATTAACTACATGTAGCACTCAGAAAACCGGGGTTTATTCATTACATCCTGCAGCGGAAACAGTTTACAGTTTAAGAACCAAGCAGAAGCAAACAGAACAGGGAGGGAACTACCTCCAATAGAAACAATTGTTTTCGTAGCTAAATAAATTCAGTTTGGAGTAAACGTAAAATGTATTATCTTTTTATGTGCCATGAACACAACCAGTCATGATGTTTTCATCTTATTGTAAAACAAATCACTTCAAAAAGTAGGCTACCTTTGCATGGTTATCCAAAATAGTTCCAGCATCCGAACAGTGCACTGTGCACCTACCAACTTTTCTTAGTTTCAGCCACTTGCAAATTTATCTCACCGGAGAAAGCATCCGAGCGGTGGAATGAAGGTGGAATTCCACAAAAATATTCTTCAGAGGTCCTACTCAAACTTGATAGAAGTTTAGGTATTCAGAATTATTTTTTAATTAAGTCCACGTCCTATTGACTTAAGTCCATGTTAAGTCTACTCATCTCAAGTATGAATTGGGCCCATGTGCTCAGTGTTACAAGGCTGGTTCAGTTAAACCATTGAGTCCTGAAGACTGTCTGAGTGGACTAAGGCAGTGTCTTGACAAACAGGAGACCCAGGTTCAAATCCACCTTGTCACACAAATACCAGTGATGAAGACCCACTTTATACATGTTACCTCTGCTATAGGTTGCCCTAAACATTTTGATTTGTAACATAATGTATAATATCACAATAGGCCAGGCTCTAGGAAAAGTATTACAATCCCATGTCACACCCTGATCTGTTTCACCTGTCTTGTGCTTGTCTCCACGCCCCTCCAGGTGTCGCCCATTTCCCCTGTGCATTTATACCTGTGTTTTCTGTTTGTCTGTTGCTAGTTTGTCTTCTCTCGTCAAGCCTACCAGCGTGTTTTTCCCGTACTCCTGTTCATAATTAGTCCTTGGTTTCTAGTTCTTCCGGTTCCAACCTTTTCTGCCTGCCCTGACCCCGAGCCTGCCTGCCGCCCTGTACCTATCAGACTCGGGCCTGGTTACGAACCTCTGCCTGTCCCCGACCTGCCCTTTCCCTGCCTCCTGTGGTTTTAATAAACTACTCTGTATATTGAACCTTCCGTCTCCTGTGTCTGCATCTGAGTCATATCCTGAGTCGTATTAGCCCAGTGTCTTCTTAAAAAATGTAAGATATTTCAGAAAATTGTGGAACATTTGACAGCTCTGTCTCTGAATGTGCAAAAGAGCCTACAATAAGTTTTAAAATATTGATTGAAAATTATAATCGATCAATATTTACAGTAACTAGTTGCATTTCTAAACCATTTGATTGTATGAGAGACAGTCCACAAAAAAATATTGTTGTGTTTTTGATGGTGCCTTTTACATGCATTGAGAAGTGCTTTCACGACACTCTCTTGAAAACACCAATCCTCAGATTGAAGAACCACTTTGGGTGTTTCAGAATACTTCAATTCTGTTTTAAAACCCTTTCAGTGTATCTTAGCACCTTCATTGGGTTTACATTAAAACCCCCTCCAAACACCAGACCTCAAAACTAAAACAGGATGGGCACTCAAGCCACTGACAGAATCCTTCTCAAAAAAAAAAAGGCTCAAAAGCAATTCAATCTAATAACATTAACACACTAATAATACTAATGCCTTAATGCATACTTGTATCTCTATGTATAGTGCTGCATGGGCCATTGAGCCACTGCAGATACCATCTTTTTACATGCGAAACAAAACGGTTTTGTCAACGTCAGACAGTGCTATCAGTGGCTAGATTCACAGCCTTCTAGTGTGCCATCTGAAGGCTGTGTACAAGACAATATCAACAACTCTATATACGTTTGTATTTCCTTGTCTTGCTTGAGAGACAGACTGGCACCCAGGCAATCAGAAGGCTATTAAATATGTGATGGCTTTTAACCAAGCCCATCGGGGGTACTGGTCATCTGGTATTTTGGGCAAATGCCAGATGGGCTGGTCAATTTGTTGCCTAGTGGGCCTGTCTACCTTGGGTTTTTGATTTTAAAATTAGGGGGGGGAAAAAATAGGCAGGTGTGAGGGCCTCAAGGAAAACATTTTACAGGTGGGTTAGAAATGCCAAGGCCGATTTTTGGTTCCAGTCCGCACCTGAAGCCCATTACAAGTGTATCTACCTTCAATAGCAGGGCTTTCAAATATTTTTTGTATACATTTCTACAGTCCCTGACTGATGGCAAGCAATGTCTACTCAAGAATCAATAACATCAGCAACAGGAATATTTACTTACTTCATCTCATTGTGCCCACACACCTTTTTGGAGAGACCCAGTAGCTCTTTGGCATACTTCTCCTCTATGGATGCTCTGAAAGAACCAAACACATCTCTTCATATGTGCATTCAACAAGGTATACAGTTAACAAACATTAGCTACAGTATGCGCATGAGAGAACATTAGGCAATCGCATGAGGATCTACACCACAATGCACCACAGAGGGGAAGTCCACAGTGTCCACGAGATTAAAAAAAGATAACTTCAAAATGGCATTCAATTTCTTTATCTTAGAGGAACTAACACATGCAAAATCACACTTTATATCTTTCAATATAACAGTGTTATTATGGAGTTGTTTCCTTGTGCATGACTGATTGCACAGTCTGTATTGTGCTTGGATTAATCATTAAACAGTACAGTCCAGAGAGGAGGGAGCAAACAAAAAATGTAAAACTATTAAACATAATAATGATTCATAATTAGAAGTTTGATCAAGTATGCTGTATCAGTTGGTCAGGAATTTAGATTGGTAGGACAAATCTCCACATTCAAAATCGTGAGGTGAATACACAGTAAATATGTAGGACAAGAGCTAAAGACAAATATGTAAGCTATAGTCTGAATACTGTATTAAATTAACACTAACATCATTCTAGACCATTGGATAATAGTGTCATTTCTGTCCTAAATGAGGAAATAACAGATAAAACAGATGAACCACTCGCTTTTACTGTAAGTGCACACTCAGTGACACCAGAAACAGGAAACACTGCAGCAGTGTTCGTTGAACACCAACAACCATTCACAGTACACTTTGCCTAGATATAGAATGATTAATCCTTCTGCGTCCACATGATCTAAAGCATGGTGGAAAATAAATCATGACTGACTTTGTTACTTCTGTATCGTGGAACGAAGCCCTCATGCCCTTTGAAAAGGTCAGTCCACAACAAAACATTACTGATATTCAGTTAAAATAAACATAGACACAACAACAACAACATGGCAGCAGAACCTGTGGGCGCTGTCACCTAGACAGAATAACAGCATCCATACTG
The DNA here is from genome assembly GCF_016432855.1 of Salvelinus namaycush. NCBI lineage: Eukaryota > Metazoa > Chordata > Actinopteri > Salmoniformes > Salmonidae > Salvelinus > Salvelinus namaycush. The sequence goes on along the minus strand of NC_052309.1, from coordinate 10,325,813 downwards.
TTGTTTCAGAGCATATTCTCTGTAGTAGTCTGAGGATTCAACTAATGGTTTCTATTGGATGATATCTCACATGGTTTCTCACCTGGCTTTCATGAAGTCTTCTATCTCCTTGCATGTCCTCTTACCATCGTTGAGATGCTGGATGACACAGTCATAACCCCCGGTACTGGTCAGCTCCCCGTTCTGGCAACATTGGGGAAGATGGAATAACAATAAGTAATCAAATCATAGCACACCATGGAGGGTCTCTCACACCCTCCCAGTATTGGTCTATCAAAATCCTATACTCCTCACTGCATTGCCTTTTAACAGTCTATCAAAAAGGAAACAACTCATTACAACATTACTGACAGAGAGAAGACCCCCAAGGGCTAAAACCAAAATAATCCAGAATGTAAAAGCTTCCCAATGGGTTTTAGCACACAATACATCAGACTACGGAAACAATAAAGCTAACAGCAATGAAGCAATATAAGTATTTCGTGAGCATGAATAAACATGTGTTTGGGATGATAAACTGCAGTTGACGTGCCCTGTAATGTATGTCTGCATGAGATAATGACATATAATCATTTTAACCACGTGATTAAAGAGGTATACAGTAGGCCTACACTGCAGGGGTAGGTATACTCCTGAGTCCTGCAAATTTGATTGGCATCTGCACATATTACAAGGTGTTCAAAAGGACCAGAACTACACTCCTGGGTTAGAGACGTGCTAATAAAATAGCCAGTCCATGCAGTGTGTAATATTCTGAATAAATTCAATGACCTAACAAACATCACTAGACTTGTTAAATAGATAATTGTGTATGCTCCTTCAGTTGTGTTTAAAACTTGTTAATACTTCGAAATCTGATTTCGATCTCTAAAAACAAATAGTTCTGAAAGCACAGTTAATGAGGGTTAAGCTCAGATGACACACAACGCAAATACAAACATTTGCACTTACCCAAAAGTAATCCTTAAAGTGAAGTTCTCTCATTGTAGACAAGAATAGCGGCAGTACAACTCTTGTAATTCCGCTGGTTTTTGCGATGTTAATACTGTGTTAGTGACTGATGGACTTCCCATTGGATTGTTGCGTTTATGACTCCGCTCATATCTCAATGGAGCACTAAATATTCTTTGCTGGGTCCTAACGACCATGATCTACAGCAGGAGAGAGAGAGCGCGAGAGCGCAAGGAGCGAGAGAGCGCAAGAGCGAGAGAGAGGGGCCACTTGGTGGTCACAAGCGGAACAGCAGGAGAGAATAAAGGATATCTTTGAATCTATTGGCTCTTGGTTCCTCTTTTATCTGTATTTATGCCCTTCTCTTGTAAATATGCTTTTATTGGTGAAATCAGGTTATATCTGGAGAACAGTTAAAAATCCTCATTGGCAAGCTGACATACAGAAGTGAAGTACTTGTACTTATTATGGATCCCCATTAGCTGCTGCCAAGGCAACAGCTTCTCTTCCTCAAATCAAATCAAATCGTCTTTTTTCACATACACATGGTTAGCAGATGTTATTCCAAGTGTAGCAAAATGCTTGTGCTTCTAGTTCCGACAGTACAGCAATATCTAACAAGTCATCTGTATACCTGTCGCAAGACCCACTAGTTGATGCTTATTTATAAAACCCTCTTAGGCCTCACTCCCCCCTATCTGAGATATCTACTGCAGCCCTCATCCTCCACATACAACACCCGTTCTGCCAGTCACATTCTGTTAAAGGCCCCCAAAGCACACACATCCCTGGCTCGCTCCTCTTTTCAGTTCGCTGCAGCTAGCGACTGGAACGAGCTGCAACAAACACTCAAACTGGACAGTTTTATCTCAATATCTTCATTCCAAGACATGGACACTCTTACTGACAGTTGTGGCTGCTTTGCGTGACGTATTGTTGTCTTTACCTTCTTGCCCTTTGTGCTGTTGTCTGTGCCCAATAATGTTAGTACAATGTTTTGTGCTCCTACTATGTTGTGTTGCTACCATGCTGTGTTGTAATGTGTTGCTGCCTTGCTATGTTGTTGTCTTAGGTCTCTCTTCATGTAGTGTTGTCTCTCTTGTCGTGATGTGTGTTTTTCCTATATTTATATATATATATATTTATTTATTTATTTTAATTTAAATCCCAGCCACCGGAGGCCTTTTGCCTTTTGGTAGGCCGTCATTGGAAATAAGAATTTGTTTTTAACTGACTTGCCTATTTAAATAAAGGTTAAATAAATAAATACATTTCACAACCTCTACCTAATACACACAAATCTAAGTAAAGGAATGGAATAATAATATATACATATAAATATATGGATGAGCAATGACTGAGCGCAATAGATGGTATAAAATACAGTATATACATATGAGATGAGTAATGCAAGATATGTAAACATTATTTAAAGTGGCATTATTAGTCACTAGTGATCCTTTGTTAAAGTGCCCAATGATTTCAAGTCTGTATGTAGGCAGCAGCCTCTCTGTGTTATTGATGGCTGTTTAACAGTCTGATGGCCTTGAGATAGAAGCTATTTTTCAGTCTCTCGGTCCCAGCTTTGATGCACCTGTACTGACCTCGCCTTCTGGGTGGTAGCGAGATGAACAGGTAGTGGCTCAGGGGATTGTTGTCCTTGATGATCTTTTTGGCCTTCGTGTGCTGTAGGTTTCCTGAAGGGAAGGTCATTTGCCCCCGGTGATGCGTTGTGCAGATCGCACCACCCTCTGGAGAGCCCTGTGGTTATGGGCGGTGCAGTTGTCGTACCAGGCGGTGATGCAGCCAGACAGGATGCTCTCAATTGTGCATCTGTAAAAGTTTGTGAGGGTTTTAGTTGACAAGCCAAATTTCTTCAGCCTCCTGAGGTTGAAGAGGCACTGTTGCGCCTTCTTCACCACACTGTCTATGTGGGCGGACCATTTCAGTTTGTCAGTGATATGTACGCCGAGGAACTTAAAACTATTCACCTTCTCCACTGCTGTCTCGTCGATGTGGATAGGTGGTGCTCCCTCTGCTGTTTCCTGAAGTCCACGATCATCTCCTTTGTTTTGTTGACATTGAGTAAGAGGTTGTTTTCCTGAAACCACACTCCGAGTGCCCTCACCTCCTCCCTATAGGCTGTCTCGTCGTTGTTGGTAATCAAGCCTACTAATGTTGTGTCGTCTGCAAACTTGATGACTGAGTTGGAGGCGTGCATGGCCACACACTCATGGGTGAACAGGGAGTACAGGAGGGGGCTGAACACGCACCCCAGTGTTGAGGATCAGCGAAGTGGAGATGTTGCTTCCTACCTTCACCCCTGGGGGCGGCCCGTCAGGAAGTTCAGGACCCAATTGCACAGGATGGGGTTGAAACACAGGGCCTCAAGCTTAATGATGAGCTTGGAGGGTACTATGGTGTTGAATGCTGAGCTGTAGTCAATGAACAGCATTCTTACATAGGTATTCCTCTTGTCCAGATGGGATAAGGCAGTGTGCAGTGTGATGGCGATTGCATCGTCTGTGGACCTATTGGGGCGATGCACAAATTTAAGTGGGTCTAGCGTGACAGGTAAGGTGGAGGTGATATGATCCTTGACAAGTCTCTCAAAGCATTAGTCATTTAGTTCAGTTACCTTTGCCTGCTTGGGTACAGGAACAATGTTGGCCATCTTGAAGCATGTGGGGACAGCTGACTGGGATAGGGACTGATTGAATATGTTGTTGAACACACCAGCCAGCTGATCTGCGCATGCTCTGAAGATGCGGCTAGGGATGCAGTCTGGGCCGGCAGCCTTGCGAGGGTTTTTTATTTTTATTTGACCCCCTTTTCACCCCAATTTCGTGGTATCCAATTGTTAGTAATTACTATCTTGTCTCATCGCTACAACTCCCGTACGGGCTCGGGAGAGACTAAGGTCGAAAGCCATGCGTCCTCCGAAACACAACCCAACCAAGCCGCACTGCTTCTTAACACAGCGCGCCTCCAACCCAGAAGCCAGCCGCACCAATGTGTCGGAGGAAACACCGTGCACCAGGCTACCTTGGTTAGCAGGCACTGCGCCCGGCCCGCCACAGGAGTCGCTGGTGCGCGATGAGACAAGGATATCCCTACCGGAGCCTTGCGAGGGTTAACATGTTTAAATGTCTTACTCACATTGGCCATGGAGAAGGAGAACCCACAGTCCTTGGTAGCGGGCGATGGTACTGTATTATCCTCAAAGCGGGCCAAGAAGGTGTTTAGTTTGTCTGGAAGCAAGACGTCGGTGCCCGTGACGTGGCTGATTTTCCTTTTTTAGTCTGTGATTGTCTGGAGACCCTACCACATATGTCTCGTGTCTGAGACGTTGAATTGTGACTCCACTTTGTCTCTATACTGACATTTCGCTTGTTTGATTACCTTGTGGAGGGAATAACTAAACGGTTTGTATTCGGCCATATTCTCAGTCACCTATCCATGGTTAAATGCGGTTGTTCGCGCTTTCAGTTTTGCACGAATGCCTCCATCTATCCATGGTTTCTGGTTAGGGTAGGTTTTAATAGTCACAGTGGGTACAACATCTCCTATGCACTTCCTTATAAACTCACTCACCGAATCAACATATAAATCAATATTATTCTCTGAGGCTACCCAGGAACATGTCCCAGTCCGCTTGATCAAAACAATCTTGAAGCGTGGATTCCGATTGGTCAGACCAGCGTTGAATAGTCCTCATCACGGGCACATCCTGTTTGAGTTTCTGCCTATAGGAAGGGAGGAGCAAAATGGAGTCGTGGACAGATTTGCTGAAGGAGGGGCGGGGGAGGGCCTTGTAAGCATCGCGGAAGTTAGAGTAGCAGTGATCCAGTGTTTTGCCAGCGCGAGTGCTACAATCAATATGCTGATAGAATTTAGGTAGCCTTGTTCTTATTTAGGGTCCAAAAACATTACTTTTACGGCAGTAGGCTAAATCAGGATCACACAGGGTGTTTCTTGGTAGTCTTAAACAAGTTAACTATGAAACAAAAGTATACACCTCACACACATGGTTATGGGCTTAAAAAAAGAAGACACCTGTACCATGTCAGATATAGTTTAAATGTATTCAATTTTGAGATTGCATCCCAATATTACACTTCATATACATCACAGAAGACTGAAATATAACATAACCGTTTGTCATAGAAACACCAGATTTTCTGCGTTTATAAAAAAAAAAAAAAAAATGAAATTATGAAAAATATGAATAAGATTTGGCTGCAGGAAAGGGCTATGTCACATCACATAAAAAAAAAATACAATAAAACAGTACATCATATAACATCATTACACCTCTGCATATCTACAACACAAAATGTACACAACATAACCAAAAGAATGTCGACAGCTACTCTTCAAACATCTCATTCCAAAATCATGGGCGTTAATATGGAGTTGTTCCAACCTTTGCTGCTATAACAGCCTCCACTCTTCTGGGAAGGCTTTCCACTAGATGTTAGAACATAGACTGTGTGTGCTAGCATGTGAGTACTTGTGTGTCTCTTTACAGTCTGTGTCGTTCCATAACATGTAGTTTTATCCGTTTTTTTATCTGATTTTACTGCTTGCATGAGTTACTTGATGTAGTTATGGCTCTGTGTAGTACTGTGTTTCCCGGAGTCTGTTCTGGACTTCTGACCTTCTGACCTCGTTCTGGACTTCGGAACCATGTAGAGACCCTTGGTGGCATGTCTTGTATGCGTGGGAGTCTAAGCTGTGCGCAAGTCGTTTGAACAGACAGCTCGGTACTTTCTAATCAAATCAAATGTTATTTGTCACGAGCCGAATACTTACTTACAAGCCCTAAACCAACAATGCAGTTCAATAAATAGAGTTAAACTAAAGTTAAAAATTAAATAAAAAGTAACATGCAGTCAATCTCACCTTTACTTTAAGCCAGGAGAGATTGACATGCATGTTACTGATGTACCAAAGGAGGCTGCTGAGGGGAGGATGGATCATAATAATGGCTGGAACGGAGTTAATGGAATGGCATCAAACACCTGGAAATCATGTGTTTGATGTATTTGATACCATTCCACTAATTCTGCTCCAGCCATTACCAGGAACCTGTCCTCCCCAATTAAGGTGCCACCAACCTCCTGTGCGGTGTACATTTAAGGGACCAGCCGTGCTGCTCTGTTCTGGGCCATCTGTAATTTGCCTATGTCCCTCTTTGTGGCACTTGACCATATGATTGACTAGTAGTCCAGGTGCGACAAAACTAGGGCCTGTAGGACTTGTTTTGTTGATAGCAATGTCAAGAAAGCAGAGTAGCACTTTATTACGGACAGACCTCTCCCCAACCTAGCTACCGTTGCATCAATGTGTTTTGACCATGACAGTTTACAATCCAATTTCCACATTATTGATTACAAGATTTAGTTGAGGTTTAGGGTTCAGTGAATGTTTTGTCCCAAATACAATGCTTTTAGTTTTTTTAAATATTTAGTACTATCTTATTACTTGCCACCCATTCTAAAACTGACTTCAGCTCTTCGTTAAATGTTGCAGTGATTTCACTTGCTGTGGTAGCTGACGTGTATAATGTTGAGTTATCAGCATACATATACACACAGGATTTACTCAGTGCCAGTGGCAGGTCATTAGTAAAGATTGAAAAAAGTAAGGGGCCTAGACAACTGCCCTGAGGAATGCCCGACACTACCTGGATTATGTTGGAGAAGCTTCCATTAAAGAACACCTTCTGTGTTCTGTTAGACAGGTAACTCTCGATCGACAATATAGCAGGGCATGTAAAGCCATAATACGTACATATTTCCAGCAGCAGATTATTATCGATAATGTCAAAAGCTGCACTGAAGTCGAACAAAACAGCTCCCACAAGCTTCTTATTATCAATTTCTTTCACCCAATCATCAGTCATTTGTGTAAGTGTTGAACATGTGTGCCACTCCCGATAATCATGCTGAATTAATTTACTGTGAAATAGCATTGTATCTGGTCAAACTCATTTTTTTCCAAAAATGTACTAAGAGTTGGTAGCAGGCTGATTGGGTGGCTGTTTGAGCCAGTAAAGGGTGCTTTGCTCTTCTTGGGTAGCAGAATGAGGGCACTCACTTTCCTGTGAGGGCACACACTATCCTGTAGGCTTTGAAGAGATGATGAATAGGTGTGGCAATATATTACCATATCATTCTCAGTCATGTTCCATCCAAGCTGTCAGACTCAGGTGGCTTGTCATAGTTGATAGACAATATGTTTCATCTCTTCCACACTCACATTACAGAATTAAAAATTACGCTTGTGTTTCATAATTTGGTCAGTTATGAATGGATGTGTAGGTTTGTTGGCATGTCATGCCTTACAGTTGCTAATCTTACCAATGAAAAAAGTTGTTGGCAATATCAGTGGGTTTTGTGATGAATAAGCCATCGGCTTCAATGAAGGATGGACCTGAGTTCGCCTTTTTGTCCAAAATTGAATTTAAGGTGATCCAAAGATTTTTACTACCATTCTTTATATCATTTCGTTTTGTTTCATAGTGTGGTTTCTTCTTTTTGCTTAGTTTAGACACATGATTTCTCAATGTACAGTACGTTTGACGTTCAGCAACTTATTTTCTTAATGGGTGCATGCTTATAAGTAACTGGAATAAGCAACTTCATAAATGTGTCAAGTGCAGCGTCTGGTTGCTCCTCATTACACACAATAGAACAGCAAATATTCTTTACAACATAGGAATCACTACAAAACTTATTGTATGACCTCATACACTATATTAGGCCCAGCCTTTGGAACTTTGGTTTTCCTAGACATGGCTACTATATTATGATCTCTACATCTAATGGATTGGGATACTGCTTTAGTGCAGAATTAGTAAAAATGTGATCGTTTATTTCATTCCTATGCTGTTTGTAAACACCCTGGTAGGTTGACTGATAACCTGAACCATGTTGCAGCTTGAAGCTTCCTTTTGAGTGGACAGCTTGATTAAAATCAGTCAATATTTAGGTGACCCAGAAAATATACCTCTGTTGATGTCACATACATTAAGCATTTTACAGACATAAATGTTCTGTTACTAGCAATTATCGATTTCATTAACCTTGTTTTTAGGTTAAACATCGTTAATTAATAGAAGAACATCAAACCCCTCCTGCTTCTAAACATGTTGACTTTACACTGCAGTGTATGTTAATGTTGGCTATTTTTATTGCTTTACTGGAAGGCTTAGAGGTAGATAGGACAGTGATATTTATGTTTGAGTTGATAGTGTAGGGTGAACTGCACACAGTGGCCTTCCTACTAGGGCAAACCACCTCAGTGCTAGTAATGTAACTCAGGTTCATAGTTTATTAGTAGTTAGTGATACTACTAATAAAAAAATAAGTGTACAATGTTTTGTCCCTTTAAATGGCTTTTATTAATTACTTATTAGAGAAAACCCAATCTCTCACACACCTATCCTTCACTACATCAGAATCACTCAACAAACATAACATACGTTGGGTTTTTCGAAACACAGCACAAGTCAACAGAAACTTAGCTTAAAATATACACAATGTTGTCTTGGTAATTACTTTAAAAATGTTGGTCTCTTCCTTTAAAAACGTTTCACTAACATTATATATATAAAAAAAGGTGGTAAAGATAAGAACAAAAACAGAATGTAAGGTGGTGGATTGTAAATCCCAGGCAGCCAGAGGCCTCCCTCTTATATAGCCTTCACAGCGTCGTCTATCTCAGAGATCTGATCTTTTAGCTGGTTCCACTGTTCTGGGTTCAGTGAGATACCTGGGGACAGAGCAGAGACCAGTCAGACAGATGGGTTAGTAAACTGATCTAGTATCAGTGAAATACAGACCAGAGAATAGTTAGACAGAGGCAAGTCCACTGATCTAGGTTCCGTTATAGAATCCGGAGTGTAGCATTACTGGGCTTGATGTCAAACATGAAATCTGGGTAACCACTGTACAGTCGTGGCCAAAAGTTTTGAGAATGACACAAATGTTAATTTTCAAAGTCTGCTACCTCAGTTTGTATTATGGCAATTTGCATATACTCCAGAATGTTATGGAGAGTGATCAGATGAATTGCAAAGTCCCTCTTTGCAATGCAAATGAACTGAATCCCCCAAAAACATTTCCACTGCATTTCAGCCCTGCCACAAACGGACCAGCTGACATCATGTCAGGGATTCTCTCGTTAACACAGGTGTGAGTGTTGACGAGGACAAGTTCGAATTGAGTTCGAATAACAGACTGGAAGCTTCAAAAGGAGGGTGGTGCTTGGAATCATTGTTCTTCCTCTGTCAACCATGGTTACCTGCAAGGAAACACGTGTCGTCATCATTGCTTTGCACAAAAAGGGCTTCACAGGCAAGGATATTGCTGCCAGTAAGATTGCACCTAAATCAACCATTTATCGGATCATCAAGAACTTGCAATTCATCTGATCACTCTTCATAACATTCTGGAGTATATGCAAATTGCCATCATACAAACTGAGGCAGCAGACTTTGTGAAAATTAATATTTGTGTCATTCTCAAAACTTTTGGCAACGACTGTACAGCTCGGTCTATGAATTTGAGAGCTGTTACATTTCTCCAGCCCCATCACCAAGCTTTTTACCAAAACAGGGTCGGGGTGTCTTTGTTATGGTTTCAACTGCTGATTGTCCCTTTAGAAATGAAAGTATAAAATACCCATACTGAAATGTGACTTCACTTAATGAGTTTATAATAGACAGTTAATTAGTTCATACCTAGCAGTTTACAAATCATGAATAAACAAATATATATCCTTGTTGGATGAAGCACCAAAATGACAATAAAACTATTTTAAGCAATGATTCATCAATCCATATGTCTGTATAGCAACAGCATGTCTGTTGGTTCAGGGGCCAGGTGACTCATTTATAAAACACTACGTAAACACAAAAGATGCCCCAAAACATGTGTGTACCAGTTCATGCAAAAGTTGGCATTTATAAAAACGGAACTTGACGTGAGAATATGCTTATCCTCCCGTAAACTTTAGACCACGCGTACAGACAGTTTCTAGTGGTTGAAATATTTCATTGCAAGAAGGCAAAAGTAGCTTTGGGGAATAATTTTAGCAAGCTAAATATAATAACAAGATGAAATAATTTGCCATTAGTGAGAAGAACGAAAATCTATGTATTTTATCTTTGCCTTCTAAAATAGAAATAGGCATCTACTTCCTATTATCTATTTAATTTCCACAATCGTTGCATTATAAATTCCTCACCTTTTCATACTTGCAAAATAGCCTATAGGCCTACAACAAGTTAGGATAGGCTAGCATTCGTCACATCTCTCATTTAATTGGACCTACTTCACAGTAGTAAATAGATATGCTATTTCAAGTATTTTGCTCTATGAGATCTGATCCGAAGAGCAGTTTAACGGTATAACAGATGGTTCATTTTTTCCATTGATGATTTGCAGGCTACATCTGAATACTTTAATGTCAAATTTCTCAAATAGACCATATTTAATTTATAAACATAATACTGTATATCATAACCATTGCAGAATACATTCCTCATATTTTCTGGACATGATAAGTTAACATTCCTGAAGTAGCCATACAACAAATTACCATGCACCCCTCATTTAATTATCCCTATTAGATATGCGATTATAATTTTAAGTTTATGCTCTATGGAGCTGCATGGTAGTGCAGTTTATAACATACAATAGAATTCAACATGTGAACAGACAGTTGATATTTTGTATTGAAGTGTAGGCTACCAAAATAACCAGCAAAATGAACAGTCCCTTGTTTACATAGTCATGATATCGAATCAAAATAATTTATTTTCACTGCAAAAGAAAACATTCTGCCAACACCTCCAAAGACATTCGATTAAGTTCACCATTGCTATTTTCTTTAGATACTCTCTTGGCCTGATTCCAATACTTCCAAAGTATACAGCAAATAAGGGCGTTATTGTCACCATAAAAGATGAATGATGGGTGTTTTTCAGGCAGAGTTAGAATTCTCAAGTCTGAATTATAACAGGAAACATGCGTGTATGGTGTGAGCAAAGTTAATAAATCTCAATATTTTTGAGCGTGCTCAGCCTTTTCAGAAATGGCGCAGATATTTGGTGTTCAATTTACGCAACGGTTATAAATAAGGCCCCAGGGGCCCTGCTGTAGGATTCACACCCCAATGACAGGTTTCTTACCTTTCCTGCCAGGCTTCATCTCCCCCTCCTGATCCATCCAGTACTCACGGATGTCGATCAGACATTTACCTTTGAATTCACGAACGCTCACATACCGCATCTTCCCAATCTAAAATAAAAAAGTAACGCAGAGACATAAAACCATATGGACATGCAGCTAATGTTGCATCGTTTCTACTGGGGGTGGAATAACACTGTTCTTCTTCAATGCTTACCTGGAACTTGTTGTCATCCTTGTCCTGGTTGCGACTTCCCTTGGAGGTTCCACCAGGCTTGGAACTCTCTCCCCCTTTCGGTTTCTTAGCTGCTGGTTTCTCTGGTGCTGCCTGCTTTCTCTTCTTGGACTACAACAGGGGTTCATTTCAAAACGTCCCATCAAAATGTATAAACATTTGTTTTGAAAGTGCAAAATGAACTTTCTGATTACAATATGGACATCAGCATCAAAAATACTATATAAAAACACAGCTTCCATATTGAACCTGTCTGAGCATTTTGAAATATGTGTCCTTTTTTACTTTATTGACTGAACTACAAAACAGTCACAAGAGTACTGTGGCTGTCTTTACTCTGTGGCTTTGGATACAACACAGGAGTCTGTCTGTCTGTGTGAAAGGGGGGGGTCAGTCACGTTTACCTTGGTCTCAGCTTCACTGTTGGAGTCACTGCCACTGCCACTGCCAGAGCTTGAGGACAGAACTTCCTTTGATTTGGGCATCCTGGAAAAGGAGGGATGCAATAGCTGAGTAAATGCTATCCTTCCATAGGACTTCATACAATGTTTTCAAATAAATATACATTACAATCTGCATGATTTTGTTCAATCATAGTGTTTTGTCTCCCAATTGGAGCAGGAATCTAAGGCACTGCATCTCAGTGCGAGAGGCGTCACTACAGACCCTGGCTCGATTCCAGGCTGTATCACAACCAGCCGTGATTGGGAGTCGCATAGGACGGTGCACAATTGGCCCAGAGTCGTCCAGGTTAGGGTTTGGCCGTCATTGTAAATAAGAATTTGTTCTTAACTGACGTGCCTAGATAAAGGTACAAAATAAATCTTTAAGTGTGAAATTGGCCATCATATGGCGCTATTATTCATTTTATGTCCTTTGTCATCTGTGTCCAACTGGAAAGTATGCAGCCAGCTATACACTCGTGTTCCCTGGTGACCGGCTCGTACAAAAACATCCTCCATTCATGTTGCAAGGTGCGTCAGTTTCCTTCTTAATAACTAGCTTTAACGGCGAGCCGCCGGGAGAAAAAAAAAACCTGGGAAAATATACTTAAGTTGAGGACTACGGTCCAAACACTTAAAAGACACACCCTCGCGTTATGCACTTTGGGGAAATGATTTGCAAACGCCCCTTGCTTGGGTACGTATGCCCCTCAGCCCTCGTTTTTAGTCGGCTTTGCGAGTGTATAATTATGTTCACTCCTGGCCTGAAACTCCCCATAATTCAATTCGCGACGACTGTACATCCGCTAAAAGTCCGCGAAAATAAACGTCAATGGAGATGTCAACATACAAGTGTAAGTAAAAACGAATGCAAATAAGTTAGAAATTTTGCTATTACGTAAAGAGTAAATGTATTTTTGTTTGGTTATCTTTTGGAAATTGTAGAAATAAAACATTTTCATTCTTCAGAAGTTCCAGCTAGGTAGGCTAACGTTAGTTCGGTAAATAATTAGTTTGTGAGCTATTATATAGTAGGCGTATATTAATAATGATATATTTAATATAATTAGACATTCACTCATAATTGACTGTAGCGCATATAAAGCACCCACAAATTAAAACACAATCATCGCGGGATGAACGAGTGACGAATTTCCGGCCAAGGGTGGTCCATTTGAAAATCATTCTTTCCTTTTTTTCTCTTTTTATTTTATTTATTAACAACAAATCAATACAGGAAGTACATGTGGGAACACAAGTATATATAAATAATATACAAAGGACAATTGGGCTAGGGGGTACAATATCACATTACACAAGGACCTTAAGGGACATACATACACTTATTATTCTGACAGCTTTTATGTTAGTAGAGTATTTAATTGTCTTAATATACAGTTCAATTTATTTTTGTAAGGTAAGAAAATGTGGTGTTTTGTTTGTAAATTTACATTTGTGAATGACATTTGGCCAAAAGAATAATGAAATGAATTACATAAAAATGTTTCAGCTTATTTTTATCGTATGTAAAGAATCCAAGCAGTACATCTCTCCACAATAGTGTAAAATCTTCATAAATGTGTTCAATTATAAATCCACTGATGTCTTGCCACAGTTTTCTTACATGAATACAATGCCAAAAAAGATGCAACACTGTTGCTGGGTGGTCATTACAAAAGGAGCAATTTGAGTTTATGTTTTCCTTAAACTTCTTCATATAGTGGTTGGCAGGATAATATTTATGAATAATGTTAAAGGAAACTTCCTTAATTTTGTTAAGTAGGTATGTGTGTGGCAACATCCAAACTTTTTTCCAACAGATATTATCAATAAATCCATTCCAATAAGGCATGACATAAGGTATAGATTCAAACCTCGTTTCAGCAGGATGTTGTATCACTCTGTTGTTGAATGGACCAAAAGAGAAACAAATCTTTCCTACTGATGAGTCAACAGGGTCAATGGAAGGTAGGCTCTGAGGGTCAGGTCTTGACACGTTCCTGAATAATAGAGCAACACCTGAGGGAATGGCATCTAAAACAATTTCAAAATCTTTAGGTGTTACAGGGACCTTGTAAAGTGATAAGCATTCCTTATAATTGAGAAAAAGACCCTCTGTGTTTACCAGTTGACTCACCAATAGGATATTATTTCGGAACCAATATTCTAAAAACAAAGAAGTATTTTTATACAATATATCCCGATTATTCCATATATAATATCTGTGTGGAAAAAAGTTATGCTTATAAATTAAGGACCATGACAAGAAAACTTTCTGCTGTTCATCAGCAGGTTTCACTGGAACTTTGTCAATATTATAATTGCAAACCAACATGAAGTTAAGGCCACCAAAAGTAGAGAAGACATGATGAGGAATAAAATTCCACATAGAAGTGGGTCTTCTTAGGAATTGTTTTATCCAATTGATCTTAAAAGTATTATTTAACGTAGTAAAGTCCAGAAAATTCAGCCCACCATTCTCATAAGTGTTCATTACAACAGTTTTCCTGGTGTAATGGGTACGGTTTCTCCACAGAAAGTTGAAAAGCATCTGGTCTATCTCCTTGCTTATTTTACCGTCATGATATAAAATAGAGCGCCATATGTTGGTCTAGAGATACCTTCAGCCTTGGTTATTAGGACTCTTCCTTTTAAAGATAAGTCCCTCTGTAGCCTTTGATTTAGCTTCTTATGTTTTTATAAGAGGGTTAAAATGTAGTAAGCCTCTAGACTTCTGATCCTTTGTAATGGTTATGCCTAAATATGTACGTTCTTCTTTTACTGGAATACCATAATATAAAGGTGTCACACAGTCTTTGACAGCCATGAGTTCACATTTATTAATGTTAAGATATAGACCAGACGCTTTGGAACAGGATTGTATCACATTGATCGATATGGGAATTTGGTTAGGGTCTTTCAGAAAAAGTGTAGTATCATCAGCCAGCTGGCTTATAATAATTTCTTTACCAGCTATGGAAATACCTTGTACAGGACTATTATTTAAAGAATTTGTAAGAAGTTGGGTGATTAATAAAAACAGGTACGGAGAGATAGGACAACTTTGCCTAATTCCTCTCTTTAACTCAAATCTAGGTTAGGTGCCATATTTCAATTTGATAGAGCTGTTGCCATTTGTATAGAGAGTCTTAATAGACTTACAGAAAAAAATCCCCAAAGCCAAGTCTCTCAAGGGAGTGGAAGAGGAACTGATGCTCTACTGTGTCAAATGCTTTATAAAAATCTAAAAATAATATGAAGCTATCCTCAGTTATTAGGTCTGAGTAGTCAAGTATGTCTAATACTAGTCTGATATTCTTAGAAATGTCTGTTCCTCATGGAGCCAGACTGTGTTTCATCAATGATTGCATCCAGGACTTCTTTAATTATTTTTGCAAGTAGTAAGGCTAATATCTTATAGTCATTATTAAGAAGACAAATTGGACGCCAGTTATCGATGAGCAGCACTTCTTTTTTAGGCTTAGGTATCAGTGTTATTAACCCCTGACTCGTTGTAGGAGGGAGAACATTGTTTTTAATACTCTCTAAAAAGACTTCAAATAGGAAGGGAGCTACTTGTTCAGAAAATAATTTGTAAAATTCTGATGTAATTCCATCAACACCTGGTGATTTATTGTTCTTTAGATGTTTGATAGATTCCATAATCTCTTCAACTTTGATGGGTTCATCACACTGTTTAGATTCTATGTCACTGATAGAATGAACATTATTCAGTGAGTCAAAAAACATCTGTGGATTCCTGACAGTACGTAGAGCTATACAATTTTCGGTAAAAACTGCTACAGTATTTAGCGATTAATTTTTGGTCATCTGTAATAACACCATCAATGTTTAAGTTATGGATAGTGTTATTTGTAGAGTGAAATTTCTCAAGTCTAAAGAAATAGGATGAATTCTGTTCTCCCTCCTCAATCCATTTTTCCTAGATCTAATAAAAGCTCCTTCTGCTTTTAATCTGTATATATATTACCCAGTTTATTTTGTAACTCAATCAGTTCCATCTTCTCCTCCCCCGAGAGGCTGGCTGGGGACCTCTGAGAAAGGGAAGTTATCTTAATGATCACCTTTTCCTCCTCAGCTCTTCTGGTCTTAGCAAGATTCCTACCATATTTTCTAAGGTATTTGGACACCTCAAATTTAAAGAGCTCCCAGTTCTTGCAATAAGATTTTTCTTCACAAGCCCTTTCCCAGAAGTGTGAAAGCAGATCTTTAACCTCAAACTTAACTATATCATTATTTAATAACGAGCTATTTAGCTTCCAGTAGGATGCTCTACCAAGGTTAGTATCAGGGGTAAATATTTCGATATCAATGTAAAATGGCCCTGTGGTCTGTGAGGGGAGTAGTACAAATATTTGTAGTAACACACTCACCATCAATACATTTGGATATAAGCCAAAAATCTATTCTGGATTGTCTGGAACCTGTTTTGTTACTCCAAGTGAATGATCTGTCGGCCAGAAACCTCTCTCCATATATCAGTAAGATCAAACTTTTCCATAAAAAGTATTAAACCCAAATTCTGATTGGTTGGCCTACCTGGGGGCCATCTATCAGTTGAATTATCTATAGTAATGTTAAAGTCCCCTCCTATCAATAATAACGAATTCGGAAATTTAGATAACCAATGAAGTATATGTTTCTCTATAGATTCAAGCAACTCATCATTCTAATGTTTGGTGTTGTACCTGTAGAAGTTTACAGTAATGAGCGTAATGTCATTGTAACTGATCACAAGACCAATAAAGTGACCAAAGGGGTCACATTCCGAGTGTAGAATATTACCAAAGGTATTTTTCATTGTAGTGACACCAGCGGAGCGTTCAGATCCATGGGAAAGCCAAATATCGTTGCCCCACTGTGATCTCCAGAAGTTGGCATCAGCCGAAATTGAGTGAGACTCTTGAAAAAAGCGGAAATCTGTTCGAAATTGTTTAGCAAATAAAAATAAGGCCTTGTGCTTCACACTGTTTCATAACCCCCTAACATTAAGAGAAACTATAGACAAAGACAAAACAACAAAGATTATATAAAAGTATAAACTGTAGTAGGATGAGTCAAACGCAGGAGCAGTGAACGTAAGTGATAAGGAACCGAGATCTGCACCATTTAAGTCAACTTAAAGTGAAAATAGCTTATTCCATAAACTCTGAGCTAGATTTTATCCGGCTTTTGAAATTCAACTCGACAGAATATTATGTTCAAGACCAAACCAAGGTTTCTTTGTAGTAAGAGAGACTAAAAACCCTCTTTAGTGTAATCAGGAACTATTCTGAGAAATAAAATTCAAAATAATAATTTAAATAAAAGGGTACCTGCTATTTTAAGTGCATATGAAAACTGATCATATTTTTTTTTAAATTCAAAATGTTTTACATATACATGTTCCGAAGACCCTTTTCACTTGGAAATAAGTATTAATAACTAAAGTGTCCACTTAATTTGAGGGCTGAGTGGGTAGGGTGTGTCTTTTAAGTGTTTGGACTGCAACAACTGTCTTAATAAAACACATTTTCCCACCAAAAATGCTACTTCCTGATGTTCAGCCAATCAGGTTGTAGCAGTCTGGCTGAAGGTCGTCACTAGTTACCGCAGCCAAAAAGTCCTAAACCAGGTATATTTCTACAATTGTTCTTCTTAAAAATGTGATTCTAACCTTAACCACATTGCTAACCTTATGTCTAACCTTAAATTAAAAAGCTACTTTGTTTTCATTCATCTTTATGTGCAGCATCAGGAAGTAGCATTAGCCACTCTACTAGCATGGTGGTGGAAAGTTGTTTTATTAAGACAGTACGCATATTTGTCGTGTTTTTCATGCCGCTCGCCATTAAAGCTAGTTAAGGCGGAAACCGACGCCCTTGCAGCCTGAATGGAGGATGTTTTATGTACGAGCCGGTCGCCGGGGGTCATGAGTGTATAGCAGGCTGCGTACATTCCAGTTGGAAGCAGATGGCAAACGACGTATAAGGAATAATAATGCCATCTGCCGGCCGGTTGGGATACCTCATACTGTAGACATCTTGGGTTGATAATATGCAGATATCTATAACATTTCCACTGAACATTTTCCAGCCTAGAAAAATAGCTACAATATAAAACGTTTTACAGACAGTTTATGCGAGTAAAGTCAACTGTATAAAAATATATCACGACAGCTGTCATGTAAACAGGAAGTTTCGGTACTATTTTAAAAATGCCGACGGATCATTTGTTGGTTCAAAATGGTGGGATCTTTAGGTGTTGGTCAAATTAATTATGCCAGAAACGGCGCTGGAAACGCCTTTATGAGCAAATATTGACAACAACCATAATTTCAAAGTAAACTTGGAGTCACGTGTTTATATGGTGTGTTCATCCCACTACGACTTGGGAAACCATGCAGTTTATTAGGCTACAGATGAAATAAGTTATGAGCTGACTTGGTGGAAATCCACGGTGATCTTGACGCTACTTTTCCAAAAATATCGAGTGTCCTATTCTGGTGACATGATGATCGATGCTTGACTGCCATTTGACAAATAAAAATATTCTCGCTCTTATCCATAATAATCAGGGGTTCCCAAATGTTTTCACTCGGACCCCCTTCCAGCGCGCGTACGCACAAGCACTGTTCATGACAAATTGTTCTCACCCCTCTTGTTGGTGGGGAGAATATTGCAGGTTTATAGCTTAGGTCTTGCATTCTACAAATTGTCATGTGGTGCGAAGAAAATTTTGCCTAGCTACCGTTTCCCCTCACGCTGGACCCAGAAGCTGTCCACGTGATCATCGAATATGCAAATGAGTCATTGTTCTGTTCACTATTTTCATTCGCAATATAGGACTGTTTCGCTCGAATTATTGCACAGCTCGTTTAGTTATTATAGTACACATCTTCTAGATAGGTAGGCCTGAATTAACCAAAAATGCTAAAATGTATCACGATCAAATCAATCAAGCATGCAACAGCAGCGTCATTGCAGCACGTTACAATGTTGCATATAACGATAGCTTTGCACAGGGGTTCGCTCTAGGTATGAAATCTACATAGCAACATTAGCTACAGTACTTACGTGCAATGTTTCACTGTATGAGCTCGAGTGTAGTGTTCGCGGATGCTGTGTGTGAAGGCGGTAGATACAGGCCTGCAAAATGTCTACCCTAGTGGTTCGAGGTTTACCAGATCTTGATTCCAAATGAACTGGATGAAGTACTTTCACCACAAGGCTGTCCTACTGTTCCGGTGATCTAGAAGTCAGTCGCGCGAGTTTGCTTCAGGTTCGTTGCACCCGGACGTACCGTTTATATTGAATTGTGGGAAATTATGTTCTCTTTCTGTGCTTCTGGTCACAGTTAGGCTGTGTTCCTAATTTTAAAGCGGCAATCTGCGGTTTGAAGCAACAACAAAGCAACACCGCGCCGCTGTTTAGGTAAATAGCTGAGGGATGTTTCTAGAGAAATGTAACCAGTAACCACTAAAATTCATTGACAGCTATGGATGCAAGGACTTACTTACCATACACAATATACAAATTATAGTATATACCATGTTATGAGGCTATACAGTGTTTGTTTACAATTGCATTGTTTGCAAACATTGGAGTAAAACACGATAATATCTTGGTTTCTGACAGGGTACGACTGTTCATGAGGCATTTATAAGTTCAATTCTTCAAAAAATCTATGGGTTATATTGTAGCGATGCTCGATATACAATTCCCACAACTGGGGTAACCCTATTCGTGCGATGCGTAGGGTGTTTGCCTTTCACACCAGTGATCCGGGTTTGCTTCCCTGCCGTTTGCCCGTTTCCTACAATATCATGAATTTAAAAGTCCAAAACGGGAAGTTGCAAATGCATATTGCCCCCTTTAAAAGCCACATTTACAGTCTTTATGCTATTAAATAAAATACATGCATACAGAAAGCATCTGTATTGATAGTAAATTTGACAACAGTTCTGTAGAAAAAAATGCATACATTTTAGCAATCACTAAAATATCAAAATAATAATGTATTATATCAATGCTTGTAAGAGTTGTTTTAGGTTCTGTGAACTAGGCCTAGACACAGTGCACTATCTGATAGGTCTATATCCAATTAATTTCCTTTGCATCAGGTCAACATTAAGGGTTAATTTATCTCTTGGTTCATTATACAGCTGAAGGTTCCATTTTTGGAAGAAAGGATGTTATTGTTGAGAGTAGGTTAAAGGTGACAAGATATTTGTAAACAGAAGCAAACAATTGCTCCACATTGTGATGCCCTGATATGAAAATCTTCCTTGGCACAGTGTTAAGGACGGGTCAAAGTACATTGGTAACCTTAGGGGAAGAGAACATAACATTTGTGTTTTATAATTCGGTTTACAAGTTCCCTTTAACGTGTCATCCTGAGCCTCTGGGTTCAACCAAGGGTCATATTCACCAGGCACCAAATGGAAAGTAAAATGGAATGAAACAGGGACTACCTGAACTTGTCCAATAAGAAACCATTGTTTTCATTTTCCTTTCCAAAACGTTTTGCTATAGGGTGCACTCACAGCAGAACTGTCCAGTACTGGCCCACATCTGTTAGGCACACCCAGGACAAGCCACAACATGTTAGTCACCACTGGTGTAGCTATTATGGCCAGGGTTATAAGGACACTCAGGAAATTATCTTCAAATCAGTTTTGAATCTGATGCAGATGCAGGACTTTGACACATAGTAGACATTGTTTGTTAACCCATGAAAGTTAGCACAAAGTACCCTAAAATTAACCTCCAGAAAGGTCAAACTCAATATAGTAAGGTCAACTGATGCTCTGTAATGTTCATTATAGGGACAACAATTATTCCTCAAATGCACCTGCATTTCTTAGAAACACTAGCCAATGTTGCACAATCAATCTAGCTTTATAAATTGTCGTTTGTCACTTCATCAATTGACGTATGTTTCAATCACAGGTGAACTGTTGACAGATGTTCCTGTCCTGTGTTCTAATTCTAATTATGAACTCCGATTATACTTTGAGCAAACCAATACATTTTTATGACTGGTTTATGTAAGTGTGCAAGCTCTCTCCCAATCCAAAAAAGATCAATCAAATAACATGTTGTGTCCTAAGCCAGCATAGTATTGATTGCAGGTGTGGTGTACACTTAACATAACTGTACACATAGTGTCACCTATCACACACTTTATGGACTGTTGCTTGCTGCTGTGCAAAGTGCACTGGGCCAATGAACTTTCAAATGGAGGCCAAGAGAATATCCCTAATTGATATGTTCCATTATTATAAGGATATAACTGTCTAGTATTTTATGCATCAATACTTCAGATATTTATGAGGATCTTTTTATTCCACAAAATAGTATAGTGTTAGTATCTCTGGTCCTTATGAACCTTAACTTGGGTCTTTGGGCACCCATTGTCAGTGAGGGCCAAGGGAATCTCAAAAATTCATTTTTGGATGCATGCTTTTTTTCTAGGCCCACCCCACAAATGACCAATTATATAATATGTATTTCTAAAAATAGAATATACTGTATGTATGTAGCCTAAGCAATAGCTTTAGGATGTGGTGAGTCAGTGGTCTGCTCTATTCACAAACAACAATATTTTGCTATGGTAACCGTTGACTGAAGTTCACTGTACAAATGGAATAACAATAGCACAATCTGATTACATGCAAATAAGGACATATCACTGTGTTCCTTCCAAGGGAATTAGCCTACAATGATAAACAGCTGCCTATCTGATTTCAGTTCAATCTGTAAGGACGTATCTAACATAGGTTTGAAAATGACTGTAAAAACAGCAGGTGATTGGGAGGCGGGACTAGCACAGGGGGTATCCACAACTTACATCACCATCATTAAGGCTATATAATGGAGTGAACTTCTAACATTAGCAGAAGACTCACTGACTGACAA
Source organism: Salvelinus namaycush (assembly GCF_016432855.1). NCBI lineage: Eukaryota > Metazoa > Chordata > Actinopteri > Salmoniformes > Salmonidae > Salvelinus > Salvelinus namaycush. Next base: position 10,304,065 of record NC_052309.1, on the reverse strand, counting down.
GACATACACAGCTGAACACATTTGGATACTGTCTACTCTGTACCACAAGTACAAACAGAACTCTTGAAGAACACAACAAAGAAACAGAAAGCAAGCGCAAATCAATATGACTGGACAAGGTAATTACGCAACAGCTAATTTGATAGTTTTGTTTAAAATTGCCATTGAATTTAAGATTTTACCACAAATGAGACATTGTCTTATGTTTAATTGCTTGACTAAACTATGACTTTCTCTTCTCTCCAGATCTAACTGCCATTCTGGACTGTGCGCATCAGCTGCGTAAAGTTGGAGACGTCCTTGCTAGTGACACCCTGGACTGGAGATCCAAATTATTGGAAATATTGACAAAACATTACAAGAATATAATCAAAGTCAAGTGAGGGAGTTCAACCCACTCAGTGAAGATCACATTCTATCTCAGTCCGCGGTTTTGGTAGCTGTGCAGCAGTCCCGCCTGGTCGTTCAGAGGTGCATTTGTGGCCACCTGAGATGAAATCAAGAGGACAGTCTGCCTGGACCTGCCCCACAATCCAATGGCAAAGTGTCCAGTGCTCACCTCCCCACCATGTCAATGGAGAGTGAAAAGGATCAGTAACATTGTGTAATGGCAAAACCAGTGGACCTCTGCTGGTTTGTCGTTGGGACATTTGGTAGCCCGATGGGCAGCCATTCACATGGACGTCAAACGCGAACATGGGAACCAGAGCTGACAGGACCGATCCTACAAGAAAGTACGATGACAAAGGAGGATTATCAGTTGTTGGGGAAATGTTTTGGATCATGGAAACATGACTTTGAAGTGCTCTGATGCCTTATGTGAGGCTTACATTCATTTTGTTTTAATGAATCGTGCCAAGAGCGATTAAACGTTTTCAAAATCTGCAATATTTAGAAATTATCTTTATTTGTTGATCAATAATGTCACAGTCAGATAGGCCGTTTCAGCCAAGTGGTGTGTATGATATAGAAATAATAATCAAATTCATTTTCATCAGGGAATTGTGATACAAAAAGGGCAGATAAGAATGACAGGAGAGCTACACAGTGCTATATTCAGGCACTTAAAATATCTATCCTTTATTGTGTAATATTAAAAAAAACCTACAGAAGTCTAGAGAACACCCTTTCATTTATTACGCTGTACATTCATTTATCAAATTCTACATAATCAGTTCCTCCATACCATATAATCATCATCCCCATCCGATCCCTACACCATACTTAGTCTTTACAGCCTCCAGATGAGTCAAATGCTCAAGGTAGAAGTTACCCCTAACCACAGATCTAGGATCAGATAACCCTACCGCCTGTCCTAACGTTAACCATTATGGGGATCAAATAGTATCTGACCCCGTGTCAGTGGTTGGGGGCAACCAACAGACAGGCATAGAAGAGGAAAGAAAAAGCCCAAACCATTGATGACGACCAACTAAATCTGAATGAAATGTGAATTATATTAAAGCAATAAAAATGTATCAATGGAAAATAAAATACATATGGCATAAAATCAAAAGCGTTAAGATTATACTGCCAGATAGGGACACTTTAAGCCATATAAAATACAATTAGCCTGATTTAGGAGAAGCTTCCCCTCCTATCCAGTCATATGCCAATATCATTTTTCAATACACTAACTAAAGGACAAAGATATTTGTCCGATTTGAGAGAATTTCTTTCTTGAGACTATACCTCTTCAAAATATGACTTTGCACACATGAACACCCGAAACCAGTTTGCCTGTTAAGAGGAGACATGCAATGTCTGGATATCTGCTATAGGATGATAAGAGTTGCAGAGAATAGTCTGAAACTGATGGCATTCACAAGCTACAACACTTTCGTACATGGAGAGGGACAGGAAGGAAAACCGAACAGGAATAAAGCATGTATTGTTTGATGCCCTGAACAAAATAATTGATGCTTGGAATAAAACGTTCCAAAAAAAATTCAGTTTTTTTTTTTTAAATATATATATATTTTTTTACAAATAGTAAACTCTTCCAGATCCCTTGTTGAATGTGCAAAATGGTTTGGAGATGGTTAACATTTATTAGCAAGATAAAATGACACGATGTCTATAGGTCATGTCTAAGAACTTGTGTAGAATGCACCCTCCTCAAAGTGACTAACGCAAAAGACAAATAATGTTCTGTACGATCATATCAGGTCCTCTGGTAGGTCATAGGTCATCATATCAGGTCAGATGATCATGGTGGTAGGTCTGGGCCATGGTGGTAGGTCTGGGCCATGGTGGTCAAGCAAGGCCTAGCAGTTTTAAAGTCCCTTCTAAATGGAAGAACAGAGACCTGTGTGGGTGCCAGCTACTGACGCAAGTGCTCAAGGTTACACAAGGTCTCACAGTGAACAGAAAGGCCACGTGCCAAATGGCACCCGATTCGCTATGTAGTGCACTACTTTTGACCAGAGCCATATAGGGAATAGGGTGCCATTTGGGAGACACCCACAGGGTATTGGATGTCAACCAACTGGCCAGGTAGAGGACAGAACAGTGACTCAGAGGTCAGGGGTAACTGCCCTGTCTCAATACAGAGGGAGAGCCGCCCTCTGTGATCTTAATCATCTCTGCCATCTCCATCATCATATCAGAACATGGGAGTTCTGAGCCCCATAGGTCTGTAGTGTTTTTTAAAGTTCCGTCTGTTTGTTTCCGGTAGGGCTTCATTTGGTGAAGGCGGCCACCACGGCCCACAGCAGCTCGTTGGCGCTGGCCTTGGTGCTCTCTGCCTCTGGCTCCAGGTCCAGCAGCAGACGTACCCTCTTCATGGCCAGGTCATACTGTTCGTCCAGCAACGGGGCGAAGGCGTTCTCCAGCACGTCTGAAGAGTGAGCCAGGAAGATCAGGGCCAGCACACGCTTGTCGAAGCGCCCCGGGTCGTTCACCCACTTGTCCAAGACGGACTCCTGGACTTTCTTGACCAGCCGCTGTTTAATGGTGTCGTTGGTCAGCGGGTGTGTGGTCATGTCGAAGAGGAGGAAGTTCTGTTTCTCCGTGGTCAGAACGCCCTTTTCCACAAGATTCTTGGCCAGGCGCTCGCGGACATTCCTCAGCTGGTAGTGCAGCTTCAATGGGTTCCACGTCTCACCTGAACATCAAGTCAAAATCGTAAATGGCCTATATTATATATAAAACAAAGATATTTTGTTTAAAATGGACTGGGAAGGGAAGAGGGAAAGGAGGGGGCACAGTGAGTGCACCTGTCAAATGTATTGAATCAAATCTACATGAGAATGAAGAAAGCCAGTAAAATAAACAGAGAGATTTAAGAGAACGGGAGGTAATCCATTTCTGCTCACCGCTCAGCAGCTCTATCCAGCTCTGAACTGTCTCTGGGGGCTGGGTCTCTTTGATATGCTTCAGGGCCTCGTCCAGCAACACGTCTCCTGTAGGAGCGTCCGACTTACAGATCACCTGACCAAAAATAAACCCGTTTTAAAAAGGTCACAAACACACATAGGTTTACACCGCTAGTGTTGGCATACACTGCTAGTCCTCCAAACATTGCAACACATGTCAGACAACCTCGTCAGCATTAACACACAGAAGGCCAAGGCCGCGTTGCCCTGCTCAGATGCCTCATGTATCAACCAATGGGTGCGTGCCACGTCATCGACTGTGCCGTCGGGCACCAGACTGCTATAACATATCATGTGATTAGCTGATACCTAAAATACCCATCCAGGCATTGTATGATTTTACATGCATCAGCAACGACTCACAGCTGCCAATCAAAGCTCTGACATTCCATCAATTGGCATGCCCGAATTGACATTTTGGACTCTGACCCCTCCCACTCCAGATCAGAGTTGTTATTGTCTAGGGGTGTGCCGAGTATTCTAACAAAACGAGTATCAATACGGATATGAGGAATTTGCCGGAAACAATGTAATTTTCCGTAATCGGAGAAAGTTGCTAAAAGCCAGAATTTCTCATGTCACTCAAACCATGCCGAATACTGCCTCAACAGGCTGATTCTGCTGTCAGTAAAGACACGGACGGGTGTTGGCCATGATTGGATTAGAAAAAGCCTCTCGTTTTCCCAGACAGATACGTCTCTCGCACACATGCTACGGCTCCCACTTTCACTCACTCGTTGTCAGGCACAACTCTCTCCAAACATTGTGAATCAAAATCCATAGATTGATAGCTAGAAGAAAAGCGGCTAGCTATCTAGTTAGATTTTCTGTCAACTTTTCTGAGGCCATATCATGGAAGTTTTTGCCATTGGTTATTACTTTATCCGTCAACTCAATTACATTGGTGAAGATGCTCTCCCGCCCCTTAATTCCCCAGACACACACACAAGGCTCCCTTACACTCACTCACCAGTCCAAACTGTTTGGGCTGGAGAATCACAATCCATAGATAGTCATTGTTGTTCTAGCTATCAATTTAGTTTTAATTTATACCGCCATATGGTTGTTTTTCTCTGTCTACTTGGTGTTGTTTAGTGGGCTTCTTTGTCTGTCCGCATAGGCTATTCCATTGCTTAAGAAGACTTTTGTCGTTTGTCGTTATGCTGTGAGCTATGCCAGTGCATGCTTGCTATTATTATTTCTCCCAGACATGTTTTTTGAGAAACAGATCATTAGAAGATAAAATTACAAATGTAAATAGTTGGGATAAGTTTTGCTCCTCTCGAAAGTGAAATGTAGCCTAGGCTTCTAGGACGAGCCAACTAAATCGTAAGAAATAAATGTAGGCAGCAGTAGCCAGCCATGCATTATTTATTAACCTATTTTGTTGATAATTAGGACTATGAAAGTAAGTAATGTGCCTTTCAGATGTCGGGATCGTGAACGATGTGTGAATGAGTGAAGGAACATCAGAAGCGCTCTGAGCGACAGCGCGTTACCGCACTTATAGGTTTTCCGATCGCGAGTAAATCCAATTACCAGTATCCTATCAAGTGTGGTAAACGGATAGGATTACAAATACAAGTATGACGAGTTTCGGACAGCCCTATTATCATCGTCGGGTGAAGACGGAAGTCCGGCTGTTTGGCAGGCGACCAAGTTTATCAGTGTGTTTTAATAGAAGGGTTGAAACTTGTGAGTGCTCACCTTTCTGGCCAACAGACTTTTCCTCCTCATGCCACAAGCCTCTAGCTGCAGTCGTCCTCTCAAAGCCAGTTCAATGACCATACACCCTCGAAGACCAGAAGAAATGCAGTCATTCCAGAAGGAAGTGTATCCCTGTTGGAAAAAAATTGTAATGAGTCCGTATTGCTTCGTATTGTTAGCGACACTTCCTGGACAAATAAAACATACAGACAAGTGACACGCCACAAAGTGACACGTTTGATAACCTTCAGTTTGTAATGTTGAATATTACATGACAATATAGCTAGTAATGTGAGTTAACTACCTAAATGTAGGAACAACACATTATTATGTTAGCTAACTAGTGAACGTTAGCTGGTTAGAACGTAAACAAACCAGCTAACTTTAGCAAGCTAACTCAGCTCGCTAGCACAACAGGCTAACGACAATAGCTAGCTGACATACCTCTCGATCTTTCAATCCCAACAGCAACACTTCTTCCATCAACGTCAGTCGAGTTTCTTTGGAGTCTCCCTTCTCGTCTTCTTCCTCTTGGCGTGGCTCGTAGTCCTCATCCTCGGACCCCCTCTCCTTGTCGGCGGCTGCATTACGAGAGGCCTCGGTCCTCCTCTGCACCAGGCCCGAACTTCGCTGTGTTAGGGAAGTCATCTGGATGCACGTCCAAACAACAGATAAATACAAATTATTTCGGTACCTCAAGATGGTTTTAGGGTTTCCGATGCATAAATGAACACGGCTGATCGTAAACTGTGGTGTAGATCAAGTGAATATTCGAATGAATACAGCAGCAAACCTGCAACAAGATTCCTACTTAGATACTTTCAACTTCCTGAACCAATATGGCGACAATTGATGACGTCCGATGAGGATTGGCCCTCTTCTCTCCTCTTTCTCTCCTCTTTCTCTCTTCTCTCCTCTTTCTCTCCTCTTTCTCTCCTCTTTCTCTCTGCTCTCTCTCTCAATTCAATTCAAGGGGCTTTATTGGCATGGGAAACACATGTTAACATTGCCAAAGCAAGTGAGGTAGATAATATACAAAAGTGAGAGAAAAAACAACAAAGAAACAGTAAACATTACACATACAGAAGTTTCAAAAGAATAAAGACATTACAAATGTCATATTATGTATATATACAGTGTTGTGATAATGAACGAATGGTTAAAGTACAAAAGATATCTCTATATCTACACAATCTTTCTCTCTGCCTGGCTGCCTCCCTCTCTCCCTCTCTCCCTCTCTCTCTTTCCTTCTCTCTCTCTCTCTCTCTCTCTCTCTCTCTTTCCTTCTCTCTCTCTCTCTCTCTCTCTCTCTCTCAATTCAATTCAATCCAAGTGGCTTTATTGGCATGGGAAACACATGTTAACATTGCCAAAGCAAGTGAGGTAGATAATATACAAAAGTGAAAAAAAAACACACAAAAATAACAGTAAACATTACACATACAGAAGTTTCAAAATAATAAAGACATTACAAATGTCATATTATGTATATATACAGTGTTGTAACAATGAACAAATGGTTAAAGTACAAAAGATATCTCTATATCTACACAATCTTTCTCTCTGTCTAGCTGCCCCCCCCCCCCCCCCCCCCCTCTCTCTCTCTCAATTTCAATTTAAGGGGCTTTATTGGCTTGGGAAACATATGTTTACATTGCCAAAGCAAGTGAAGTAGATAATTATCAAAAGTGAAATAAACAATACAAAATGAACAGTAAACATTACACTCACAAAAGTTCAAAAATAATAAAGACATTTCAAATGTCATATTATTTCTATATATACTTTTGTAATTATGTGCAAATAGTTAAAGTACAAGGGAAAATAAATAAACATAAATATAGGTTGTATTTACAATGGTGTTTGTTCTTCTCTGGTTGACCTTTTCTTGCGGCAACAGGTCACAAATCTTGCTGCTGTGATTGCACACTGTGGTATATCACCCAATAGATATGGGAGTTTATCAACAATGGATTTGTTTTTGAATTCTTTGTGGATCTGTGTAATATGAGGGAAATATGTGTCTCTAACATGATCATGCATTTGGCAGGAGGTTAGGAAGTGCAGCTCAGTTTCCACCTCATTTTGTGTGCAGTGTACACATAGCCTGTCTTCTCTTGAGAGCCAGGTCTGCCTTTGGCAGCCTTTCTCAATAGCAAGGTTATGCTCACTGAGTCTGTACATAGTAAAAGATTTCCTTAATTTTGCGTCAAATTGTGTTGCTGTCCTGGGGGGGTCTGTTTTTGTTTGTGCACAGAGCCCCAGGACCAGCCTGCTTAGGGGGCTCTTCTCCAGGTTAATTTCTCTGTAGGTGATGGCTTTGTTATGGAAGGTTTGGGAATCGCTTCCTTTTAGGTGGTTGTAGAATTTAACGGCTCTTTTCTGGATTTTGATCATTAGTGGGTATCGGCCTAATTCTGCTCTGCATGCATTATTTGGTGTTTTACATTGTACACAGAGGATATTTGTGCAGAATTCTGCATGCAGAGTCTCAATTTGGTGTTTGTGCCATACTTTGAATTCTTGGTTATTGACCGGACCCCAGACCTCACAACCATAAAGGGCATGTCACGTTCTGACCTTAGTTCCTTTTTTATGTCTTTATTTTGGTTTGGTCAGGACGTGAGTTGGGGTGTGTATTCTATGTTCTATATTATATGTTTTGTTCTATGTGTTGTATTTCTGTGTTTGGCCTAGTATGGTTCCCAATCAGAGGCAGCTGTCAATCGTTGTCTCTGATTGAGAACCATACTTAGGTATCCTGTTCCTACCTGTGTTTGTGGGTAGTTGTTTCCTGTTTTGTTTTCACCATTCAGGACTGTTTTGGGTTGTTTTTATTTTTATTTATTTTTTTATTTTTTATTATTATATATATATTTTTTTGTCATTCACGTTGTTATTTTTGTATTTTTTTTTTTAATGTTATATTAAAGTAACATGGACACTTACCACGCTGCATTTTGGTCCGATCCTTCATATTCCTCATCTGAAGAAGAAAATCGTGACAGGGCAATGGGTTCTATAACCGATTCAAGTATTTTTTGCCAGATCCTAATTGGTATGTTGAATTTTATGTTCCTTGTCTCTCAGATCGTTCACAGCTTTGTGGAACCTACCTGTGGCGCTGATGTTTAGGCTGAGGTATGTATCATTTTTTTGTATGATCTAGGGCAACGGTGTCTAGATGGAATTTGTATTCGTGGTCCTGGCAATTGGATCTTTTTTGGAACACCATCATTTTTGTCTTACTGAGATTTACTGTCAGGGACCAGGTCTGACAGAATATGTGCAGAAGATCTAGGTGCTGCTGTAGGCCCTCCTTGATTGGGGAAAGAAGCACCAGATCATCAGCAAACAGTAGACATTTGACTTCAGATTCTAATAGGGTGAGGCCGGGTGCTGCAGACCATTCTAGTGCCCTCGCCAATGTGTTAATATATGTTGAAGATGGTGGGGCTTAAGCTGCATCTGTCTCACTCATTTGCCAATTTTAACCCCACACATGTTTGTGTACAAGCATTTTATAATGTTGTATGTTTTTCCCCCAACACCACTTTCCATCAATTTGTACAGCAGACCCTCATGCCAAATTGAGCCAAAGGCTTTTTTGAAATCAACAACGTATTTAGGGGCGGCAGGTAGCCTAGTGGTTAGAGCGTTGGACTAGTAACCGAAAGGTAGCAAAATCAAGTCCCCGAGCTGACAAGGTGAAAATCTGTCGTTCTGCCCCTAAACAAGGCAGTTAACCCACTGTTCCTAGGCCGTCATTGAAAATAAGAATTTGTTCTTAACTGACTTGCCTAGTTAAATAAAGGTACAAAAAAAAGACTTTGCCTCTGTTTTGGTTTGTTAATTAGGGTGTGCAGGGTGAATACATGGTCTGTCGTACGATAATTTGGTAAAAAGCCAATTTGACATTTGCTCAGTATATTGTTTTCACTGAGAATGTACAAATCTGCTGTTAATGATACTGCAGAAGATTTTCCCAAAGTTACTGTTGATGCATATCCCACGGTAGTTATTGGGGTCAAGTTTGTCTCCACTTTTGTGGATTAGGGTGATCAGTCCTTGGTTCCAAATATTGGGGAAGATACCAGAGCTGAGGATGATGTTAAAGAGTTTAAGTATAGCCAATTGGAATTTGGTCTGTATATTTCATTTCATTTTGGATACCATCAACCCCACAGGCCTTTTTGGGTTGGAGGGTTTGTATTTTGTCCTGTAGTTCATTCAATGTAATTGGATAATGCAGTGGGTTCTGGTAGTCTTAAATTGTTGATTCTAAGATTTGTATTTGATCATGTATATGTTTTTGCTGTTCTTTGTTATAGGGCCAAAAAGATTGGAGAAGTGGTTAACCCATACATCTCCATTTTGGATAGATAACTCTTCATATTGTTTGTGTAGAGTTTTCACATTTTCCCAGAAGTGGTTAGATTCTATGGATTCTTCAATTACATTGAGCTAATTTCTGACGTGCTGTTCCTTCTTTTTCCCTAGTGTATTTCTGTATTGTTTTAGTGATTCACCATAGTGAAGGCGTAGGCTCAGGTTTTCTGGGTCTCTATGTTTTTGGATAGGTTGGATAGGTTTCTCAATTTCTTTCATTCTTTGCATTCTTCATCAAACCATTTGTCATTGTTGTTAATTTTCTTAGGTTATCTGCTTGACAGTTTTAGATTCGATAGAGAAGATGAGAGGTCAAATTTAATGTTTAGGCTTTCTACTGCCAAGTTTACACCTTCACTATTACAGTGAAATGTTTTGTCCCGGAAGTTATCTAAAACGGATAGTTTTTGTTGTTGCCTAATTGTTTTTTGGTAGGTTTCTACACTACTTTCCTTCCGTCTATAGCATTTCTTAATATTATGCAATTTCTTTGGCTTTGATGCCTCATGGTTGAGTATTGCTCTGTTCAAGTACAGAAGGGCGGCAGGTAGCCTAGTGGTTAGCGCGTTGGACTAGTAAACAAAAGGTTGCAAGATTGAATCCCCGAGCTGACATGTTGTTCTGTTCTGCCCCTGAACAAGGTTCTGTCTCCTAGAGAACACTGTTCCTAGGCTGTCATTGAAAATAAGAGTTTGTTCTTAACTGACTTGCCTAGTTAAATAAAGGTTTAAAAAAAGTAGGCTGTGATCTGATAAGGGTGTCAGTGGGTTGACTGTGAATGCTCTGAGCGATACTGGGTTGAGCTCAATGAATTAGTAATCTACAGTACTACTGCCAAGGGACGAGCTGTAGGTGTACGTACCATAGGAGTTTCCTATGGTACGTAAAGCCTACCATTGACTATGTACAGACCCAGCGTGAAACAGAGCTTTAGGAGTTGTGACTCGTTTTTGGTGGTGGTTTTGTCATAGTTGTGTCTAAGGGGGCATATTTGGGAGGGAATACTGTCAGCTCCAGGTATACTGTCAGCTCCAGGTAGGTGTTTGTCCCCCTGTGTGCTGAGAGTGTCAGGTTCTGGAATTTAGGTCGCCACATGTCCCTGGGCCTGGAAATTGTTGATCTCCCCCTCTAGGATGGAGAAGCTGTCATCGTTAAAGTATGGAGATTCTATTGGGGGGGATATACAGTTGAAGTCGGAAGTATACATACACTTAGGTTGGAGTCATTAAAACCTGTTTTTAAACCACTCCACAAATTTCTTGTTAAACTATAGTTTTGGCAAATCTACTTTGTGCATGACACAAGTAATGTTTCCAACAATTGTTTACAGACAGATTATTTAACTTATAATTCACTGTATCACAATTCCAGTGGGTCAGACGTTTACCTACACTAAGTTGACTGTGCCTTAAACAGCTTAGAAAATTCCAGAAAATTATGTCATGGCTTTAGAAGCTTCTGATAGGCTAATTGACATCATTTGAGTCAATTGGAGGTGTACCTGTGGATGTATTTCAAGGCCTACTTTCAAACTCAGTGCCTCTTTGCTTGACATCATGGGAAAATCAAAAGAAATCAGCCAAAACCTCAGAAAAAAAATTGTAGACCTCCACAAGTCTGGTTCATCCTTGGGAGCAATTTCCAAACGCCTGAAGGTACCACGTTCATCTGTACAAACAATAGTATGCAAGTATAAACACCATGGGACCATGCAGCTGTCATACCGCTCAGGAAGGAGACGCGTTCTGTCTCCTAGAGATGAACGTACTTTGGTGCGAAAAGTGCAAATCAATCCCAGAACAGCAAAGGACCTTGTGAAGATGTTGGAGGAAACAGGTACAAAAGTATCTATTTCCACAGTAAAATGAATCCTATATCGACATAACCTGAAAGGCCGCTCAGCAAGTGAACCAGAGCCAATCTGGGAGAAGATGGAGGAGAGTGAACGGAGAGAGTCAGAGACCGTCAGTGAGTTGATGGAGAAATTGGAGAAGAGAGAAATGAGAGTTGTTGGGTTGGTGTATGATGCACGACATTCACCCTTAGGAGCGTGTCATCAGTTTGATGCCACCTGAGTCAGCTCTCCGTACTCATCCTGAGGAGCGTGCTAGCAGTCTGGTTAAAACTGTGCCGGCTCCACGCACCAGGTCTCCAGTATGCCTCCACAGCCCAGTACGTCCTGTGCCAGCTCTCCACACTCGCCTTGAGGAGCGTGTCATCTGTCCGGTACCATGTGTGCCAACTCTACGCACCAAGTCTCCAGTACGCCTTCACAGCCCAGTACGTTCTGTGCCAGCTCCTCGCACTCGCCGTGCAAAGTGTGTCATCGTCAGTCAGCCCAACCACTCACTAGACCCATATGTTCACTTGGCTGCGCATGCCTCTCTCTAATATCAATATGCCTCGTCCATTATGCATTTCGTCAGTAGATGATGCCTGGCTATTCTTTAAAAGTGCCTTCCTCACCATCTTAAATAAGCATGCCCCATTCAAAAAATGTAGAACTAGGAATAGATATAGTCCTTGATTCACTCCAGACCTGTCTGCCCTTGACCAGCACAAAACATCCTGTGGCGTTCTGCATTAGCATCGAATAGCCCCCGTGATATGCAACTTTTCAGGGAAGTTGGGAACAAATATACACAGGCAGTTAGGAAAGCTAAGGCTAGCTTTTTCAAACAGAAATTTGCATCCTGTAGTACTAACTCCAAAAAGTTCTGGGACACTGTAAAGTCCATGGAGAATAAGAGCACCTCCTCCCACTGCTCTGAGGCTAGGAAACACTGTCACCACTGATAAATCCACTATAATTGAGAATTTCAAAAAGCATTTCTCTACGGCTGGCCATGCTTTCCACCTGGCTACCCCTACCCCGGTCAACTGCCCGGCACCCTCCACAGCAACCCGCCAAAGCCCCCACCATTTCTCCTTCACCCAAATCCAGATAGCTGATGTTCTGAAAGAGCGGCAAAATCTGGACCCCTACAAATCAGCCGGGCTAGACAATCTGGACCCTCTCTCTAAAATGATCTGCCGAAATTGTTGCAACCCCTATTACTAGCCTGCTCAACCTCTCTTTCGTATCGTCTGAGATTCCCAAAGATTGGAAAGCTGCCGCGGTCATCCCCCTCTTCAAAGGGGGTGACACTAGACCCAAACTGCTACAGATCTATATCTATCCTACCCTGTCTTTCTAAGGTCTTCGAAAGCCAAGTAAACAAACAGATTACCGACCATTTCAAATCCCACCGTACCTTCTCCGCTATGCAATCTGGTTTCAGAGCTGGTCATGGGTGCACCTCAGCCATGCTCAAGGTCCTAAATTACATCATAACCGCCATCGATTAGAGACATTACTGCGCAGCCGTATTCATCGACCTGGCCAAGGCTTTCGACTCTGTCAATCACCACATTCTTATTGGCAGACTCGACAGCCTTGATTTCTCAAATGATTGCCTCGCCTGATTTACCAACTACTTATCTGATAGAGTTCAGTGTGTCAAATCGGAGGGCCTGTTGTCCAGACCTCTGGCAGTCTCTATGGGGGTGCCACAGGGTTCAATCCTCGGGCCGACTCTCTTCTCTGTATACAGTCGTGTGAAAAAGTTTGAGCACCCCTCTGAGGCTGCATAATAATTTACTCTGTCGTCACAGAAAATTATCACAGTGGCATGCCATTAATTTTCTAATAAAAGCTGAGTACTGGGGTATTGTCCAGACAAAGATTTTTAGTGTAGCAATATTAAGTTGTATGAAATGAAATCAGATGTAAAAAATAGGCTATGCAAAAATGTGGGCACCCTTGTCATTCTGTTGATTTGAATACCTGTAACTACTTAGCACTGATTAATTGGAACACACAATTGAGTTGGTGAGCTCATTAAGCCTTGAACTTCATAGACAAGTGCATCCAATCATGAGAAAAGGTATTTAAGGTGGCCAGTTGCAAGTTGTTGTTCTCTTTGACTCTCCTCTGAAGAGTGGCAACATGGGGGGCCTCAAAACAACTCTCAAATGACCTGAAAACAAAGATTGTTCAACATTATGGTTTAGAGGAAGGCTACAAAAAGCTATCGCAGAGATTTAAGCTGTCAGTGTCCACTGTGAGGAACATAGTGAGGAAATGGAAGACCACAGGCACAGTTCTTGTTAAGGCCAGAAGTGGCAGGCCAAGTAAAATATCGGAGAGGCAAAGGCGAAGGATGGGGAGAACGGTCAAAAACAGCACACAGACCACCTCCAAAGACCTACAACATCATCTTGCTGAAGAAGCCTCTTGCGGAAGAAGCCTTTTCTGCGCACACGCCACAGAGTCGCTTGAGGTATGCAAACGCACATTTGGACAAGCCAGCTTCATTTTGGAATAAGGTGCTGTGGACTGATGAAACAAAGATTTGAGTTATTTGGTCATAACAAGGGACGTTATGCATGGCGGCAAAAGAACACAGCGTTCCAAGAAAAACACTTGCTACCCACAGTAAAATTTGGTGGGGGTTCCATCATGCTGTGGGGCTGTGGGGCCAGTGCCGGTACTGGGAATCTTGTTAAAGTTGAGGGTCGCATGGATTCCACTCAATATCAGCAGATTCTTGGGAATAATGTTGAAGAATCAGTCACAAAGTTGAAGTTACGCCAGCGCTGGATATTTCAACAAGACAACGACCCAAAACACTGCTCAATCTACCCGGGCATTTATGCAGAGGAACAAGTACAATGTTCTGGAATGGCCATCCCAGTCCCCAGACCTGAATATCATTGAGAATCTGTGGGATGATTTGAAGCGGGCTGTCCATGCTCGGCAACCATCAAACCTAACTGAACTGGAGATGTTTTGTAAGGAGGAATGGTCCAAAATACCTTCATCCAGACACTCATTAGAGGCTATGGGAAGCGTCTAGAGGCTGTTATTTTAGCAAAAGGAGGCTCTACTAAATATTGATGTGATATTTCTATTGGGGTACCCAAATTTATGCACCTGTCTAATTTTGTTTAGATGCATATTGCACATTTTCTGTTAATCCAATAAACCTCATTTCACTACTGAAATATTACCGTGTCCATCAATTATTTGATAGATCAAAATGAAATTGCTGATCCAAACATCCAATTATTTATAAATGGAAATCATGGAAATTGTCAGGGGTGCCCAAACTTTTACATACGACTGTACATCAATGATGTTGCTCTTGCTGCTGGTGAGTCTCTGATACACCTCTACGCAGATGACACCATTCTGTATACATCTGGCCCCTCTTTGGACACTGTGTTAACTAACCTCCAGACCAGCTTCAATGCCATACAACTCTCCTTCCGTGGCCTCCAACTGCTCTTAAACGCAAGTAAAACTAAATGCATGCTATTCAACCGATCACTGCGAGTTGGCCCTCGCTTCATACTCGTCGCCAAACCCACTGGCTACAGGTTATCTACAAGTCTCTGCTAGGTAAAGCCCCGCCTTATCTCAGCTCACTGGTCACCATAGCAGCACCCACTCATAGCACGCGCTCCAGCAGGTATATCTCACTGGTCACCCCCAAAGCCAATTCCTCCTTTGGACATCTTTCCTTCCAGTTCTCTGCTGCCAATGACTGGAACAAAATGCAAAAATCTCTGAAGCTGGAAATACTTAAATAAATAAAAAAATACCTAGTTTAATGCAGGGTCTTGGTGGTAGTTGAAGTGGTTGATCTTCGTGCAGTGGCTGGTTTAGCACAAGCTGAGCAATTTCTGATCAGTCTTTCAACATCTAAGCAAACTTGCCTCCATATAGATCATTTCTGAAGTGTTCTACTGCCCACATGCATCCAAGAGCTTCTCGCTCGATCTGAGACTATCTTCTCTCTGTAGGGGTCAGTGAACAACTTGCATAAGTGGTTGGCTTATTCTGTCAATTTTTCTGTTACTGTTGTCCTACTGGGCTTGCGTCACTAATCACTAATGTTGGTACATCAAGTTTGAAGTATGCGAGACCTGGTTCACTATTCTGGGCTCTTTTAATTTCTCTAACTGTTTTCTCTGTTTCGGATGTCCATTCCCACTCTTGTCCTTTTCTGATCAGTTTCCTTAGTGGTTCTGAGGTTTGCGTAGTTTGGTATGAATTTCATGAGAAGTCCACATTTCCCCAGGAATGTACGTAGTTCTCCTGCATTCTCTGGTCTTGGTGCTTTTCCTACAGCCTCAACTTTCTGTGGGTCTGGTTTTATCCCTTCTGCCGTGATGCATGTCCAACGATTTCAATCTGCTTTAGACTAAAGATGCATTTTCCCTTGTTAAGTGTAAGTACTCTGTCTTGGAATCTTTGAAAGACTTTCCTTAGTCTCTGATCCAGTTCATTTTTGCTTTCAGCAAAGACAACAACATCATCATTGTAGCAAACTACACCTTGTAATCAAAATAGTACAAAGTCCATGGCTATCTGATAGGCCTCAGGTGCGCTTGATAATCTGAAAACAAACTTTCTTGAATCTGTAGCATCCTCTCTCTGTGATGAATGTTGTCAGGTTTCTTGATTCTGGGGCTAGTTCAACTTGCCAAAATCCTTTTCTCGCGTCCAGTTTTGCAAACACTTTCGCTCCTTGCGTTGCTTGCAGTATACTGTCTACTGTGGGAACTGGCTGTTGTCGTATCAAATCAAACTTTATTTGTCACATGCGCCGAATACAACAAGTGGAGACCTTACTATGAAATGCTTACTTACAAGCCCTTAACCAACAGTGCAGTTCAAGAAGAGTTAATATTTACCAAATAAAAAGTACCATAATACCATAACAATAATGAGGCTATATACAGCGGGTACCAGTACTGAGTCAGTGTGGAGGCTATATACAGGGGGTACCAGTACTGAGTCAGTGTGCGGGGGTACAGGTTAGTTGATGTAATTTGTACATGTAGGTAGGGGTGAAGGGACTATGCATAGACAATAAACAGTGAGTAGCAGCAGTGTATAAAACAACCGGGGAGGGGGGGGGGGGGTCAATGTAATAGTCTGGTGGCCATTTGATGAATTGTTCAGCAGTCTTATGACTTGGGGGTAGAAGCTGTTAAGGAGCCTATTGGTCCTAGACTTGGCGCTCCGGTACCGCTTGCCTTGCGGTAGCAGAGAAAACAGTCTATGACTTGGGTGACTGGAGTCTTTGACAATATTATGGGCTTTCCTCTGACACTGCCTATTATATAGGTCCTGGATTGCAGGAAGCTTGGCCCCAGTGATGTACTGGGTTGTACCCACTATCCTCTGTAGCACCTTACGGTCAGATGCCGAGCAGTTGCCATACCAGGCGGTGATGCAACCGGTCAGGAAGCTCTCAATGGTGCAGCTGTAGAACTTTTTGAGGATCTGGGGATCCATGCCAAGTCTTTTCAGTCTCCTGAGGGGGAATAGGCTTTGTCGTGCCCTCCTTACGACTGTCTTGGTGTGTTTGGACCATGATAGTTCGTTGGTGATGTGGACACCAAGGAACTTAAAACTCTCGACCCCGCTCCACTACAGCCCCGTTGATGTTATTGGGGGCCTGTTCGGCCCGCCTTTTCCTGTAGTCCACGATCAGCTCCTTTGTTTTGCTCACATTGAGTGAGAGGTTGTTGTCCTGGCACCACACTGCCAGTTCTCTGACCTCCTCCCTATAGGCTGTCTCATCATTGTCGGTGATCAGGCCTACCACTGTTGTGTCGTCAGCAAACTTAATGATGGTGTTGGAGTCGTGTTTGGCCACGCAGTCGTGGGTGAACAGGGAGTACAGGAGGGGACTGAGTATACACCCCTGAGGGGCCCCAGTGTTGAGGACCAGCGTGGCAGACATGTTGTTGCCTACCCTCACCACCTGTGGGACGGCCCGTCAGGAAGTCCAGGATCCAGTTGCAGAGGGAGGTGTTTAGTCCCAGGGTCCTTAGCTTAGTGATGAGCTTCGTGCGCACTATGGTGTTGAACGCTGAGCTGTAGTCAATGAACAGCATTCTCACATAGGTGTTCCTTTTGTCTGTTTGCGAACTGGAGTGGGTCTAGGGTATCCGGAAGGATGCTGTTGATGTGAGTCATGACCAGCCTTTCAAAGCATTTCATGGCTACAGACGTGAGTGCTATGGGTTGGTAGTCATTTAGGCAGGTTACCTTAGTGTTCTTGGGCACAGGGACTATCGTGGTCTGCTTAAAACATGTAGGTATTACAGACTCAGTCAGGGAGAGGTTGAAAATGTCAGTGAAGACACTTGCCAGTTGGTCCGCGCATGCTTTGAGTACACGTCCTGGTAATTCATCTGGCCCCGCGGCTTTGTGAATGTTGACCTGTTTAAAGGTCTTGCTCACATCGGCTGCGGAGAGCGTGATCACACAGTCATCCAGAACAGCTGGTCCTCTCGTGCATGCTTCAGTGTTGCTTGCCTCGAAGCGAGCATAAAAGGCATTTACCTCGTCTGGTAGGCTCGTGTCACAGGGCAGCTCGCTTCTGCATTTCCCTTTGTAGTCCGTAATAGTTTTCAAGCCCTGCCACATCCGACGAATGTCAGAACCGGTGTAGTAGGATTCAATCTTAATCCTGTATTGACGCTTTGCTGGTTTGATGGTTCGTCGCAGGGCAGAGCGGGATTTCTTATAATCGTCCGGATTAGTGTCCCACCTCTTGAAAGCGGGACACTAGCCTTTAGCTCGATGCAGATGTTGCCTGTAATCCATGGCTTCTGGTCAGGATATGTACGTACGCCCACTGTGTGGACGACGTCGTCGATGCACTTATTGATGAAGCCGATGACTGAGGTGGTATACTCCTCAATGCCATTGGATGAATCCCGGAACATATTCCATTCTGTGCTAGCAAAACAGTCCTGTAGCGTAGCATCCGCGTCAACTGACCACTTCCGTATTGAGCGAGTCACTGGTACTTCCTGCTTTAGTTTTTGTTTGTAAGCAGGAATCAGGAGGATATAATTATGGTCAGATTTGCCAAATGGAGGGCAGGGGAGAGCTTTGTATGCATCTCTGTGTGTGGAGTAAAGGTGGTCTAGAGTTTTTTTTTTTTTCCTCTGGTTGCACATATGACATGCTGGTACAAATTTGGTTAAACTGATTTAAGTTTGCCTTTATTAAAGTCCCCAGCCACTAGGAGTGCTGCTTCTGGGTGAGCATTTTCTTGTTTGCTTATGGCCTTATAGAGTTGGTTGAGTGCGGTCTTAGTGCCAGCATCGGTCTGTGGTGGTAAATAGATGGCTACGAAAAATATAGATAGTGTGGTCTACTGCTTATCACAAGGCACTCTACCTCAGGCGAGCAATACCTTGAGAGTTATTTTATATTAGACATTGCGCACCAGCTGTTGACAAAAATACACACACACCCACCCCTCATCTTACCAGACGTAGCTTCTCTGTTCTGCCAGTGCATAGAAAATCCCGCCAGCTCTATATTATCCATGTCGTCGTTCAGTCACAACTCAGTGAAACACAAGATATTACAGTTCTTAATGTCCCGTTGGTAGGATAATCGTAATCGTAGGTCATCAATTGCATGTTAGCAATTAGAATGGATGGCAGTGGGAGTTTACTCGCTCGCCTACGGATTCTCAGAAGGCAGTCCGATCTGCAACCTCTTTTCTTCTGTCTTTTCTTTATGCAAATGATGGGGATTTGGGCCTGTTCCCAGGGGAGCAGTATATCCTTCTCGTCGGACTCGTTAAAGGAAAAAGCTTCTTCCAGTTCATGGTGAATAATCGCTGTTCTGATGTCCAGAAGTTATTTTCGGTCATAAGGGATGGAAGCAGCAACATTATGTACAATATAAGTTTAAAAAATGTTACAAACAACGCAAAAAAACTAACAAAATAGCACAATTGGTTAGGAGCATGTAAAACGTCAGCCATCCTCTTCGGCGCCATCTTAACATATGACAGCTGCTTGGTTCGGTTCTCGAAAGTCTCTGACTTATTTTGTGTCTTTCTTTGGAATGAGGAGAATATTGGAAATCCACTCTGATCCTTCATTTACTTCTTTGATAATATCATCATCTAACATCTTGTCCAGTTCTTGATTGACAGCTTCCAGCATTGGATAAGGAACGTGTCTCAGGCTTTGAGCAACAGGGGCTATTTGCTAATTGACTAACTTTGTGACTGTATCCATTGATATGTCCTTGGAAAAGGGACTCATATTCCTGTGCTAGCTGCATGAATCTACCTGGTGATTGCTCTATTGAATTGACATTATCTCTTGTGCTCAGCATTTTCCTTCCCATCAATGCTTTGACATTCCTTCTGATCACAAAGATCAGTTGTACTTAGTATTCTATACTATCTCTGCTTCCAAGTAACCTACACACTGTAGTCTGAGCATAAGCATATCACTTTCTTAGTCTATTCAAGTTCCATACCTGTGTGTGCAAACGTTCTCTTGAACAGGGCTTCTCCGATTTAAATTCCTTCCAATGCCTGTATCAATGATAATTTTCAGCGTTCGACCACTGACTTTCACTGTTTCTTTCCCCCCTTGATCGATTGAATAGACTACCTCGTCTGAGTCAGATCCAGATTCATTCACAGCTCTAACTGGTTTGTCAGTCTTTATTTTTGTCCCCTTGCTTTTGTTCTTTTGAATTGTCTTTTTTTTCTACAGACCCTTGCATAATGCCCTGTTTTCTTACAGTACAAGCATTAAGCTTCTTTAGCTCCACATTCATCTGCTTTGTATGTTGTCAGTCCACATCTGAAACACTTGGTGTCACTATTGCATTCCTCTGCATCAGTGCTTTCGTTTCCGTTTCTCGCTCTGCCTCTCTGTTTATTCGCATTTGCTCGTCCTCCAGTATAATTAGCATGACTGTCTTTAGCCTTGCCAAAATGATCAGAAAGCTTTTGATTCTGCCTGTGCTGCTTCAAATATTCTAGCAACGGTGAGAGCTCTTTGTAGTGTTAACCCTTCTTCCTGCAGCAATTTATCTCTCAGTCTTTTGTATGTGCATTTTACCACCTGATCGCTCAACATGTCTGAGTCCAGAGCATCAAACTCACATTACTTAGCCAGTTCTCTTAATGTGTTCACATAAACATCAATAGTTTTGTCTTGAGCCTGTGCTCGTTGTCTAAACTTGTGCCTTTCCAACACCACATGTCTCTGTAAAGTATGAATCAAACGCGGCTACAGTCTGTGCGAATATACCTTTTTCTCCGGATAGATTGGGAAGATTCTCTGCGCTGGTGCTCCAATACAATGTAGCAATGTAGCTCGTCTCATTGGGTGCGCGGCTCCTCCGGTTCCACTGACGATTTCAAAGAAGTTGGAAGATTCATTCCATATCTTGTAGTCCATGTACAAGTCTGCTGCTCCGAGATTCAATGGAATTGGTGGGGCTAACTGACCATAAGCAAGAGCAGGTGGCTGTAGTCTACTAACCTGTACCCCCGCACATTGACTCGTTATTGTTATTTTATTGTGTTACTTTTTTTGCTTTAGTTTATTGAGTAAATATTTTCAGGGGGCTCCGGACTGACGTCCTTCGTTGGAGGCTTCGTGCCATGGATCCTCACTGGAGGCTTCGTGCCATGGATCCTCACTGGAGGCTTCGTGCCATGGATCCTCACTGGAGACTTCGTGCCATGGATCCTCACTGGAGGCTTTGTGCCATGGATCATCACTGGAGGCTTTGTGCCATGGATCATCACTGGAGGCTTTGTGCCATGGATCATCACTGGAGGCTTTGTGCCATGGATCATCACTGGAGGCTTTGTGCCATGGATCATCACTGGAGGCTTTGTGCCATGGATCATCACTGGAGGCTTTGTGCCATGGATCATCACTGGAGGCTTCGTGCCATGGATCATCACTGGAGTGGAGAGACACACAGGAAGCCTGGCTCTGGGAGAAGGCACAGGACTCACCAGGCTGGGGAGACATGCAGGAGGGTTAGAGCTTAGCACATGCACAGAACTCACCAGGCTGGGGAGACATGCAGGAGGCCTTGTCCTTGGCCGAGGCACCGGATGCACTGGACCGTGGAGGCGCACTGGCGGTCTCGAGCGCAGAGCTAGCACCACTCGTCCTGGCTGGATCCCCACAGTAGCCCGGCAAGTGTGGGGAGTTGGAACAGGCCGCACTGGGCTGTGCTGGCGAACTGGGGACACCGTGCGTAGGGCTGGTGCAGTATACCCCGGCCCGTGGAGAAGCACTGGAGACCAGATGCGCTGAGCCGGCATCATCCCTCCTGGCTCGATGCCCACTCTAGCCCGGCCGATTCGAGGAGCTGCGATGTAGCGCACCGGGCTATGCGTGCGCACTGGGGACACCTTGCGCTTCCCCGCATAACACGGTGCCTGCCCAGTCACTCTCTCGCCACGGTAAGCACGGGGAGTTGGCTCAGGTCTCTTACCTGAGTCCGCCAATCTCCCCGTGTTCCCCCCCCCCCAAAAAATTCTGGTGCTGCCTCTCGTGCACTTTTCCTCGAGCCAACTCCTCATAGTGTCGCTGCTCCGCCTTAGCTGCCTCCAGCTCCTTTTCCAGACGGCGATACTCTCCCGGCTGTGCCCATGGTCCTTTGCCGTCCAAGATTTCCTCCCATGTCCAGGAGTCCATTCCACCACGCTGCTTGGTCCCTTGTTGATGGGTGGTTCTGTAACGATTGTCGTCGGGAGAAGGAGAGGAGGACCAAAGTGCAGCGTGGTACGTATCCATAATACTTTTAATCAAGATGAATACACGAACAAAAACAACAAAAATGTCAAACGAACAGTTCTGACAGGTGCAACAAACACTAACCAGAAAATAACCACCCACAAACAAAAGTGGGAAAACAGGCTACCTAAGTATGGCTCTCAATCAGAGACAACGATAGACAGCTGCCTCTGATTGAGAACCATACCAGGCCAAACACATAGAAATAGAAAACCTAGACCTACAACATAGAATACCAGACATAGAATGCCCACCCACCCAGAATGCCCTGACCAACCAATAGAGACATAAAAAGGATCTCTATGGTCAGGGCGTGACACAACTAGTACTTTTCTAGGTTTCACAGTTCAAAGCCATTTTCATTCTCTTGTTCTAGTCCCGTCTTCATCACTATAACAAGTAGGTAATCTCGCGATAGCCCAATCACTATACTACAGTATCTTTCAAATAAATTATATTAAAAAAACAAAAGGTTAAATTACTACACACCTTTATAGGGTTAGGGTTCCCACTTGCAGTGTTAGGATTGCCATAATTTCATGTTACAGTGCTTGTTTACGGAAAACAGACGGAAGACAAAGGCATACCTGTGCTAATTAGCTATATGTGTCTCAACACCTGTGTAAACGGAAGACGGATACCATAAACGTGATGTCAATGAAAAATACTGTCGGCTGCAACTGTGTCAAAACAGGTTAGAACACTGTACAGTAAGTATGGATTTGGTATTTGTGAAATTATTTGGATGTGATATCAAAGTAGAGGGCTTTATGTTTCTAGAACCATAGCCCAATTGAGAATCGATTCACATTTAGATGGAGTATTTGGCTGTTTTGGCTTCAAGGCCAATACGCGTCTAAACAAAACATGTAAGGTCCTTGGACTATAAGGAGTCGCATTAGGCTCCTCTAGCCCATTATTGAGCTAGGCCTACAAAAGCAACTCAAAATAAGATACATTTGACCCAAACATGTTGTAACAGGAATTTCCAGGTGAACAAGGAGAGCAGTCGTTGATAACATCAATCAAAATAATTTCGGTTTAATTACAAGTTGCAACAGGGAGGCACCTTCAGCACCGAAACAGAGAAAATATCTAACGGGACTCTTGGAGACAGGCCCTTTATATTCTAATCAGACATTAGCAAATGTTTTCTACATATCAGCCCAAGAGGCTGTACGAAATGACTTTCCCAGCTGCTACCGACTGGCTTCCGGGTTAAGTGGGCATTGTGTCAAGAAGCAGTTCGGCTTGGTTGGGTTTCGTTTCAGAGGACGCGCGGCTCTCGATCTTTGCCTCTCCCGAATCCGTACGGGAGTTGCAGCGATGAGACAAGACTGTAACTACCAATTGGATACCACGAAATTGGGGAGAAAAAGGGGTAAAAAAAAAAAAAAAAAAAAAAAATCTTAATGTCATCAATACAATAATTATCAGTGTCCTTGTACCTTCAGTAGCTCTGGCATCAATCACTATCAAACTATATTAGAACAATCCATACCATTCAGTATCAGGGTCTTTCCAAGAAATGGGTGCCTTTTGGACATGCAAACTTTTAAGAAACTTTAAAATATCGTTCAACATTGAATTGAAACATTGAAAACACTTGTTCCATCTCAGGCATTAAAATCCTATCAACTAAGAACATTTTATCTTCACTTGTACCACACTGTCTGGTGTCTTCCAACCCTGTTACGGAGTCTTATGTAACTGACAAACTGTTATTTAAAAGCATATTTGAGATAATCCAACATTTCCTCATTGATCAAGTATCCTTGGTACAAATAAACTTGCATATAATATCAAACTGCTAAAGTTAGTTTCGGCCTCTAACAGGGTTGAGATAGGCCATTAGTCCTCATGTGGTGAAGAGCATGGGACCACATAGTGTTCATGAAACCACATGGTGTTCCACACAGAATTAAAGTTTAATATCATTCTAGTTTTTCTAACATTAACTGAGCGAACAGGGTTGACGTGATGAGCTCG
This sequence comes from Salvelinus namaycush, assembly GCF_016432855.1. Classification (NCBI taxonomy): domain Eukaryota; kingdom Metazoa; phylum Chordata; class Actinopteri; order Salmoniformes; family Salmonidae; genus Salvelinus; species Salvelinus namaycush. The sequence goes on along the minus strand of NC_052309.1, from coordinate 10,279,955 downwards.
ACCACTTGAGTCAAAGATGACTGAGGTGGTCGCCAACGAGTCGGCAGCTCTGGATGTTCTGCTTACTCCGGCCCTAATCCCCGGGACTCGAAAGAGGAAACGGTGGCGAAAAGAGGCAGGCGAGGTGGCCTCATAACTAGATTACGTTGGCGAACAAATAGACCGCTATTGCCTTCTGTTCTGTTGGCGAATGTGCAGTCACTGGAGAACAAACTGGATGAAATCCGTTCGAGACTATCCTATCAACGGGACCTGAAGAATTCTATATTTTTCCTGAGTGTTTATTATTTTTACTTCACTGAACAAGGACATGCATAATATACTGTATATCTTGCGTCTTTCTCCATGCATCATCTAGACCTCACAGCAGCCTCGGGTAAGACTAAGGGGGAAGGTGTGTTTCTTTTTTAACAGCAGCTGTTGCACGATCTCTAATGTTTAGGAAGTCTCAAGTTTTTGCTCGCCTGAGTTAGAATACCTCACGATAAGCTGCAGGCCATACCATTTACCAAGAGTTTTAATCTATATTTTTTGTGGCTGTCTATTTTGTAGCTGTCCACAAAACGATGCTGGCACTAAGAACACACTCAAAGAGCTGAAGAGGGCCATAAGCAAAAAAGAAAATGCACATCCAGAGGCGGCGCTCCTAGTGGCCGGTGATTTTAATGCAGGGAAACTAAAATCTGTTTTACCTCATTTTTACTAGCATGTCACCTGTGCAACTAGAAGCGGCAAAACTTTTGATCACCTTTATTCCACACACAGAAATGCATACAAGGCTCTCCTTCGCCCTCCCTTTGACAGCTCTGACTATAACTCTATCCTCCTGATAACTGCTTACAAGCAAAAACTCAGACAGGAAGTACCAGTACACTACGAAAGTGGTCTGATGAAGCGGATGCTAAGCTACAGAAGTATTTCGACAGCACAGACTGGAATCGAGGAGTTTACATCAGTTACTTGATGTGGAATAGAGTTCCATGTAGTCATGGCTCTATGTAGTACTGTGCACTTCCATAGTCTGTTCTGGACTTGGGGACTGTGAAGAGACCTCTTGTGGCATGTCTTGTGGGGTATGCATGGGTGTCCGAGCTGTGTGCCAGTACTTTGGACAGACAGCTCGGTGCATTCAACCTCTCATAAATAAAAGTAGTGATGAAGTCAATCTCTCCTCCGCTTTGAGCCAGGAGAGATTGACATGCATATTATTAATATTAGCTCTCTGTGTACATCCAAGGGCCAGCCGTGCTGCCCTGTTCAGAGCCAATTGCAAATTTCCTGAGTCCTTTTTTGTGGCACCTGACCACACGACTGAACAGTAGTCAAGGTGCAACAAAACTAGGGCCTGTAGGACCTGCCTTGTTGATAGTGTTGTTAAGAAGGCAGAGCAACGCTTTATTATGGACATACTTCTCCCCATTTTAGCTATTGTATCAATATGTTTTGACCATGACAGTTTACAATCCAGGGTTACTCCAAGCAGTTTAGTCATCTCAACTTGCTCAATTTCCACATCATTTATTACAAGATTTAGTTGAGGTTTAGGGTTTAGTGAATGTTTTGTCCCAAATACAATGCTTTTAGTTTTAGAAATATTTAGGGCTAACTTATTCCTTTCCACCCACTCTGAAACTAACTGCAACTTGTTGTTAAGTGTTGCAGTCATTTCAGTCGCTGTAGTAGATGTGTATAATGTTGAGTCATCCGCATACATAGACACTCTGGCTTTACTCAAAGTCAGTGGCATGTCGTTAGTAAAAAAAAATTAAAAGCAAGGGGCCTAAACAGCTATCCTGGGGAATTCCTGATTCTACCTGGATTATGTTTGAGAGGCTTCCATTAAAGAACACCCTCTGTGTTCTGTTAGACAAGTAACTCTTTATCCACAATATAGCAGGGGGTGTAAAGCCATAACACATACGTTTTTCCAGCAGCAGACTATGATCGCTATTGTCAAAAGCTGCACTGAAGTCTAACAAGACAGCCCCCACAATCATTTTATCATCAATTTCTCTCAGCCAATCATTAGTCATTTGTGTAAGTGCTGTGCTTGTTCAGTGTCCTTCCCTATAAGCGTGCTGAAAGTCTGTCAATTTCTTTACTGTGAAATAGCATTGTATCTGGTCAAACACCATTTTTCCCCAGAAGTTAACTAAAGTTTGGTTACAGGCTGATTGGTCGGCTATTTGAGCCAGTAAAGGGGGCTTTACTATTCTTGGGTAGCGGAATGACTTTAGCTTCCCTCCAGGCCTGAGGGCACACACTTTCTAGTAGGCTTAAATTGAAGATGTGGCAATATTGTCTGCTATTATCCTCAGTAATTACCCATCCAGATTGTCAGACCCCAGTGGCTTGTCATTGTTGATAGACAACAATAATTTTTTCACCTCTTCCACACTGACTTTACGGAATTCAAAAGTACAATTCTTGTCTTTCATAATTTGGTCCGATATACTTAGATGTGTATTGTCAGTGTTTGTTGCTGGTATGTCATTCCTAAGGTTGCTTATCTTGCCAATTAAAAAGTAATTGAAGTAGTTGGCAATGTCAGTGGGCTTTGACGAATGAGCCATCTGATTCAATGAATGAGCCGAGTTAGCTTTTTTTCTCCAATTTCATTTAAGGTGCCCCAAAGGTTTTTATTCTTGTTCTTTATATAATTTATCTTTGTTTCATAGTATAGTTTATTTAGTTTAGTCACATGACTTCTTAATTCGCAGTATGTTTGCCAATAAGTTGGGCTGCCAGACTTTTGCCTCATCCCTCTCAACCATACAATTTTTCAATTCCTCATCAATCCAAGGGGATTTAACAGTTTTTACAGTCATTTTCTTAATGGATGCGTGCTTATTAGTAACTGGAATAAGCAAATTCATAAATGTGTCAAGTGCAGCGTCTGGTTGCTCCTCATTACACACCAGACCAGCAAACATTCTTTACATCATCGACATATGAATCACTACAAAACGTATTGTATGACCACTTATACACTATATTAGGCCCAGCCTTTGGAACGTTGGTTTTCCTAGATATGGCTATTATATTGTGATCAGTACATCCTATGGATTTGGATACTGCTTTAAAGCAAATTTCTGCAGCATTAGTACAGATGTGATCAATACATCTTGATGATTTAATTCCCGTGCTGTTTGTAACTACCCTGGTAGGTTGACTGACAACCTGAACCAAGTTGCAGGCACTGGTTACAGTAAGTTTTTTTCTTGAGTGGGCAGCCTGATGAAAGCCAGTCAATATTTAAATCACCCAGAAAATATACTTCTCTGTTGATATCACAGACATTATCAAGCATTTCACACACATTATCCAGATACTGATTGTTAGCACTTGGTGGTCTATAGCAGCTTCCCACCAGAATGGGCTGTAGGTGAGGCAGATGAACCTGTAGCCATATTACTTCAATAGTATATAACATTAGATCGTCTCTAAGGTTTATAGGAATGGGGTTCTGAATATAGACCGCAACACCGCCCCTGTTGGCATTTCTGTCTTTTCGGTAGATGTTATAACCATGTATTGCTACCACTGTATCATCAAAGGTATTATCTAAGTGAGTTTCAGAGATAGTCAGAATATGAATGTCTGTTATAAGTTATTGACTTCATGGACCTTATTTCTCAGGCTGCATATGTTAATATTGATGATTTTTAGCACTTTTCTGGTTTGCTTGATTGTTTTTAATGCTTTACTGTTTTACTGTTTTTAATGCTTTATCAGAAGTAGACTTACTCATGTTATTTATATTGGAGCTGATAGTGCAGGGTGAGCTGCATAAAGTGGTTTTCCTACTAGGGCACACTGCTTCAGTGCTAACAGTGTAACTCTGGTTCATAGGCTCATGATTACGGCTTACAATAGCTGTAGGATAAACAGAAATATTCGGTGCAATTAGGAGCACATAAATTAAGTTACTTACATTGTGTTTGCCAATGCCCCTAGGATCATATACATTTGATGCAGAATTATGATGACTCATTGTCACAATGGTAGGGATTAACTGAGCTGGTCTTGGATCATTTACCAGTCATTGTTTCAACACAGCTTTGAGATGTCCAGGAGCCAGGATGATTTGGATGGACTCCGTCATTCCTGTAGAGTATCTTCTGTTTCCAGAAGGTGTCAAAGTTTTCAATAAAAGGTACTCCAGCAGAGCTACAGTAGTGTTTTAGCCAGATGTGTAATGCCAGCAGTCTGCTGAATATTTCACACCCGCGGCCCAACGATGGTGCTGGACCTAAAATGATTAGTCATTTTTGGAGTCTTTTAATGCTAAAATAAAATAAAATTATCCATTTGGTGTGTAGTAAGAATATGATTTTCAACTACAAACAGTTCTGATGCTGGTAGCACTGTCACGACTTCTGCCGAAGTCGAAGTCGTTGCCTCTCCTTGTTCGGGCAGTGCTCGGCGGTTGACGTCACCGGTCTTCTAGCCATCATTGATCCATTTTTCATTTTCCATTGGTTTTGTCTTGTCTTCCCACACTCCTGGTTTCAATCCCATTCATTACCTGTTGTGTATTTAACCCTCATGTCTTTGTCAGAGATTGTTTTATGTCAGTGTTTCTGGTTGTATAGGTGCGCGACGGGTCCTCGTACCGATGTTTATTTTATGTATGTACATATTAGTGTTTGGAGCATGTTAAGTGGACATTTATTAAAAGACTCCATTTACACTCCGATTGACTCTCCTGCGCCTGACTTCCCTGCCACCTATACACACGACTCTGACACACTGTTGTTGTAGAATATGTCCTGTTAGTAGTAGTAATCACAGTTATATTTTCTGCTCTACTAGCCCAAAAAAACTAACTTTTGATATAGTAATCTAAAAGAATACCTTATCCATTTTCATTATATACAGCCCCCCTGCCGCCCCCTTCCGCTCTCTTTCTTTCTCTCTCGCTTTGTCTTTCTTTTTCTCTCTCTTTCTCTCTCTTTCAATTCAAGGCACTTTATCGGCATCGGAAACATAAGTTAACATTGCCAAAGCAAGTGAAGTAGATAATAAATAAGTAATAAAAATTAACATTAAACGTTACACTCACAAAAGTTCCAAAAATAATAGACATTTCAAATGTCATATGTGCAAATAGTTAAAGTGTCACGTTCCTGACCGGTTTTCTGTTATTTTGTATGTGTTTGACGGTCAGGGCGTGAGTTTGGGTGGGTAGTCTATGTTGTGTGTTTCTATGTTTGTTAAGGGTGACCTGATATGGCTCTCAATTAGAGGCAGGTGGTTTTCATTTCCTCTGATTGAGAGTCATATTAAGGTAGGTGTTTTCACACTGTTTGTTTGTGGGTGGTTGTCTCCTGTGTCTGTGTCTATGTACGTTGCGCCACACGGGACTGTTTTCGGTTTGTTTGTTCGGTTTATGTAGTCTGTTCCTGTTTCATGCGTTCTTCGTGTCATGTAAGTTCTTATGTTCAGGTGCGTCTACGTCGTTTGTTGTTTTGTAGTTTGTTAAAGTGTTTTCGTGTTTTTTCGTCTTGAATTTAATAAATCATGTCATCTCAAGAAGCTGCATTTTGGTTCAATCCTTGCTCCTCCTCTTCGGATGAAGAGGAGGAGGAAAGCCGTTACATAAAGTACAAAAAAGAAAATGAAAAACATAAATATGGGTTGTATTTACAATCACTACAGCGGCCTTTCTCAATAGCAAGGCTATGCTCACAAAGTTTTCCTTAAGTTTGGGTCAGTCACAGTGGTCAGGTATTCTGCCACTGTGTACTCTCTGTTTAGGGCCAAATAGCATTCTAGTTTGATCTGTTTTTTTGTTAATTCTTTCCAATGTGTCAAGTAATTATCTTTTTGTTTTCACATGATTTGGTTGGGTCTAATTATGTTGCTGTCCTGGGGCTCTGTTTGTTTGTGAACAGAGCCCCAGGACCAGCTTGCTTAGGGGACTCTTCTCCAGGTTCATCTCTCTGTAGGCGATGGCTTTGTTATGGAAGGTTTGGGAATCGCTTCCTTTTAGGTGGTTGTAGAAGTTAATGGCTCTTTTCTGGATTTTTGATAATTATCGGCCTAATTCTGCTCTGCATGCATTATTTGGTGTTTTGCGTTGTGCACAGAGGATTCTGCATGCAGAGTCTCAATTTGGTGTTTGTCCCATTTTGTACATTTTTGGTTGGTAAGCGGACCCCAGACCTCACAACCATAAAGGGCAATGGGTTCTATAACTGATTCAAGTATTTTTAGCCAGATCACTTCTCTCTTTCGCTCTCGCTCTCTCTCTCTTTGTCGCTCTCTCGCTCTTTGGATGTTCTTTCTCGCTCTCTTTCTCTCTTACTCTCTCTTTCTCTTTTTTTTTCTCTTCTCCATCTCTCTTTCTCGCTTACTAACTCTCTTTCTCTCTTTTTTTCTCTCTCTCTCTCTCTCTCTCTCTCTCTCTCTCTCTCTCTCTCTCTCTCTCTCTCTCTCTCTCTCTCTCTCTCTCTCTCTCTCTCTCTCTCTCTCTCTCTCTCTCTCTCTCTCTCTCTCTCTCTCTCTCTCTCTCTTTCTTTCTTATCTGAAATCTCCAATTTGCTTGGGGAGAATAAACAAGTAGTAACATTTATCACACATGGCCCTTAATTCCCAGAGTGAAAAGCTGCCCTTTTGCCCTCTCTGCTCACAGTTAAATGGAATAGCTTCAGCAATCCTGTGAGAAAAGAGTGGAGAAGCTTCGTTCCAGTGTAAAAATACCATCTCAATTCCCAGTGTTCAGATTTAGAAAACATTTCTGGGAACTAAAACTGTGTTTTAGGATACTGATGGTGATGAGGAGGATGAGAATCAATGTTTTTTTGTGAGAAAGTGTAGGCCTACAACATTTTGATTTCCTTCTCTGTTTATTTAAAGAAACCACTTCTACGATCCTATCATTGTACCTTGTAGGCTGTTTCACCCACACCTCAGTCAGAGCAGATCAGAGCTGTGAAGTAAAGGGTGAGGCCCTCCGGCTGAGGATCTCCGGATGCCTTCAGAGAAATAATCCCCAAAAGGTACGGAACTATGTCCAGTGTAAACAAACTGCCTCTTGTAGACAATCCCAGCCAAGTGCACGTAGCCCGTCTCTCCGACCATTTAGGTAACATATTTGCACATCATCCAAGATGACAAAATACACAAGCAACGCTCTCTGGAGAGAGTCTGTTATATACAAGAGTCTCTGGCTCCTGGCTGTGTCTTGATAAATGCAAAAAGCCAAAGACAACTGTTGTAAACTGAAATTGTTGACAGTTTACTATATTTAGAGCAGGTATTGATATTAAATCTCAAATGTTAACATTTTGCATTATTTATTTCCATCATTATATTTTCTCAGAGTAACATGAATGGATGGTGACATTAGATAGTTTGTGAAACAAAATACCCCCTAAGTAAACTAATAACTTCCGTTCAAATATTTACAAGAAAATATCAAATTAAACTTCAATTTGAGATCTATTCCCCAAAACAAACCATCTCTGAAAATGTATATGATTTTTAAAATCTATTTTTGAATTCGATAATAACAAGCTCCAAGTGCTCTCCAAAAACATTTTTGTGTGTAGGACTCAATAAAAGCAAAGAACTAGGAGCCTTTTTTTGTGCGTGAAATCGACCAAAAAAAAAGGGTATTTTTCACTTTGCACATTTTTGCTCGCTGAACCTAAGCTCCAGAGTTCCAGAGCCTGAGAAGGGCCTTAAATCACTCCCTGGGGTTTTAAGAGGGCCACACTGCAGCCCATATTGGAGCCATTTCCTGTCTCTGGAGTGGGTGAGAGGGGCACCTGGACCCCCAAACCCCCACCCCAGCCGAGCTCAGGGCAAGCAGTGCACCACTCTTTAAGTCAACATCCTCACACTGAGAAAGGGGAGTCATTTTCCAGAACAGAGGAACAGAACACCAATGGCAGAAAGGAAAGATCTGAATAGTTCACATCAGTGAGGTCACAGGATGTGTCTTGTCTTACAGATAATGAATGGGTGTGAGAAGAGTACAATCATCTGTAAAAGGTCATTATATTTCTACATTGAAAAAATCCCAGTGAGATCTGAGAATAAGCAGAATCACAGTTTATGGACTGTAGTCTGTGGAACTTCACAAAGACTCAACAGGACTGGAATGTCTTTCCAATTGTCTTGCTGCCTGTTACGGTAATAGAGATGTAGGCTATTCTCTAATAAAGGTGCATGGAAACATCTGTGAGATGAGAGAAGAAATGCCAAATCTGACCATATCCAGGAGTTGGTTTCTCTAGTTTACATGATTCAGTTACTTGGCTATGTCTGCAGCACAGGAGGTTGGTGGCACCTTACTTGGGGAGGACGGATTCGTGGTAATGGCTGGAGCCACCATATAACAATATTACAGTGTACGTTTGTGTAGAGTGCATGTGCTAGCGTGTGTGCGTATGCGTGTGTCTCTTCACAGTGCCCGCTGTTCCATAAGATTAATTTGTATCTGTTTTTTAAAATCTGATTCTACTGCTTGCATCAGTTACCTGATGTGGAATAGAGTTCCATGTAGCCATGGCCCTATGTAGTACTGTGCGATTGTGAAGAGAACTCTTGTGGCATGTCTTGTGGGGTATGCATGGTTGTCTGAGCTGTGTGCTAGTGGTTTTAACAGACACCTCGGTGCATTCAGCTTGTCAACACTTCTTACAAAAACAAGTAATGATGAAGTCAATCTCTCCTCTACTTTGAGCCATGAGAGATTGACATGCATATTATTAATGTTAGCTCTCCGTGTACATTTAAGGGCCAGCCGTGCTGCCCTGTTCTGAGCCAATTGTAATTTTCCTAAGTCCCTCTTTGTGTCACCTGACCATAAGACTGAACAGTAGTCCAGGTGCGACAAAACTAGGGTGTGAACCTGACACGTACAGTAAAACAGAAGGCTATTGTTTTTTTGCTGCTGTGTACCAAGCATGGTCCTATTACGGTAAGAGTTAAGGACACATTATCATTACTATGCTGAGTCCATATTCCAGATGGCTTAAATAAGGACCTAACCTCACTATACTACAGTAGCACTAAAACACTAGACAAAGGAGAAAAACAGGGGAATGAGGGAGAGGGGGCGAAAGAGAGAGGAAATTTAATTGAATTGAGAAAATGAGAGAGAGAGTGGGGAGGGAAAGAGGGAGATACAGAGAGAGAGAGAGTGGGGAGGGAAAGAGGGAGAGACAGAGAGAGAGAGAGACAGAAAAATATAATTACTTCACACATTGGAAAGAATTAACAAAAAAACTGAACAAACTAGAATGCTATTTGGCTCTAAAAAGAGAGTACACAGTGGCAGAATACCTGACCACTGTGACTGACCCAAAATTAAGGAAATATTTGACTATGTACAGACTCCGTGAGCATAGCCTTGCTATTGAGAAAGGCCACCGAAGGCAGACCTGGTTGTCAAGAGAAGATAGGCTATGTGCACACTGCCCACTAAATGAGGTGGAAACTGAGCTGCTTGTCCTAACCTCCTGCCAAATGTATGACCATATTAGAGACACATATTTCCCTCAGATTGCACAGACACACAAAGAATTCAGATAAACTCCCACAGCTATTGGGTGAAATTCCACAGTGTGCAATCACAGCAGCAAGATTTGTGACCTGTTGCCACAAGAAAAGGGCAACAGTCATTGTAAATACAACTCACTTTTGTTTATTATCTATTTCACTTGCTTTGGAAATGTAAACATATGTTTCCCAAGCCAATAAAGCCCAAAAATTGAAATTGAAATTGAATTGAGAGGGGGAAGGAGGGAGAGAGAGAGAGAGAGAGCTACAGGAGAAGAACAAGGAGTGAGAGAAAGCGATGTCATGTTTCAACATCTGCTCTTAGACTTGACAATGGTAGGAAGTGGTGTTCTGTAGCCTCCTATCAGGAGAGTGGACTGTACCATAACAATAATGTTATGGTGAATTGGGAGGGAGAGACTACATTAACACTAATGCAATGTGTGTAAGTAAGGGTCACACAGTAAGTGTTTGTTGGAATGTCATTGTGACTTTTCATATCGGCTGTTAAGTGTCACATTCATGAAACCGATAATAATTACCCCAAAATATGATTTTCATCATCTCACATGCTTAGCAAGAGCATGGTGTTCTCCATAGCATTCATGTCTTTAATGGTATGTAGCTCATAAGAATTCTAGGGACTGGAACAAATCCTCAAAGAAAACAACAAATGTTTTTTACACCTTGGAATATCTCCAGCACTGTAAAGATAATTGAATTACCCTACACTGTTTGTTTTGGTTTTATTCTTAAGGGGGTACTCTCATTGTGCAAATGGTGGATTACATTTATCCATCCAATCCAAAATGTGTTTTGCATCCAAACAATGGACTACACGCTCACTTTCCTCTCCAGCCCCAGTGGATCAGCTCAGGAAACTTAACAATAGAACCCTACTGACACACACACACACACACACACACACACACACACACACACACTAGGGTTGCTTCCCGGTTTTCTACACTTCACCCAAAGTTTTGCGTAAGCATTGGCTGGAGGGGAGGGGTTTACACCATTGCTAAATCCATGAGAGGTAGTGTGTAAATACACACTTAAATTGAAGGGTGGAGAACATATCGTATAGAAAGTCTAGTCAAATGTCCTAATCTCTATTCCCTTGACTAAGACTGCTTCCCGATTCTCTTCCCTTCTCCTGAAGTATGGTCTTCTCCTGAAGTATGGTCTTCTCCTGAAGTATGGTCTTCTCCTGAAGTATGGTCTTCTCCTGAAGTATGGTCTTCTCCTGAAGTATGGTCTTCTGCTGAAGTATGGTCTTCTGCTGAAGTATGGTCTTCTGCTGAAGTATGGTCTTCTGCTGAAGTATGGTCTTCTCCTGAAGAATGGTCTTCTCCTGAAGTATGGTCTTCTCCTGAAGTATGGTCTTCTGCTGAAGTATGGTCTTCTCCTGAAGTATGGTCTTCTCCTGAAGTATGGTCTTCTCCTGAAGTATGGTCTTCTGCTGAAGTATGGTCTTCTGCTGAAGTATGGTCTTCTCCTGAAGTATGGTCTTCTGCTGAAGTATGGTCTTCTCCTGAAGTATGGTCTTCTCCTGAAGTATGGTCTTCTGCTGAAGTATGGTCTTCTGCTGAAGTATGGTCTTCTGCTGAAGTATGGTCTTCTGCTGAAGTATGGTCTTCTCCTGAAGTATGGTCTTCTCCTGAAGTATGGTCTTCTCCTGAAGTATGGTCTTCTCCTGAAGTATGGTCTTCTCCTGAAGTATGGTCTTCTCCTGAAGTATGGTCTTCTGCTGAAGTATGGTCTTCTGCTGAAGTATGGTCTTCTGCTGAAGTATGGTCTTCTGCTGAAGTATGGTCTTCTCCTGAAGTATGGTCTTCTGCTGAAGTATGGTCTTCTGCTGAAGTATGGTCTTCTGCTGAAGTATGGTCTTCTGCTGAAGTATGGTCTTCTGCTGAAGTATGGTCTTCTGCTGAAGTATGGTCTTCTCCTGAAGTATGGTCTTCTGCTGAAGTATGGTCTTCTGCTGAAGTATGGTCTTCTGCTGAAGTATGGTCTTCTGCTGAAGTATGGTCTTCTGCTGAAGTATGGTCTTCTGCTGAAGTATGGTCTTCTGCTGAAGTATGGTCTTCTCCTGAAGAATGGTCTTCTGCTGAAGAATGGTCTTCTCCTGAAGAATGGTCTTCTGCTGAAGTATGGTCTTCTCCTGAAGTATGGTCTTCTGCTGAAGTATGGTCTTCTCCCTGTCATGGATTTGCAGTAAAAGCATTGTATTCGTGTTAACATTGACTGGTGGGAGTTACCAATGTGGCTAAATCCATCAGAGGGAGGGAGGAAATGCACCCTTCAGGAGAACGATAGAGAACCTAACTTAATTCTAGACCTGCATGCCAAGCCCGAAAGACCATAGAGAGTTGAACACAGAACTGCAGTGCGAAGGCTAATCTTCTATTTCATCTCTACCAGGATGAGCCTGTTTTGGTCCTCTTTCTACCCAGGATGACCCTGCCCTCCAGCCCATAGGCTAGCTATCTACGGATAACCCTTCCCTCAGGCTGCTCTCTATCTCTGGTCAAAGTATCAAAGGCTAATATGTGTTTCAATCCAAAATGAAGGAGTTAGAGGGGGTAAAAGTCGTCTTAATTTGAGCACCACGAGGGAGCATGGAGACCTTATGATCTCAATCATGTCTCGTTACTCGAGTCGAGGCTATTTAGCATGGGTCAGATCTATACTCTACAACATGGGTCAATTCCCCAACACCGGAAAGCAATGCTGCAGACACTTGAGGAGATTTGACTCCCCTGAAGTGTATCAATTTTAATGACACACAGCCCTGGGCAGATTGAACTCACCATGACCAGAGGAAAGCTGTCAAACCATAAGGAAGTCAAAAATAGAGGATCCAGTCAGACTGTCACTGATCCTGAGTGGATCAGATGTTTGTCAATTAAATTAGTCAAAGTATAAAATGCAGCGCAACAGTAAGCAGCATCACTGTACAGTGTGATGGTCCAGTTGATGTTCATGCCATTGCCTATGTTGTTAATGTTGTGCTTTACAAAGGGCCACCCATGTATTCAACATAAATATTTTAAATGCTTTGCTCAAGGGGTCTAAATTCTAGAAGCCGTATCATTTTTAGGGATTGAACTTGCGGTCACAAGTCTGATCCTCTGACCACTTCTCTACTCATGTCATATGTCACGCTTGGGGCTTCTTCTGTTCAGAACTGCTGCCCAAGAAGAATCTGATATCCTCCAATTGCAATGAGCGATGGAAATGCACTGAATGTAATGTCACGTTGCAAACAATTGTGTAGTAGACTGGTAGCCTCTGAATTCCTATGACAATACCTCACAGAACCACTGCTTGCATGCTGCAACCCTGTGAATACGATTGGTGTGAAACTGCACGTTGGGGGGAAAGTTACTGCTGAGGTGTAGCTTGGCATCCTTTACTGTTCACCCCACTTACAACAAATTACTGGAAGAGGGGATTTGTTTTTTTATGGGTGCCGGTAGAAGTAGCTTTCGTAAAAACAAAGAGAGAGTTCACTTAGATCTGAATAACAAAGTTCACAGCATGCAGTGACTTAGGATCAATGGCAAAATGCATTGAATTTCATAATGGCTTGGCTTCCAACTTTGGAACGCTCCTTCACAACAATCCAATTTAGCCCCATAAAATCTGTCAACTGTGAACGACTCAGAGAGAGAACATGTTTCACAACACCAAAAGTAACTGGGAGAGAGGGGAGAGAGGTTATGCCCTTGCTGTAACCCCCAGCTTTGAACTATTGTTGACAGAGTCAAAAGGCAAGGGCACGCTGATAGCCTAGGCATGGTCGTGAAAACAGAGCGCGAGTGAAAGAGAAGGTGACAGACAGAAAGAGAGAGAGAGAGAGAAAGTTGAAGAAAGAGAGTGAGAAATAGGGACATCGAGAGAGAGAGAGAGAGTTGAAGAAAGAGAGAGAGGGGGAGTTGAAGAAAGAGAGAAAGAGAGTTGAAGAAAGAGAGAGAGAGAGAGAGAGGGAGTTGAAGAAAGAGAGAGGGAGTTGAAGAAAGAGATAGAGAGAGGGAGTTGAAGAAAGAGAGAGAGAGAGAGAGGGAGTTGAAGAAAGAGAGAGAGAGAGAGAGAGAGTTGAAGAAAGAGAGAGAGTTGAAGAAAGATAGAGAGAGAGTTGAAGAAAGAGAGAGAGAGTTGAAGAAAGAGAGAGAGAGTTGAAGAAAGACAGAAAGATAGAGAAAGAAAGAAAGAAAGACAGAGAAAGAGGGAGAGAAAGTGAGAAAGACAGAGAGGGAGAGAAAGTGAGACAGAGAAAGAGAGGGAGAGAAAGACAGAGAGAGAGAAAGAGAGAGAGGGAGAGAGAGGATGTTTGAGCGATTAAAACCCTTGTATGTCTAATCCCTTAGATCGCAATATCTACTAAGCTAAGCTATGAAATTGTTTTAAGGGGGTCATAAAATGTATAATTTAGCCATTTGATTTTGCATTTTAGGACCCCTTTAGGTATAAAAATATATATACATATATAAAAAATGTATGAAACATTGAATTTTGCCTTTACCGCTATAGCCCATAGAAAGTCATTGAATAACACGTTCATGAAAGGCAACACAAAGTCAAAAAATTTATATTAAGGAAAAAGGTTTTGAAATGTCTGTCCTTTATCTAAAATATAAGACAACTATAATACTAATGTAGAAGTGTTTATTTTTGGCTCATTTTACCTCTTATTAACTTTTTCATTTTTTGCAATTTGTACAGCCTGGTCCTGGGTTACCTTCGGAACTCCCCTGAAGCTTGTGTGTGTCATAGAGCAGATCAAACCGGATCGGTCTGGACAGTCGGTTTTGTGAGAAGATCTCTTCGAAATCAGGATGTCCAGGACAGAGAGTTGAGACGACTGCCATAAAGCATGTGGATGTCGTAGAGCTAAACAACTGACGCTGTCATGTTCCTGAAAGTCTCCCCTTTCGGTATTGGTGACATATTAGTTTGTAGCTCACACGGTTCGGGTTTTACAGATGATTGCATGGCAATTTTCTTGTCCAGATCCTCTCATGTGTAGAAAAATGCCGCTTTCCCAAGCCACATGTTATGGAATAGGTGCATAATTTATAATGGCAGAAAGAGGGGATTGAGCTGCAGCCACTACAAGAAACGGTAAGTCTCTAGCATAAACCCACTGGGATCTATTCAAGATTCAAAATTATGTCACTGTTTGATGCGGTAGAGCGTCAATCGACATTAGGGGGATATTATTAAACCTCTTGAAGCTAGGGGGCAGAATTTTTATGTTTGGAAAAATAACGCTCCCAATGTAAGCTGCCTATTTCTCAGGTCCAGATGCTAGAATATGCATATAATTGACAGAGTAGGATAGAAAACACTCTAAAGTTTCCAAAACTGTCAAAATATTGTCTGTGAGTATAACAGAACTGATTTTGCAGGCGAAAACCTGATGAAATCCAACCCGGAAGTGACTCTTATTTTGAAAAATCACTGTTCCATTGCCTGCCTTTCGTCCATTTAAAGGGATATCAACCAGATTCCTTTTCCTATGGCTTCCTCAGGGTGTGAACAGTCTTTAGACATAGTTTCAAGCTTTTATTCTGAAAAATGAGCGAGATTTATCAAATCGCGTCAGTGGATAGCTGAATGTCCTTCCATTAGTTCATGCGCGCGAAAGTTGTAGCTCGACATTTTCTTTATCTCTGTTATTGAATAGTTTACCGTCCGGTTGAAATATTATCGATTATTTATGTTAAAAACAACCTGAGGATTGATTATTAAAAACGTTTGACATGTTTCTACGAACTTTACGGATACTATTTGGAATTTTCGTCAACCCTTGATGACCTGCCTAAGGCTGTGGAATACTGAACATAACGCGCCAAACAAATGGAGGTTTTTTTATATAAAAATAATCTTTATCGAACAAAAGGAACATTTATTGTGTAACTGGGAGTCTCGTGAGTGCAAACATCCGAAGATCATCAAAGGTAAGCGATTAATTTGATTGCTTTTCTGACTTTCGTGACCAATCTACATTGCTGCTAGGTGTTTGTAATGTTTTGTCTAGTGATCGATAAACTCACACAAACGCTTGGATTGCTTTCGCTGTAAATCATATTTTCAAAATTTGACAAGACAGGTGGATTAACAACAAGCTAAACTGTGTTTTGCTATATTGCACTTGTGATTTCATGAATATAAATATTTTTAGCAAATTTTTTATTTTATTTGGCGCTCTGCAATTCAGCGGTTGTTGATGAAAATGATCCCGCTAAAGGGATCCGTGCGTCAAGAAGATTTAAGAGAGAGAGAGACGAGAGGCTATGTTTGAGCCATTGTTGACAAAACCGAAATGCCACAGCACCCTGATATCCTAGGCATGGCCATTAGGACAGAGGAGCAGATAGGGCCTCCAGGGGCCTGAGGAGGGTACATGGGGCGGGGCCAGAGTGTTTACATGGCTCTAATTGGCCAAGATAAGTTGTGTCTCATCAAACCCAGAAAGTAAAGTACCGATGTTGGTGATTCATTGTATCACCTTGGAAATCACAGCTGCCATTCCCTAAAAGGCATTTCCTGTTTATTGGGTATGTGCAACGCGTTTTAAACTAACTGTCCAAATACTGTTCCTAAATTAGGCTGAAACAAGGAAGTAAAAAAGGGAAAAGTCTAGTTTCTCTTTGAGAACAAGATGACTCATCACCCCTCCCATGTCTGGTTCATGTTTACATTGCCTTTCTTCTCCGTCATAGTTCTGAGAATAGAATCAGTAGAATCACTCTGCTTTATTTCATGCTGAGTTGTCAGAAAATGGTTTGAACCCTTTCCAATCCATGTCCCCTGTGTAGGAAAAGGTCACTGACTCAATATCCACATTGAGCTATTTCCCTAGCCTGCGGTATTCATCTTTAACAGGGAGTGGATTCAGGGTTTTAAAAATGGTCAGAGAGCAAGGGAGGGAGAGACAAGAAAGCAGTAAATAAATGAAATAAGAGAAAGCAAACTTCTTACTGTCTTTTCTTATTTCTGTCATGACTAATTTGATTATTTGATTCAGAGAGGGGAACTTCATTCGCTCTATCTATCTTCCATCTTTAGTCATTCACATTAACTAACAGTTTATTGTTTTATAGTTCCTGATTGACCTCTTCCTTCATCTCTTCCAACATCCGGGAGATTTGGATCTGGGTTCTGAGATGAGTATTTTGAGAATATGAAAATACCACAGAGTTCAGTCTTTAGTGGTGGTTTAATCAGTGAGATGTCAACCATCCAGAATACATAAAAGCAAACATAACACACAAATACAAGCTCCAGTTTCTTATGTATATTCCAGGTTCCTTGTATGTAACAGACTCCTAGTTGTTCAGTGAAAATCCCATTCACTACAGGGAATATGAAATAAGCAGGGATTTACTTTACTGTGGCATTACGCTAATTTGGTGACTGGTAGTCCAGTAGGCAAATATCTTCCTGTTAGGATACACAATCTAAACAAATTTCCTTCATTTATAAAGGATTTGCTCAGGACAAGCATCTTCATAAGCTGTCTGTAGTATGTATATTTCCTATTCTACGATACATCTCCCATAACAGGCAGTGACAGTGGGAACGGACATAGGTGGGGTGGGGTAGAAAGGGAGGATAAAATATGACCACTAATCAGTGTCTTCCTGGTATATAGTTGTGTGTCCTGTTGTGTGTCCTGTGTGGCTCAGTTGGTAGAGCTTGGCACTTGCAAAACCAGGGTTGTGGGTTTGACTCCCACAGGGGACCAGTATGATTTTAAAAAATACAAATGTATGCACTCACTACTGTAAATTCCACTGGATAGGAGTGTCTGCTAAATGACTCAAATGTATAACTGATAGTTCACAACAGTCTTGCCTGTGTCTTCCACCTATCTAATTCTCACTGTGTGTTACAGGAGCCATGAGTAAATAACAGTCATCTGCAATGTGTTAACTAACAGATGCAGTGAACCTCAACATTTACCTCCTGTGTGTATGAAACATCTAGAAATATGTATTGGAAAATAGGGGAAGGGTTGTAGAGAATCGAAGGACCATACATGCAATAAGAAATCTTAGGTGCTGGTTTAAGGCAGGTAGCAACCACCACAGAACGTCCGGTCAGAACCAGGATGAGGCGGATGTCCAGGTTAGGGGGAGCTTATTGGAAGAAGATGTTCACATTCACACACAAATCAAATTGTATTTGTCACATGCACCCAATACAACAGGTGTAGGTAGACCTTACAGTGAAATGCTTACTTATACAAGCCCTTAACCAACAATGCAGTTTTAAGGAAATACCTTTAAAAAAAGTAACAGATAAAAACAAA
This sequence comes from Salvelinus namaycush, assembly GCF_016432855.1. Taxonomy (NCBI): domain Eukaryota; kingdom Metazoa; phylum Chordata; class Actinopteri; order Salmoniformes; family Salmonidae; genus Salvelinus; species Salvelinus namaycush. Next base: position 10,262,116 of record NC_052309.1, on the reverse strand, counting down.
TAATTAAGGACTATATACAGGGGGTACCGGTTCAGAGTCAATGTCAATGTGTCACTGTGTGAGGGCATCACACACACATCTGACCACTCATGGTTCAGATAACTGAGAATCATGTCCAGTGATAACTGACATTAATTATGTGGTCGTTTAGATGCACGCACAATTAAACATCAGACATAAAGGGATACAGTCTACAGGAGGAAAAGTTCAACAGGAGGGAAACCGTGGAAGTGCTCATCAGGATGGGGAAAGTGTCACAAGCCGGCTCATAGCCTGTGACAAAAATGAGGGGACACGAACAACAGGTATAGGCCAATTAAAAGGTTCTTTGATATAAACAAAACGATTAACTTTAAACTAAGAAAAAGGAATGAGGTGTGGAAGTATCATGATGTAAGGTGTATGTAAAGTGCATGGATGCGTGAATCTGTGTGTGTGAATATGACTGAGTGAAAACTATGCAAAACTACAAAGGAACAAACAAAACAGGATCATACCTGGAGGAGCAGAGAGAGAGAGAGAGATGATTAGTGAAGCAGCAGTTTAAATACCCTGAGCCCAGGTGACTCCAATCACTAACGACCCTCCTCTGCCTGCAGGAGGAACCGCCCCCTGCACTGCAGAGGAGGAGCCGTGACAAAAGCATGTTTCTGACCACACAGCATGCTGGGGTCATAGACTAACTGAAACTGAAGTCCCGGGAATCAAGGCCACTGATAGACTGAAGGAGATGCGATGATAAGTATTAGGTGTAACCTTGACCAATAAGACACTAACAAAAGTGTGGGTCCTGTGAATGAGAGACTAAGCTGCCCGACTAGAACTAACCAGAAGGGATTGCTAGAACCAGCTGACTGAAGCTGGCTATTTTAACATGTACAGTATTATACAGTAATGAAACGGACACACAATGTTCAAGCCACTGAGGGATTGTAGAAACAGACAGGCAGGTATCTACTATGGCATTACCTCCCAAATGGAAAATATAGTTAAGGTATATAGGAATACATCTCATATAACCAGCATCCAAAACCACACACACACACACACACCACAACAACAGCGCCGTGAGGCTCAAGGCATAGTCTCAATCTGAGAATTGTTATGAAAAATGTGCGGTAATAATCAACCTCACTTCTCGGTTTCAGTGGCTACATGTTCTCTTACTTATTATGATATTTTAACAATGGGAGGTTGTCACAATCTTGCCTGTAATCAAAACGGATATGCTCTTAATAAACAGAACAAATCAATTTGGTTTCCAGGCTAATCCCAATCCCCTCATACAGCTAACTCTTAGACAAAAAGGTGCTATCTAGAACCTAACAAGGTTCTTCAGCTGTCCCAATAGAAGAACCCTTTGAAGATCCCTTTTTGGTTCCACGTAGAACCCTTTTGGCTCCAGATATAACCCCTTTGGGTTCCATGTAGGACCCTTTTCACAGAGGGCACATGCAACCAAAAAGTGTTCTACCTGGACCCAAAAAGGGTTCTACCTGGACCCAAAAAGTGTTCTACCTGGACCCAAAAAGGGTTTTACCTGGACCAAAAAAGTGTTCTATCTGGACCCAAAAAGTATTCTACCTGGACCCAAAAAGTATTCTACCTGGACCCCAAAAAGGTTTTCCTATGGTCACAGCAGAAGAAACCTTTTAAAACCATTTTTTACAAGAGTGTAACCTAATTTCTGGATGTTATTCCCCCTGTCTACCATAAGAAACCCACAAGGATCTTCTCTAGAACAAGCGTAGTGAATTAACTGTCAGTAGGGTTAGGTAAGAGTCGACCATCGTACTATGCATGCTTGTCATAACTTGTCATAAGACAGGAGCACACATACCTCTAAATCTTAAACTAATGTTATCCTGTTATTACAGCCCAGAAATTAAAGCAAATGTCATTTGTACAGATTGTATTATCGATAAGGAGATGGTAAAGGTTATGTTCTTTACACGTTAATGATAGAGCAATTTTTTGGCAAATATTTTTACTGAAATAGTTCCATCAACATTTCGTGTGACCTCAGTCGCTTTTATTGTTAATTGGTTTTCTTTGACATTATCAGGTAGTTGTCAGTCATCCCACTGCTGGCTTGCTTCTGACGCTAATCAGGGTTGGTCCTGGTCAATCCCTTGATGGGAGACCAGATCCTGTCGGAAGTGGTGTTGGAGAGCCAGTAGGAGACACCCTTTCCTCTGGTCTAAAAAAAATATCCCAATGATTGGGGACATTGCTCTGTGTAGGGTGCTGTCTTTTGGACGTGATGTTAAATGGGTGTCCTGACTCTCTGTGGTCACTAAAGATCCCTTGGCACTTACTGTAAGAGTAGGGGTGTTAACCCTGGTGTCCTGACTCTCTGTGGTCACTAAAGATCCCCATGGCACTTACTGTAAGAGTAGGGGTGTTAACCCTGGTGTCCTGACTAAATTCCCAATCTGGCCCTCATACCATCATGGTCACCTAATCATCCCCAGTCTACAATTGGCTCATTTATCCTCTCCCCTGTAACTATTCCCCAGGTTGTTGCTGTAAATGATAATGTGTTCTCAGTCAGCCTACCTGGTAAAATAAGGGTTAAAGAAAAAATGTTGCCAGTTGCCTATTTAAATGTGAAGTATTAGGTATAGGGCTGGGGGCACCTGCTATTTTCCCCTAATTCCACAAGTTGTAGCAAATGAATATCTTTTGAAATAGGCTATGGAACACAACACTGGTGGTGGTGGAGTACTGGCAAAAAAGGTTGACATTTCCAAGACAAATTGGTTTGGTAGCGATTCCCCATTCCAAAATAACTAACCGCTATTATTTCCAGAGTCAGACGTCTCTGTCACTGGTTTTATTTGCATGGTAAGATTTTCCCATGGGTCGACTTGGCAAGCCAACTCCCACACACTCAGTGCCTATGATATCAGGGTGAACTGAAGTCTTGGGTCCTGACTTCTTCTCCCGGCCCCGTCCACTCCACACAGTAGCCTACGCAGCAGAAGAGGATATGGAGCAGTGATGTGCCGGGAGACCAGGAGAATAATAACACTTCTTTTTAAAAACGGAATAAATGCCCGTCTTTAAGTGACAGTTACAGGGTTCCTCTTGTAAATTTAAAATACTTCAAACGCAGATGCTAGCATGCAGGAAATGCCAGACTAATTCTCAGATTATTTCAATCACCCCTCACGCCTCTAGAGAGTTCTGTCTTCAGTTGAATATTGCGCGTCTGACGGGAAGGGTCGAAGAATACCAGCTCCAGCCGCCGTGGAAACGGATTATTCCAAGATGCTCCGGCAAATGCAATATTTGAAATTAACGACAGCACTCGGTAGGTGATATTTTCTCTGAATATGCATGTTATCACCAGTTTATTAACCTACAAGCGAACAGTCTGTCGCGCGCGCATGTTTTAACTTGTGTGTGTCCACTATTCAGGTTCCTGTGCGCGTCCCACAGGCACACAGACATTAACCGTGTACTCAATTATTAATGATTCAGCGTGACTCATAAAAGCATCCATTAGGTGTAAATTGCTTTTACATTGAATTTACAATTTTTTAACCTCGGGCAGGGGCGGGGGGGGGGGGGGGGGGGGGGGGGGGTACACCAGTAGAATTCAGCATGAATTATGGTTTGGAGCCTAATTTGGACGCTTTAGTGAGTGGTGCAACTTCCTGTGAGAAACATTGAACATACAAAAGTAGAACTAGAACTGTCCTGGTTCGTATTAACTGTCCTGGTTCCTGGTTCCTATTAACTTCTTCTGAGACAGTTATAATGGCTTGGATTACTTTTTGCTGTGCCTTCAAAAAGTATTCAGACCCCTTTGACTTATTCCAAATTTTATTGTGTTACAGACTGAACTCAAATGGATAAAAAAAAAAAAAACATTCTCACCCATCCACACACAATACCCAATAATGACAAAGTGAAAATATGTTTTTTGAAAATAACATTTCTCATTTACATAATATTCACACCACTGAGTCAATACTTTGTAGAAGCACCTTGGGCAGTGATTACAGCTGTGAGTCTTTCTGGGTAAGTCTCTTAGAGCTTTCCACACCTGGATTTTGCAACATTTGTCCATTAATATTAAAACAAATTTTCAAGCTCGATCAAATTGGTTGTTGATCGTTACTAGACAACCATTTTCAGGTCTTGCCATAGATTGTCAAGTAGATTTAAGTCACAACAGTAACTTGGCCACTCAGGAACATTCACTGTCTTCTTGGTAAGCAACTCCAGTGTAGATTTGGCCTTGTGTTTTAGGTTATTGTCCTGCTGAATGGTGAATTCATCCTCCAGTTACTGGTGGACAGAAGACTGAATCAGGTTTTCTTCTAGGATTTTGCCTGTGCTTAGCGCCATTCCATGTATGTTTTATCCTGAAAACTCCCCAGTCCTTAAACATTACAAGCACACCCAAAAGCTGATGCAGCCACCACTATGCTTGACAATATAGAGAGTGGTACTCAGTGATGTGTTGTATTGGATTTGCCCTAAACATAACAATTTGTATTCAGGTCAAAAAGTTAATTGCTCTGCCAAATGTTTTGCACCATTACTTTACTGCCTTATTGCAAACAGGGTGCATGTTTTGGAATATTTTAATTCTGTACAGGCTTCCTTCTTTTCACTCTGTCATTTAGGTTAGCATTGTGGAGTAACTACAATGTTGTTGATCCATCCTCAGTTTTTTCCTATCACAGCCATTAAACTCCGTAACAATTTTAAAGTCACCATTGGTGAAATCCGTGAGCAGTTCCCTTCCTCTCCAGCAACTGAGTTAGGAAGGATGCCTGTATCTTTGTAGTGTCGGGGTGTATTGATACACCATCCAAAGTGTAATTAATAACGTCACCATGCTCAAAGATATATTCAATGTCTGTTGTTTTCTTCTTTGTTTCTTCTTACCCATCTACCAATAGGTGCCCTTCTTTGCGAGACATTGGAAAACCTCCCTGGTCTTTGTGGTTGAATATGTGTTTGAAATTCACTGCTCAACTGACAGACCTTACAGATAATTGAATATGTGCGGTACACAGATGAGGTAGTCATGAAAAAATGATGTTAAACACTATTATTGCACACAGAGTGAGTCTATACAACTTATTATGTGACTTGTTCATTTTTTACTCCTGAACTTATTTAGGCTTATCGTAACAAAGGGGTTGAATACTTATTGACTCAATACATTTCAGCTTTTCATTTTTAAGTAATTTGTCAAAATGTTGAAAAACATAATTCCTCTCTGACATTATGATGTTTTGTGGGGCCTGGTACACAACAACATCTGGAAAAAGTCAATGGGGGTGTGAATACTTTCTGAAGGCACTATGTAGGAATATATTTATCAACAATTTTGGTTTTTGTCTAAATTGTGATGTCTTGTATTTCGGAATACAATCAGTGCTGGGATAAAATGGGTAAGTACCTACAGTAATAATAAGTAATCTGAAGTGAATTAAATGGAGTTCTTGTGTGGTGTTAGTCCAAAGCCAGACCTCATGTCACGCAACCAGGTGTAGGATTTCTGACACTGCCGGTGATGTAATAAATTATCAATATCATTTCATTTTCAATATTCCAAAGACCAATTATTGAAAGTTTGCACATTTGGAACTCTGGGCTTATCAATATCAACTCATTTAATTTTCAGACACTTTTAAAGCCTATTTTGTACCGTTGTGTATTTGAAAACAGATATGCCTGTTGCTGGTGTGGGAAGTCCCGCAGTGACTTGTGACTGAACACTCAGCTATAAGTCCAGCAGTACTGAATTAACTTCTCAGGTCATGTTCCTGTAGTTCTAAAAGGGGGGAAAGTACCAACAATGTATTTGAGACTGGGTCTGCTTCCAAAATGGCACCATTCCCCATATAATGGCCTACTTTTGATCAGAGCCTTATGGGCCTTGGTCAAAAGTAGTTCAATACATAGGGAATAGGTTGCCATTTGGGGCGCAGCCTGGGACTGGGTCTGAAACCTTGAAATGCTCCTCTGTTACTGTAAAGTCAACAGTGTGAGCGTCCCTCTTATTCTCAGATTCCTACGCTCACATGTGACATCGGCTCGTCACCGGCTCGTGACCGTCATTAGAGAATTGAGTTAGAGATGCAGCTGGAGATAGAGGCTCACATTAGCCGCTATCACATCACACCAAGTTTGCGTCCCAAATGGTATCCTATTCCCCAGTTAGTGCACTACTTTTGAGCAGGGTCCGTAAATAGGGAATAGGGTGCCATTTGGTGCAAAGACCAAGAGTCTCCCTACTTAGGCTCTGGGTCCTCTCCCCACAGACCACTGACTGCACACTCAGACCCAGTTCATTAAACACCAAATGGAAGTAAACAGAAGTTAACAGGGAGAGACTACTTTTACATTTTCTGCTGCAAAATATTTTCCGTTCCATGACCTAATGAATCTCACCCTAGACTTCTTTAGTTCAGATGGAACAAATCTACAGTAGTGGGATAACTCATATCTCATCAGTTCCATGCCCCCTCCCTCACCCCTCCCCTCCTTGGAATAATTAATTTGTGAGGAGCTTTGTTTAGTGGTTATTGTCCTAGCTACTCGTGCTGAGTATTGAACCAATCAATGACCTTGTCTACCTCTGTGAGCTGCCTGATTGTTTATGAATGAGGGGGGCTTGGCTGGAACCTACTGGTTGGGACCATACTCAGAAATCCCATGTTAAGCTAGGAGTGCCGCTCCTGCGTGGCCCAGGGGCCCACATGTGGTTATTGTAGTGGCGGCATTTGAACCGTATAAATTCCTAACGGAGATGGGAGTACAGGTGCTTTTGGTTTGGGACCTCGAGGAGAGCTCATCTGGCTTCAATCAGGGGTGTGTGGGACTGGGACAAGTCAACTTACTCTGGACACTTGAAAACACGCGGATATGCTTAGCCATATGAATGTAAGAACACACGCACACAATCCAACCACACACACTGATGTTCTAACTCTTATACAGAATGGACACACAAAGCTCTTGGACATGTAGATTACAGGGATGTTTGTTCTTGAGGATGAAGGTGTCCAGGGATTATTTATGGTGGTCTTCTTGCTCATAATCTTTAGCCACGGTGGTTGTAACACATCAGGCAGAACATGATACACAAGAGTGTGTATTCATACATTGCAGACTGACAAAAAAAACAGTCTCAATGTCGCTAATCAATTTATGGGATGTACAGTAGGGCTTATGTAGCCAACTCGTAGCAGGGATCGGACCAAGACGCAGCGTAGTTTGTGCTCAACATGATTTAATTAAGACGATAACGTGAACACTTACAAAATACAAAAATAACAAACGTGGCAAACCGAAACAGTCCTCTCTGGTGAAATGAACACAAAGACAGGAAACAACCACCCACAAACCCCAACAAAAAACAAGCCACCTAAATATGATTCCCAATCAGAGACAACACAAAACACCTGCCTCTGATTGAGAACCATATTAGGCCAAACATAGAAACAGACAAACTAGACACACAACATAGAATGCCCACCCAGCTCACGTCCTGACCAACACTAAAACAAGTAAAACACACAAGAACTATGGTCAGAACGTGACAGATTCACTGGACAAATAATGCTAGGTTTTACACAAATGTAACAAATAAGTAAATTTTTTATAAAGAATGTAAAAAATTATACATTTGTGACATCAATGTAAAACTTTTTTCATTTGTTTTAGTCATTTAGCATATGCTCTTATCCAGAGCAGCTTACAGTAAGTACATTCATCTTAAGATAGCTAGGTGAGACAATCACATATCACAGTCAAATATACAGGATACGAACATTCCATTCCAGCTAAACAATGGATATATAGCGTTTAGCAAAAAAAACACATTGTCTTAAATCTATGAATAAAAAATCTGAGAATAGATACATTTTACACACAAAATATCCATAAGCAATCATTTCTGGTGAAAAATATATATATATAAAAAATTGGTGCATATAGCATTTTGTAAATTAACTCTTAATTTCTTTCACTGTCTGAAGGTTCCTTTATGTATGGAATGCTGCTGCAGCTGATTTGATTAAAGAGCTAATTCATTGGCTGTTTGAAGATGAGTGAAGGGGTGGAGGCCGGGCAGTTTGTCTGAAGACATTAGGGGTCTGGCTGTATTTATGAGTCTGGAGAAGAGGAGCCAGTCTGAACTGAACCCACAGCCCGACAGTCTGAATCTCTCCCATAGCAGCATCATCCTCTATAAGTAGTTCACTATGCAGATACAGTAGATGTTTGCAACCGCTGCTAATTTAATATGCACTGTAAATTCCAAAAATGAGATCGTCATTTATTTTCATTCAGTGAATTCAATGGAATAGTCCCAAAAGTGCAAACCCGCTCATCTGGCTCTCCAGGCAAGTTCAATAAAAGTATTTGAAATCATTTTGAACCCAGGTCAGGGTATACCAGTGGAGTGAGAGAAGGAGTGATGGTCAAGCTTTGTTCAACAGACAGGCTGCCACTCAGTCCCCTTAACCCTGGCCCTGGCATTGAGGGTCTCTTCTCCCCCTTTGCTTGGTCGGTCGTAAATCCAGAGCATCCCCTGGCAGACGCCCCAGATCTTCCAGAAGATCTCACTCTGAACGTCTCCCTCCATACTTGGAGCCTAAAAAAACACATTCCTTTACTGGCTGTCTGACGGGCTGACCCACTGTCTACTGTCTTCTCTTTTATTGGCTCACATGAAACACTGGAAGCAAGCAGCTTGTTGTTTGTTACTGAGAACTAGAAACTACACTCTTAGAAAAAAGTGTTCCAGAAGTGTTCTTCGGTTGTCCCCATAGGAGAACCCTTTTTGGTTCCAGGTAGAACCCTTTTAGGTTCCATGTATAACCTTCTGTGGAGAGGGTTCTACATGTAACACAAAAGGGTTCTACCTAGAACCAAAAATGGTTCTTCAATGGGTTCTCCTATGGGGACAGCCAAAGAACCCTTTTAGGTTCTAGATAGGACCCTTTTTATAAGAGTATAGATATCAAGAAGGTTTTCTTTGAGAGGTTACATCAATATGGTATGGCAGTCCCAGAAAAGAAATACGAGAACTGAAAAATCTGACTAAATATGACTTCATGAGACTCCACAAACAGTCAACATGTAAATATTGTAACAAGACATCAGGTAAAATAAACAAGACCATGTGTGTCCAGGGAATAGTATGTAGTGTCTAGTATCTACTGACTGTAACAAGACATCAGGTAAAATAAACAAGACCATGTGTGTCCACAGTCCCAATAAGCGGCCTAGCCCACTGTAAGCTGATCCCATGTCTTGAAAGATCCCATATACTGGTGTTTACAAAGCTTTTAAGAGCTCAGATGAGTAATGTTTGCCATTGAGAAAAATTACCTTGTGAAAGGGTTTAGCTCAGGCATACCAAACAACCTCTATCAAACATCACTGTATGCCAGTAGACACAATTACTGGCTTGGAAAGCAGCCAACTATAATGCTTTGTAGGAGTTTCATGTCTATACACTTGCAATCATTTAACCGGACAAATAATTGGTTTGGAAATATCAAAACCTTTGTGCTGAATGTAAAATATGACAATCTTGCGGTCAGGAAACCTTAGTAGAATTTATAGGAAAACATTTCCTGAAATTCCACCAACACATCTCCTGTGTTACACGTGGAGAGAGGACGCGTGACCATTGTTATTCTCCCTTCCATGACAGCTACAAGACCCTCCCCCTTTGGTAAATCAGATCACGCCTCCATTCTGCTCTTCCCCGCATATATACAGAAATTTAAACAAGAAGCACCCGTGATAAGGACTGTTCAGCGTTGTTCTAACCAATCAGAATTCATGCAACAGGACTGTTTCTCGATCACGTGGACTGGGAAATGTTCTGGGTCACCTCTGGAAATAACATCGACAACTACACTGACTCTGTCACTGGGCTCATCAGATAGTGCATAGAGGATGTTGTTCCTACTGTGATGATTAAAATGTAACAAACCAAAAACTGTGGATAGATGGCAGCATTCGCGCAACACTGAAAGCACGGCCTTGACCGGGAGACCCATGAGGCAACGCACAATTGGCCCAGCCTCGTCCAGGTTAGGGGAGGGTTTGGCCAGCCGGGATTTCCTTGTCAAATTGTGCTCTAGCGACTCCTTGTGGTGGGCCGGGCACCTGCAAAATTACTTTGTTTCGCCAGTTGGACACGGTTTCCTCCAATTCATTGGTGCGTCTGGCTTCCGGGTTAAGGAAGCAATGTGTCAAAAAGCAGTGCTTTTGGTCTCCTCATGTGTTGGATTCCACCATGTGTTGGAGTAATCCCAATGTAATGAAACATATTAGGGTTAAAAGCCAAGTTTCTCACTTAATTCTTTTAAAAGAACAACCGTGACTCTGGTGGGACTGGAGCAGGTGTGACGGCACATTTAGAGTCCAGTCATCTAGCAACCCCAAGGTCGTGACCTCCGGTGACCCCGGTCCCAGAGCCTCAAGAGACCCACCTCACATAAAACTGGGAAGGAGAGGTGGGGAGGATGGGTGAGAAGGAGGAGGAGGGGAAGAGGACTGTGGGAGGTGAGGAGGTGAGGGAGGTTGGGAGGTTGGTTATCTTCACTTTAGAACAACAATAAGAACAACAACAGTGGGAGAGAGGCTAGAGAGACGCCAGGCACCAGCTACAGCAACCAGGGTCGTTAGGTTCACAAACAAACACCAGCTCTGAGAAAAGATAAGAAGCTCCACAAAGCTCTGAGGGGAAGGAAAGTCAAGCTCTTCAAATGTCAAGATATAGGATAGTAGACATTTTGCTTTTTTTTCTGATGAAATGTAATAATCCGGCCATGGAAAAAAAAAAATCTGGTATGTCTTGATTGTGTTAATCCTGTTTTACACAATGCTTCAATGCTTTGAAAACAGAAAACTCTGTCCATGGTACTCTGGTGTTCTGGTGTTCTCTGGTGTTCCAGATGCACTATCAACACGCCACCAAAAGAAACACACACACACACACACACACGCGCACGCGCGCACGCACGCACGCACGCACGCACGCACGCACGCACGCACGCACGCACGCACGCACGCACGCACGCACGCACGCACACACACACACACACACACACACACACACACACACACACACACACACACACACACACATAGGATCAGAGGCTGTCAGCAGATACACCAGGCCCCTGAGGGGTGTATGTGTGTGTGTGTGCATAAATGTCTGCATGCGTGCGTGCATCTGTATCTGTGTGTGTTTCTGTGTGTGCTTCAGCCCTGCATCATCTGTGCACCAGGCCTCAGAGCAGTGATCAGACCTGCCACCCAACCCCCCTCTCTTTCCTCTCACCCCCAGCAGCAAGAGGCCAGACCCATCCATCACTGTGGCATCACACTGAGATGATGTACAGGCTGCACGGGGCACCTCGTTCACATTATCCACAGTCCTCAGCTACTGCAGGGCAACACGCAATCCACTGCACCACCATGTTGTTCTTCTCCAAAACAAATGTTTTTTTAATTCTGATTTTCTCTTCTGATCTAGGCCAGGAGGGCAACAATGCAACACACACTCAGTTTTTTCTTCAAGACAAATGTTTTTTTTCTAAAGTGTTGCACTTTCGGGTCAGGGAAACCTACTTGCAAAGCATTTAGACATTCTTCATGATTGATCTGCCTGGCTTATGTACATGCCCCTGAACTTTGACCCATGGAACCCTAGAAAAGTTAGCTAGTTCAAGTTCACACAGTTCCTACACTAAGTTATTACTGTATAGTTACAGATGATTTACAGTTGATGAGAAGCACATCTATTTATTGATAATGATGTGGGTTAGAAATGTCCTCTTGATTGTTGCTGATCACCTGTAAAATATGAGAAACATGTATTAGAGTTTGAGTTTGGAGCGTCAGCATATGGTTTTGCGCCGAAACCCATTGTTGAGCGTTTCGGAATCAGAATCACCGATATTCACTAATTACATTGACACAGTCAGAATGTTACTTGGTGATATGGTGCTGCTAGTGATATCCAACATACTCAGAATGTTACTTGGTGATATGGTGCTGCTAGTGATATCCAACATACTCAGAATGTTACTTGGTGATATGGTGCTGCTAGTGATAGACAACATACTCAGAATGTTACTTGGTGATATGGTGCTGCTAGTGATATACAACATACTCAGAATGTTACTTGGTGATATGGTGCTGCTAGTGATATAGACAACATACTCAGAATGTTACTTGGTGATATGGTGCTGCTAGTGATATACAACATACTCAGAATGTTACTTGGTGATATGGTGCTGCTAGTGATATAGACAACATACTCAGAATGTTACCTGGTGATATGGTGCTGCTAGTGATATACAACATACTCAGAATGTTACTTGGTGATATGGTGCTGCTAGTGATATAGACAACATACTCAGAATGTTACTTGGTGATATGGTGCTGCTAGTGATATAGACAACATACTCAGAATGTTACTTGGTGATATGGTGCTGCTAGTGATTGGTGATATGGTGCTGCTAGTGATTGGTGATATGGTGCCGCTAGTGATTGGTGATATGGTGCTGCTAGTGATATCCAACATACTCAGAATGTTACTTGGTGATATGGTGCTGCTAGTGATATAGACAACATACTCAGAATGTTACTTGGTGATATGGTGCTGCTAGTGATAGACAACATACTCAGAATGTTACTTGGTGATATGGTGCTGCTAGTGATATACAACATACTCAGAATGTTACTTGGTGATATGGTGCTGCTAGTGATATACAACATACTCAGAATGTTACTTGGTGATATGGTGCTGCTAGTGATATACAACATACTCAGAATGTTACTTGGTGATATGGTGCTGCTAGTGATTGGTGATATGGTGCTGCTAGTGATATACAACATACTCAGAATGTTACTTGGTGATATGGTGCTGCTAGTGATAGACAACATACTCAGAATGTTACTTGGTGATATGGTGCTGCTAGTGATAGACAACATTTAGAGACAGAAGACAGACAGCGGAGTTGACACAAAGTTTGCATACATTATATACAACTAGGTAGAGTGAGCATAGAGCTATAAGAGAATGAGCAGATATACACATGTACAGTGGGTATACCAGTGGAGGCTGCTGAGGGGAGGACGGCTCATACACTATATATATTCAAAAGTATGTGAACACTCCTTCAAATTCGGCTATTTCAGCCACACCCTTTGCTGACAGGTATGTAAAATTGAGCACACATCCATGCAATCTCCATAGACAAACATTGGCAGTATAATGGCCTTACTGAAGAGCTCAGTGACTTTCAACGTGGCACCGTCATAGGATGCCACCTTTCCAACAAGTCAGTTCATAAAATTTCTACCCTGCTAGAGCTGCCCCGGTCAAATGTAAGTGCTGTTATTGTGAAGTGGAAACGTCTAGGACCAAGAACGGCTCAGCCACGAAGTAGTAGGCCACACAAGCTCACAGAACGGGACCAACAAGTGCTGAAGAGCGTAGCGCGTAAAAATTGTCTGTCGGTTGCAACACTAACTATCGAGTTCCAAACTGCCTCTGGAAGCAACAGCACAACAATTGTTTGTTGGGAGCTTAATGAAATGGGTTTCCATGGCCGAGCAGCAGCACACAAGCCTAAGATCACCATGCGCAATGCCAAGCATCGGCTGGAGGGGTGTAAGGCTCACCGCCATTGGACTCTGGAGCAGTGGAAACGTGTTGTCTGGAATGATGGTCGAATCTGGGGTTGGCGGTCCGACGGTCGAATCTGGGGTTGGCGGATGTCAGGAGAATGCTACCTGCCCCATTGCATAGTGCAGCAGGCAGACGCAGACCCAAACCAGATGGTGATGGAGGAGGTGAGGATGGACTGATCTGTAAAACCGGATCAGGATTGTCAGGGAGATTTTTTCAGCTGCCGCAAGTAATACATATGCCTTTGTGCCTTCTTGGTGACCGCTGTGATGTTATCCACCCACTTGACGTTTTGGGAGATGATTGTGCCCAGGAATTTGAATAATTCAGCTGTGCTGACAGCTGAGCCATCACTCTTGAGGGGGAGAGATGGTGGGGGGCGTTTTCTGAAGTCAACCACCATTTCTAGAGTTTTTTCTGTGTTGACTTATAGGTTATTGCGACTAGCCGGTCGACCTCTCCACGGTACATGGACTCATCGCTGTCGGTGATGAGACCGATCAGAGTGGTTTTTATCTGCAAACTTTAGTAGTTTGACAGATGCGTTGTTGGAAGTGCAGTCGTTGGTGTCGAATGAGTAGAGTAGAGGTGAGAGCACGCAGCCTTGCGGCGCACCAGTGCGGAGGGATAAAGAGTCCGAAAGGTGTTTTTCAAATCAAATGTATTTGTCACATGTGGCAAATACAACAGGTGTAGACCTTGCAGTGAAATGCTTACTTACAAGCCCTTAACCAACAATGCAGTTTTAAGAAAATACCGCCCAAAAAGTCCTATTTAAAGAGCCGCAGTAAATAGCGAGGCTATATGCAGGGGGTACCGGTACAGAGTCAATGTGGAGGCTATATACAGGGGGTACCGGTACAGAGTCAATGTGGAGGCTATATGCAGGGGGTACCGGTACAGAGTCAATGTGGAGGCTATATGCAGGGGGTACCGGTACAGAGTCAATGTGTCAATGTGCGAGGGCACCGGTGTCGAGGTAATTGAGGTTATTATGTAAATGTAGGTAGAGTTATTAAAGTGGCTATGCAGAGAGTAGCAGCAGTGTATGGGGGGGGGGGGGGCAATGCAAATAGTCTGGGTAGCATTTGATTAGCTGTTCAGCAGTCTTATGGCTTGGGGGTAGAAGCTGTTTAGAAATCTCTTGGACCTAGACTTGGCCCTCCGGTACCGCTTGCTGTGCGGTAGCAGAGAGAACAGTCTATGACTATGGGGGCTGGAGTCTTTGACAATTTTTAGGGCCTTCCTCTGACACTGCCTGGTGTAGAGGTCCTGGATGGCAGGAAGCTTGGCCCCGGTGATGTACTGGGCCGTACTCACTACCCTCTGCAGTGCCTTGCGGTCGGAGGCCGAGAAGTTGCCATACCAGGCAGTGGTCAGGATGCTCTCGATGGTGCAGCTGTAAAACCTATTGAGGATCTGAGGACCCATGACAAATCTTTTCAGTCTCCTGAGGGGGAATAGGTTTTGTCGTGCCCTCTTCACGACGGTCTTGGTGTGCTTGGACCATGTTAGTTTGTTGGTGATGTGGACACCAAGGAACTTGAAGCTCTCAACCTGCTCCACTACAGCCCTGTCGATGAGAATGGGGGCGTGCTCGGTCCTCTTTTTCCTGTAGTCCACAATCATCTCCTTGATCACGTTGAGGGAGAGGTTGTTGTCCTTGCACCACATGGTCAGGTCTCTGACCTCCTCCCTATAGGCTGTCTCATCATTGTCGGTGATCAGGCCTACCACTGTTGTGTCATCAGCAAACTAAATGATGGTGTTGGAGTCGTGCCTGGCCGTGCAGTCATGAGTGAACAGGGAGTACAAGAGGGGACTGAGCACGCACCCCTGAGGGGCCCCCATGTTGAGGATCAGCGTGGCGGATGTGTTGTTACCTACCCTTACCACCTGGGGGCGGCCCGTCAGGAAGTCCAAGATCCAGTTGCAGAGGGAGGTGTTAAGTCCCAGGGTCCTTAGATTAGTGATGAGCTTTGAGGGCACTATGGTGTTGAACGCTGAACTGTAGTCAATGAATAGCATTCTCACATAGGTGTTCCTTTTGTCCAGGTGGGAAAGGGCAGTGTGGGGTGCAATAGAGATGGCATCATCTGTGGATCTGTTAGGGCGGTATGCAAATTGGAGTGGCTCTAGGGTTTCTGGGATAATGGTGTTGATGTGAGCCATGACCAGCCTTTCAAAGCATTTCATGGCTACACTCGTGAGTGCTACGGGTCAGTAGTCATTTAGGCAGGTTACCTTAGTGTTCTTGGGCACAGGGACTATAGTGGTCTGCTTGAAACATGTTGGTATTACAGACTCAGACAGGGAGAGGTTGAAAATGTCAGTGAAGACACTTGCCAGTTGGTCAGCGCATGCTCGGAGTACATGTGCTGGTAATCCGTCTGGCCCTGCGGCCTTGTAAATGTTGACCTGTTTAAAGGTCTCACTCACATCGGCTGCGGAGAGCGTGATCACACAGTCGTCCGGAACAGCTGATGCTCTCATGCATGTTTCAGTGTTACTTACCTCGAAGTGAGCATAGAAGTCATTTAGCTCATCTGGTAGGCTCGTGTCACTGGGCAGCTCTCGGCTGTGCTTCCCTTTGTAGTCTGTAATAGTTTGCAAGCCGTGCTACATCCGACGAGCGTCGGAGCCGGTGTAGTACGATTCGATCTTAGTCCTGTATTGACGCTTTGCCTGTTTGATGGTTCGTCGGAGGGCATAGCAGGGTTTCTTATAAGCTTCCGGGTTAGAGTTCCGCTCCTTGAAAGCTGCAACTGTACTCTTTAGCTCAGTGAGAATGTTGCCTGTAATCCATGGCTTCTGGTTGGGGTATGTACGTAGTCACTGTGGGGACGACGTCCTCGTTGCACTTATTGATAAAGCCAGTGACTGATGTGGCGTACTCCTCAATGCCATCAGAAGAATCTGCCTGTGCTAGCAAAACAGTCCTGTAGTTTAGCATCTGCTTCATCTGACCACTTTTTTATAGACCGAGTCACTGGTGCTTCCTGCTTTAATTTTTGCTTGCAAGCAGGAATCAGGAGGATAGAGTTATGGTCAGATTTACCAAATGGATTGCAAGGGAGAGCTTTGTACGCGTCTCTGTGTGGAGTAAAGGTGGTCTATAATTTTTTTCCCTCTGGTTGCACATTTAACATGCTGATAAAAATTAGCTGGAGAGCTGTTGCTCTAACCTGTCTTTGTACTGCTGTTTGGCTGACTTAATTCATGAGGGTACCTTTTTCTTGGCCTCTCTATAGAGGTCCCTGGTCTTGCTCCTGTGGTCTTCCTCTTTGGCACTGCGGAGAGCCCTAAGCTCACCAGTGAACAATGGCAAGTCATTGCTGTGTAATAGAAACATATTTGATGGTATGCAGTTCTCTTCCTATAAATTGATTTAGGATGTGAACCTGTCTGTGGAGTCGTGTATGTTGGCATTGTTGTCCTTGAATATGTTCCAATCCGTGGTGTCTACGCAGTAACATTTTATTATTTCTTATCATGTATGTAACAATCAGAAGTTACCTCTATAATGTGATCATGTTTAGTAAATGAAACGTTAAGCTGAATCTACCTAAATTTGAATTATTACCTTGTTTATTGTGATTGAAGAGTTCTATCCATTTCCTGGTCAGAGATTTGACATTGAAATGAGGGTCGGTTCGAGCGCAAGGTTTTTCATGGTACGGGATATGCGGATGTAGCTTATTCCCAGGGCGTATATGTTCATATCCCTAACTTCAATTTGTACTTAATGCATGGTGTAGCACCTTTATTGAAGTGTGTGTGCTATGGAAATAAATGTATGTTTATAATATGAACAGGTATATAATGTAATGGTTTCCCTTGTTTGTTAATTGATCAATGTGTGAAACGTATTCCCATTGGCTGATGCATAGTGGGTATTCTTATAAGAATCCTGTTATTTCTTTGTTTGAGAGCGGCAGGGAATAGGTTGGCATGCTGTCTAATTTAAACGTACACTTGACTGCTCTCTTCTTTTGAAGCTGTATTTGATTATTATAATTTTTTCCTTGTGTTGAAAGGTCCAGTTAATTTTTTGTAGATATTGTACAGTAGCCGGTCTTTATCGGCACTTCATAAAAATGCCTCATTCTGGGCAAGAAATCAGTTCTGCATTGTTATCTCCTCGCTGTGAAATCCAACCTTCACAGTGTTGTACAGATTTTTATTTAACTAGGCAAGTCAGTTAAGAACAAATTATTATTTACAATGACGGTCTACCCCAGCCAAACCCTAACAACGCAGGACCAATTGTGCTCCGCCCTACGGGACTCCAAATCTTGGCCAGTTGTGATACAGCTTGGAATCGAACCAGGGTCAGTAGTGACAGCTCTAGCACTGAGATGCAGTGCCTTAGACCACTGCGCCACTCGGGAGCCCAAATCATTACAACACAGTTCCAGTGTAGCAGAAAAAGGAAACAGTGTAATGCATTGTAATGCAGTGGAATGCAAGTGGATTTTTATGCTTAGAGACTTATGAAACAAAGCATAAAAATGTCACTGTCTGTGGACAAATTATGAAATCAAAAATGCCTATCTAATGAAATGAAAGGATAGACAATACATGTTCTCTTTTCTCATCCCTCATTGTCTGTTGAGCACAAGAGAGAAAGAGAGAGGCCCACTGCAATATTGTCTATTGGCTGAGATAACAAAGCTTTCATTTATTTTATAGTCTACACATTGACACCATTGTCAAATAGGGCGATCTGCTACAGTATGCTTATGGTTTATGAATCAATTTACAGTTAACAGTTTCGTGTGGACTGTTTACTCACAAACTTTTGCTGCTCACTGACTCTCTCTAAAATTACACTGCTGATTATTTGCTTTAGGTTGCCTAAGTGGAGATGAAGGTTGCCTAAGGGGAGATGAAGGTTGCCTAAGGGGAGAGGAAGTTTGCCTAAGGGGAGATGAAGGTTGCCTAAGGGGAGATGAAGGTTGCCTACGGGGAGATGAAAGGTTGCCTACGGGGAGATGAAGGTTACCTACGGGGAGAGGAAGGTTGCCTAAGGGGAGAGGAAGGTTGCCTACGGGGAGAGGAAGGTTGCCTAAGGGGAGAGGAAGTTTGCCTAAGGGGAGAGGAAGTTTGCCTAAGGGGAGATGAAGGTTGCCTAAGGGGAGATGAAGGTTGCCTAAGGGGAGATGAAGGTTGCCTAAGGGGAGAGGAAGTTTGCCTAAGGGGAGATGAAGGTTGCCTAAGGGGAGATGAAGGTTGCCTACGGGGAGATGAAAGGTTGCCTACGGGGAGATGAAGGTTACCTACGGGGAGATGAAGGTTGCCTAAGGGGAGATGAAAGTTGCCTAAGGGGAGATGAAGGTTGCCTAAGGGGAGATGAAGGTTGCCTAAGGGGAGATGAAAATTGCCTAAGGGGAGATGAAGGTTGCCTAAGGGGAGATGAAAGGTTGCCTACGGGGAGATGAAGGTTACCTACGGGGAGAGGAAGGTTGCCTAAGGGGAGAGGAAGGTTGCCTAAGGGGAGAGGAAGTTTGCCTAAGGGGAGATGAAGGTTGCCTAAGGGGAGATGAAGGTTGCCTACGGGGAGATGAAAGGTTGCCTACGGGGAGATGAAGGTTACCTACGGGGAGAGGAAGGTTGCCTAAGGGGAGATGAAAGTTGCCTAAGGGGAGATGAAGGTTGCCTAAGGGGAGATGAAGGTTGCCTAAGGGGAGATGAAAATTGCCTAAGGGGAGATGAAGGTTGCCTAAGGGGAGATGAAGGTTGCCTAAGGGGAGATGAAAGTTGCCTAAGGGGAGATGAAGGTTGCCTAAGGGGAGATGAAGGTTGCCTACGGGGAGATGAAGATTGCCTACGGGGAGAGGAAGGTTGCCTAAGGGGAGAGGAAGTTTGCCTAAGGGGAGATGAAGGTTGCCTAAGGGGAGATGAAGGTTGCCTAAGGGGAGATGAAGGTTGCCTAAGGGGAGATGAAGGTTGCCTACGGGGAGATGAAGATTGCCTACGGGGAGAGGAAGGTTGCCTAAGGGGAGAGGAAGTTTGCCTAAGGGGAGATGAAGGTTGCCTAAGGGGAGATGAAGTTTGCCTAAGGGGAGATGAAGGTTGCCTACGGGGAGATGAAAGGTTGCCTACGGGGAGATGAAGGTTGCCTACGGGGAGATGAAGGTTGCCTAAAGGGAGAGGAAGTTTGCCTACGGGGAGATGAAGGTTGCCTAAGGGGAGATGAAGGTTGCCTACGGGGAGATGAAAGGTTGCCTACGGGGAGATGAAGGTTACCTACGGGGAGAGGAAGGTTGCCTAAGGGGAGAGGAAGTTTGCCTACGGGGAGATGAAGGTTGCCTAAGGGGAGATGAAGGTTGCCTACGGGGAGATGAAAGGTTGCCTACGGGGAGATGAAGGTTGCCTACGTGGAGATGAAGGTTGCCTACGGGGAGATGAAGATTGCCTACGGGGAGATGAAAGTTGTCTACAGGGGAGAGGAAGTTTGCCTAAGGGGAGATGAAGGTTGCCTAAGGGGAGATGAAGTTTGCCTAAGGGGAGATGAAGGTTGCCTACGGGGAGATGAAAGGTTGCCTACGGGGAGATGAAGGGTTGCCTACGGGGAGATGAAGGTTGCCTAAAGGGAGAGGAAGTTTGCCTACGGGGAGATGAAGGTTGCCTAAGGGGAGATGAAGGTTGCCTACGTGGAGATGAAGGTTGCCTAAGGGGAGATGAAGATTGCCTACGGGGAGATGAAAGTTGTCTACAGGGAGATGAAGGATGCCTAAGGGGAGATGAAGGTTGCCTACGGGGAGATGAAAGGTTGCCTACGGGGAGATGAAGGTTGCCTATGCGGAGATGAAAGTTGTCTACAGGGAGATGAAGGATGCCTAAGGGGAGATGAAGGTTGCCTACGGGGAGATGAAGGTTGCCTATGCGGAGATGAAAGTTGTCTACAGGGAGATGAAGGATGCCTAAGGGGAGATGAAGGTTGCCTACGGGGAGATGAAGGTTGCCTACGGGGAGATGAAAGGTTGCCTACGGGGAGATGAAGGTTGCCTACGGGGAGATGAAGGTTGCCTACGGGGAGATGAAAGGTTGCCTACGGGGAGATGAAGGTTGCCTACGGGGAGATGAAAGGTTGCCTACGGGGAGATGAAGGTTGCCTACGTGGAGATGAAGGTTGCCTACGGGGAGATGAAGGTTGCCTACGGGGAGATGAAGGTTGCCTACGGGGAGAGGAAGGTAGCCTACGCGGAGATGAAAGTTGCCTACAGGAAGATGAAGGTTGCCTAAAGGGAGATGAAGGTTGCCTACGGGGATATGACGGTTGCCTACGGGGAGATGAAAGGTTGCCTACGGGGAGATGAAGGTTGCCTACGGGGAGATGAAAGGTTGCCTACGGGGAGATGAAAGTTGCCTACGGGGAGATGAAAGGTATCCTACGGGGAGATGAAAGGTTTCCTACGGGGAGATGAAGGTTGCCTACGGGGAGATGAAGGTTGCCTACGGGGAGATGAAGGTTGCCTACGGGGAGATGAAGGTTGCCTACGGGGAGATGAAAGGTTTCCTACGGGGAGATGAAGGTTGCCTACGGGGCGATGAAGGTTGCCTACGGGGAGATGAAGGTTGCCTACGGGGAGATGAAGGTTGCCTACGGGGAGATGAAGGTTGCCTACGGGGAGATGAAGGTTGCCTACGGGGAGATGAAAGGTTTCCTACGGGGAGATGAAGGTTGCCTACGGGGAGATGAAGGTTGCCTACGGGGAGATGACGGTTGCCTACGGGGAGATGAAAGGTTGCCTACGGGGAGATGAAGGTTGCCTACGGGGAGATGAAGGTTTCCTACGGGGAGATGAAGGTTTCCTACGGGGAGATGAAGGTTGCCTACGGGGATATGAAGGTATCCTACGGGGAGATGAAAGGTTGCCTACGGGGAGATGAAAGGTTGCCTACGGGGAGATGAAGGTTGCCTACGGGGAGATGAAGGTTGCCTATTGGGAGATGAAGGTTGCCTATTGGGAGATGAAGGTTGCCTACAGGGAGATGAAAGGTTGCCAAAGGGGAGATGAAGGTTGCCTACGGGGAGATGAAGGTTACCTACGGGGAGAGGAAGGTTGCCTACGGGGAGATGAAAGGTTGCCAAAGGGGAGATGAAGGTTGCCTACGGGGAGATGAAGGTTGCCAAAGGGGAGATGAAGATTGCCTACGGGGAGATGAAGGTTGCCTATGGGGAGAGGAAGGTTGCCAAACGGGAGATGAAGGTTGCCTACGGGGAGAGGAAGGTTGCCTAAAGGGAGTGGAAGGTTGCCTACGAGGAGAGGAAGGTTGCCTAAAGGGAGTGGAAGGTTGCCTACAGGGAGATAGAAGAAGTGAACCCTGTGACCTCATCACGGGGTATATTTCTCTGAAATGTTTAATCGAGCGCAGCAGCTCCCTTAACTCCTATCCCAGCTTTGTGTTGCAAGTTAGCTCCGCTGATAAAAAGCTTTGTGATCAGCACTTTTGAACATGAGTCGGTTGTTAGTAATATTTGGATGAGGGTTAGGATGAGTTTGTGGGTGTGTGATAGAGCACGATTGGGGATGGGGAAGATTCTGGCATGAAATCCTTGACAACCAGCAGGGAGAATTATGTAATTCCGTGGGTGGTGACTTGTATTCCTATTCCTTGTTCCAGGCCTTTAAAAATCAGCGGTCCAATGAATAGATTTGGAAGTTCCAGTTCCAATATGGAATCAGATATGGCAGGCAGCTCCATGGACTTCACATACAGTGCATACTGTAGATGGACACACAGTGAATGAATGGGAACGGTCCTTATTGAATGAATTGGTAAATTGGGAACAGTCCCTATTGAATGAATTGGTCAATGGGGGACAGTCCCTGTTGAATGAATGGGTCAATGGGGAACGATCCCTACTGAATGAATGGGTCTATGGGGATCAGTCCCTATTGAATGAATTGGTTAGCGGGGAACAGTCCCTGTTGAATGAATTGGTTAACGGGGAACAGTCCCTGTTGAATGAATTGGTTAATGGGGAACAGTCCCTATTGAATGAATTGGTTAATGGGGAACAGTCCCTGTTGAATGAATGGGTCTATGGGGAACGGTCCCTATTGAATGAATTGGTTAACGGGGAACAGTCCCTGTTGAATGAATTGGTTAATGGGGAACAGTCCCTGTTGAATGAATGGGTCAATGGGGTACGTTCCAATTGACTCTGAGGCATTATGTTACTGTATGGCTGCCAATGTTGTTCTTGTTTAATGTACAGCGTCCTCTGCCTACATCCATTCCAGCTAACACTTGACCAATAGGACTCATCTTATGTTTTCTCAGTCCTGTCTTCATTGCATGTTAAGACACGTCTGTGTTTGAGCACAACCTACACACATTCTGTTACATCCTACGCACACATTAAATGACTTTCCACTGAGATTTATAGGGACTCTAAATAGACAGCCACATCTATGGGTAGAGATGACTTTGTAGCCTAATCATATAACAATACATTAATTAATTTTTTATTTAACTAGGCAAGTCATCTTATTTACAATGACGGCCTACTCCGGGCCAATTGTGTGCCGCCCAATCACAGCCGGATGTGATGCAGCCTGGATACAAACCAGGAGCTGCAGTGACACATCTTGCACTGAGATGAAGTGCCTTAGACCGCTGCACCACTCGGGAGCTGATTGGCGCAGCGGTGGCGCATAAAACATTGCCTAAGCAAATAGATTAATTTTACTGTGAACATAATGAAGTGATCGCAGCAGAAGTTGAAGTCTCTCCAGTTGGAGTAAAAACCAATTTCATAACCCAATAGAACCCAAGAGAGAACCAATGTCAGAACCCAGTAGAGCCCAAGAGAGAACCAATATCAGAACCCAATAGAGCCCAAGAGAGAACCAATATCAGAACCCAATAGAACCCAAGAGAGAACCAATTTCATAACCCAAAGGAACCCAAGAGAGAACCAATGTCAGAACCCAATAGAACCCAAGAGAGAACCAATATCAGAACCCAATAGAACCCAAGAGAGAACCAATAGAACCCAAGAGAGAACCAATATCAGAACCCAATAGAGCCCAAGAGAGAACCAATATCAGAACCCAATAGAACCCAAGAGAGAACCAATGTCAGAACCCAATAGAACCCAAGAGAGAACCAATATCAGAACCCAATACAAGCCAAGAGAGAACCAATATCAGAACCCAATAGAACCCAAGAGAGAACCAATATCAGAATCCAATAGAACCCAAGAGAGAACCAATATCAGAACCCATAATAAAGAAAACAACCCAAGAGAGTGTTCCCCAGAACACAGTGACCAAGCAGTCAGGACGAGAGAGAGGAACAGAGAGAGAGAGGGGTGGGGGGTGGATAGAGAGTATGATAATGTGCTCCTGGTCCATGCCAACATATGTCTCAGAGAAGCAGTGTCAGACTATCCTTCTCATTAGAGAGCAGATCACTGTGCTGCTGACGTCTCTTAATTCTTTCCCTGACTACCACTGCCTGCCAACTGATTTAGGATCAGTTTTACCACAGCCTGGAATGAGTTAGTGAACACTGCTTCCCGGAATGATCAGATTATAGCGAACTGATTTAGGATCAGTTTTTTATCACGGCTCACCGCTAGCCTGAACTGAGTTAGTGATCACATCTGGCTCGGAGGGTCAAACACCAGACGCTGACTTAGGATCAGTTTAACCACGGCTCACCTCACCACCTAACCTGAACTGATATGTAAGATCAATGTCAGGTTGCTCCACTTAATGGCTACCAGTCCTGAAGTTTGATATTTTCAACAGGGTCAGTTAGTTTTACTTTTGTCAAGTGTGGCTGATCACACTTCTAACACTGATTGGGGATCAGTTTTATGGTTACGTCTGGCTAACAGGCCTGTAGTGCTGATTTAAGGTGGGCTTTATTGTAGCTAAGCATGGCTGACAGGTCGGGGGCGACCACAGACATGACGCAGAAAGGGTGTCGGTCTGGTTGGTATATATATCACCCCACATCAGAGGAGGACTGGATTTCATCTGAGACGTGCTGAAAGGATTTGAGTGCCTCTCACTGGGAGTGTTAAGTCACTTCTAGATTGTGTGTGTGTGTGTGTGTGTGTGTGTGTGTGTGTGTGTGTGTGTGTGTGTGTGTGTGTGTGTGTGTGTGTGTGTGTGTGTGTGTGTGTGTGTGTGTGTGTGTGTGTGTGTGGTGTTTATTGTGTGTGCATGTGTGTGTTGTGCTTGTTCAATTCAATCACCTAAAGACGCGACACACATGCAAGATGTTGTGATATTCTTAGTGGGAGGCAGGGCTGGCCAGTGGAAGGAAACATTCCTCTTCTGTTCCCCTCAGTGCAGCATGTCTCCTACACATCAGGTATTCCCAAACTGGGGTACACGCAATGCCGCCGGGGGTACGCCAAATAAAAATGTGATTAAAATAAATAAAAACATTTGTAAACATTTTTTCTTCACATTTTCAAACGGTACATTTATATTTTCCAACGGGGCTATACATTTGGGTGAGGTTTTTTTCTCGCCTGAGTATCTTCGTTTCACTGCCAAAAATAAAATGAAACCATCTAGTGTTCAGCGAAATAACAACACAATGTCAAATACAGGTAGCCTAGTCCAATAATTAACATCCAATCACATTAACTGTTATTCTCTCGTTGAAACCTTCACTCTGCGCAGACATTTAGAAACGAAACATAACAATTTGTAAATAAGCCACAGGAGTTTTTTGAGCGAGAATAAAGACGACTTTCGAGTAGTAAGATATGTATAAAAGCAACATATACCATTAATAAGAAGGGGCTAGAAGCGTCTTATATGGTGACCTACCGAATTGCTAGGACAGGCAAGCCCCATACTATTGTAGAGGACTTAATTATTCCCCCTGCTGCGGATATGGCTGGGACAATGCTGGGGGAAAAGCCAAAAACATTATACACAGACAATGCCTTCATCAAACAACACTGTTTCACGCATCAGTGAACTCAAGTTTACGGACAATGTCAAATGTGATATAGCGAAGCACCTGAGTGAGTTGGGTGCGCAATTACGCAGGTACTTTCCCAAAACGGACGACACAAACAACTGGATTCGTTATCCCTTTCATGCCTTGCCTCCAGTCTACTTACCAATATCTGAACAAGAGAGCCTCATCGAAATTGCAACAAGCGGTTCTGTGAAAATTTTATTTCATCAGAAGACACTGCCAGATTTCTGGATTGGGCTGCGCTCAGAGTTTCTTGCCTTGGCAAATCGCGCTGTTAAGACACTGATGGCCTTTGCAACCACGTACCTATGTGAGAGTGGATTCTCGGCCCTCACTAAAATGAAAACTAAATACAGGCACAGACTGTGTGTGGAAAATGATTTAAGACTGAGACTCTCTCCAATACAACCCAACATTGCAGAGTTATGTGCATCCTTTCAAGCTCACTCTTCTCATTAACCTGTGGTGAGTTATTCACCATTTTTGATAAACAAATAACGTTTTATATGTAAGATGGCTAAATAAAGAGCAAAATTATTGATTATTATTAGATTATTATTTGTGCCCTGGTCCTATAAGAGCTCTTTGTCACTTCCCACGAGCTGGATTGTGACAAAAACTCACCCTCATTCTAATGTTTAATAAATGTATCGTATAGTGTGTGTGTGGCAGGCTTACAATGATGTAAAAAAACAACATTTGAGAGTGCGCTGACTCTGGTGCTAGAGGGGTACGCAGCTGGAGGTTGAATGTTTGAAGGGGTACGGGACTATAAAAAGTTTGGGAACCACTGCTCTACACCATCCAGACCTGAATGTGATCAGTGGAAAAGGCCTCACTGGCTTGAGGCCATCTTGAATCAGCTAAATGAGCAGTGTTTTCTGGCGGGGACGTGGGAGAGGGGAGGTGTGTGTGTGTGTGTGTGTGTGTGTGTGTGTGTGTGTGTGTGTGTGTGTGTGTGTGTGTGTGTGTGTGTGTGTGTGTGTGTGTGTGTGTGTGTGTGTGTGTGTGTGTGTGTGTGTGTGTGTGTGTGTGTGTGTGTGTGTGTGTTTTGGATTAACGGATGGACTGAGGGAAGGGGAGATTGACCTTGTCTGTGCCGAGGAGAGGAGGCTTACCTGGCTGGTGTTCCAGTCTCTGCAGTTCTCTCTCTCTTTCTCTCTCTCTCTCTCTCTCTCTGTCTCTGTCTCTGTCTCTGTCTCTGTCTCTCTCTCTGTCTCTCTCACAATCTCTCTCTGTCTCTCTCTCAACTATGAACTGTACTCATCATTAATAAAATAGATATACAGGGATGGTGACTTTATTTAATACAGGCAGAACGGAAGGTGGAATGGAGAGGAACATTTTATATGATACTGCATCAGCAGCAATATCATATTTAAAAAATCCTCCAGTATGTTTCTTGAATTGGCTTGGGCCCTGAGGATGGCCTTTCTTAAACCCTTTACTCCATCAGGACCATGGTTATCCTCTACCACACGCGTGTGTGTCTTTCATTTGGTTCAGATATGTTTGTGTGCCTGGGGGTAGCACTAGGCTGTTAGGCCCTATCACCCTGTAACATGCATTACCACCGTGTGGCCCTATCACCCTGTAACATGCATTACCACTGTGTGGCCCCATCACCCTGTAACATGCATTACCACTGTGTGGCCCCATCACCCTGTAACATGCATTACCACTGTGTGGCCCCATCACCCTGTAACATGCATTACCACCGTGTGGCCCTATCACCCTGTAACATGCATTACCACCGTGTGGCCCTATCACCCTGTAACATGCATTACCACTGTGTGGCCCCATCACCCTGTAACATGCATTACCACCGTGTGGCCCTATCACCCTGTAACATGCATTACCATTGTGTGGCCCCATCACCCTGTAACATGCATTACCACCGTGTGGCCCTATCACCCTGTAACATGCATTACCACTGTGTGGCCCCATCACCCTGTAACATGCATTACCACCGTGTGGCCCTATCACCCTGTAACATGCATTACCACTGTGTGGCCCCATCACCCTGTAACATGCATTACCACCGTGTGGCCCTATCACCCTGTAACATGCATTACCACCGTGTGGGCCTATTACCCTGTAACATGCATTACCACCATGTGGCCCTATCACCCTGTAACATGCATTACCACCGTTTGGCCCTATCACCCTGTAACATGCATTAGTGTATTATTTCATTATGGGATGTGTAATGACTTACTTCTCCATCCTGTTCTCAGTGTCCAGACGATGGATCTGAGATTGACTGTTCTGGGAGGCACCTCAGGGTATATCTGTGTCTCTGGCCGTGTCTGTGCCTGCGTCCCATATGGCACCCTATTCCCTATTTAGTGCACTACGTTTGACCAGATCTTTATGGACTCTGTATAGTGCACTACATAGGGAGTAGGGCGCCGATCAGGACACAGCTATGGCTCCTGTTTACAAGCCACATCGGAGATTGCAGAGGAAGCTCATCATGTTTATCTAGCACCCCAAAACGAAGTAGATGCTCCCAAAGACAACAGGCTGATAATAACCAGCCATGATATCCGTGCTGATGCTCACGGACACATTCAAAGTCAGGACAGGACAGAGATGGTGCAATGAACAGCTCCCTAGAAAAAAAGGTTGCTCCCTAAAATAACAAAGGGCAATGACCCATTTTAACATTTATTTAACTAGGCAAGTCGGTTAAGAACAAATTCTTATTTACAATGACGGCTTACCACGGCCAAACCCGGACGACACTGGTCCAATTGTGCGCCGCCCTATGGGACTCCCAATCACGGCCGGATGTGATTCAGCCTGGATTCAAACCAGGGACTGTAGTGTCACCTCTTGCACTGAGATGCAGTGCCTTAGACCGCTGCGCCACTCGGGAACACATCCATCCAGTCTGGTCTCGGGGATATAGAGGCATTCATACTCTGGTCCCAGACACATACTGGTTAGGGTATTCAAACTCAGGACTGGACAGAAGTAACCTCGTCCCCAGGCTAATTGTTGACAAAGGAATTGTTGGGGAGGAAGTGTCTGGCTCACTAGACTAGGACAGGAGGTGGTGTATAGAAAACAGAACCTGAATATGACTCACCAAGTCCAGTCTGGTCTTAGGAATGTTCTGTAGTGTAGGGGCATTCATGGAGGTGGTGTATAGAAAACAGAACCTGATTACCATGACCACGTAGGGGCATATGGTCTTGCTCTGGTCCTGTTCTCATACTGCTGTCTACAACTCAGGACAGGTCAGAGTTGGTGCGAACAGACTCATTTGGAGAAAGGCCAGTGGTGTCCAAGTGGCTGCAGTGTACAGACAGCGTAATACGTTTTAATAAGAGTCCTCTGTAAAAGACCTACAGAATATGCTGCAGACAAAGTAGATGAAGCACTGGAAATGGAAAGTGGCTTGGAAGTCTTACAGTGAGCTTTGAATGGATGGCCTGTGGCTAACTGGCTGCACGTGGACCATTCATATTAACCATGTCTGCTCTGCTCTCTGACACTCAGTACAGTACACTGGTTCTTCTGTCTGCTTCTGTTTGTCTGTGACAAATACATAATCGACCAGTGTTAAGGCTTCCTGCATGGCGCCGTGTCCACCTCCAAGTGTAGCATAAAGTGAATGTGTACTCCCACAGCTGATCTCCATACTGTAGGCATCAGTACAGTATGTTTTTGTGATGTTTGGCTGTGGGATGCTCAGTCCTCATCACTAGAAGACAAGTCTGTGTTGTGTCCAGTGTTCATTCTCTGTGTGTTTGGTGGTCTTCGTGTTTTGTCTCTCTCCTCTATTACTCAGTCTCTTGGCCCATGTTGCAGTGCTCTGCTAATCCTCACATCCCCCTCACAAATCCAGGAATTGAATACATTTCTTGGAGGAATTCCATGGCACACTAAAAATGAAAAGTGTCGTTGTTGGCGGAAGCACAATGAGACGTTCAAAGTCTATATTTAGATATTTAGTGGGTCTATAGTTCACAGTAGCTAAATAGCGGACTGGGGAGGTCTGGTGAAGACAGCATTGTCTTGAAGGGGTCAGATGTTAGAGGTCAGAGGAGGCAGAGGGGTCTCTGACAGACAGAACTCTCTTAGCATTCTATGATGACATTCCTCTCAGTCTTCTATGAACACAGGAAGGGCTCTCTCTTTCTCTCTCTCACACTTTCTCTCTCTCTCTCACACTTTCTCTCTCTCTCTCTCTCTCTCACTTTTCTCTCTCTCTCTTTCTCTCTCTCACTTTCTCTCTCTCTCACACTTTCTCTCTCTCTCACACTTTTCTCTCTCTCTTTCTCTCTCTCTCACTTTCTCTCTCTCTCTCACTTTCTCTCTTTCTTTCTCTCTTTCTCTCTTTCTTTCTTTCTTTCTTTCTCTCTTTCTCTTTCTCTCTTTCTCACTCTCAATTCAATTCAAGGGGCTTTATTAGCATGGGAAACATATGTTAACATTGCCAAAGCAAGTGAGGTAGATAATATACAAAAGTGAAATAAACAATAAAAATGAACAGTAAACATTACACTCACAGAAGTTCCAAAATAATAAAGGCATTACAAATGTCATATAATGTATATATACAGTTGTAACGATGTACAAATGGTTAAAGTACAAAGGGGAAAATAAAGACGCATAAATATGGGTTGTATTTACAATGGTGTTTGTTCTTCACTGGTTGACCTTTTCTTGTGGCAACAAGTCACAAATCTCTCTCTCTCTCTCTCTACAGTGGTTATGATTTCCTTATAGTATGTCCATCTCACTGCCTTCTGTATTCTATACGGGTCAATTACAAACATTACATTTGTATTGCGAAGGCAACAAAACACAAGTAAAAACCCTATTTAGGACATGTAAGATATGCAGGGGGATATCCTGATCCACCCATGGAACTTGTAATAACAAAATGGTGCTAATAGTGGGAAAAGTGAGCCGTTTTTCATCCTGCATTTCTGCAGCTGACTTTTCAGTGCTTGTAGTTTGTGTAACATATTGATGGTTTAGATTTTTCCTGCTTGCCAATAACTTCTCTGTAAATATGAGGGAAGATCATTGACACTGCAATATTTTACCAAAATGACATTTCTATCTCATTATCATATCATTTTTGGGTAATAATTACGTACCTTACTGTGATTGTTTTCAATTAAAATGGTCAAAAAGGAACAATAATAGCTTCTTAGCAAAGAGCAATTTCTCAAGCAAGAATTTAGCTAGGACTGTCTGGGAGTGGTCTGAGTAGGGAGGGGAACACTGAAAACTAGCTGTTATTGGCAGAAAGGTTTGGAACTCTCTTTCTTTTTTGGTCTACTAACTAATTTACCTCCTGGTAATGTCACCATGGAATGCCAAAACTCCATCCCAACAAAACAGGCTTAAATTTCAGGCGGTCTTTTCAAACAGCTGTTACACTAAAATGGCATTATCATAATTTTCAGAACCTCATAGTGTTAAAACACATGAAAATCACCTTTTTGACTGCATCTAGATCTTTTCTCAAATAAAAGTGTTTGTTTTCTCTGTAGTAACAACAGTTCTTTTCTTGCAGTGTTGCTACCGTGTGTGTTGTCATTTAACGTGGATGACAAGAATGGGGAGACTTTCAATGGTCCGCTGGAGGACATGTTTGGATACTCAGTCCAGCAGTTTGAGAACAGTGAGGGGAAGTGGTGAGTCCATTCGTGTTATCATCCACAAGACCTGGGTTCACATAGTGTCCGTTTTCTTTCAAATACTTTATCTGCACTTGATTAAGCTTGCCTGGTTCCATGGAATCAATGAAATAGTCCCAAAAGTTTAAACAGCAAACGCAGCCCAACTGGCACTCCAGACAGGCTCAATAAAACACTGAAAGTATTTAAAGAGAAAACAAATACTATTTGAACCCAGGTCTATTTGAACCCACTCTAACACTTGTCACTGGCCATGTCTGAATACCCATACTTGCGTTCTAAGTAGTAGCATTTTAGGTATGCGAAAATAGAACGTTGGGTATGTGACATCTCGATAATCGAGTATGCTTTCAATTCCAGGATGTTATACTAATTTAGATGATTTTGGCTTTTCATTGAGTAGAATTCACTGCACACTTTTGAGGAAGGGAATGGGCTTTCCAGACTCACCTGTGTTTGACAGCAGCTTATCATCAGCTGATAATGAGATAAGAGGACGCTCTTTAATAAATGTAACGAATAGCGTGCACATTGGATAACACATTCTCATGATGGGTGAGCCTAGTGCGTTATTTGTTGCTCACTGTAATCGTTTTTGACTAAACACTGCTTTCCAAAAAATGATGTAGTACGATTAGTACACACACAGTATGTAGTTTTAGTAACTAGTAGGCAAGACAGATTTCGGACAAGGCCCCTGTCTTTTTCCACTTATCTCTCCTGCCTTGTGCTTGAAATCAGTCAGTACTGGTAGTCGGGGTTGGGGTCAATTCCATTTAAATTCCAATCAATTCAAGAAGTACACTGAAATTCCAATTCTAAATCTCTTCAATGAATTTCAATGAGGAACATTTTCACTTGGAATTGGAATTTGGGTTAGTTTCTGAATTGACTGGAATTTAAATGGAATTGACCCCAACCCTGACAGTAGTTTGGTGTCCTGTTAGCTGAACAAGTTCAACATTGAGATACAGTATCTTGCAATACCGATTGCAATCATATCGTGACTTATGTGTCCCTCCCTGTAAATTTGACAATTTCATAATTTTTTCCTTTTTAGAGAAATTAACATATTGAACATACAGGATTTTGTAATAATAAAATTGATATGTAAAGAAAAGAGAAACAAAAAGAGGTTGTTCTACACCTCCAACTCCCCATCCCATTCCCGCTTGTATCAGTTAGGCCTGCAGCCTAACACCGTCTGTCTCATATAAAGAGTCCCACCCTCCGCCTGTTAAGTGAACACAACCTACCAGAGTATCCACTCAGCCCGCCAGTAAAGACACCGTGAAACCATGATCCCTCTCTTAATTGGTCAAAGAACACATATTTACATGCTAGTAAACTACGTCTGCCCCCCTTTAGAGAAAGGTACTGTTCCCTCAGACAGAGAGAGAGACAGTCGGCCCCTATAGTTCTCCTACAGAGGCCCTGACAGTGTGGGCCTCTGGGTGTGTCCTAAATGGCACCCTATTCCCTACACAGTACACTACTACCTAAATAGGGAATAGGGGGGCATTTGGGACTCAACCTCTAACTAGCTAACTATCCCCATACATTCAGCTGGAATGGGCTTATTAAACTCATATGGAACCAGTTACAGTAATTCAGTCCTTCTCAATCAGCAGGAGCAGCTGTGATGAGGAACGATGAACGATCCCACAGCTTTCTTCTTTTACAGAGTTCATGTAGAGAATTCCCTGATGGCTCCAGTTACTCTCACGTGTACACAGATAGAAACCACTGTATAAGAGTGACGAGGGCAAGTTATGTGTTTGTTCCAATATCCACACTTGCATACCACTTGAAGGCATGTTTACACTTGGAATTTCACCCAAAGATCATGTTAAAGCAAGACCTGATAGTTCCAGTTACTTTCTAGTGCACAAATACTACACATGCTAACATACCATACCATAGAATGCATGCCTGACACTAGTTTCATTTTAAGACATATGCTAGCAGTATGTGTCAATATTGGAGCAGAGCCTTGATTGGGCTGATAATTTACACAAACCTCCCTTAAAGTCAGAGAGAGAGAGAGAGAAAGGGAGAGAGAGTGAGAGAGAGAAAGAGAGAGAAATTGTGCCTAGATGCCTACGTTACTTAACCTGGGTTACTGTAGGTGTGAGGTGAGTGAGCTTAACCTGGGTTACTGTAGGTGAGTGATGATTCACAGATGGAATGGCACCATTAGACACCTCTCACTCAAAGCAAGGGCGAGGTCAGTGTGCTAGGACAGTGTGCTAGGACAGTGTGCTAGGTCAGTGTGTTAGGTCAGTGTGCTAGGTCAGTGTGCTAGGACAGCTAGGTCAGTGAGCTAGGTCAGTGTGCTAGGACAGTGTGCTAGGTCAGTGTGCTAGGACAGTGTGCTAGGACAGTGTGCTAGGTCAGTGTGTTAGGTCAGTGTGCTAGGTCAGTGTGCTAGGACAGCTAGGTCAGTATGCTAGGACAGTGTGCTAGGACAGCTAGGTCACTGAGCTAGGTCAGTGTGCTAGGACAGCTAGGTCAGTGAGCTAGGTCAGTGTGCTAGGTCAGTGTGCTAGGACAGTGTGCTAGGACAGCTAGGTCAGTGAGCTAGGTCAGTGTGCTAGGACAGCTAGGTCAGTGAGCTAGGTCAGTGTGCAAGGTCAGTGTGCAAGGTCAGTGTGCTAGGTCAGTGTGCTAGGACAGTGTGCTAGGACAGCTAGGTCAGTGAGCTAGGTCAGTGTGCAAGGTCAGTGTGCAAGGTCAGTGTGCTAGGTCAGTGTGCTAGGACAGTGTACTAGGTCAGTGTGCTAGGTCAGTGTGCTAGGACAGTGTGTTAGGTCAGTGTGCTAGGTCAGTGTGCTAGGTCAGTGTACTAGGTCAGCTAGGATAGTGTGTTAGGTCAGTGTGCTAGGACAGTGTGCTAGGACAGCTAGGTCAGTGAGCTAGGTCAGTGTGCAAGGTCAGTGTGCAAGGTCAGTGTGCTAGGTCAGTGTGCTAGGACAGTGTGCTAGGACAGCTAGGTCAGTGAGCTAGGTCAGTGTGCAAGGTCAGTGTGCAAGGTCAGTGTGCTAGGTCAGTGTGCTAGGACAGTGTACTAGCTAGGTCAGTATGCTAGGACAGTGTGCTAGGTCAGTGTGCTAGGACAGTGTTCTAGGACAGTGTGCTAGGTCAGTGTGCTAGGTCAGTGTGCTAGGACAGTGTGCTAGGACAGCTAGGACAGTGTGCTAGGTCAATGTGCTGGACAGTTAGGACAGTGTGCTAGGTCAGTGTGCTAGGACAGTGTGTTAGGTCAGTGTGCTAGGTCAGTATGCTAGGACAGTGTGCTAGGTCAGTGTGCTAGGACAGTGTGCTAGGACAGCTAGGTCAGTGAGCTAGGTCAGTGTGCAAGGTCAGTGTGCAAGGTCAGTGTGCTAGGACAGCTAGGTCAGTGAGCAAGGTCAGTGTGCTATGACAGCTAGGTCAGTGAGCTAGGTCAGTGTGCTAGGACAGTGTGCTAGGTCAGTGTGCTAGGTCAGTCTGCTAGGACAGTGTGCAAGGTCAGTGTGCAAGCTCAGTGTGCTAGGACAGCTAGGTCAGTGAGCTAGGTCAGTGTGCTAGGACAGTGTGCTAGGTCAGTGTGCTAGGTCAGTGTGCTAGGACAGTGTGCTAGGACAGCTAGGTCAGTGAGCTAGGTCAGTGTGCTAGGACAGCTAGGTCAGTGAGCTAGGTCAGTGTGCTAGGTCAGTGTGCTAGGACAGTGTGCTAGGACAGCTAGGTCAGTGTGTTAGGTCAGTGTGCTAGGTCAGTGTGCTAGGACAGCTAGGACAGTGTGTTAGGTCAGTGTGCTAGGACAGTGTGCTAGGACAGCTAGGTCAGTGAGCTAGGTCAGTGTGCAAGGTCAGTGTGCAAGGTCAGTGTGCTAGGTCAGTGTGCTAGGACAGTGTGCTAGGACAGCTAGGTCAGTGAGCTAGGTCAGTGTGCAAGGTCAGTGTGCAAGGTCAGTGTGCTAGGTCAGTGTGCTAGGACAGTGTACTAGGTCAGTGTGCTAGGTCAGTGTGCTGGGTCAGTGTGCTAGGACAGTGTGCTAGGACAGCTAGGTCAGTGAGCTAGGTCAGTGTGCTAGGACAGCTAGGTCAGTGAGCTAGGTCAGTGTGCTAGGTCAGTGTGCTAGGACAGTGTGCTAGGACAGCTAGGTCAGTGAGCTAGGCCAGTGTGCTAGGTCAGTGTGCTAGGACAGTGTGCTAGGACAGCTAGGTCAGTGAGCTAGGTCAGTGAGCTAGGTCAGTGAGCTAGGACAGTGTTCTAGGTCAGTGTGCTAGGTCAGTGTGCTAGGTCAGTGTGCTAGGACAGTGTGCTAGGTCAATGTGCTGGACAGTTAGGACAGTGTGCTAGGACAGTGTGCTAGGTCAGTGTGCTAGGTGAGTGTGCTAGGTCAGTGTGCTAGGTCAGTGTGCTAGGTCAGTGTGCTAGGACAGTGTGCTAGGTCAATGTGCTGGACAGTTAGGACAGTGTGCTAGGTCAGTGTGCTAGGACAGTGTGTTAGGTCAGTGTGCTAGGTCAGTGTGCTAGGACAGTGTGCTAGGTCAGTGTGCTAGGTCAGTGTGCTAGGTCAGTGTGCTAGGTCAGTGTGCTAGGACAGTGTGCTAGGTCAGTGTGCTAGGTCAGCTAGGACAGTGTGCTAGGTCAGTTTGCTAGGTCAGTGTGCTAGGACAGTGTGTTAGGTCAGTGTGTTAGGTCAGTGTGCTAGGACAGTGTGCTAGGACAGCTAGGTCAATGTGCTAGGTCAGTGTGCTAGGACAGTGTGCAATGACAGCTAGGTCAGTGAGCTAGGTCAGTGTGCTAGGACAGTGTGCTAGGACAGTGTGCTAGGTCAATGTGCTGGACAGTTAGGACAGTGTGCTAGGTCAGTGTGCTAGGACAGTGTGTTAGGTCAGTGTGCTAGGTCAGTGTGCTAGGACAGTGTGCTAGGTCAGTGTGCTAGGTCAGTGTGCTAGGTCAGTGTGCTAGGACAGTGTGCTAGGTCAGTGTGCTAGGTCAGCTAGGACAGTGTGCTAGGTCAGTTTGCTAGGTCAGTGTGCTAGGACAGTGTGCTAGGTCAGTGTGCTAGGTCAGTGTGCTAGGTCAGTGTGCTAGGACAGTGTGCTAGGTCAGTGTGCTAGGTCAGCTAGGATAGTGTGCTAGGTCAGTGTGCTAGGTCAGTGTGCTAGGTCAGTGTGCTAGGACAGTGTGCTAGGTCAGTGTGCTAGGTCAGCTAGGATAGTGTGCTAGGACAGTGTGCTTTGTCAGTGTGCTAGGATAGTGTGCTAGGACAGTGTGCTTTGTCAGTGTGCTAGGTCAGTGTGCTAGGACAGCTAGGACAGTGTTCTCGGTCAATGTGCTAGGACAGTTAGGACAGTGTACTATGTCAGTGTGCTAGGTCAGTGTGCTTTGTCAGTGTGCTAGGTCAGTGTGCTAGGACAGCTAGGACAGTGTTCTCAGTCAATGTGCTAGGACAGTTAGGACAGTGTGCTAGGTCAGTGTGCTAGGTCAGTGTGCTAGGACAGCTAGGACAGTGTGCTCGGTCAATGTGCTAGGACAGTTAGGACAGTGTACTATGTCAGTGTGCTAGGTCAGTGTGCTAGATCAGTGTGCTAGGATAGTGTGCTAGGACAGTGTGTTTTGTCAGTGTGCTAGTTCAGCCAGGTCAGTGTGCTAGGACAGCCAAGTCAGTGTGCTAGGACAGCTAGGACAATGTGCTAGGTCAGTGTACTAGGTCAGTGTGCTAGGTCAGTGTGCTAGATCAGTGTGCTAGGTCAGTGTGCTATTACAGCTAGGACAGTGTGCTAGGTCAGTGTGCTAGGACAGTGTGCTAGGTCAGTATGCTAGGACAGTGTGCTAGGTCAGTGTGCTAGGTCAGTGTGCAAGGACAGTGTGCTAGGACAGCTAGGTCAGTGAGCCAGGTCAGTGTGCTAGGACAGTGTGCTAGGACAGTGTGCTAGGTCAGTGTGCTAGGACAGCTAGGACAGTGTGCTAGGTCAGTGTGTTAGGACAGTGTGCTTGGTCAGTGTGCTAGGTCAGTGAGCTAGGTCAGTGTGCAAGGTCAGTGTGCAATGTCAGTGTGCTAGGTCAGTGTGCTAGGTCAGTGTGCTAGGACAGTGTGCTAGGTCAGTGTGCTAGGACAGTGTGCTAGGACAGCTAGGTCAGTGAGCTAGGTCAGTGTGCTAGGACAGCTAGGTCAGTGAGCTAGGTCAGTGTGCTAGGACAGTGTGCTAGGACAGCTAGGTCAGTGAGCTAGGTCAGTGTGCTAGGTCAGTGTGCTAGGTCAGTGTGCTAGGACAGTGTGCTAGGACAGCTAGGTCAGTGAGCTAGGTCAGTGTGCTAGGTCAGTGTGCAAGGTCAGTGTGCTAGGTCAGTGTGCTAGGATAGTGTGCAAGGTCAGTGTGCTAGGTCAGTGAGCTAGGTCAGTGTGCTAGGACAGTGTGCTAGGACAGTGTGCTAGGACAGTGTGCTAGGTCAGTGTGCTAGGACAGCTAGGTCAATGTGCTAGGTCAGTGTGCTAGGACAGTGTGTACTAGGACAGTGTGCTAGGACAGCTAGGTCAGTGTGCTAGGTCAGTGTGTTAGGACAGTTAGGTCAGTGTGCTAGGTCAGTGTGCTAGGACAGTTAGGTCAGTGTGCTAGGTCAGTGTGCTAGGACAGTGTGCTAGGACAGAGTGCTAGGACAGTGTGCTAGGACAGTGTGCTAGGACAGTGTGCTAGGTCAGTGTGCTAGGTCAGTGTGCTTGGACAGAGTTCTAGGTCAGTGAGGGTCAGGCACAGATGTCTTTACAGTATGTAACTGTAGCTGTGAGATCTGAGATGATTACAGCTTTCTCTCTCTCAGATGGCTGTGTGTGTGTGTGTGTGTGTGTGTGTGTGTGTGTGTGTGTGTGTGTGTGTGTGTGTGTGTGTGTGTGTGTGTGTGTGTGTGTGTGTGTGTGTGTGTGTGTGTGTGTGTGTGTGTGTGTGTGTGTGTGTGTGTGTGTGTTTTCCCCTGCTGGCTCCCTCTTTAGGTGATCAGGGGCCATTAGGAGGGTGGAATGTTAATTAGCGGACTGTTTACATGCTAGCAGATAACTAGCATAGTTTAGACTCGTATCCTACTCAAAAGATTTCTGAGAGAGAACCAAGCCCAGCTGGAGTTTGTTATTGCACTCAGCTAACAAGCTGTATTGCAACGCAGAGTGTGGGTTACTCACTCAGAACATGTAAACAAAGTAATGATGAGTAAACATCGTAGGCCTAATTGTTCAAATGTATACTTTCCACGGCACTTTTTCAGATACATTTTCTTATAAAGTGTTTTGTTAGTGAGAAAACCAAAAATTCAAGCCCTGGTCATGAGGTGATCTCCAGTTGTTGCTTACAATGTCACCAAATCCTGTCAAATTTATGGTGGCTGGGGTATGGAATAGTCTGCTAACCTCTCTCCTCTGTCTCTCTTAAAAGGGTGCTGATTGGTTCTCCCCTGGCCGGCCAGCCAGCCAAACGGACTGGAGATGTCTACAAATGCCGTGTGGGTCAAGGACCAAACCCTAAATGTATCAAACTGGAGCTGCCTGGTGAGAACCTGTGTGTGTGTGTGTGTGTGTGTGTGTGTGTGTGTGTGTGTGTGTGTGTGTGTGTGTGTGTGTGTGTGTGTGTGTGTGTCTGCATGTGTGTGTTTTAACTACTGACCTGTTTTAACTAACTAGGGTTAGGGTTACAATTAGGGTAAGGGTTAGGGGTTAGGTTTAAGTTTGGTGTTAGGTTAAGGGTTAGGGTTGGTCCCCACAAGGATAGTTACACAAACGTGTGTGTGTTTACATTTGCATATGTGCGCACGTGTGTGTGTGTGTATTTGTGTGTCAATGAAACTGCGTTATTGATCCTCCAGTTGTTAGCACTAGCTGATCCAGTTGTTAGCACTAGCTGATCCAGTTGTTAGCACTAGCTGATCTAAGGCATAGCCTCTAATATTGTATGGTGTGCTGCTCTGGTCTGGGACTCCCTGCCTCCCTCCCTCCCTGGCAGTGTGCTGGACAGGACGTGAAGCACAGCAGCACGACAGCAGAACAGGAAGACACTACATAAACAGGATTTTAATGTCTCTTCTCATCCACTCACAACTGTATTATCATTAACTAACCAGATAACCAATATGACTCCACTCCACTGCTTCATGCTTCAGCTTCTGGCCTTCTAATGACGCTGAACAAGGTTGGGGTCAATTCCATTTCAGTAAAGTCAATTAAGGAAGGAAACTCCATTGACTGAAATTAAATGGATTTGACCCCAAGCCTGATACTGACTCACTTCCAGCAGGCAAGGTTTATTATTGATTTTATTGAACATTTATTGAACTAGGAAAGTCACTTAATTAAGAACAAATTCTTATTTTACAATGACGGACTACCCCGGTCAAACCCTCACCTAACCCGGACGACGCTGGGCCAATTGTGCGCCGCCCCATGGGTTGAGCTTAGTAGGATTACTAAATCAATTTAATGGAATTTAATCAATTACATTTGGGGTACATGATATAATTTTAAATATATTTAACATGAACATTATCTGTTGTTTTGGTATCTGTAGAAAATGCATTGTTTATGTATAACCTGCTAAAGGTTGTAAGAGATAAGGATATCTGTCCTCCACATGACAATCTGGTCATATACAGTGCCAGTCTTATAATGCCTGTATTGTCCTATAGCTGGATGGCCGCTTTGTTCTTCAGCCACTGGAGGTGATGTGAATTATGTGAATATGAGAATACCTACAGAGAGAAAGTACATAATGAGAGTAGCCTACATGATTACTGATGAGATGACTTTAAAAAAACGCTGCTAGACAGAGATCACATGTAATTATACATAGAGGATATACCATTTAGCAGACACGTTCACCCTAACAGGCTTACAACAGAGAGCATGCATACATTTGAGTATCTGTGACCACAGCTGGAATCAAAACCCACAACCCTGGCATAGCTAGAGTCATGCTCTTACCAGACTACAGTACTTATGCTGGAAAACAAAATATGAAGACTAGAGATAGATCATAGCTCAAGTAATGAACGATCCTATAAATAACTACATGTCAATAGTGCACATTGTTAAAAGTGAAGTCCGGAGGGGTTCAAGAGGGGCTTGAGGGTTGGTCTGTCTGTCTTTCTATGGGAAAATGATACAGGAATTTGAGCAGCTGTTTTTTCTTTCTTTCACTGACTTTATTCCATATTTTCCCAGAAAACACAACAATTCCTAACTTACACGAAGTCAAGGAAAACATGACCATGGGAACGACGCTGATTACCAACCCTCAAGGAGGCTTTCTGGTAAGAGGACACTTGACAATGTAGATGTCAGCCCTGGACTGCAAGAGCCAGTGGACTGTACAGTTGTTACTGTATGTAGAGCTGACATATACATTACACACACTGTACGGTTGTTACTGTATGTAGAGCTGACATATACATTACACACTGTACAGTTGTTACTATATGTAGAGCTGACATATACATTACACACACTGTACGGTTGTTACTGTATGTAGAGCTGACATATACATTACACACTGTACAGTTGTTACTGTATGTAGAGCTGACATATACATTACACACACTGTACGGTTGTTACTGTATGTAGAGCTGACATATACATTACACACACTGTACGGTTGTTACTGTATGTAGAGCTGACATATACATTACACACTGTACGGTTGTTACTATATGTAGAGCTGACATATATATCACACACACTGTACGGTTGTTACTGTATGTAGAGCTGACATATACATTACACACACTGTACGGTTGTTACTGTATGTAGAGCTGACATATATATCACACACACTGTACGGTTGTTACTGTATGTAGAGCTGACATATACATTACACACACTGTACGGTTGTTACTGTATGTAGAGCTGACATATATATCACACACACTGTACGGTTGTTACTGTATGTAGAGCTGACATATACATTACACACACTGTACGGTTGTTACTGTATGTAGAGCTGACATATACATTACACACTGTACAGTTGTTACTATATGTAGAGCTGACATATACATTACACACACTGTACGGTTGTTACTGTATGTAGAGCTGACATATACATTACACACTCTACAGTTGTTACTGTATGTAGAGCTGACATATACATTACACACACTGTACGGTTGTTACTGTATGTAGAGCTGACATATACATTACACACACTGTACGGTTGTTACTGTATGTAGAGCTGACATATACATTACACACTGTACGGTTGTTACTGTATGTAGAGCTGACATATACATTACACACACTGTACAGTTGTTACTGTATGTAGAGCTGACATATACATTACACACTGTACAGTTGTTACTATGTAGAGCTGACATATATATCACACACACTGTACGGTTGTTACTGTATGTAGAGCTGACATATACATTACACACACTGTACAGTTGTTACTGTATGTAGAGCTGACATATACATTACACACACTTTACGGTTGTTACTGTATGTAGAGCTGACATATACATTACACACTGTACAGTTGTTACTGTATGTAGAGCTGACATATACATTACACACTGTACAGTTGTTACTGTATGTAGAGCTGACATATACATTACACACTGTACGGTTGTTACTGTATGTAGAGCTGACATATATATCACACACACTGTACGGTTGTTACTGTATGTAGAGCTGACATATACATCACACACACTGTACGGTTGTTACTGTATGTAGAGCTGACATATACATTACACACTTTACAGTTGTTACTATATGTAGAGCTGACATATACATTACACACTTTACAGTTGTTACTGTATGTAGAGCTGACATATACATTACACACACTGTACAGTTGTTACTATATGTAGAGCTGACATATATATCACACACACTGTACAGTTGTTACTGTATGTAGAGCTGACATATACATTACACACACTGTACGGTTGTTACTGTATGTAGAGCTGACATATATATCACACACACTGTACGGTTGTTACTGTATGTAGAGCTGACATATACATTACACACACTGTACGGTTGTTACTGTATGTAGAGCTGACATATATATCACACACACTGTACGGTTGTTACTGTATGTAGAGCTGACATATACATTACACACACTGTACAGTTGTTACTATATGTAGAGCTGACATATACATTACACACACTGTACGGTTGTTACTGTATGTAGAGCTGACATATATATCACACACACTGTACGGTTGTTACTGTATGTAGAGCTGACATATACATTACACACACTGTACAGTTGTTACTATATGTAGAGCTGACATATACATTACACACACTGTACGGTTGTTACTGTATGTAGAGCTGACATATACATTACACACTGTACAGTTGTTACTGTATGTAGAGCTGACATATACATTACACACACTGTACGGTTGTTACTGTATGTAGAGCTGACATATATATCACACACACTGTACAGTTGTTACTGTATGTAGAGCTGACATATACATTACACACACTGTACGGTTGTTACTGTATGTAGAGCTGACATATACATTACACACTGTACAGTTGTTACTGTATGTAGAGCTGACATATATATCACACACACTGTACAGTTGTTACTGTATGTAGAGCTGACATATATATCACACACACTGTACGGTTGTTACTGTATGTAGAGCTGACATACAGTATACTGTAAACAAAACACATTCATCAATACTGGTTTGAGTCGTAAACTCCTAAATCCCTCATATGTAGAGTTGGGGAGTAAACTGTAGGAAAACACTAAGGACATAATCTGGAAGAGTTATAGTATTAAAGTAATTCCATTTTACAAATTTTGTTTGCAATTGCAGACCCCCATCTCTGTCTGTCTGTCTGTCTGTCTGTCTGTCTGTCTGTCTGTCTGTCTGTCTGTCTGTCTGTCTGTCTGTCTGTCTGTCTGTCTGTCTGTCTGTCTGTCTGTCTGTCTGTCTGTCTGTCTGTCTCTCTCTCTCTCTCTCTCTCTCTCTCTCTCTCTCTCTCACTCACTCACTCACTCACTCACTCACTCACTCACTCACTCACTCACTCACTCACTCACTCACTCACTCACTCACTCACTCACTCACTCACTCACTCACTCACTCTCTAAATGAATGGATGGGTCTGAGTATTTATAATGATGACATTATAAGAGATTAATTACAAGGCCCGGGTTTGACCAGAACTTTCCCCTCTGCCTTTTTACTGGGCTTATACCTCACTGCTCATATAAGGACTGTTGAATAGAGAGTCTTAACCAATCAGATCATGTACTTCAGAGAGACAGTTACTTTGAGTCCAAATTAAACACCTTAATCCGGTGTGTGTGTGTTTGTGTGCATTTCCTATTGGGCTAAGAGTTAAGGTTTTTCCTGTGGCAAACCCTGTTTCAGATCCCGCCGTGACAAGTGTGTGTGTGCGCACGTGTGCTCTTGTCTTCCAGGCCTGTGGTCCCCAGTACGGCTACATGTGTGGTCAGCAGACGTACATCTCTGGGGTCTGTACCAACGTCAGCTCAACCTTCCAGGTGCTCAACTCTATCGCCCCGGCTGTGCAAGGTACAAGTTCACCCTAACTCTAGCTAGACGACAGTACCCCTCACACTCCTCCCTTTACACACAGAAACAACTACACTGTTAAGTTTAGGCATTCATTCCAATTGGTTAAGTTAATGGTTAAGGTTTGGGTTAGGGTTAGGGTTATTAAACACATGACCCTCGGAGCCGGAGTTCGCAGCTTACGCCCATCTGCCATCCTGATCCACAGCACCCTAGCAAAACCCAAGCCTACTTGATGGTAAATACATCGCGCTCAACGCTGCCCCTAGTGGCGGGTTTTGAAGGCATCTCTCAATGTCCTTAGGACATGGATGGACGTCTAATTTCGAAGTCAATCTTAAGCAACCGTGCTGCTACACCCTCTATTCCTCTCAACATCCCTCCACCCCAAGGCACAGAACACAGAACACAGAACACATTTTAATGTTGTTGTCATGTTGTGTTGATACCATGCTGTTTTGTCATGTTTTGCTGTTATGTTGTTGTCTTAGGTCTCTCTTTATGTAGTGTTGTGTCTCTCTTGTTGTGATGTGTGTTTTGTTCTATATTTATATTGTATTTATTTATTTATTTTAATCCCAGGCCACCGTCCCCGCAGGAGGCCTTTTGCCTTTTGGTAGGCCGTCATTGTAAATAATAATACGTTTTTAACTGACTTGCCTAGTTAAATGAAGGTTAAATAAAAAATTATAAATAAAACACAGACCAGAGAAACACTATCCCTCAAACCTCTACTCACCATCTCTCTCCACCCCGCCCCAACACTCTCCATTCCTCTCTGAGCATCCCTCCACTCCCACACCTCAGAGCCACGTGGCCAGAGAGAGACATCACTTGTGTACATAAGAACATTCCGCTTAGCGTAAACTACTATCCGGTCTCTCAACTCCCCCATGCATGCCCAAGTTAGGACCGAGTTTAGTGAGTTGTCATCTCTGTCTTCTCTCCACACGGAGGGATCAGTGAGTGAAGGTAAACAGTACAGTGAACTCCACAGCTCCTCACCACTCTGGAGTTTTAGGCACAGTA
The DNA here is from genome assembly GCF_016432855.1 of Salvelinus namaycush. Classification (NCBI taxonomy): domain Eukaryota; kingdom Metazoa; phylum Chordata; class Actinopteri; order Salmoniformes; family Salmonidae; genus Salvelinus; species Salvelinus namaycush. The sequence goes on along the minus strand of NC_052309.1, from coordinate 10,217,224 downwards.
ATGGACATGAATTCTAAGTGGGTTCTAATGTAGCCTGTGAATGTGTTTCAATATCCATACCAGCATACCACTTAAAAGGCATGTCCATTACATTACTTATAAAATATAAGTAAAAAATATTTTTACAGGTCTCAGAGGGACTAGATGGGAGAGCTGTGTTGTAGCATTCTCCCTCTCTTCACCTCTCTCCTCCTCTGTCCACCTCACTCCTCCTCTCTCCACCTCTCTCCACCTCACTCCTCCTCTCTCCACCTCTCTCCACCTCACTCCTCCTCTCTCCACCTCTCTTCACCTCTCTCCACCTCTCTTCACCTCTCTCCACCTCTCTTCACCTCTCTTCACCTCTCTCCACCTCTCTTCACCTCTCTCCACCTCTCTCCTCCTCTCTCCACCTCTCTTCACCTCTCTCCACCTCACTCCTCCTCTCTCCATCTTTCTCCTCTCTCCACCTCTCTCCATCTCTCTCCACAGCACAAAACCAACTATTTAATGCATTTATTGTCAAAACTGTTGTCAACTGTCAACTATAGTTTAAACAATAATGTACAAAACACACATGTAATATTCTTTAACGGACTTCTACATTGTATGTGATATGTGATACTGTATATTGGTTGTGTTACACCAATAATAACTGCCCCATTATTTGAACCCCTCTTGTGTTGCAGAGTGTGCCAAAGAGCTTGACATTGTCATGGTTCTTGACGGCTCCAACAGTATCTGGCCCTGGACCAGCATCATTGAATTCCTGGTCAAGTTTCTGAAGAATATCGAAATTGGAGCTAAACTGTCCCAGGTGATTTCTCCTTTCAGTACACTAGAAAACATGGGTAACACCTTAGATGAAGGTCCACTTTGTCACTGTAGAAGAACCATTTATGGTTCCAAACAGGTAGAACATTTTCATCAAAGAACCCTTTAAGAACCCAGTATCAACTACTCTGGCCCATGAATGAGAGAGGGATAGAAGGCTAGGATAGAGGAATAGAGTAAAGAATAGAGGAATAGAAGGTTGGGATTGAGGGTAGAATAGAGAATAGAGGGATAGAACGTTAGGAAATAGGATAGAATAGAGAATAGAGGAATATAAGGTTGATATAGAGAACAGAATAGAGAATAGAAGGTTGGGATAGAGGATAGAATAGAGAATAGAGGAATAGAAGGTTAGGATTGAGGATAGAATAGAGAATAGAGGGATAGAAGGTTAGGATAGAGGATAGAATAGAGAATAGAGGGATAGAAGGTTGGGATAGAGGATAGAATGGAGAAAAGAGGGATAGAAGGTTAGGATAGAGGATAGAATAGAGAATAGAGGGATAGAAGGTTAGGATAGAGGATAGAATGGAGAAAAGAGGGATAGAAGGTTGGGATAGAGGATAGAATAGAGAATAGAGGGATAGAAGGTTAGGATAGAGGATAGAGGATTAGAAGGTTAGGATAGAGGATAGAATAGAGAACAGAATAGAGAATAGAAGGTTGGGATAGAGGATAGAATAGAGAATAGAGGAATAGAAGGTTAGGATTGAGGATAGAATAGAGAATAGAGGGATAGAAGGTTAGGATAGAGGATAGAATAGAGAATAGAGGGATAGAAGGTTAGGATAGAGGATAGAATAGAGAATAGAGGGATAGACGGTTAGGATAGAGGATAGAATAGAGAATAGAGGGATAGAAGGTTAGGATAGAGGATAGAATAGAGAATAGAGGGATAGACGGTTAGGATAGAGGATAGAATAGAGAATAGAGGGATAGAATGTTAGGATAGAATGGAGAATAGAGGGATAGAAGGTTAGGATAGAGGATAGAATAGAGAAAAGAGGGATAGAAGGTTGGGATAGAGGATAGAATAGAGAATAGAGGGATAGAAGGTTAGGATAGAGGATAGAATAGAGAAAAGAGGGATAGAAGGTTGGGATAGAGGATAGAATAGAGAATAGAGGAATAGAAGGTTAGGATAGAGGATAGAATAGAGAATAGAGGGATAGACGGTTAGGATAGAGGATAGAATAGAGAATAGAGGAATAGAAGGTTAGGATAGAGGATAGAATAGAGAATAGAGGGATAGACGGTTAGGATAGAGGATAGAATAGAGAATAGAGGGATAGAAGGTTAGGATAGAGGATAGAATAGAGAATAGAGGGATAGAAGGTTAGGATAGAGGATAGAATAGAGAATAGAGGGATAGACGGTTAGGATAGAGGATAGAATAGAGAATAGAGGGATAGAATGTTAGGATAGAATGGAGAATAGAGGGATAGAAGGTTTGGATATAGGATAGAATGGAGAATAGAGGAAGGAAATAGAGAGGATATAAAGAACCACCAGCTCATTAACCTCATAAACTGGATCGTCACATTCTACTGATAAACTGGATCGTCACATTCCACTGATAAACTGGATCGTCACATTCTACTGATAAACTGGGTCGTCACATTCTACTGATAAACTGGGTCGTCACATTCTACTGATAAACTGGGTTATCACATTCTACTGATAAACTGGGTCGTCACATTCTACTGATAAACTGGGTCGTCACATTCCACTGATAAACTGGATCGTCACATTCTACTGATAAACTGGGTCATCACATTCCACTGATAAACTGGGTCGTCACATTCTACTGATAAAATGGGTCGTCACATTCTACTGATAAACTGGGTCGTCACATTCTACTGATAAACTGGGTCATCACATTCTACTGATAAACTGGGTCGTCACATTCTACTGATAAACTGGGTCGTCACATTCTACTGATAAACTGGGTCATCACATTCTACTGATAAACTGGGTCGTCACATTCTACTGATAAACTGGGTCATCACATTCTACTGATAAACTGGGTCGTCACATTCTACTGATAAACTGGGTCGTCACATTCTACTGATAAACTGGGTCGTCACATTCTACTGATAAACTGGGTCGTCACATTCTACTGATAAACTGGGTCGTCACATTCTACTGATAAACTGGGTCGTCACATTCTACTGATAAACTGGGTCGTCACATTCTACTGATAAACTGGGTCGTCACATTCTACTGATAAACTGGGTCATCACATTCTACTGATAAACTGGGTCGTCACATTCTACTGATAAACTGGGTCGTCACATTCTACTGATAAACTGGGTCGTCACATTCTACTGATAAACTGGGTCGTCACATTCTACTGATAAACTGGGTCATCACATTCTACTGATAAACTGGGTCGTCACATTCTACTGATAAACTGGGTCGTCACATTCTACTGATAAACTGGGTCGTCACATTCTACTGATAAACTGGGTCGTCACATTCCACTGATAAGCTGGGTCGTCACATTCTACTGATAAACTGGGTCGTCACATTCCACTGATAAACTGGGTCGTCACATTCTACTGATAAACTGGGTCGTCACATTCTACTGATAAACTGGGTCGTCACATTCTACTGATAAACTGGGTCGTCACATTCTACTGATAAACTGGGTCGTCACATTCTACTGATAAACTGGGTCGTCACATTCTACTGATAAACTGGATCGTCACATTCCACTGATAAACTGGGTCATCACATTCTACTGATAAACTGGGTCGTCACATTCTACTGATAAACTGGATCGTCACATTCCACTGATAAACTGGGTCGTCACATTCTACTGATAAACTGGGTCGTCACATTCTACTGATAAACTGGGTCGTCACATTCTACTGATAAACTGGATCGTCACATTCCACTGATAAACTGGGTCGTCACATTCTACTGATAAACTGGGTCATCACATTCTACTGATAAACTGGGTCGTCACATTCTACTGATAAACTGGGTCGTCACATTCTACTGATAAACTGGGTCATCACATTCTACTGATAAACTGGGTCGTCACATTCTACTGATAAACTGGGTCGTCACATTCTACTGATAAACTGGATCGTCACATTCTACTGATAAACTGGATCGTCACAGTCTAATGATAAACTGGGTCGTCACATGCCACTGATAAACTGGGTCGTCACGTTCTACTGATGCAATTCACTATCTTCTCATTATTTAACAGCGTAGTATGTCACCGTCTTGCTTTTGAGTTCTATGATTATTGTGATCATCTATTCATTGTTCATTAGTCTCACAATAACCACTGTTAAATCATCATCCATACTGTTATTAGTTTAATGTCCAAGGGCATTATGTAGAGATTCCTCTTCAGAATACCCCGGACCCTGGAGAGGAGCTGGTTCACAGTGGTTTAGTTTAATGGTGAAATAACCATTTTCCTCTGTGCGGCGCTGGAAAATATTGTCCTATGAAGTTCTCCCTTTGTAGATCACATATTCCATAGCCGGATAAGTATCCTCCCTGCTTTATAAAGAGAATGACATCACATTAGAATCACCAGACCAAACCACAAATACTCCCAAACCAGACTGTCTCGGAGCATTGAAGTGTGTCACATGAAGGGACAGTTAGAAAAGAGGGAATTGGAGAGAGTGAGATGTGGGTAAAGGAGGTTGAAGGGAAGAGAGTGAGTAAGATGAGATGAGTATTTGAGTGAGTGTCCGTCTGTCTGAATATAAGATTTCTGTTCCAGGTGGGCATTGTGTCGTATGGAGAGGAAGTCACTCACAATGTCAACCTCAGCCAGTTTGATACCACTCAATCCCTCCTGGCCAAAGTGGAGAAACTTCCCCAGCAAACAGGTTTCAAGACTATGACCGCCCTGGGAATTGACACTGCAAGGTACAGTACAACAGTAAACCAGGGTTGTCTGGTCCAGTTTAGTCCTGCTCAATTTACTTCAATTCCACTTAATTGAATTGAGTTCAGTTGAGTTGAATGTTCCAATCAGTTAATTAAGCATGTCTATTTCTTGTACTGTGTGTGAAGTGAGTGAAAATGAATGAAGTATTTTCAAGGTGTTGCTCTCTCTTAATGTCTCGAATTAATGGGTGTTTGCGTCATAGATATACAATTAAATAAAATATTGTAATGCCTAATGGTTTGTGTGTCCTGAACGCGGAAACACACTTTTTCCTTTGTTGTACTAGATCTGATGTAAAATGCTATTTTTCACATCTCATGTCACTACTTATGCCATGACCTTTGACATTTGACCTCTGATCGACCCTGTTGTCCCTTCAGGAAAGAGGCCTTCACTGTGGAGCGAGGGGCGCGGCCGGGGGTCAAGAAGGTCATGATAATTGTGACGGACGGAGAGTCACATGACTTTTATAACCTCGACAAGGTCATCAAAGAATGTGAGGAGGACGATATCGAGAGGTTCGGTATCGCTGTGAGTATGAGGCCATCTCAAAAGTGTAAGGCCATAATACCTCAATAACCACCATACCTCATCCATCATATTCCTCACCTCAGTGAGAGCAGAGCTGTAACAGACCTTGTAGTCAGGACAAGCTCACATCCAGGTCCTTTGACATACTTCAAATAAACACACCATCATCACCTATTTTAGATGGTTCGCTAGCTTGTTGCAGGCAGGATAAGGGTTGCAAAACTTTCCCAAAATGCCCAGGTTTTCCAGAAATCCTGGAACCAGGAGACAATAAGCAGGAAGGGAATCCTCTAACTGGGAATTTTCCAGCCGCGGCAGGACCAGGGTTATGGGTTCAAGTCCTATTTCTTACATGGACCACATTCTGTACACTGAGTATACCAAACATTAGGAACACCTTCCTAATATTGAGTAGCACCCCCCTCCTTTTGCCCTCAGAACAGCCTCAGTTCATCAGGGCATGGTCTCTACACGTGTTTTCCACTGGAATACTGGCCCATGTTGACTCCAATGCTTCCCACAGTTGGGTCAAGTTGGCTGGATGTCCTTTGGGTGGTGGACCATTCTTGATACACACAGGAGACTGTTGAGCGTGAAAAACAGCAGCGTTGCAGTTCTTGACACAAACCGGTGCGACTGGCACCTTATACCCGAGTGGGCTCCCGAGTGGGCTCCCGAGTAGCGCAGCAGTCTAAGAAACTGCATCTCAGTGCTAGAGGCGTCACTACATACACCCTGGTTTGAATCCAGACTGTATCACAACCGGTCATGATTGGGAGTCCCATAGGGCGGCACACAATTGGCCCAGCGTTGTCCGGGTTTGACCGGTGTAGACCGTCATTGTAAATAAGAATTTGTTCTTATTTTAAAGGTTAAATTATCTTAAAGGTTAAATAAATAAAAAATACCATACCTCGTTTAAAGACACTTAAATATTTTATCTTGCCCATTGGCACACATACACAATCCATGTCTCAATTGTCTCAAGGCTAAGGAAATCCTTCTTTAACCTGCCTCCTTCCCTTCATCTACACTGATTGAAGTGGATTTAACAGGTGACATCAATAAGCGATCATAGCTTTCACCTGGATTCACCTGGTCAGTCTATGTCATGGAAAGAGCAGGTGTTCTTAATGTTTTGTATACTCAGTATATATTAAGTACTGTTTCTCAGACTTGATATCGTCATTTAAAATGTAGGATAAATAAATAAATGTTTAGATAAATAAAACATAAATATATGTTTTTAGGTGCTTGGTGATTACAACAGGAACAACAGAAGCATCAAGGAGGTGAAGAAATTCATTGAGGAGATCCAGTCGATCTCCAGCGATCCTGTGGGAGATCACTTCTTCAACGTGTCGGATGAGTTTGCCTTGCTGAACATCGTAGACGCCCTGGGCAGCAGGATCTTTGCCTTGGAGGGTAGGATGACTCCCTCATTAATCACGTTCTATGTTTGAACTCGGTGATAAAAATGGCTGTGTTAATTCTCACCTACTCACTATAGCACATCATCATTCAATAAGCACCATCAATACTGCTGACCCAAAAAGCCAAGGCATTTCTGGGTCAGGGCGACAGTACTTGAAGCCCAATGCTAACCTCTACACTAGATTTCCTCCTCTCTACAGGCCTAAATACTGGTGAAATTGATCAGAGAAATTGACCAGATTCATATCATCTCTACATGGTCTTTAATACCCATTGTGATAACAAGACCATGTAATAATGTAATAACCGATCAATGTGAATGTCCTTTCCACAGCAACGTCAGGTAACTACACCTCGTCTTTTGAGATGGAGATGTCCCAGGCTGGATTTAGTGCCCACACCTCTAAAGTAAGTCTGTTTCTATCTCTGCTTTCCTTTCCTCTGTCCTACTAACTAACTCATACTAACTCTAACTGTAATCCAGGATAGTTTCAGTGCCCGCACATCTTCTCTTGTTTCCACCCCTGCACTCCACTGCCCTACACTGTTAAAAGAAAAAGGGTTTTAAAATATGCAAGTCTTCTTTCCCAAAAACCAAAACACCCGGAGGCAATAGTTGCAAGAATTTATTTAAAAAATATATATTTCAAAATACTTTATTTTAATAATGTGCAGCATATTACCATGGGGATCAGTTTATAGGAGATCACATGTTTGTGAATGTGTTACTGCCCACTGATCGCCTCCAGTCAGATACAGTACAGAACGATGGTGTATGTTGTGTTATCTGTCATTCACCATCTCATCTATCCCTGTTTCACTGTGATCCAACAAATGTTCTGGAGACGTAAGGACCCTCTTTTCTCTCTCAGCCCAGAGAGACCTGTGCTGTGCTATGGGGGAAGAAAGGGAAGAACTAAAAATATATGTATTTTCTGTGAAAGGATGTCCAAACTTTGGGTGCATTCATCAGAGTGTGAGCAAACATGCTCTCCTCCAGTCCTCCTGAGTCAGCGTCGCTCTCTCTCTCTCTTTTTTTCTCCCTCCGGCTCTATCTGTCTCTCTCTCTCTCTCTCTCTCTCTCTCTCTCCCCCTCTCTTCCTTCGTCTCTGTCTCTCTCTCCCCCTCCTCCTACGTCACCTAGTATAAACACCGTCACTCCCAGCTAAAGCTGTATCAGGGCCCCTGACCTTTCCTCCCCTGCATTCTCCTCCCCTGCCCATGCCTCATATCACTTACGCAATGTTTATAGACCCAGACATACAGGGCCAGCAGCATACCACCCTGCATCCCACTGCTGGCTTTCCTCTGAAGTTAAGCAAGGTTGGTCCCTGGATGGGAGACCAGATGCTGCTGGAAGTGGTGTTGGAGGGCCAGTAGGAGGCAGTCTTTCCTCGTGTCTAAAAAAAAATCCCAGTTCCCCAGGGCAGTGATTGGGGACGGTGCCCTGTGTAGGGTGCTGTCTTTCAGATGGGATGTTAAGCGGGTGTCCTGAATCTCTGTGGTCACTAAAGATCCCATGGCACTTATGGTAAGCCCTGTGTCCAACCCCAGTCTCACTCATACTCGAAGAACATCTCCCTCTTGTGAAATACTTTACCCTGTCTTCCTGTATCTACCGCAACAGAGTCTTCTTGACACGGTGCATTGTGACTCTGGTCCCATTTAGCTCTACTCCACTGAGACTTTTCCACTTCCTGTGGGATCTCTTCATGTTTCCTGTGCTGTAGCATAGCTGTCCCATAGAGTTGGATAGAGGCCCTCAATGGCGCTGCCAATGCTGTCACAGAAGACGCCATTACAAAGACAGGAGATGAGCTGCCTAGTATCTCTATGCGCTTGTCAGTCTGTTGCCTGTCTAATAACGAGGACCACAATGGAAATAAGTTGTCTTATCTGACTTTATTGAGTTTTGTATCTGACTTTATTGTTGTACTCACGTGTGGCTACTCAGTATGTATTTTACATTTGTTAAATAATTCATTCACTAATTCTCTCTTTCGTAGGAGGGTGTGATGCTGGGTGCTGTGGGGGCGTATGAGTGGAACGGGACAGTAGTGATGCATACCGACCAGGGTACCGTGGTTCCTCTAAACGCAGACTTCCAAGACCCCCTGGATGAGAGGAAGGAGAGCCTGGCGGGGTACGTGGGTAAGTACATATCAGTACTGGCAATGGATACTGGACAGTGGTCCAATGACAACCTGTACTGGCACTGGAAACTGGACAGTGATACAATGAGAGCCTGTAATGGCACTGGAAACTGGACAGTGATCCAATGACAACCTGTACTGGCACTGGAAACTGGACAGTGGTCCAAGTCCTTAGTGCCTCCCAGCTCCTGTATAAACAGCACAGGTCCAGCACCATTACTCTGAAATAGACAGAAACATGGACTGCATCCCATATGGCATCCTGTTCCATTTATATTGCTCTACTTTTGACCAGAGTGCTATGGGCCCTGGTCAAGTGTAGTGCACTATATAGGGAAAAGGGTGGCTTTTGGGATGCTGACATGCTTATACTCTAACTGAAATAACAGACACACAGGGTTAACAGTAGCACACCTCACCCACTAGTACTTTTTGAATTGAATTGAATTTACTTTGGGTAACAAACCGATACAACAAAATGTACAATGTGGACCCAGAGGACATCAATTAAAAGTATTAATTAAAATGTTTGTTTCCAAAGTGGTCCTTGATGGTTAAAACAATAACACATATAATGATTAAAAGGCAAGACAAAATTAAAATAAATACATTAATTTATGTTGACATCCTAAAAAGTGGCACTATTCACTGCACTTCTCCCAAACCTTAAAAATCAACCATATTAATTTCACATTTCGACCTTAAAATGCAATCCATTCATTGCACATCATACCTATCATTCAAATAAATACACCTGACCAGCAGTAGGGGGCACAAGGGGCATTGGGCCACAGTGAAGACGCTGTGAGGGATTCAAGAATAATGTTATTTAATTAAAGTGTCATCGAGAACAATCTGTGTGGTTGTTCGTTTCAAACAAACTCAAACACTGGCAGAGTTACAGCAGATCATTAAAAACTCTCTTCGGTACAGTGCTCAGAGAATGAACCACACACACACAGACACTGTGACACACACAGACACTGTGACACACACAGACACTGTGACACACACACACACACACACACACACACACACACACACACACACACACACACACACACACACACACACACACACACACACACACACACACACACACACACACACACACACACACACACACACACACTCCTCTCTGTTCTTCAATGTTTTACTGCTTCCTCGAGACCTTGGGACTATAAGGTTCTAGCTGACATTATTGGCAAAAAAGTGATCTTGAGATGCTTCTTCATATCTGTGAAGTTAGATTTATTTAAAGTACATTTTAAGGTAAAATAATTTTTTACTAGAAAGTTCTGTCTGCATAAACTCATTTGAACTTGGCGCTATAAGTTTTTATCTGCAATCCAATCACAAGCCTGAACAAATACAGACGGACCAATCAGAACACGTCTTTGCCATCTCCCTGTTGTCACATCGTTGTTCAGTGATAACAGTAATTTGTCTGATGATCATAATGCATTTATTTATGTATTCGATGATGTGTTCTGACTATCGTGGTAAAATAGTGTTATTCTATCATTTCTGGATTCAAATAGCTACAGTTTTCTTGAAAACAGACATGTCTAATTCAGAAATGTCAAATAGAACCATATGGCTCAACCCAGATTGACATTTCAGAGCCATAAGGATCTATCTGCGATTACACCCCCCGAAAAAAAACGGATTTACAAATGTCTCAGGATTTTGAAACTCTGCACTTTAGGTGAGGACCTTAATGGGTTAAGAAAGAAGAATTCACTACAAAACAGTTTTGAGATCTGGTATGTGAAAACATGTATGCTCAATATCTCAGAACTATGCTTTGCGCACATAGAACCTTATAGTCCCAAGGTCACAGACTAAAGTGAACTAATGCCAGGAGGAAGACACACTAAAATAACCCACTAATAGGGACATGCTCTGTCCTTAAGCTGCGATCATAAACTGCTCTAATATGTGTGTGTGTCTGCCCTCCCTGCAGGTTATGCCGTACAGTCAGCCTCAACCCCTAATGGTGTATTATACATCACAGGAGCACCGCGGTACAACCACACAGGCAGAGTCATCGTGTACAAACTGGATGGGGAAATCATCACAGTCACACAAGTACTGAAAGGAGAGCAGGTGTGTTCAGTTGTCATTCATCAATCTTCCACCATCGTCATAATACACATCTTTACATTATGTAGGTTGCTTTGCCAAACTCATGGGTTAGGGTTAGACACCGCAGTGTGGGAAGAGACTATACATTCTGTAACCAACGCGACACAAACTGGTTGAGGACATAATTCGTATACATTAAATAGAAATGCACTGAAATACTACAATTAGGTCCCTAATTGTATTTGAAAGCATAAAATTCAGATTAGGTCCCTGATGTCAAGGCATGAGCTCATACCGTGTTTCTACTTTAGTTTGAGATTCAGTAGAGGTTAAGATTATAGTGGGCTCCTGAGTGGCGCAGTGGTCTAAGGCACTGTATCTCAGTGCAAGAGGTGTCACTATAGTCCCTGTTTAAAATCCAGGTTGTATCACATCTGGCTGTGATTTGGAGTCCCATAGAGTGGTGCACAATTGGCCCAGTGTCGTCCAGGTTTGGCCAGGGTATGCAGTCATTGTAAATAAGAATTAACTTAACTGACTTGCCTAGTTATACACTGCTCAAAAAAATAAAGGGAACACTTAAACAACACAATGTAACTCCAAGTCAATCACACTTCTGTGAAATCAAACTGTCCACTTAGGAAGCAACACTGATTGACAATAAATTTCACATGCTGTTGTGCAAATGGAATAGACAAAAGGTGGAAATTATAGGCAATTAGCAAGACACCCCCAAAAAAGGAGTGATTCTGCAGGTGGTGACCACAGACCACTTCTCAGTTCCTATGCTTCCTGGCTGATGTTTTGGTCACTTTTGAATGCTGGCGGTGCTCTCACTCTAGTGGTAGCATGAGACGGAGTCTACAACCCACACAAGTGGCTCAGGTAGTGCAGTTCATCCAGGATGGCACATCAATGCGAGCTGTGGCAAAAAGGTTTGCTGTGTCTGTCAGCGTAGTGTCCAGAGCATGGAGGCGCTACCAGGAGACAGGCCAGTACATCAGGAGACGTGGAGGAGGCCGTAGGAGGGCAACAACCCAGCAGCAGGACCGCTACCTCCGCCTTTGTGCAAGGAGGTGCACTGCCAGCGCCCTGCAAAATGACCTCTAGCAGGCCACAAATGTGCATGTGTCTGCTCAAACGGTCAGAAACAGACTCCATGAGGGTGGTATGAGGGCCCGACGTCCACAGGTGGGGGTTGTGCTTACAGCCCAACACCGTGCAGGACGTTTGGCATTTGCCAGAGAACACCAAGATTGGCAAATTCGCCACTGGCGCCCTGTGCTCTTCACAGATGAAAGCAGGTTCACACTGAGCACATGAGCACATGTGACAGACGTGACAAAGTTTGGAGACGCCGTGGAGAACGTTCTGCTGCCTGCAACATCCTCCAGCATGACCGGTTTGGCGATGGGTCAGTCATGGTGTGGGGTGGCATTTCTTTGTGGGGCCGCACAGCCCTCCATGTGCTCGCCAGAGGTAGCCTGACTGCCATTAGGTACCGAGATGAGATCCTCAGACCCCTTGTGAGACCATATGCTGACACATCCACATTTGTGGCCTGCTGGAGGTCATTTTGCAGGGCGCTGGCAGTGCACCTCCTTGCACAAAGGCGGAGGTAGCGGTCCTGCTGCTGGGTTGTTGCCCTCCTACGGCCTCCTCCACGTCTCCTGATGTACTGGCCTGTCTCCTGGTAGCGCCTCCATGCTCTGGACACTACGCTGACAGACACAGCAAACCTTTTTGCCACAGCTCGCATTGATGTGCCATCCTGGATGAACTGCACTACCTGAGCCACTTGTGTGGGTTGTAGACTCCGTCTCATGCTACCACTAGAGTGAGAGCACCGCCAGCATTCAAAAGTGACCAAAACATCAGCCAGGAAGCATAGGAACTGAGAAGTGGTCTGTGGTCACCACCTGCAGAATCACTCCTTTTTTGGGGGTGTCTTGCTAATTGCCTATAATTTCCACCTTTTGTCTATTCCATTTGCACAACAGCATGTGAAATTTATTGTCAATCAGTGTTGCTTCCTAAGTGGACAGTTTGATTTCACAGAAGTGTGATTGACTTGGAGTTACATTGTGTTGTTTAAGTGTTCCCTTTATTTTTTTGAGCAGTGTATTATAAACTGGGTTGTTCAAGCCCTGGATGCTGAGTGGCTTAAAGCTGTGGTATATGAGACAATATACCATGGCTAAGGGCTGTGTCCAGGCACTCCAGAAGAGGACTGGCCACCCCTCAGAGCCTGGTTTCTTCTTAGGTTCCGGCCTTTCTAGGGAGTTTTTCCAAGCCACCGTTCTTCTACATCTGCATTGCTTGCTGTTTGGGGTTTTAGGCTGGGTTTCTGTACAGCGCTGTATAGACATGGGCTGATGTAAAAAGGGCTTTATAAATACATTTGATTGACTCCACGTTGCACTCCACGCTGAGTATACCAAACATTAGGAACACCTTCCTAATATTGAGTTGCACCTGGTCTATGGAAAGAGCAGGTGTTCTTAATGTTTTGTACACTCAGTGTATATACCACATACCACATCCCCTCTGACATTATAGCTTAATTAAATGAAAGCATCTCACACCGCGTTTCTATTTCAGGCTGAGTGATTATAACGTAGTGTGACCTCCATCTGTCTCCTGTAGATTGTCTCCTACTTTGACCTCCATCTGTCTCCTGTAGATTGTCTCCTACTGTGACCTCCATCTGTCTCCTGTAGATTGTCTCCTACTGTGACCTCCATCTGTCTCCTGTTGATTGTCTCCTACTTTGACCTCCATCTGTCTCCTGTAGATTGTCTCCTACTTTGACCTCCATCTGTCTCCTGTAGATTGTCTCCTACTTTGATCTCCATCTGTCTCCTGTAGATTGTCTCCTACTTTGACCTCCATCTGTCTCCTGTAGATTGTCTCCTACTTTGACCTCTGTCTGTCTCCTGTTGATTGTCTCCTACTTTGACCTCTGTCTGTCTCCTGTTGATTGTCTCCTACTTTGACCTCCGTCTGTCTCCTGTTGATTGTCTCCTACTTTGACCTCTGTCTGTCTCCTGTTGATTGTCTCCTACTTTGACCTCTGTCTGTCTCCTGTTGATTGTCTCCTACTTTGACCTCTGTTTATCTCCTGTAGATTGTCTCCTACTTTGACCTCCATCTGTCTCCTGTAGATTGTCTCCTACTTTGACCTCCGTCTGTCTCCTGTTGATTGTCTCCTACTTTGACCTCTGTCTGTCTCCTGTAGATTGTCTCCTACTTTGACCTCCGTCTGTCTCCTGTTGATTGTCTCCTACTTTGACCTCCATCTGTCTCCTGTAGATTGTCTCCTACTTTGACCTCCATCTGTCTCCTGTTGATTGTCTCCTACTTTGACCTCCATCTGTCTCCTGTAGATTGTCTCCTACTTTGACCTCTGTTTATCTCCTGTAGATTGGCTCCTACTTTGGCAGCGTGCTCCAGACGGTGGATGTTGACCAGGACTCCTACACAGACATCCTGCTGGTGGGAGCTCCTATGTTCATGGGCCCAGAGAGGGAGGAACAGGGACAGGTTTACGTCTACAAACTCAATGAGGTGTGTGGTGTACTGTGTGTGTAGTTGACCTGATTCATCAATCAATCAGTCAGTCAAATGTATTTATAAAGCCCTTCCTACATCAGCTGATGTCACAAAGTGCTGTACAGAAACCCAGCCTATAACCCCAAACAGCAAGCAATGCAGGTGTAGAAGCACGGTGGCTAGGAAAAACTCCCTAGAAAGGCCAGAACCTAGGAAGAAACCTAGAGAGGAACCAGGCTATGAGGGGTGGCCAGTCCTCTTCTGGCTGTGCCGGGTGGAGATTATAACAGAACATGGCCAAGATGATCAAATGTTCATAGATGACCAGCAGGGTCAAATAATAATAATCACAGTGGTTGTCGAGGGTGCAACAGGTCAGCACCTCAGGAGTAAATGTCAGTTGGCTTTTCATAGCCGATCATTGAGAGTATCTCTACCGCTCCTGCTGTAGAGAGTTGAAAACAGCAGGTCTGGGACAGGTAGTAAATAATGTTCAAACGGTCATATAATTAATGTAACTATTTAACTTTACTACTATATTGTTGGTGCACTTTGGGGGTATGTGTGTTATCATAGAAATACAATTCAAATCAAATCAAATCAAAGTTTATTGGTCTCATACATATATGTAGCAGATGTTATTGTGGGTGTAGTGAAATGCTTCTGTTCCAAGCTCCAACAGTGCAGTATTATCTAACAATTCACAACAATACACACAAATATAAAAGTAAAAGAAGTATTAACAATTATATAAATATTAGGATGAGCAATGTTGGAGTGGCATTGAATACAGTATATACATATGAAATGAGTAAAACAGTATGTAAACATTATTAAAGTGACTAGTGTTCCATTATTAAAGTGACCAGTGATTCTATGGCTATGTATATAGGGCAGCAGCCTCTAAGGTGCAGGGTTGAGTAACCGGGTGGTAGCTGGCTAGTGATGGCTTTTTAAAAGTCTGCAGTTTCCGTACCAGGCGGGGTTACAGTCCAACAGGATGCTCTCAATTGTGCATCTGTAAAAGTTTGTGAGGGTTTTAGGGGCCAAGCTGAATTTCTTCAGCCTGCTGAATTATATATCTGTGTGTTATAGTATGAAGGGACAGAGACACAGCAGTCTAAGGATGTGCACCAAACATCTATCTGTTACTCAACAGTTCTCTATCCCCCCCTCTCTCTGTCTCTCCATCTCCCTCCCTTCCTACCTAGAAGGGCCTATTTGAGCACCAGACCACGCTGAAGCCAGACAACCAGACGTGTTGTACCTCGGCCCACTCCCACGGTTGCACCATCGTCAACACCAACGGCCCGTGTGGCGCCCGCTTCGGCACCGCCATCGCAGAGGTCAGTGACCTGGACCTGGACGGGAACCGGGACGTGGCCATTGGGGCGCCACTGGAGAACGACCACAAAGGGGCAGTCTACGTCTACCATGGAGCCAAGAAGACCATCAAGGAAAAATATGTGCAGGTAAAGAAGGACAAGACCATGTGTTCTCCGACTGTTCTACAGTAAGTTACAGTAAGATTACAATATTACAGTATTAAGAGTACACAGTAAAAGTGAGAGTCGTTAATGTTAGCCTTCTGAAAGTGTGTGTGTTGGTGTGGTTTCAGCGTATCCCAGGCCCTGGAGACGGGGTGAAGACTAAGTTCTTTGGCCAGTCGATCCACGGAGTCATGGATCTGAACGGAGACGGAATTATAGACATTACCATTGGAGGGCTGGGAGGGGCTTCTCTGTTCTGGTGAGTGTTTAGTGCCTCAGCGTTCAGTATCAAACACACGCATGCACACACACACATTCACGCACACACACACACTCCACTTGAACTATTAGTAATAGCAGTAACCTCAAATATCATCTCACGAAACTGTATTATTATAACATTATCTCATCTATCAAAGACTGTCACTTTGGTTTATACAGCTGTGTCCCTTTCTGGATTTGAACCAACAACACCTTCCTCTCCTTGTTCAAACCCCTGTTCCTCCTCTTCTCTCATGGAACCTGTCCTGTCCTCTCCTCTCTTTCTCTTCTCTTCTGGAGTTGAGCCAACATTTCATACCACAGGGACCAGGGATCCGCCCACTCAGTTTCAGCTGGAACAGGCCTAGCTGACCAAGGGCTATGTGAAAAACTCCAACTCCCAGGAAGCAAAGCTCTTAAAACATGATTTGGCAGCCCTTCCTCCTGGGCTCTTGGCCCTTTGCTTAACAGAGCATGGCTATAGAGAGAGCGGGAGTCACTCCTCTGCTTAACAGAGCATGGCTATAGAGAGAGTGGGAGTCACTCCTCTGCTTAACAGAGCATGGCTATAGAGAGAGCGGGAGTCACTCCTCTGCTTAACAGAGCATGGCTGTAGAGAGAGTGGGAGTCACTCCTCTGCTTAACAGAGCATGGCTGTAGAGAGAGCGGGAGTCACTCCTCTGCTTAACAGAGCATGGCTGTAGAGAGAGTGGGAGTCACTCCTCTGCTTAACAGAGCATGGCTATAGAGAGAGTGGGAGTCACTCCTCTGCTTAACAGAGCATGGCTGTAGAGAGAGTGGGAGTCACTCCTCTGCTTAACAGAGCATGGCTGTAGAGAGAGTGGGAGTCACTCCTCTGCTTAACAGAGCATGGCTGTAGAGAGAGTGGGAGTCACTCCTCTGCTTAACAGAGCATGGCTGTAGAGAGAGCGGGAGTCACTCCTCTGCTTAACAGAGCATGGCTGTAGAGAGAGTGGGAGTCACTCCTCTGCTTAACAGAGCATGGCTATAGAGAGAGTGGGAGTCACTCCTCTGCTTAACAGAGCATGGCTGTAGAGAGAGTGGGAGTCACTCCTCTGCTTAACAGAGCATGGCTGTAGAGAGAGTGGGAGTCACTCCTCTGCTTAACAGAGCATGGCTGTAGAGAGAGTGGGAGTCACTCCTCTGCTTAACAGAGCATGGCTATAGAGAGAGTGGGAGTCACTCCTCTGCTTAACAGAGCATGGCTGTAGAGAGAGTGGGAGTCACTCCTCTGCTTAACAGAGCATGGCTGTAGAGAGAGTGGGAGTCACTCCTCTGCTTAACAGAGCATGGCTGTAGAGAGAGCGGGAGTCACTCCTCTGCTTAACAGAGCATGGCTGTAGAGAGAGTGGGAGTCACTCCTCTGCTTAACAGAGCATGGCTGTAGAGAGAGTGGGAGTCACTCCTCTGCTTAACAGAGCATGGCTATAGAGAGAGTGGGAGTCACTCCTCTGCTTAACAGAGCATGGCTGTAGAGAGAGTGGGAGTCACTCCTCTGCTTAACAGAGCATGGCTGTAGAGAGAGTGGGAGTGACTACTCTGCTTAACAGAACGTCACTGTAGATAGTTAGAGAGTCACTCCCTAATTCCAGAGCATCCATGGCAGTGGCCCTAACAGTTTGATACTGCAGCTGGAGACAGTGCATTCGGAAAGTATTCAGACCCAATACCCTTTTCCCCATTTTGTTACGTTACAGCCTTATTCCAAAATTGATTACATAATTGTTTCCCTTCATCAATCTACACACAATACCCCATAATGGCAAAGTGAAAACATTTTTATAGAAAGTTTTGGAAAAGTATTGCATTTTTTCCCCCTTAAACCTAAGTATTCAGACCCTTTTCTATGAGACTCAAAATTGAGTTCAGGTGCATCCTGTTTCCATTGATCATCTTTCAGATGTTTCTACAACTGGATTGGAGTCCACCTGTGGTTAATTCAATTAATTGGACATGATTTGGAAAGATACACACCTGTCTATATAAGGTCGCACAGTTGACAGAGCATGTCAGAGCAAAAAGCAAGCCATGAGGTCGAAGGAATTGTCCGTAGAGCTCTGAGACAGGATTCTGTCAAGGCACAGATCTGGGGAAGGGTACCAAAAATGTATGCAGCATTGAAGGTCTCCAAGAACACAGTGGCCTCCATCATTCTTAAATGGAAAAAGTTTGGAACCACCAAAACTCATCCTAGAGCTGGCAACCCGGCCAAACTGAGCAATCAGGGGAGAAGGGTCTTGGTCAGGGAAGTGACCAAGAACCCGATGGTCAGGCTGACAGAACTGGGAGAACTGTCAGCCTGGGAGAACCTTCCAGAAGGACAACCATCTCTGCAGCATTCCACTAATCAGGCCTTCATGGTAGAGTGGCCAGATGGAAGCTACTCAGTAAAAGGCACATGACAGCCTGCTTGGAGTTTGCCTAAAGGCACCTAAAAGACTCTCAGACCATGAGAAACAAGATTCTCTGGTCTACTGAAACCAAGATTGAACTCTTTGGCCTGAATGTCAAGTGTCACGTCTGGAGGAAACCTGGCACCATCCCTACTGTGAAGCATGGTGGTGGCAGCATCATGCTGTAGGGATGTTTTTCAGCAGCAGGGACTAGGAGACTAGTCAGGTTTGAGGGAAAGATGAACAGAGCAAAGCACAGAGATTCTTGATAAAAACATCCTCCAGAGCGCTCAGGACCTTAGACTGGAGCGAAGGTTCACCTTCCAACAGGACAACGACCCTAAGCACACAGCCAAACCGATGCAGGAGTGGCTTGGGGGCAAGTCTCTGAATGGGACTGAATGGGATTGGAAATGATGTAGACAATTTCATTGATGGAAGCAACCATCTTTCTGCAATATTAAAGCTGATCCACCACAGAAAAAATAAATAATAATAATAATAAAAAGTCTCTGAATGTCCTTGAGTGGCCCAGCCACAGCCCAGACTTGAACCCTATCGAACATCTCTGGAGAGAGCTGAATATAGCTGTGCAGCGACGCTCCCCATCCAACCCGACAGAGCTTGAGAGGATCTGCAGAGAAGAATGGGTGAAACTCCCCAAATACAGGTGTGCCAAGTCATACTCAAGAAGACTCAAAGGCTGTAATCGCTGCCACAGGTGCTTTGACAAAGTACTGAGTAAAGGGTCTGAATACTTTTGTAAATGTGATATTTCAGTTTTCTGATATTTATGGGGTATTTAATCCATTTTAGAATAAGGATGTAATGTAACAAAATATGGAACAATTCAAGGGGCCTGAATACTTTCCGAATGCACTGTATAACTTGGCTATGGATCCTTTTGTAGAGACTCTCCCTCTTATCACATACTTTCCTGGAGCAATCAGGATGGAGAGCACCACAGATCTCCTCAGAGGGAGCTTCAATAGATTTATTTTTTCTTTCCCCTAATTGTCATCTGACCCTTTTTGTTGAAGATTTAAATGACCGGCGACGTGGTTTATAGAGTGCTTGCACACATCTTTACATAATAAATTAATAATGTGCTTTTCATTTGATTTTGAGGTTTACTGTATAAAGAACTATAGCTATACCGTTTTGGCTTCTCCTCTTTATATTTTTGTAGATAAAAAAATGTTTTGTTTAATTCACAGTTCATTGATTATTGTAACAGTTTCATATGCCAGTTACAAGTTTCTGAATTTCTGTTGTTTGTCATCCAGGTCGAAGGATGTTGCTGAGCTTTATGCTAACATGACCTTTGACCCAAACAAGATCAACCTACAGCAGCCCTCTGAAGACTGTGTGCTGGGTGAGAGAGCCACCGTGTGTGTGAAGACCAGGGTCTGCTTTAACTACAGTGTCAAGTCTGAGAAGGACCACACTAACTTGGGCACAGGTGAGAGTCTGATAAACACACTTCCAGTATGTTTGAATGTTTACAGTGTAAACACTTCAATTAAATGCCATGATTGTAACTGACTCTGGATAAGAGCATCTACTAAAGGAGTAAAATATCAACTGTAAACCAGACAGTCTTTTCTCCAGGATTTCTGGAAAACCTGGGAAATATAAGAAAGTTTGGTGTTTGTTGTGTTTCAGCCATTAAGTACAACCTGACTCTGGACTCTCTGAGGGCAAAGTCGAGGGCAGCGTTTGTCAACCCTGACGAGAAGAGTGAGAGGAAGGTCCAGGTCACCGCCAACATCATAGATGCTCTGTGTCTGGAGCATTCCTTTGCCATGAAGGCAAGTAAATCCTTCCTCAATCAGCCTGGTCAACATGGAGAG